>NC_135232.1:1020735038-1021335038 GCF_051348905.1 Ranitomeya variabilis
AGTATGGAGCACTGTGTGACCATATTTTTTTGTTTATAATTATTGTATATAAAACAGTGTGATCAGCAGTGCTAAATGGCTGTGGTTGGGACTTGGATATGGGTGTGACTAGTTGTGAAATGGGTGTGGTCAGAGGCGTGGCCTAAAATTTGCCGCGGCTCACTACGCGCGCCGCAAACTTTATACCTCCTTCCCTTCTTCAAAAGTTGGGAGGTATGGTACCGCATTTGCTAGGTCATGGCAAGTGCCGCAAATCCCATAGGGAATGAATGAGGCCGAACGCAGTGTTGCTATAAGTGACCCGTTACGCGGCACATGCAGAAAAACTGCCGGATCTGCTGCAAAAGGCGACTTTCACATCAGCGATTCTTGCCAAAGTCACTGCCGATAGTGTCATACTCACAAAAGGGGGAGGCAGCACTAAAAGTGCCTAGGGCAGCAGAAACTCTAAATACGGCCCTGGGTATAATGCAGCCCCATATAGTATAATGCAGCTCCATAGTCCTCCAGTATAATGGCCACCATGTACTCACTTATTAAAGAAAAAAACTCTGTAGCATATCTACTCAGCTGCTCCACTGCCTGGCACAGCATGGCATGCGATGAAGTGATGTCATCACGCCAGATGCATCAGACAACAGATGCAGTGGGAGAATGATTCTAGAGGTAGTGTCACCTGACATGCTCTCCTCCATCATTGTATCATTGATGCTGATACAGTTGATTGCACAATGCAGGGGGTGGAACCGGCACTGACGCCGGGCCCCCCTGATTCATGGGCCTCATATCAGCCGTGTGGTGTGCTGCTATTAGTGGCACACCATTGGGGACCCTGGGTAAATAGCGGCCCTAGGCAAATGCCTAGTTTCCCTACCCCTAACGTCAGCCCTGGGTCTAGTAAATATCGGCACTCCAGTGAGATCATCTCTATTCCCTTCCTCAATCGTCAGACACTATTTACAACCATTTCCCCAGTTTGAGCAATAGGAGAGTCAACCAGAGAAGCTCACACTCAAGTACAGATATTTGCTAGACCTGCAGTTCAAAGCAGCTATTCTAAGTGCAGGAACAAGGCATACGAAACAGCCCTTTCTGCATAGGGTTTTGGGGAAAAGTAAATAAGATAACATAATAAAGTACATTATAAAGAGTCATAACTTTACAAAGAGTGAACCAAGAAGTTAAATTAAAACTCCCCTATCTACTGTAGTCCCAGTAGCTCTCCATTGATCAATGACCACAGCATGGCCACATTCTTTTCCATAATGGGTACAATATCTCTTTTTTTCATGGTCAAAGTAGCCCCCGACCTTCATATACTCACCTATCATGCTTTTGCTAATGTGTCAATACTGGCAGGAAGATTCTTGTAAGCATATAACATTTAATAGAGGAGTTTTACAAAATAATATAGTTATAATAATTTATAACACTTTCAATGGATTGACTATAATTTCTGTGTCAATTTAACAGTACTGTGATAGCAAACGTTAACTGTTTCAAACACTAAAATCATAAACCTTAAATAAATATGGTACAATATGTTTGTTATTCAATAACATGTATAATTACAGTTTCATCTAATACTGTAATATATCTTTAAATAAATGCCAGTTTTCTACTATTCACAATTACAAGTATGCTTGTAGATTCATAACGTCTCAGTGAATATGAATAATTACCGATATGGTTTCATTTATTCTCAGTTAGAGATTGCTTCCTCCTCTCTCATAAAAGTACATTAGTTAGGTATTACCTGGTGAGGTATCGTTCCCAGTTTGCTGTATAAATTTGATTTTGACAGAGTACAAATGTATTTTTAATGCTTTTGACTATATAATGCCTGTTGTCTTCCATCATTAAATCTTCAGAGTACTATACAACTTTACCATGAATTGCTGATAAAATATTAATTTTGGTACTAGGTATCAACCCTTTAATCTGATAAAAATAATGCAAAAATATGCCACTTTATTTCTTTTAATGCACCATCTGATCCTTGCTACATCTGTTATGCTTTGAACTGAAAGAATTAAAACATATATTTGCATTATTCTATACATTTAGAAATGTGATTGTGTGGCTAAAACATTCAAAAAAGCAGCCCTGCTTAATCCTATCCAAATGACAGTAGCCAGACAGTCAGAGATTCAAAATGGCGAGTGTGAACAAAGTCAGTGTCACGATACGTATTGCAACCCAATGGATGGTTGGTCAGCGGGCTGCACAACACACACACACAACGGGATGGTATTGAGGAGAGGAAAGCCCTACAGATAGGGAAATGGGGGATGGTTACCACCTGTGCTCAAACCTGCGCCTGTCCCTGCACTCCCCTAGTGCCCTAAGCGGGTCCTTTCCCCCGCCGCCATCACGAACCTAAGTCCCTCGCTGTCACCTAATACTGCCCTGGCTAATGAACTTGCCGGTAAGGGACACTAGCCTCACCACTGCAGATAATACCACCCAGGTAACAGTGACAAACACCAAAGGGACAAGGGGAAAATACAGCACTTAGCTTCCAGACACCGCTGCCACGCTCCACACTGCAGATAGCACAGCAACAAGACTCCAAACACTAGAAGTGGCTAACACCAGAGAGTGTCACATCAGCTGACCCAGCAACACTGCAGTTACACCTGGCTGCCAGTGGTGGGGGGAAACTGACATTAACCCCCAATGGACTGAAAGGAAAAAAGCTACATTTAAACAAAGTGGAACCAGAGCTGCTACAAATCCAAAAATGGATCGTGACAGAACCTCCCTTTCAATGAGGGGCCTCTGGACCTGCAACACTGGACCTCACCAGAAAACGACGTACGATGAGGATGCCTCAATCTAACAAAGTTCACCTCGGCAATCACCTGATCCTCAGGTTTACGGCGAACGCAGCTCGATGGAGATGACAATAGCATAGGCACCGAAGGTGCCACAAATCTCCAGAGCGCTGACCTGTGGAATATTTTTTCTGCGTGCATTACTGGGCGTAACTCAAGCTGGAAAGTCCCTGGGCTGAGAATGGCTGACACCTGATATGGCCTGCTCACCCTAGAACTCCCGGTCCCAGTAGCATACTTCACACACAGGTCCGGAGCTGAATGTTTATTTCATGCATGTATTTGCCATAAGATGGTGAACTCTTTGAGGAACTGACAACAGAGGCGTCCCCCTGTGTCACCAAACTCATACCTCCACTACCCACAGAGGGAACCACCACCCTCCCCTGACCCCTCCTCCTACATGGACTCTAAAGGTACCTTCACACGAAGCGACGCTGCAGCGATAGCGACAACGATGCCGATCGCTGCAGCGTCGCTGTTTGATCGCTGGGGAGCTGTCACACAGACCGCTCTCCAGCGACCAACGATGCCGAGGTCCCCGGGTAACCAGGGTAAACATCGGGTTGCTAAGCGCAGGGCCGCGCTTAGTAACCCGATGTTTACCCTGGTTACCAGCGTAAAAGTAAAAAAAAAAAAACACTACATGCTCACCTGCGCATCCCCCGGCGTCTGCTTCCTGACACTGACTGAGCGCCGGCCCTAACAGCACAGCGGTGACGTCACCGCTGTGCTTTCACTTTCACTTTCGGGCCGGCGCTCAGTAAGTGTCAGGAAGCAGACGCTGGGGGTGAGTATGTACTGTTTGTTTTTTTTACTTTTACGCTGGTAACCAGGGTAAACATCGGGTTACTAAGCGCGGCCCTGTGCTTGGTAACCCGATGTTTACCCTGGTTACCAGAGTAAAACATCGCTGGTATCGTTGCTTTTGCTTTCAAACACAACGATACACGGCGATCGGACGACCAAATAAAGTTCTGGACTTTATTCAGCGACCAGCGACATCACAGCAGGATCCTGATCGCTGCTGCGTGTCAAACTAAACGATATCGCTAGCGAGGACGCTGCAACGTCACGGATCGCTAGCGATATCGTTACAAAGTCGTTTCGTGTGAAGGTACCTTAAGACACAGGGTTTACTTGGGGTGAGGGCTGAGTCTTGCCCATACTCCCTGGCAGCACCTCTGCTGCCCCCACTAGAGAAAAAGAGGTAGGTTGAAGGACGGCAGAGATCAAAGCTCCCGGGCAGCAATCCTTACACGACTGGTCCCCGCTGACTACTTCAATGGACCGCCAATCTATGACAGGTTGTGTTTCTTCAACCAAGGGAGGCCTAAGACGATGGGAGTTGGCATACCCTCCAAGACGTAGCATGACAGGGACTCTTCATGACGAGTCCCTATACACAGATTTATATTATCTACGACTTGGGTTACCCTCCCCTGGCTGAGTGGGACAGAGTCAATTAACTGAATGCTTAGGAGTCTCGCCAGCATCCTAACCCTCACATCATGGGTCTGGACAAAGCAAAAATCCACCAAATTGACTCCAGCTCCACTGTCTACAAGCACTGGTATAGTCTCAGTTACCCTGCCAACCACCACTTCAGCAGGGATGGTGCACTGAGAAGAAAAGATGAAGTAAATATACACACCCTGGTCGCCTCCCTCTACACGACCAGGGGGATGCTGCTTTTGAGATGGTGAAGGTACTTTGACGAGAGCTGAGCAGACATTGATGAAATTACCAGTCTGCCCACAGTAGAAACATGCCCCCAAACCACGGTGAACCATAGGCAACCCTGTTTGAGATGAGACTCCTCCCATCTGCATAGGTTTGTCTGTCTGCACCGATGTGTCCTCCTCCCTAGAAAGGAGAACAGGGGGCAGATTTGTTGTATGTCTCTCCCTGAGGCATCTATCCATCCAGATAGCAAGAGCCATGGTGGCTTCCAATGACCCAGGAGCAGCATACTGCACCAGAGTATCTTGCAGCTTAGGTGACAGACCCTGACAAAAATGGCTCCTAAGAGCAGGGTCATTCCACTGCGTGTCAATGGCCCACCTCCTGAACTCTGAGTCGAGACTCAGCCAGGGAGATGCCATCAGGATCCCCATACACCAACACCAATGCTGCGAAAAATTCATCCTCCGACCACAAAGATGGTGAATTGGTTGGCAGAGAGAAGGCCCAGAATTGGGGATCACCCTTGAGAAGTGAGACTCTTATCCCCACATGCTGTTCCTCACTCCCTGAAGAACGAGGGCGTAGCCTGAAATATAACTTACAGTCTTCCTGAAAAACCAAAAATGTATCTCTCCCTCCAGAGAACCTGTCAGGGAGTGATATCGTGGGTTCCAGTTGAGCCTGCACATGAGCCGAGACCCAGAACCCCGACAACTGCTGAGGCTGCTGCACCACCTGAGACCGTAGCTCCTTAAGCTCATCAGTGAGGGTCTAGATCACTTAGGCGAAGGCCTGCAATTGAGCCATGGTTCACCAGAAAAATGTGACGGTTGGTGATAATGTCACGATACGTATTGCGACCTAACGGGTGGTCAGTCAGCGGACGGCTCAACACACACACAATGGGATGGTATTGGGGTGAGGAAGGCCATACAGATAGAGAAATGGGGGATGGTTACCACCTGAGCTCAAACCTGAGCCTGTCCCTGCACTCCCCTAATGCCCTAAGTGGGTCCTTACCCCCACCATCATCACGAAACTAAGTCCCTCCCTGTCAACTAATACTGCCCTGGCTAGTGCACTGGCCAGCAAAGGGCACTAGCCTCACCACTGCAGAAAATACCACACAGGTAACAGTGACAAACATCAAAGGGACAAAGTGAAAATACAGCACTTAGCTTCCTGACACCGCCGCCAAGCTCCACATTGCAGATAGCACAGTAACAGGACTCCAAACACCAGAAGTGGCTGTCACCGGAGAGCTGCTCCTGCTAAGCTGGTCTCCAAAGATAAACTCTATCACCAATAGTCAGCTGATGCATCAGGTGACCATTTAAAGGATGGTTGGAGTGGTCACTACCACATCAGCAGACTCAGCAACACTGCAGTTATACCTAATTGCCAGCAGGGGGAAAAACAGACATTAACCCCCGATGGATTGAAAGCAAAAAAGCTACATTTAAACAAAGTGGAACCAGAGCTGCCACAAATCCAAAAATGGATTGTGACAGTCAGGCTTGGACACATAAGCCCCAAACTCGTGTATAGAAAAAAGGGTATATTGTAGCACTCCAGTTGGTAGATAAATAAATTCTTTATTCCATAGAAAAAAAACATTCAGCGACCTTTACTCCCTCTATAAACCTAGATATACCGCCAGATATTGCAATTTACTTGGGTGTTTCAACCATTACTTCCAACCAGCTCGGTCTGTGTCTTAGAGTCTATTTGACACAGAACTTCTGTCACAGTATAGAGAGCAGCAGCGGTAACTGCGCCCCAACACTGACTGACAGCCGGCTCTAATGCTAAGTTAGCTATCAGTCATGGTGACTCATTGGTTAGCACTGCAGCCTTGCAGCGCTGGAGTCCTGGGTTCAAATCTCACCAAGGACAAGATCTGCAAGTAGTTTGTATGTTCTCCCCGTGTTTGCGTGGGTTTCCTCCGGGTTCTCTGGTTTCCTCCCACATTCCAAAGACATACTGATAGGGAATTTAGATTGTGAGCCCCGTCGGGGACAGCGATGTTAATGTGTATAAGCTGTGGAATATGTTAGCACTATATAAAAATAAAGATTATTATTTATTATTATTATCAGTCAGTGCCAGGATGTGGTTACAGCCACCACTCACTATACACTGAGCAGTGACTGAAGCCGCTTACGCCCACCCCTACGACTGAAAGCCGGAGGCTGCTGGGAGGGATAAAGTTAATTTCCTTTCTGTAGCCAGGCTCTCAGTGCAAGCGCCGGGCAGCTTTAGAAGACTATTAACAATATTAATTTAATAGTGGTTTTTTACATGACATGTTCCCTTTATGAAGTGATTATTCAATATTGGACATAAAGATTACAGTTGACCCCTGGGGTTCTAGCGGACCTAATCAGTAGTCAGATCATTCTTCACTCATCTATCAAAAACTTATTTTATATCTACACTGTATATATACTGATTAGATCTGCTATATATATGTAACATGTTTGATGTTATCACTACATTTTTGGTGTCTTATTGGAGGATGTCAGCCTTAAAAATTTTTTACATGACTGTTGAATTTAATAATGTGAGTGTTGATGCCAATGGTCACATCACAGCCGGAATAAAGTTTGCACTAGAAATATTGTTAATATTACTATGATTAATAATAAGACAAATAATAATAAAATAATACTAATGAGTGTCCTCTTACAGGTGCCAGATTTTGCAGCTGTGTGTAGTCAGACAATTTTTGAGTCAGTAATCCAATTAAGTTTTTCTAATATCTAGAGAATATATGAGGAACCTGGAGAACCTAGACCAAGCCAAAAGCAATTATGAAGATAATAAACAAAACCCATGCCGAAAGCACACTGGGTTTTAATTGGCCCCATATCCCAAAATCTGCGGGCAGTTAGCCATATCACCGTTGTGGCATCCAAAGCTTGTATAATGTTTCCTCAGTTTGTCTTTCTTATGACCCACAACTTCATGTATTATACACATCTATGCATATTTACATGGTAATGTTAACGAATTTAACAAGAAATTAATGTGTGGGCCAAACTCAGGGTAACAAATTCATTACATCTTAAAGTGGTTATCTCTAAGAATTTATATGGATTGTTTATCATCATCACTTGCATGCCCGACTTGTGAAAAGATTTGGTTACAAGTCCAAAGATGAAAAATGAATTACATTTATTACAGAAGCACACAGCCTGCCAGTCTAAGAGATGAAGCAGGATGATTAAAATAGACGACAAGGGCGCAAATTAGATGAAAGAATAAAAAGCAGAAAATTATTACAGTAGGGAAGATTAATGTTTTTAGAGAAATAATTCAAAATATGAATTATGTTTCATAAAAGAAGAAATCTCTCTGATATTTCATGGGTGACACACTCTGACTTCAATATTGGGCAATTTCTCTCTAATAAGCGTATCAAATTTATAACGAGGCTTTGACCAGTGCGTTGTTCCTCTTGTATCTAGGCACATTAAAAACTGAACCAACCTTCTAAAAGAAGCTGGAATAGGAGCTACTATTCCAAAAACAAGATGTTAATTTGTATGGTTGCAAAAAAAATAATCAGTAGTATCTGAAAAGTTATGTGAACAGTGGAAAAAAAATGCACAAAGCCAGCTGCATTCTGGATAACCAGTCCAAAGACCAGAAAAAACAAAATTACATCAGATTCCATGACATAAGTAATATTAAGGCCATGTTCACACAGTGCGTTTTTTACTGCAGAACCGCAGCGGTTTTGCCGCTGCGGTTCCGCAGCTTTTTTCCATGCAGGGTACAGTACATTGTACCCTATGGAAAACAGGAACCGCTGTGCACATGATCCTGAATTTTAAAAAAAAAACTGCGCTGAATAGCTGCGGGAAAAAAGAAGGAGCATGTCACTTCTTTGCCCGAAACAGCAGCGGTTCTGCACCCATAGACCTCCATTGTGAGGTCAAACCCGCAGTAAAACCCGCAGATCAAAAATATATCTGCGGATTTTATTGCGGTTTGTGGTGCAGAACCGCTGCAGCCGGAAGTGCGGGGAAGCGGCCGGAAGTGCGTGGGCGGAAGTGCTTGGGCGGAGAGACATGGAGGCATACCGTCGCATGGGGATCGTGTCGGCCGTTTGATTGATTTGGTATGTGTGTGTATGTATGTGTGTGTGTATGTATGTGTGTGTGTGTATGTGTGTGTGCGTGTGTGTGTGCGTGTCCCCATGCGACGCTAGTGCCACCATTGTGCTAAGTCGCCGTATGGGACTACTACTCCCATCCCGTATTAGGATGGGAGAGTTGTCCCTGTGTCCGGCGACTTAGCACAATTGTAAAGTTACACAAAACACCTACACACAATACACATACATGACACACAGTACAGTACATACAACACATAACAGAGTATATACTCACCAACAGCACACTTGTAGGCGAAGCCCTCGATCCTCCAGGAAAAAATCACAAAATAAAAAATCAAATCCATACTCAATGTCCGCAGAATCCATAAAACGAGTGTCCCACGCCGATCGGCTGCTCTCCGGCGATACACTGCCAGGAGCGAAGCTCCTAGCAGTGTATCGTGTACTGTTCCGGAGTTCAATGGCTCCGGCGTCTCGGTTAATGGCAGTACAGCTGCGTTGAACTTTCCCACGCAGCACTGCCGTTAAGCGAGAGTGCCGGGGTCAATGACCGCCGGTAAACTCGCTCGCGCATGCGCAGTGACACACCGACAGGAACTATGGCTCCTGTCAGTGTGTTGCTGCAGCCGTGGAGAGCAGACATGTCTCTGGATGTGTCTGTTCTCCATGGAAAATCTTCGTGGGATACGTGGCACTTAAATACGTGGCAATTAAATACGTGACACGTGGCACTTATACGTGATACGTGTCACTTAAATACGTGATACGTGTCACTTAAATATGTGGCACGTGGCACTGAAATACGTGACACGTGGCACTGAAATACGTGATACGTGTCACTTAAATACGTGATACGTGTCACTTAAATATGTGGCATGTGGCACTGAAATACGTGGCACGTGGCACTGAAATACGTGATACGTGGCACTGAAATACGTGATACGTGGCACTTAAATACGTGGCACTGAAATACGTGATACGTGGCACTGAAGCACGTGGCACTGAAATACGTGGCACGTGGCACGTGGCACTGAAATACGTGGCACGTGGCACTGAAATACGTGGCACGTGGCACTGAAATACGTGGCACGTGGCACTGAAATACGTGATACGTGGCACTGAAATACGTGGCACGTGGCACTGAAATATGTGGCATGTGGCACTGAAATACGTGATACGTGGCACTTAAATACGTGGCACGTGGCACTGAAATACGTGATACGTGGCACTGAAATACGTGGCACGTGGCACTGAAATACGTGGCACGTGGCACTGAAATACGTAATACGTGGCACTGAAATACGTGGCACTGAAATACGTGGCACTTAAATATGTGGTACTGAAATACGTGGCACTGAAATACGTGATACGTGGCACTTAAATACGTGGCACTTAGGCTATGTTCACATTTGCGTTGTGCGCCGCAGCGTCGGCGCCGCAACACACAACGCAAACAAAAACGCATGCACAACGCTGCGTTTTGCGCCGCATGCGTCCTTTTTTTGATTGATTTTGGACGCAGCAAAAATGCAACTTGCTGCGTCCTCTGCGCCCGGATGCGTGCGCTGCAGTGACGCATGCGGCGCAAAACGCAAGTGCGACGCATGTCCATGCGCCCCCATGTTAAATATAGGGGCGCATGACGCATGCGGCGACGCTGCGGCGCAGACCGCAAATGTGAACGTAGACTTAAATAGCTGGATAGAGCTGGATCCGCGGGCTGTGATCTGGCCTACGCTCAGCACTCTGCGGAGCGCTGTCATTCAAAACACGTCCACTCATTTTGGTGTTTAGTCCCAAAATGGAGGATGGAAGAAGAAAAGGGTTGGACAAGGAAATGACATCATTTCTTTTTTTTTTTTCCCCCACTGCAGTTAAAGCTTTATTTGTGTCAAACAGACAATCTGCAGAGAAAACTGCATAAAAAACCACACTAAAAACCGCACCAAAAAACGCATCAAAAACGCACCAAAAACGCACCTGCGTTTTCTGCCAAGAGCTGCGGTTTTTGTCCTGAAAAAAAAGGATTGAAATCAGGATCGTGTGAACATACCCTAAAACAGTCCTAAATCTCAGACTTCTAGGTAAAACTTGATCATGAATGACTATGAGGGCTAGTGAGCATAACATTAAATGTCATTTTATATCAAGGGTGTAGTTCTGAGGTGGAAGGTGCAGAGCAGCATACATGTTCCCTAGTGAGTGGAAACAAATTGAACAGGGCTGCCCGTCTTGACAGGCTCTGCAATTTAGCAAACAGAAGAAGTAGTAATCGAGAAATGAGACCTCCATCAACATCTTCTATAAAGGATGAGTAGTCAAGTGAGTGAAAGAGCAAGTATTCAGTATTATTGACCCCCAGAATTTGCATGTGATGATTCCGTTCACTTTACTAGGAGCTAGACTACAGCACCTGGGAGCTGCCACTACTCTGCATATGGAGTGGTGCGGTTCTGTATTTGTATAATGTTTATATATGTCTATGGGCATAGCAGAAACAGCTAATCGGTGGTGGTCAGCAGTCCAACGATCTGATATTGATAACCTATCCTAAAGATGGGCATTCAATACAATAGTCACACATCCGTTTTAGGGGTGGGTTTCAATTACACACATTCATTGCATATTGAAAGCATATGCCATAAATATATGATCATTAAAACCCTGCTGTTATGTTCGGTCAAAAATGACCATTTTTGAACTTTAATATTTTTTTAAAAATTCATTATGCGGTTCTGAAACTTGTGGTTACTTCTATTTTCCTAATTTGAGGGGTTCTTTCTAAGGGTACTTTTTTTTTTGGTTTAGTTTTTGCGCCACATTTTTTTGTACACTTGTACTGTTCCCAGTCAAAAATGACCGAATACATTTTATGCTAATTTCAGCCATTTTTTTAGTAAAACAAATGAGTTATAATTTCTTTTGAGACTACTTATTGCATCTACTATTGTTTATGAAGTAAACAGTTGCTTTAGGTGCAGATTTACACATGCTTTCAGTACAAACCATACGCATTGGCTTTCAGTACAGTTCTGTGCGATTTTTTTTCTCTGTATGTTGTTTACCCTGCTTTTCCTCTAAAAATAAATAAATTCAGTTGTCAAGATTGCATATTGAGAGATTTCATGAAATTTCTCGTGTACTACGGTTTGATGATAAAACTGATAGAATTGAAAGAAGAGCTAGGGATAAACTAGCCCCTATCAGAAAGGTTTGATTGATGAACAGCTGGTTGCATTCAGAGGAAGGTGCCCATTCCGCCAATATGTCCCGTGTAAGCCAGCAAAGTATGTGCAAGAGACATGTGTATTATTGTTGTCCTGAATGAGAACAATAGAATTATGTGAAGATTTTCTGAAAAAAAATGATTTTTTTAAAATTATTTTTACTATTTTTTTCAAAAATGTTTGCACGCAGTTACATTTTATACTATAGTTAATTTTAGTTATAGTTACTTATAGTAGTAGTAGTTGTTTTAGTTAGTTAGTTAAGCTCAAATTTGTAATTTCCGTGCAGAATTCAATAAGCCCTTGTAACCTTTATAAACACAAAATAAATAAAAAAAATTGAGTTTTTTACGTATTTTTTTTTATAATGACCAACCATGTTCACATACAGTATAATAATGCAACAGGTATTCAAAAAAAAGTTTTAAGTAGCTGAAACAGAATTTTAATAGGTCCGGTCAAAAATGACCGGAGCAGTACAAGTGTATGGTGGAAACGAACAGAACAGCAGGGTTTTAAAATAAATGGGCCAATCTTCTGCTCAAGGTAACTAAGTGTAGTCAACATTAGCTTAAGGGCTCATTTCCACTGGCAAGGAAAACGGACGAGTGCAATCCGATAAAAAATCGGATTGCACTCGGACCAATGTTATTCAATAGGTGTCTTTTCATTTGCGATTTTTTTCTCAGCCGAAATCGGACTGAGAAAAAAATCGCAGCAAGCTGCGTATTGCTGCGATTCTCGGACAAGACTCGCCAATGCAAGTCAATGGGTGCGAGAAAAAAATCGCACAGCACTCGCACCATGCGAGTACTGTCCGATTTTTACGCACCGGTGTCCTTTGAAAAGCCGGTAATTCAGCGCCGTGTACAGTAAAATCACACTGACAGGTTAGAATAGAGTAGATATATACACATAGAATAGGTATATATACATATATATATATGTCAGTGAGACACCTATATATGTATATTTATATTTAATGCAGCGCAAGATAGCATTAAAGCCGCTAATTCAATTACCGGCTTTTTCTTTCTCCTTCCCATACCCGACAGGATATGAGACATGGTTTACATACAGTAAACCATCTCATATCCCCCTTTTTTTTGCATATTCCATACTACTAATGTTAGTAGTGTGTATGTGCAAAATTTCGGCGCTGTAGCTATTAAATTTAAGGGTTAAATTGCGGAAAAAATTGCGCGTGGGCTCCCGCGCAATTTTCTCCGCCAGAATGGTAAAGCCAGTGACTGAGGGCAGATATTAATAGCCAGGAGAGGGTCCATGGTTATTGCCCCCCCTGGCTACAAACATCTGCCCCCAGCCACCCCAGAAAAGGCACATCTGGAAGATGCGCCTATTCTGGCACTTGGCCACTCTCTTCCCACTCCCGTGTAGCGGTGGGATATGGGGTAATGAAGGGTTAATGCCACCTTGCTATTGTAAGGTGACATTAAGCCAGGTTAATAATGGAGAGGCGTCAATTATGTCACCTATCCATTATTAATCCAATTGTATGAAAGGGTTAAAAAAAACACACACACACATGATTAAAAAGTATTTTAATGAAAGAAACAAACAGGTTGTTTTAGTATTTTATTGCTCTCTCAATCCATCAGCAACACCCTCGCTTGGCAAAATACACAATATACATACCCTCCGATAAACTGTCACGTCCCACGAGGTAATCCATCTGAAGGGGTTAACTAATATTACAGGCAGGAGCTGTGCTAAGGCACTCGCTCATGTCTGTAATCCCCGGTTGCTGAAAGGAAAGCAGAGTGATCTATACTTACATTCAGTCGCGGTGATGTGCCCCTGCTGGATATTCTCATGAACTGCAGCCTGGGCACTTTTTCCCACGCTCCAGGTCATATGAGGACATCCACCAGGGGGCGCATCACCGCGACTGAAGGTAACTATAGGTAATTGACCTACATTTCCTTCATTCCCCGGGGCTTACAAGCACGAGCACAGCTGCATTATAGCAGGGCTCCTGCTTGTAAAATATTTTAACCCCTTCAGATGGATTTACATCGTGGGACGTGACAGTTCATCAGAGAGGGTATGTATACTGTTGGTTTATTATTTTTCCAAGCGAGGGTCATCAGATGGATTGAGAGAGCAATAAAATATTAAATCAACCTGTGTGCTTATTTCATTAAAATACTTTTTAATCATGTGTGTGTTTTTTTAACCCTTTCATACTATTGGATTAATAATGGATAGGTGTCATAATTGACGCCTCTCCATTATTAATCTGGCTTAATGTCACCTTACAATAGCAAGGTGGCATTAACCCTTCATTACCCCATATCCCACCGCTACACGGGAGTGGGAAGAGAGTGGCCAAGTGCCAGAATAGGCGCATCTTCCAGATGTGCCTTTTCTGGGGTGGCTGGGGGCAGATGTTTGTAGCCACGGGGGGGCCAATAACCATGGACCCTCTCTAGGCTATTAATATCTGCCCTCAGTCACTGGCTTTACTACTCTGGCAGAGAAAATTGCGCGGGAGCCCACGCCAATTTTTTCCGCGATTTAACCCTTAAATTTAATAGCTACAGCGCCGAAATTTTGCACATACACACTACTAACATTAGTAGTGTGGAATATGCAAAAAAAAGGGGGATATGAGATGGTTTACTGTATGTAAACCATGTCTCATATCCTGTCGGGTATGGGAAGGAGAAAGAAAAAGCCGGTAATTGAATTAGCGGCTTTAATGCTATCTTGCGCTGCATTAAATATAAATATACATATATAGGTGTCTCACTGACATATATATATGTATATATACCTATTCTATGTGTATATATCTACTCTATTCTAACCTGTCAGTGTGATTTTACTGTACACAGCACTGATTTGCCCGCTTTTCAAAGGACACCGGTGCGTACAAATCGGACAGTAATACGGATGTCATACGGATGTAAAACGGATGGTGCGATTAAAAATCGCATTGCACTCGCATTGCACTCGCATGACACTCGCATGACAATTGCATACGCTACATCCGTTTTTTCGGTCCAGATTATGGACCGATTTGTCTCTCGCCAGTGGAAATGTACCCAAAGAGGCACAGTGCTCAGCAGGGGAAGCATCCCAGTGGTTGAATGTGATGAATCACACATTTTGGGGCTTATCCAATTAATGTATCATAAATGTTTACTATGTAAGACAGCAGTACATTTTAGTCTATTGAAAGAACGTTCAATAATTGCCTCCAAAGAGATTCTCCTCCTAACATGTAACTTAAGCAATAGCATAATTTTAAGCTTGTAGGCCTCAAAGCAAAATCGCCAGCAGGGCCACCAACTAGCACCAGTCTTTAACCCCTTACTGACCTCGGACGGGATAGTACGTCCGAGGTCAGCTCCCCTGCTTTGATGCAGGGCTCCGCGGTGAGCCCGCATCAAAGCCGGGACATGTCAGCTGTTTTGAACAGCTGACGTGCCCGCAATAGGAGCGGGCAGAATCGCGATCTGCCCGCGCCTATTAACTAGTTAAATGCCGCTGTCAAACGCAGACAGCGGCATTTAACTGCCGCATTCGGCGGTCAGCGATGCTTCTCCATTGTAACCATAGATGTCCTTGAGACCTCTATGGTTACTGATCCTCGGCAGCTGTGAGCGCCACCCTGTGGTCGGCGCTCACAGCACACCTGATTTTCTGCTACATAGCAGCGAACAGCAGATCGCTGCTATGTAGCAGAGCCGATCGTGCTGTGCCTGCTTCTATCCTCCCATGGAGGCTATTGAAGCATGGCAAAAGTTAAAAAAAAGTTAAAAAAAATGTGAAAAAAATAAAAAAAACATAAAAGTTTAAATCACCCCCCTTTCGCCCCAATCAAAATAAATCAATAAAAAAAATCAAACCTACACATATTTGGTATCGCCGCGTTCAGAATCGCCCGATCTATCAATAAAAAAAAGCATTAACCTGATCGCTAAACGGCGTAACGAGAAAAAAATTCAAAACGCCAGAATTAAGTTTTTTTGGTCGCCGCAACATTGCATTAAAATGCAATAACGGGCGATCAAAAGAACGTATCTGCACTGAATTGGAATCATTAAAAACGCCAGCTCGGCACGCAAAAAATAAGCCCTCAACCGACCCCAGATCATGAAAAATGGAGACGCTACGAGTATCGGAAAATGGCGCAATTTTTTTTTTTTTTTTTTTTTTTAGCAAAGTTTGGAATTTTTTTTCACCACTTAGATAAAAAATAACCTAGTCATGTTAGGTGTCTATGAACTCGTACTTACCTGGAGAATCATAATGGCAGGTCAGTTTTAGCATTTAGTGAACCTAGCAAAAAAGCCAAACAAAAAACAAGTGTGGGACTGCACTTTTTTTGCAATTTCACTGCACTTGGAATTTTTTTCCCGTTTTCTAGTACACGACATGGTAAAACCAATGATGTTGTTCAAAAGTACAACTCGTCCCGCAAAAAATAAGCCCTCACATGGCCAAATTGACAGAAAAATAAAAAAGTTATGGCTCTGGGAAGGAGGGGAGCGAAAAACGAACACGGAAAAACGGAAATTCCCAAGGTCATGAAGGGGTTAATAATATTGTTTTTCTAATATGTGTCTTAGAGAACTTTGGGTCCTCTAAAGCTGAAGAGTCTGGGAGTGACTGCAACCCCTGCACACTTTATAGTTACGACTCTGAAGTTGAGGTTTGCTGTAAGTGATTGAATGACAGTTTTTGGGAGGTGAGCATAGTAAGGGTATATTTCCATGTAGCCCATTGTTTCAGCCACCATCGGTATTAAGTTATCCATGGCTAGCAAGTTTCAGAACTCCCATACAAATCAATGGAGAGAGCCACACAAACACACACACGCATGTGTGGTAACTTCTCCACTGACAGTGAAGTGCGAAGGGCCATGCTCTTAAGACAAAAGAAGGTCCCACATCTCTCTGACATTCAGGGCATTTCCCGTAGATATGCCATAAATGATAAAGATAGGACTAAACATGTAATATATTGAAAGATAAATCTAAAGATAAATGTCTAAACATCATACAAGTATGTAACTTTTTCTTTTCTTCAGGAATCCTTTACCTGCATACCATGCATCATGACCTAGTTCACCTCCTCCTCATTGATTGCATTGCACATATAATTAGAGTCACACACAGAGGCCATTGTTCAGCACCTACTAGAGCTGGATATTCATGACGCTGATTCTTATTTTGATAACCTTTCTCCATCCTCAATAACACAGCCATCAATCAATCACTCTATATACAGGCATCAGTAGAATTAATAAGATCTGCTTCCACTATGGGATGCTTTTTCCAAGATGACCATTTATACTTCTTTAAGAAGTTGTGCAGTTATTGGGTGTGAATTTACACTCATGCATTATTTCACTTGGGCTTCGGTACTGTCTAGTTTTACACACATACAACTTCAGTGCACGTATTCCTGTGTGCTGGTTTTCTAAACTAGTGATGACGGTGACAAAAAAGTGATAACAAAACCTAAACTGAGAGTCTTTTTAGTAAATGAGCCTGAGGATACATTCTAAAGTATACTGAATGTATTGTGGGAGATAATAGGTTTGCCAAAGTCAATATTTTTTTGAAGATGAACCCTTGTTTCTTATGTGTCTTGAGGAAATGTAAAGCATCTGAACAGTGACCACACAACAAAAGACTTAAGAGCTGCATCTGAGCCCCACAACGCACAACATCATCAGAAGTAAAGAGAACGTTTTTTCAAAACACTTTCTCAATGTAGTAAATTGCTCTGGGACTTTCCTCATTATCTTTTTAACAACAGTATTTAAGTCACAAGCTCTCAGATACCCTCCGGCTCATAGACTTCCTATGAGGCTTTCAAAGGAGTAGTCCTGGAGAAATAAAGCAAGCTTTAACTGAGATGGCTAAGGTAGATAGTTTTCATTTTATGTTTATTAATACTTCAGTAAATGGTGACAACCATAGTTGGGGTTATTATAAGGGCAGGTGCAAAAAATATTCCAAGTCCAAGTAGGTCCAAGTATGATCCAACAAAACATCAGATTGCACTTGGACCAATGTTATTCTATGGGGCCGTGCACACCTCCAATTTTTTCCCTCGGAAAGAGTCTATCCAAGGAAATAAATCACTGCATTTCTGAGTTTGATCTAATAATCAAATGCAAGTCAAAGAGTCCATGGAATACATAAGATCTCACTTGGATGACATCTGAATGCAGTCCGATTTCACAGACGGACACAATGGAGAAGATGGAGAACTTTTTTACATTTTCTCTTCATCCGAGAGAATCGGAGCACACTTTAATAACAATCTAATCAATCTCTCATCAGAGGGTGATTAGCATAATTGATCAAATTTTCTTGGATGACAAAAAATATTCTTGTCTGTACCTAGCCTTATAGTCATTAATACATGGTACAATGGATTACATCTATTGATTAATACATGAATGATATCTAAATAATATCTATAATTACAGATGAACAAATGAATTCTAAATTAATCGATTTTCCTACGAATTTCCCCCAAATTTTAGATTTGTTATACCCCTTGATGAAGCAGTATGTTAGAGTACTCGACAGCATGGTTACAGTGGCTATACTGAGTCAAAATGACTCTTGATGGTTATAGGTTGTCCTGATTTTTTTCCCTATAGTTATAGATGGTTTATGGTCCTTCTATTATGCTTATTAGTATTTGCAACGAGAAAAAAGAGGTTTGCTGGACTTGAACTTTGGTTCTCCTTGTGACCTATCTTACTTTATTGAATACTTCTCAGTCATTTGGTCTTTAATTCCCTACACTATTGGACCTTTATTATAATATATTATATAATGTAATGTAAAAACAAGCACTAATGGCTTATTGACTTTTATAAATTTCTTCAGACTTCTGAAGTATATTATTAAATCACTAACTTAAAAGGTCTAATTATATAGGGATTTACTATTCATTATTTATTATTGGAAAATCCTGTATTTATGTACATACGTCGACTCTCACAAGTACTAATTGTATGATGAACATTTTATTTTTAAATACAGATCTAATCAATAGGGTTGAGCGAAACGGATCGGACATTTTCAAAAATCGCCGACTTTCGGCAAAGTGGTTTCATGAAACCCGACCCGATCCCAGCATGGGATCGGCCATGCTGTCGGCGATCTTCGCGCCAAAGTCGCGTTTCGTATGACGTTTTCAGTGCCATTTCTCAGCCAATGAAGGAGGACGCAGAGTGTGGGCAGCGTGATGACATAGGTCTCGGTCTCCACCATCTTAGAGAAGGGCATGACAGTGATTGGCTTGCTTTCTGCGGCGTCACAGGAGCTATAAAGGGGCGTTCACGCCGACCGCCATCTTACTTCTGCCGATCGTAGCATAGGGAGAGGTTGCTGCAGCTTCGTCAGAAGAAGGGATATTGTTAGGGAGGAAAGATTAACCCCCAAACCGCTTGTGCTGTAGCGATTTCCACTGTCCAACACCACCTTTTCTTTGCAGGGACAGTGGAGGCTAGATTTCTGTGCATCAGCTCTGTAGCTTATAAGGCTCCCTGATAGCTGCGTTGCTGTTTGTACGCCGCTGTGCAAACCAACTGCTTTTTTAAAAGCAAAACTCCTGTTGCTCCTTTCTGCACCATTCTATTGTTTAATTGTCCACACGTTTGTGTGCAGCAGTCCTTTTTATTGCTGTCTGCCATACTTTTTCTGAGATAATTGTAGGGAGATTGTTATTGTAGTACAGTCCCTTTTTTTAATATATCTGCCAGCCACTTTCTGCCACTGAAACTATGTAGTGTAATACAGTGGGCCTGATTTTTCCAGCAGTCTCCCACACATAAAAAGGGAAATTTATATTGCCACTAAGTGCATCTGCGTCAGTCCTGTTTGTGGTATATCTGCCAGCCACTTTCTGCCACTGAAACTGTGTAGTGTAATACAGTGGGCCTGATTTTTCCAGCAGTCTCCCACACATAAAAAGGGAAATTTATATTGCCACTAAGTGCATCTGCGTCAGTCCTGTTTGTGGTATATCTGCCAGCCACTTTCTGCCACTGAAACTGTGTAGTGTAATACAGTGGGCCTGATTTTTCCAGCAGTCTCCCACACATAAAAAGGGAAATTTATATTGCCACTAAGTGCATCTGCGTCAGTCCTGTTTGTGGTATATCTGCCAGCCACTTTCTGCCACTGAAACTGTGTAGTGTAATACAGTGGGCCTGATTTTTCCAGCAGTCTCCCACACATAAAAAGGGAGATTTATATTGCCACAAAGTGCATCTGCGTCCGTTCTGTTTGGCGTATATCTGCCAACCACTTTTAGCCACTTATACTGTGTAGTGTAATACAGTGGGCCTGTTTTTTTTGCAGCAGTCTCCCACACAAAAAAGGGAGATTTAAATTCTCAACAAGTTTATATACACCTTCTACCTTGTTTTACAGTACCATATAACAGTTGTTACTTTGGTTCCATTTTCCCAAAAATGAGGAAGTCGGGTGGAAGAGGCCATGGGCGGTCATTGCCAGCTGGTAATGATGGTGGTGGTAGAGCATCTAGTGGTAGTGGGAAAAGCAAAATAGCACCTAAGGTTTGAGTTGTTGAGCCAGCATCATCGTCTGGCTACACAAGGCCTTGAAGGCTCCCTTATCTTGGAGTAGGAAAGCCGCTTTTAAAGCCGGAGCAGCAGGAAAAAGTTTTGGCTTTCCTTGCTGACTCAGCCTCTAGCTCTTTCGCCTCCTCTTCCGAAAGTTCCAAATTTAAAAGCAGCGAGTCGTCAGTGGGTGCTCCCGGGCTGGAATAAGTCACTTCCTTGTGTCCTTCACCGAAACCAAAAGTGAAGGATGCGGCAGGCGACATTACAGTTTACTCCATGGAGCTCTTTACCCATACCGTGCCTGAGTTGGAAAGGGAAATTGTTAACAGCCCATTACAAGATGAATTGGACATGGAGTGCACAGATGCACAGCCACAGCTAGATTATTATGCTGTTCCATTGACTCAGATCACTACATTGCCCTCGCAGTGAACTGAGCCAGAATCTGACCCTGATGAGACTATGGTGCCCTGTCCCGAACACTATAGCACCTTACACGGTGACACAGAGGAAGGTGCACAGGACATTGAAGAGGAGGTGATAGATGACCCAGTTGTTTACCCAGATTGGCAGCCATTGGGGGAACAGGATGCCGCTGTCAGTAGCTCAGAAGCAGAGGAGGATGAGCCGCAGCAGGCATCAACATCGCAACAGCTTTCATCTGGCAGGCCCGTATCAGGCCAAAAACGTGTGTCAAAAACAAAACCAGTTTTAGGACAGCGTGGCCATCCGGTGAAAGTAGCACAGTGTGCAATGCCTGAAAAGGTATTCGATAGTAGGAAGAGTGCAGTGTGGCAATTTTTTAACCAAGATCTGAATGATCAGTGCAAAGTTATCTGTAAGAAATGCTCAAAGACCTTTAGCAGAGGGAAGAATCCCCTAAATTTAAATACAACGTGCATGCTTAGACATTTAACCAGCATGCACTTGCAAGCCTGGACTAACTACCAAACGCCCCGTTACATTGGTGCACCCGCTCAGAATGAAGGTAGTCAGCAACGCTACATTGCTTCCCTCACTGTAAGCCCACCATTTAGGACACCACCTGCAGCAAATGTGGAGGTATGGTTGCAAGGCCAAAGCAGTCAGGGAATCACCAGGTTCTTGGTAGGAAACACTGTATGTAGGTCAACATCAAGAATACCATCACCAACCCTCACTCAATCCGCCATGTCCACCACCACCGTTGCTTTTTCCACCATATGCAGCTCTCCAGTCCAGCTCACCCTACAAGAGACTCTCGCTAGGAAAAGGAAGTACTCATCCTCACATCCGCATACACAGGGTTTGAACGCCTACATTGCTAGACTAATCTCGTTAGAGATGATGCCCTACCGGTTGGTTGAAAGCAAAGCTTTCAAAGCCCTGATGGCCTACGCAGTACCACACTATGACCTACCCAGTCGACACTTCTTTGCGAGAAAAGCCATCCCAGCCTTCCACCAGCATGTCAAAGACCGCATTGTCCTTGCACTCAGGCAATCAGTCAGTAGAAAGGTGCAGCTCACAACAGATGCATGGACCAGTAGGCATGGCCAGGGACGTTACGTGTCCATCACGGGGCACTGGGTTAATGTGGTGGATGCAGGGTCCACAGGGGACAGCCATAGTGGGACAGTTCTGCCTAGCCCACGGTCTAGGAAACAGTTGGCAGTAGGCGTTCGACACCCCTCCTCCTCCTCCAGAAGCGAAAGCTCGTCCACAGAGCGCAGTCGCCCTACCACTCCATCCGCAGCTGCCAGTGTTGCACATGAGGTGTCCCATTATGGAACAACTAGTGGTAAGCGTCAGTAGGCTGTGTTGGAAATGAAGTGTTTGGGCGACAACAGACACACCGCGGAAGCTCTGGCCGAGTTCTTGCAGCAAGAAACTCATTCATGGCTGGGCAGTGTACATCTTGAGGCAGGCAAGGTAGTCAGTGATAACGGAAGGAATTTTATGGCTGCCATAGCCCTTTCAGAACTGAAACACATACCTTGCCTGGCTCACACCTTGAACCTGGTGGTGCAGTGCTTCCTGAAAAGTTATCCGGGGTTACCAGCCCTGCTCCTGAAGGTGCGAAAACTTTGCTCGCACATCCGCCGGTTGCCCGTACACTCCAGCCGTATGCAGAACCATCAGCGATCGTTGAAGCTTCCCCAGCACCGCCTAATAATCGACGTTGCAACAAGGTGGAACTCCACACTGCACATGCTTCAGAGGCTGTGCGAACAGAGGCGTGCTGTAATGTATTTGTGGGAGAATACACATACACGGGCAGGCAGTTGGATGGCAGACATGGAGTTGTCAGGTGTGCAGTGGTCGAAGCTACAAGACCTCTGTCAAGTCCTTCAGTGTTTTGAGGAATGCACACGGCTGGTAAGTGCAGATGACGCCATCCTAAGCATGAGCATCCCACTAATGCATCTGCTGATTCAAAGTTTGACACACATTAAGTAGCAGGCGTCTGCAGCCGAGGAGGAGGGAAGCCTTGATGACAGTCAGCCATTGTCTGCTCAGGGAACTCTCCTGGATGAGGTAGCGGATGAAGAGGAGGAGGAGGAGGATGGGGATGAATATTTATGGGAGGAGGAAGCTTCTCAGGGGGCAATAGAAAGTGGTGGCATTGCAAGGTCAGGTACAGGGTTTTTGCGGGAGACAAGTGATGTTGATTTGCCAGAAAGTGCTCCTCAACCCAGCACAAGCAGTGATTTGACACCTGGAACATTGGCCCACATGGCTGATTATGCCTTGCGTATCCTAAAAAGGGACCCCCGCATTATCAAAATGATGACCGATGACGATTTCTGGTTGGCCTGCCTCCTGGATCCACGCTATAAAGGGAAATTGCAAAATATCATGCCACATTAGAACCTTGAGCAAATATTGGCTACCAAACAAGCAAGTCTTGTAGACCGTTTGGTTCAGGCATTCCCAGCACACAGCGGCGGTGATGGTTCTCACACAAGCTGCAGGGGGCAACATGGCAGAGGTGTTAGAGGTGCACAAATCAGAAGTGGCATTGGACAGAGGGGTTTTATGACCAGGATGTGGAGTGATTTTGCAATGACCGCAGACACGGCAGGTACTGCTGCATCAATTCAAAGTGACAGGAGACAACATTTGTCCAGTATGGTTACTAACTATTTTTCCTCCCTTATCGATGTTCTCCCTCACAGGTCATTCCCCTTTGATTACCGGGCATCTAAAATAGACACCTGGCCTGAATTGGCAGAATATGCATTACAGGAGCTCGCTTGCCCAGCTGCTAGTGTGCTATCAGAAAGAGTATTCAGTGCTGCTGGTTCAATACTGACCGAAAAAAGGACTCGTCTGGCTACCCAAAATGTTGATGATCTAACCTTCACTAAAATGAACCAATCATTGATTTCTAATTATTTTGCCCCACCTCCCCCTGCTGACATGTAGCTTTCCTGTAAAAAGGTCTTGCTTTTGGACTCCTCTTACTGACTGCTCCAATTCCTCCATTTGCAGCTGCTAAATGTCCACCATAGGCTATTTTTACACCTCACTAAATGGGCTGACTCCCCCCACGGGGCCGTGGTCACCACTTGGCCAAGCACCCTTGCGAGTGCCGTTTGACTGGACAGGTGGGTGGGCCCACTTTTGGCCGACGGCACTGGCACAGGGTCCCTCATAGTACAATGAAGTGTCTCTGGCGGTGGTGGTGCACACCCAACGTCAGACACACCGTCGTATTATGAGGGGCCCTGGGCAAGTACCGCCGCCCACGAGAGAGTGTCCCCCCCAGCTCAAACAGTGCTCTACCACTTGCAAAACTTACCTCTCACTGCTCCACCACTGTTTAGTCTGTGCTGTTAAATCCTTGAATGGCACTGCCAATACAAATTTGTTGAAATGATAGATGATATTAAAAATATACAGGGGCCCTGCTCTCCATTTAGACATGTGAATACTGTGCGCGAACTGCCACTGTCTGCTACTCAGCAGAGGAACCCACCCCTGTACCTAGCTTTGCCACCTGTTTATTTAGGAACATTTTTTGCAGACATTTAGCCCACTTTACTATTTTGGCCAACTTACTGTGTCAGCCACTTCTTCCAGTTGTCCTCCACCGAACAAAGCAGTGCCGCCAGTTTACTCCTGTTACCAGTTTAGAACAGCATAGAGCCTACTTTTTTATTTTAGGCCTAGTAAGTCTGCGCCACTCCTTGCAAAGAAATTGCAATCATCCTCCGCTGACCAAACCAATGCTTCCTGTGTACCCCTGTAACCCATTTTAAACTGCATTGAGCCTACTTTTTTATTTTAGGCCTAGTAAGTCTGCGCCACTCGTTGCAATCGTTCTCCGCTGACCAAACCAATGCTGCCTGTGTACCCCTGTAACCCATTTTAAACTGCATTGAGCCTACTTTTTTATTTTAGGCCTAGTAAGTCTGCGCCACTCCTTGCAATTGTCCTCCGCTGACCAAACCAATGCTGCCTGTGTACCCCTGTAACCTATTTTAAACTGCATTGAGCCTACTTTTTTATTTTAGGCCTACTACCTGTGTCTGTCTGCGCCACTCAATACAGCTGTCCTCCACTGAACAAAGCTGATCTTCAATCTTCAGGCTTTCGGCCTGTATTTAGAATATGAAAATGCATTTGGCCTACTAGTTTGGTTGGGCCCTACTAACGGTGTCTGCCGCTGCTTGCTTTTCTCCTCCACTGAATAAAGATGAGCTTCAATTTTCAGCATATATCAGATATTAAACTGCATTTGGCCTACTTGTTTGGTTGGGCCTACTAACGGTGTCTGCCGCTCCTTGGTGCTCTCCTCCACTGAACAAAGCTGAGCTTCAATCTTCAGGCATTCGGCCTATATTTAGAATATGAAAATGCATTTGGCCTACTTGTTTGGTTGGGCCTAATAACGGTGTCTGCCGCTCCTTGGTGTTTTCCTCCACTGAACAAAGCTGAGCTTCAATCTTCAGGCTTTCGGACTATATTTAGATTATGAAAATGCATTTGGCCTACTAGTTTGGTTGGGCCCTACTAACGGTGTCTGCCGCTACTTGCTTTTCTCCTCCACTGAATAAAGATGAGCTTCAATTTTCAGCATACATCAGATATTAAACTGCATTTGGCCTACTTGTTTGGTTGGGCCTAATAACGGTGTCTGCCGCTCCTTGGTGTTGTCCTCCACTGAACAAAGCTGAGCTTCAATCTTCAGGCTTTCGGCCTATATATACAAATTTAAACTGCATTTGGCCTACTAGTTTGGTTGGGCCTACTAACGGTGTCTGCCGTTCCTTGCTTTTCTCCTCCACTGAACAAAGCAGTGCCGCCTGTTTACTCCTGTTACCAATTTTGAACTTCATTTGGCCCACTTTATTATTTGGGCCTACTAACTGTGTCTGCCACTCATTACAGTTGTCCTCCACTGAACAAAGCAATGCCGCCTGGTTGGTCCTGTTACCAATTTTGAACTGCATTTAGCCTAGTTAATTATTTGGGCCTACTCACTGTGTCAGCCTCTCATTACAGTTGTCCTGCACTGAACAAAGCAATGCCACCTGGTTAGTCCTGTTACCAATTTTCAACTTCATTTAGCCCACTTTATTATTTGGGCCTATATCTGTGTTTCCTCCTCATCCTGCCCATTGCCCAGCCAGTGCTAGATGAGTCTGTTGGTACATTGACCCAGACCACTACATTCCCCTTGCACTCTACACAGCCAGAATCTGACCCTGCTGAAAGTCAGGTTCCCCTTCCCGCATACTATACCACCTTACACGGGGACAAAGAGGAAGGTGCAGATGAAAGTGCAGGTTCCTTCATCAGGTGGGGGGGCATACTCGTTGGCGATGTCACTGGCACAGGGCCCCTCATAGTATGCAAAAGTGTGTCTGCCGGAGGGAGGCGCCCTGCCGTCAAACACACTGCTGTACTTTGAGGGGCCCTGTGCCAGTGCCAATGCCAACGAGTGGGCCCCCCTGCTTGCTCAGGATCACAGCACTTGCAAAATTAAATACTTACCTCTCCCTGTTCCACCACCATGACGTATTCCGCGTTTCCTGGGCCCACGAAAATCTTGAGCCAGCCCTACCCCCCCACAACTTTAGCCAAATGACCCCCAATTTTCAATGCCTAACTATTATAATAAGGTAAATTAAGATTGACAAGCTTAAGTAACAAGAATGGATGTTTTTGGCATTAATATGGGCACTGTAGGTGTTTTCCTGTCCTCCACTCACTGCCGACTTTGCTTCCCAATTGACTTGCATTGGGTTTCGTGTTTTAGTCGGCCCCCGACTTTTCGCAATAATCGGCTGATTTCACCCGACCAGACTTTTGCCAAAGTTGGGTTTCGCGAAACCTGACTCGATCCTAAAAAAGTAAAAGTCGATCAACTCTACTAATCAATGCTTATTCTTTCTATACTCCAACTTAGCAATAGGAGACCTATTTAAGAGAAATATAATTGTTTACATATATATATTGATATTCATATCTCTGTATCTGCAGATCCATTTGGTGTTTATCCATTGAAAAATATATGTCTTTTTAAAATATGTATATTCTTTAGTGTTCAATAAAGAGTTATGTAATTTTTAACTTACTTGGCATATGATTCCTATGTATTTATAGGTATAAAAAAGAGATTTATTAACAACTTCATGAATTGTGATACAAAACAGATTGTATACTGCACTAAATGTATAAAATGCATTTTATTATATGTAGATTGCTGTATGAGGAAGTTTAAAAAACGTGTCTCAACACATACATAATATCATTAATGGCAACAATACGAATTCATGGGTGACCAAGCACTTCAAATAGAAACATAATAAAAGTATCAGTAGTTTTGTATGTTATGGGTTGGAACAAATTACTTCCCCAGAGACACCAAACAATCTGATGGGTTAAATATGAAAGCGATATGATGTATATACTGTGTATATATATATATATATATATATATATATATATATATATATATATATACATATATATGATAATAACATCATGTCTATAGTAATGTTTTGTGCAACTGGTGTTTCTTAAATTTATTATGCACATCAAGTGGTTGTTTCACATGTGTTTGGTTCTTATTAGCTTTAACCCCTTCACCCCTGGGCCATTTTCAGTTTTTTGCATATTTGCTTTTTGCTCACTTTTTTCACAGAACCATAACTTTTTTTTAATTTTCCCGTCAATATGGCCATGTGAGGGCTTGTTTTTTGTGGGACGAGTTGCACTTTTGAACTACACCATTTATTTTACCATATAATGTGCTGGAAAACAAGGAAAAAATTCCAAGTGCGGTGAGATAGCAGAAAAAGTGCAATTCCACAATTTTTTTTTCTTAACTTATTCACCAAATGCTAAAACTGACCTGCCATTATAATTCTTCAGGTCATTCCAAGTTTGTAGATACCAAATCATGTATAGGTTCTATTTTATTTAAGTGGTGAAAAAAAATCCAAAGTTTGTTATAAAAAAAAATTTCTCTATTTTCCAAGGCCTGAAGCATTTTTCCAGATCTTGGGCTGGGTGAGGGCTTATTTTTTGCACACAGAGCTGACATTTTTAAAGAAACCATTTTGGGATAGATACAGTATTTTGATTGCCTGTTATTGCATTTTATTGCAATATTGTGGCGACCACAAATGTAATTCGTAAGAGTTTTGAACTTTTTTTTCATTACACCATTTACCAATCTGGTTAATTATTTTATATTTTGATAAATATGTGTATTTTTAATATTTTTTATTGTTTTATTTAGGATACGGCAAAAGGAGGTGAATTGAACTCATATCGTTTTAAAAAAATTATATTTTTAAAAACTTTTTTCACTTTTTACTTGCTTTAATAGTCTCCATTGCAGACTTGAAGCTGCGATCTCATCGCTTGTGCTACATAGAGCAGGGCTTCAGCCTCTGTGTAGTAGTTGTTGGGGACCCGCTTCTGGCGGGTGCATTTTAAATGCCACTGTCAGAGATTGACAGCGGCATTTAACATGTTCACAGCTGCAGGTGGATCATATATAAATATATATATACACACACAGGTCACATGTCATGAAAGGGTTACATATCGTCACCGTCTGAGGTGAATTATCTCCATGGCTAAGGGCGTGTGATTTGCTGGAAACTCATCAGAGGGTTAATATGGACCTGCACATGTGATGTTTAACAAAGATATCAATAAAGAAAATCCACAAACTTTCTTATGCTTCTTAGTATAGTTTATCTGTTGTATATTTATTTTGATGGTCATCCCTGTAACCCATATTACTAAAGATGTTAATTATATGTAATATTGGTGCTGTAGTTATGTTTACTATGCTGTTCCAGAATTTATATTGTGGTGGTTTTAAACCATACAGGTTATTAGGTGGTATAACCTGACACCCTTCTGTGCTAGCAGTCCATTGTGCTTCCACCTAGAGCTGTTTTTTCAGAGTGATTGATAATTTCAGGAGACAGGGGAGGGGAAGAAGTGGCTCAGAAGTGAGGAAATGAGATGAAATCTCTGATATGATATATAACAAAGTTTTATTATATTTATATGTACTATGCCATATGTAACGTTTGTGCTTTTATGAATATTGACATTTTACAGTGAACTTATAAGTGAAGCTAGTGTTATGGCTAACAGGTTCTCTTTAAGCACTTGTTCAGGGTACAAAGGATTTCTACAGGGTTCAATAATCCTTCAACCTACTTTATATCCACTGTTGTTGATGTAGACTTTGGTGAGACACCCTTCACCAGCCACCGAGGCAGCTCTGGGCACCTTTGCAATGTCATTTATTCAAAGAAAATGTAAGGGTATAAGGTGGCTGACATCATTTTGTCTCCATTGAATGAGAAAGATGCGTTTACTGCTATTTTTCTGACTGCCCTGTGAATTACCGGTATAGATGAAACCATATTACAAGATTGTGCACAGAACATATGCTTGTTGCAGGATGACAGTCCGCATTTACATGATGATGATACACATTCAAATATTTGCTTTATTGAAATACAAAGTAACCCTAATTACCTGTTGATAAAAGACGTTGTCACTGTGGACAGCTTAATGGAATAGATCTGTTTTATCATTTTATGAACTCAGCTCCATTGGGACTTTATAATGTTCAAAGTTTTCTACGCTTTTTAACTCAACTACAAAACCTCAATTTTGGCGAGTCATTTTGACAACTGCCTCTAACACATTTCTTTTAAAAATATAATTCAATCTGTCACTTTCGTAATAATATTTCCAATCCCTTCAGGTTATTTGTGAGCTCCCATTCATTGCCCTTTCACATTCTGGACTGATTTTTATTTTTATCTCGCTCTTATCTTTGCCTTCCGTGGTATTTCATCCATGTCACTCCAGCATGACATATGACTTCAATAAGAGACTTATATATACGTATCCCTGAGACTAAAGCATTCACTGGAGAATCAGATTATCTATATGACAACTCATGTCCCAGGAGAACCTGGTGGGTGACACTGTGCTCCTTACTGATCTCCATCATCACAATTTCCTTCATTTCTAATCATAATATTGGGCCCTATATTTGTATTTGTGAAGGAAAAGCTTTCATTAAATCACCATGCCCTGCCCTAGTTCCCAGGCAACAACTTATTTGGCAAGCGTTCTTAAAGGTGAACTCCGTTAGTAGAGGTTAAAATGAACTTTTCTAATAAATTCCATCTTTCTCATCTATTTTGTCATTTCATGTGAATCAATCAGTATGCATCATGCATTAAACATTATCTTTTATATTAACCCGTTCTTTATGCTAAAAACTGAAATAATTCTACAACTGGAATTACCCTGCATAAAGGAAAATAAAAAGATTACGGAAAGAGTGCGAACCTAAGAGTCTATTTGGGCATGTTCAATGCTCTTATAAATTTACAATCAAGAGAATACTAGTCACAAAAATACCCAATAATTTCATTGCTTATTGCTTAAAGGGAACCAGTCAGGTGATTATGTTGCCTAAATTGCGGGCAGGATGAATCGCAGCCTGGCCGTAGAATTACAGCCAGGTGTATAAATCTCTACATACTTTTCAGATCCAGACGGTTTATCTTGGTGCCATTGCAGGTGATTGACAGGTCTCTCTCTTGCACGTAAATAAAGACAAACCTGTTAAACCCCTCCAGCAGCGCTGAGAACAGCCGGCCGGTGGAAAAGCCGGACTAGTTTAGTTTCCTTCTTTGGTCCTCGACTGAATCTTCAAACTATGTGTTCTCTGAAACTTCATTTTAGAGAAAGATATACCTGGATGCAATCGTGCAAGGAGGCTGTGATTAATACTCCCAATGGTTTGGGAAGCATGAATTGTCGGACAGTTTTTCCCTTAATGTGAACCTATAAATAACTAAATTACTATAGATAAGCTATAAATAACATTATAATCAAGATAATATTCTTAATTCATAGAATGCCCCCACACAAATCTCAAAATGATAAATAACTATAAATGGCAATAAATACAAGTAACCCTTCATAGCTATTAAATTGTAGTAGTACAATGACACCCATACCCAAACAAAAATGCCACAGCAAATGCACCAGATAACAGTGTGGTGCTTTAACTGGTGCATTTACTGTGGCGTTTGCTGGTGGTTGTGGGTGTCATTTCACTACTGCACTTTAATAGCTCTGAGGGGTTCCTTGTATTTATTGACATTTATACTTATTTTGATGTGGGGTCATTTTATGAATTACCATTTTTATCTTGATTATTAGGTCATCGCTTCATATGTCTCTGGGGCCCTGATCATACTTATACTTGTCACTTTGCGCTGTTTTTTTTACATGCCCCCTCTCTTCTTTGATTGCTTTATTACGTTTGTTATTCATCACATTCTTTTGTCACAATGAGATTTACCATTGACCATATTTCCTTTTTATCAGGACTTATGGGTTGTTTTTTGTTTTTGTGTGTTGTAATTAATGAAATTATATTCATTCATGTTTTTGAATTTTTTGTTACTTTCAATTAGTAAAAGTTTTGATGAGTTATTTATAGGTTCATGTCTGTACTTGGGAATTCTATCAAAGTGTGTTATTGGTTGTTTACTAGTGTTGAGCGATACCGTCCGATACTTGAAAGTATCGGTATCGGAAAGTATCGGCCGATACCGGCAAAGTATCGGATCTAATCCGATACCGATACCCAATACCAATACAAGTCAATGGGACTCAAGTATCGGACGGTTTCCCTGATGGTTCCCAGGGTCTGAAGGAGAGGAAACTCTCCTTCAGGCCCTGGGATCCATATTAATGTGTAAAATAAAGAATTAAAATAAAAAATATTGCTATACTCACCTCTCCGACGCAGCCTGGACCTCACCGAGGGAACCGGCAGCGTTCTTTGCTTAAAATGCGCGCGTTTACTTCCTTCCGTGACGTCACGGCTTGTGATTGGTCGCGTGCCGCCCATGTGGCCGCGACGCGACCAATCACAGCAAGCCGTGACTTAATTTTCAGGTCCTCAATGCCTAATTCTAGGCATTCAGGATTTTAAAATTACGTTCCGGCTTGTGATTGGTCGCGTCGCGGTCACATGGGCGACGCGACCAATCACAAGCCGTGACGTCACGGGAGGCAGGAAACGCGCGCATTTTAAAATTGCGTCACGGCTTGTGATTGGTTGCGTGCCGCCCATGTGACCGCGACGCGACCAATCACAGCAAGCCGTGATGTAATTTCAGGTCCTGTATGCCTAATTCTGCATTCAGGACCTGAAATTACGTCACGGCTTGCTGTGATTGGTCGCGTCGCGGTCACATGGGCGGCACGCAACCAATCACAAGCCGTGACGTAATTTTAAAATGCGCGCGTTTCCTGCCTCCCGTGACGTCATGGCTTGTGATTGGTCGCGTCGCCCATGTGACCGCGACGCGACCATTCACAAGCCGGAACGTAATTTTAAAATCCTGAATGCCTAGAATTTAGGCATTGAGGACCTGAAAATTACGTCACGGCTTGCTGTGATTGGTCGCGTCGCGGCCACATGGGCGGCACGCGACCAATCACAAGCCGTGACGTCACGGAAGGAAGTAAACGCGCGCATTTTAAGCAAAGAACGCTTCCGGTTCCCTCGGTGAGGTCCAGGCTGCGTCTCGGAGAGGTGAGTATAGCAATATTTTTTATTTTAATTCTTTATTTTACACATTAATGTTGTTTCGATACCGATACCCGATACCACAAAAGTATCGGATCTCGGTATCGGAATTCCGATACTCGCAAGTATCGGCCGATACCCGATACTTGCGGTATCGGAATGCTCAACACTATTGTTTACTTTAGCATGAGTCTTGGGATCCAACATTGGTTAACAGTTTTCCTTTAATCTTAATCTGTGAAAACCCGTTTACATACCACACATACAGGTGCTTCTCACAAAATCAGAATATCATCAAAAAGTTAATGTATTTCAGTTCTTCAATATAAAAAGTGAAACTCAAACATTATATAGAGTCATTGCAAACAGAAAACCTTATTTAAAATGTTTATATCTGTTAATGTTGATGATTATGGCTTACAGCCCATGAAAACCCAAAATTCATTATCTCACTAAATAAGAATAATTAACAAACAACCCCTGCAAAGCGTTTAAAAAGGTCCCTTCGTTTGTCTCAGTAGGCTCCACAATCATGGGGAAGACTGCTGACTTGACAGATGTCCAGAAGGCAGTCATTGACACACTCCACAAGGAGGATGAGCCACAAAAGGTCATTGCTAAAAAAGCTGGCTGTTCACAGAATGCTGTATCCAAACATATTAATGGAAAGTTGAGCGGAAGGAAATATGTGGTAGAAAAAGGTGCACAAGTGACCGGGGAAAACCGCAGCCTTGAAAGGATTGTTAAGAAAAGGCCATTCAAAAATTTGGGGGAGATTCAGAAGGAGTGGACTGCTGCTGGAGTCATTGCTTCAAGAGCCACCACACACAGACGTATCCAGCACATTGTCAACAAGTGTCGCATTCCTTGTGACAACCACTCATGACCTATAGACAACGCCAGAAGCCACTTACCTGGGCCAAGGAGAAAAAGAACTGGACTGTTACTCAGTGGTCCAAGGTGTTGTTTTCAGATAAAAATACATTTTACATTTAATTTCGAAATCAAGATCCCAGAGTCTGGCGGAAGAGTGGAGAGGCACACAATCCAAGCTTTTTGAGGTCTAGTGTGAAGTTTCCACAATTATTGACGGTTTGGGGAGCCATGTCATCTGCTGGTGTAGGTCCACTGTGTTTTATCAAGGCCAAAGTCAGCAGAGTATATATATATATATATATATATATATATATATATATATATATACACTCACCGGCCACTTTATTAGGTACACCTGTCCAACTTCTTGTTAACACTTAATTTCTAATCAGCCAATCACATGGCGGCAACTCAGTGCATTTAGGCATGTAGACATGGTCAAGACAATCTCCTGCAGTTCAAACCGAGCATCAGTATGGGGAAGAAAGGTGATTTGAGTGCCTTTGAACGTGGCATGGATGTTGGTGCCAGAAGGGCTGGTCTGAGTATTTCAGAAACTGCTGATCTACTGGGATTTTCACGCACAACCATCTCTAGGGTTTACAGAGAATGGTCCGAAAAAGAAAAAAAATCCAGTGAGCGGCAGTTCTGTGGGCGGAAATGCCTTGTGATGGCAGAGGTCAGAGGAGAATGGGCAGACTGGTTCGAGCTGATAGAAAGGCAACAGTGACTCAAATCACCACCCGTTACAACCAAGGTAGGCCTAAGAGCATCTCTGAACGCACAGTGCGTCGAACTTTGAGGCAGATGGGCTACAGCAGCAGAAGACCACACCGGGTACCACTCCTTTCAGCTAAGAACAGGAAACTGAGGCTACAATTTGTACAAGCTCATCGAAATTGGACAGTAGAAGATTGGAAAAACGTTGCTTGGTCTGATGAGTCTCGATTTCTGCTGCGACATTCGGATGGTAGGGTCAGAATTTGGCGTAAACAACATGAAAGCATGGATCCATCCTGCCTTGTATGGAGCATCTTTGGGATGTGCAGCCGACAAATCTGCGGCAACTGTGTGATGCCATCATGTCAATATGGACCAAAATCTCTGAGGAATGCTTCCAGCACCTTGTTGAATCTATGCCACGAAGAATTGAGGCAGTTCTGAAGGCAAAAGGGGGTCCAACCCGTTACTAGCATGGTGTACCTAATAAAGTGGCCGGTGAGTGTATATATATATATATATATATATATATATATATATATATATATATATATATATATATATATATATACACACACACAAAATATAACATGTTAACTATTTTCTATAAACTTTGGGCTAATCCGGATAGATTTTCAATTTTTAAATAAATACTGTGCATTTGCAGTAGCCAGTATCAGGCTCCTGCAATTGCAGGTATTATAAAACTAACTTTGATCTCACCCATTAAAACCCTTAAATAGAGTGATTAATAGTAATTGTGGTATCTATCGATTTTAACAGGTATTTGGCACACTTTAATACCCCAATGGTGCATCCAAGACTCAATGCCAATTAGGGATCTAACACAAGAGTATTAAACAGTATTACGTGAATGATCAAAACACTGAATAGTCTAATCCTTTAAAAAAATTTAATTACCTATTAACCTGCATTAAATAAGCTTTTGCATAGCTAGGTCAATAGGAAAAATATGGCTCTTGGAAAGTGACAATGAAAAAAAATAACTATATAATGCTTGGTTTTTAAGGCCAAAATTTGGCTGCTTCTAAAAGAAGTCAACATGAACCTAATATTATGCTTTAGTGTGTTTTTACCTATATAATAATGGGATGATTTGGAATGCTGCTGCATGTTTTGAATTCTTAGACATTGGCAGCCTGGTGTCCTACAGGAACTGGTACACTGATAATACAAAACTCATTTTCAAATACTTGGGACAGTCTACAAAAATCTGAACACTAAAGGAGGTTTATAAACTAACCGCTCACAGTAGATACACATAATAATGTCAGATTAATGCTGGCTTGTAGTTGGTAAGGCTGTGAAAAAAAATGCCGACCAGCTGTGACTTGCAACAAAGCCCATTATAAAAGCAGCAGAACACATGCCAATACCCAATTAATAAAAAACAACACACAACCAACATATATACCTACTATTTATTTTTTGTTAAATTAGCATCCATAACAAATAAGCAAAACAATACAACTAGTAAAACAAACTCAGCCAGGCATTAGATGTGTACACTGTGACCAGTAAAATAAAGGCCAAAATAACTCTATGAAATGTAATAGATTTTTACCCCTCCCAACTGGGTCTGCCTCTCTGGAATGGAGTACAGCCCCAGCACTTTACAATCCAGAGCAGTGTTAATATACAAAGATTGTATACAGTCATGGCTAAAGGTTTTGAGACTGGCCAATATTTTGTTTTCACATAATTTGCTGCTTTGTTGTTTTTAGATCTTTTATTTGGATGCTTCTCTGGATACTGGAGAATAATTATAAACATTTCATAAGTTGCATAAACTTTTATTGACATATAAATCAAGATATACAAAGTCTCAATATTTATAGTGTTGTCTCCCTTATTTTTCAAGACTTCTGCACTTCTCCCTGGCAGCTGGATATCAGCTTCTGGGCTAAATCCTGACTGATGACTAAAAGAGTTGTATTCGTGAAATGGAAATGCTCCTGTTTTGGGGGAAGTTTTGAAGGAGTTTTGAATTCCTGAAGATTTTCCTTAAGTGATTTGGAAAGCAGTTTGGAAGAGTTTTTATCCCAAAGCGTTTTCTGCAGTTTGGAGAGCTGCTGCAAAGGTGTGACAAGCACTTTCTTTCTTTTCTCCAGGCGTTTTTCCAACACCTCAAACGGAAAAAAATGCAGAAAAGGCTGAACATATGTACAGCAAAGAAGCTTTTCAGTTTAAATAGGAATAGTCTTTCAAACATTTTTCAGTGATTTCTTTCAAGTGTTTTCTGGCGCAAACCCTGAAGGTATATGTTCACACTGCACTTTTTGTTAAGGTCAAAAACTACTTTTTCAAGGAGAAGCCACTTTATGAAACACTTGTATTATTTGATCCCAAAGCATTGTTATTAACATTTTGTGAATGTTTCCAGAACCAAGAATAAAGGAATCCACACTATATATAAACAGAGACATAGGAGGGAACACTTAGCTAATTTACATGAACTTAAATCTCATGGTCCAGATGAATTACATCTTAGGATAAGGAAAGAGTTAGCAGAGGAAATTGAAGAATCACTAATCAGAATCTTTGAAAAATTTTGGAGAACAGGAAGGTACCAGATTATTGGAGAAGGGCAAATGTTGTCCCTATCTTCAAAAAAGGAAAGTAGACAGAGACAGGAAATTAGAGACCATTACTTCTATACCAGGATAGATCTTTCAGAAAATTATCAAACAACATGTATGTAAGTACCTGGATAAGAATACAGTAATTAACCAGAGCCAGAATGGGTTTGAAGCAAACAAGTCATGCCAGACTAATCTAATTTCCTTCTATGATGGAATCAGTGACAGGGTGGATCATAGAAATGTGGTATTTATAGTATATCTCAACTTCAGCAAAGCATTTGATAAAGTATGTCATACATTTCTTATTGAAAAATGACAAAGTATGGGATGACAAGGATACGGTTAGGTGGATTCATAACTGGCTCAGTGATCATACTGAGGGTGGTAATAAAAGTTGCACATCCAATTGGAAGAGTATTTCAACTGGGGGTACCACAAGGCTCTGTTCAGGACCCAGTGTTGTTCAACATTTTTATAAATGATCTAGATAAGGGAACTGAATGTATACTGATCAAATTTGCAGACAATGAAAAGCTACTGTAACAACCCTGCCGACATCGCTGCATGGCCTCCCATCCCTCATCTGCTTTACACACAAACTCACTTCTCTGGGCCTTGTTGTGACTTCTCTTTGCTGCCAGCTCCATGCTATGTGCCTCATGTCTCCTGCTTACGCTGTGCATGCTTTCTGTCTGTGTGCATAGGGAGGCGGCGCCGGCAACTCCTGTTCCTTATTGAGACTGTGTGCACCTTGCTAAGGTGTCCATGGCCAATTGCCATGAGGCTTTCTGTACTTAAGACTTCCCCACCCATTAGTGGGGGCCTGTGCAACTTACTTCCTCAGTCAATTCCTTGCTGCTGAGGTGCCAGGTCTCTTTGTTCTGACTCCTGTGTCTGCCACCCAGTGGGGAGTTGTACCCTGGCCTGTGTCTTGTGTCTGCCACCCAGTGGGGCATTGTACTCTGGCCTATGTCTTGTGTCTGCCACCCAGTGGGGCATTGTACCCTGCTCTGTGTCATGTGTCCGCTACCCAGTAGGGCATTGTACCCTGGCCTGTGTGCTTGTCTGCCACCCAGTGGGGCATCGTACCCTGGCTTGTGTCCTTGTATCTGTGCATTCTCCCACTCCTGACTCTGTCTTATTCTAGTCCTGTTCCTGTGTCCGTTTATATCCTTGTCTTGGTTTGCTTTCTCTGCTGTGCACACTCTGAGTCTTGCTTTACTCTGCTCTTGGCTCTGCACTCTGTGTCTTGCTTTGCTCTGCTCTTGGCTCTGCACTCTGTGGCTCTGCTTTGTACTTGGTTCTGCACTCTGTAGCTTTGCTCTGCACTTGGCTCTGCACTCTGTGGCTTTGCTCTGCTCTCAGCTCTGCACTCTGTGGCCTTGCTCTGCCCTCTGCTCTGCGGCTCCGCTCAGTGGCTCCACTCCTTGCGGTTCTACCTGGCTCCGTTTCTACGCCTCTGCTTTTGGCTCTGCCTCCTGTGTTTCTGTTGTTGGCTCCGCCTCCTTCTCTTGGCTCCGCCTCTTGCATTTCTGTTCTTGGCTCTGCCTCCCGCTCTACCTCCTGTGCTTCTGCTTTGCATCCACTCTTGCGGTCTTTCTCTACATCAGTTCCTCCTGTCTGAACAGGTCTTTACCTGTTCCCATATGCCAGCCGTGCAAGCCTGTATATAAGGTCCCTACCGGCCCTGCTAGTGTACCAGTTCGGTCCTCCTGTCCTGCCTGAGAACCTGCCGTGCCTTCCTGCCCTGTGTCTCAGCCGTGTCCACCTGTATGCCAGAGTGTCAGCTGTGTCCACCTGTCTGCCAGTGTCTCAGCCATGCCCGTCTGCCCACCAGTGTCTCTGCTGTGTTCTGTCCCCCGGTGGGATAAGCAGCCTCAGTCAGACACCACCCTGGAGTGGTACCTGGTAGCTTCCTGCTGCACAAGCCTGACCTCACCATCAGAGGCTCCAGCGAACACCAAGGAAGCTACTTAGTTACGCCCCTTGCAGGGTAGTCTGGTTTCTGGCACAGTTGGGCCACACCCCCGCACACCTGCGCCAACCAGTCTGGGCGCGAGTGTGACAGTTATGATGGATAGCTAATGCTAAAGAAGACAGAGAAAGTATTCAAAGGATCCAGATAAGCTTGAACAATGGGCAGTGACTAATAGAATGGTATTTAACAGGGAGAAATGCAAGATTCTACATCTGGGCAAGAAAAACAAAAATTACATCTACAGAATGGGATGAATAGAACTAAGCAACAGCACGTGTGAAAAATTTTTTGTATACTAATAGATCACAGACTGAGCATGAGTCAATCGTGAGTCAAAGGCAAACACAGTTCTCGGATATAATAAGAGACGCATAGAGTCTAGATCACATAAAGCAATTATCCTCCTCTGCTCATCCTTGGTCATGCTTCATCTGGAATACTCTGTCCAGTTTTGTGCACCACATATTAAAAAAAACATTGAAAGACTGGATCAAGTTCAGAGAAGAGCTACCAGGATAGTGAGTGGACTGCAAAATGTGTTCTACGAGGAACATTTAAAGGGAATGTTTAGGCAATGTTTAGCTTGCAAAAAAGAAGGCTAAGAATAGACTTAAGAGCTGTCTACAAATATCTGAAGGGATGTCACAGTGCAGAGAGATCATCCTTATTTTCATTTGCACACGGAAACACGAGAAGCACAGGAATTAAACCGAAAAGGAAAAAATACAGATTAGATATTAGAAAAAAAAAACTTTTTGACAGTGAGGGTGATCAATGAGTGGACAGGCTGCCACGAGAGGTGGTGAGTTCTCCTTCAATGCAAGTCTTCAATCAAAGGCTTGACAGACATTTGTCTAAGATGGTTTAGTGAATCCTGCATTAATCAGGGGGTTGGACATGATGACCCTGGAGGTCCCTTCCAATTCTAGCATCCTATGAGTCTATGATTCAATGATAAGCTCACTGAAGGTTAAAGTCATTAGATTCAAGTGGTGGTGATTAGGGTTGAGCGAAACGGATCGTTCATTTTCATAAGTCGCCGACTTTTGGCAAAGTCGGCGTCTCATGAAACCTACCCGATCCCTGTGGGGGGTCTGCCATGCGGTACGCGACTTTCGCGCCAAAGTCGCGTTTCAATGACGCTAAAAGCGCAATTTCTCAGCCAATGAAGGTGGACGCAGAGTGTGGGCAGCGTGATGACATAGATCTCAGTCCCCACCATCTTAGAGAAGGGCATTGCAGTGATTGGCTTGCTTTCTGCGGCGTCACAGGGGCTATAAAGGGGCGTTCCCGCCGACAGCCATCTTACTGCTGTTGATCTGAGCGTAGGGAGAGGTTGCTGCCGCTTCTTCAGAGGCAGGGATAGTGATAGGCAGGGTACATAAAGCCACAAACCGCTTGTGCTGTAGCGATTTCCACTGTCCAACACCACCTTTTGTTTGCAGGGACAGTGGAAGCTACATTTTTTTTTCCTCAGCGCTGTAGCTCACTGGGCTGCCCTAGAAGGCTCCCTGATAGCTGCGTTGCTGTGTGTGTATGCCGTGCGCTGTGCAAACCAACTCCTTTTTTCAAAGCACAAATCCTGTTGTTCCTTCCTTTCTGCACAGCTGTCTTGTGTGTTTGTCCCCACTTTTGTGTGCAGCCGTTCTTTTTATAGCTGTCTGCCATACTTTTCTGAGATCACTGCAGGGAGATAAAGATTGGCAAGTCTGCCTCTGTGCCAGTCCTGTGTGTGGCATCTGTCTCTCATTGTGTGCCACCGGAAACCACTGTGTAATACTTGGCCATTTATTTTTGGGGGGTAAATTCACCCTGTAAAAAAAATAATAATTAGTGGGAGATAAAGATTGGCAAGTCTGCCTCTGTGCCAGTCCTCTGTGTGGCATCTATCTCTCATTGTGTGCCACAGAAAACCTAGTGTGTAATATATATATTTTTTTTTTAAACTCTCCCAGAAAAAAAAATAAAATAGTGGGAGATTAAGATTGGCATTTCTGCTTGAGTGCTGGTCCTGTGTGTGCCATCTGTCTCAAATTATTGGGGCACAGAAAACCTAGAGTGTAACATTGGGCCTGATTTTCCTTTCAGTGTCAGGCACCTATAAAGGTATATATAAATCCTACAGAAGTTTGAGTTCACCTTATAAGTTGTTTTACAGTAACAAATACTGTTACTTTGGTTACGTTTTGCAAACAATGAGGAAGTCTAGTGGAAGAGGTCGTGGCCGTGGGCGGTCATTGTCAGCTGGTAATGATGGTAGTGGTGGTGGAGCATCAGGTGGTCGTGGTAAAAGCAGTACAGCACCTAAGTCTCGAGTTGTTGAGCCAGGTTCGTTGTCTGGCTACAGAAGTCCTCGAACGCTCTCTTTTCTGGGAGTAGGAAAACCACTTTTGAAGCCGGAGCAGGAGGAACAAGTATTGGCTTTCATTGCTGACTCTGCCTCTAGCTCTTTCGCCTCCTCCTCGGAAAGTGCCAAATGTCAGAGTAGTGCATCGTCAGTGGATGCTCCCGGTCAGGAACAAGTCGCTTCCTTGTGTCCTTCACCCAGAACAACAGTGAAGGATGCGTCAGTCGACACAACAGGTTACTCCATGGAGCTCTTTACACATACCATTCCTGGGTTAGACAGTGAAACAGTTAACAGGCCATGCCCATTCGAAGTTGAATCGGACATGGAGTGTACAGATGCACAGCCACAGCCAGATTACTATGCTGTTCCTTTGACTCAGACCAGAACATTGCCCTCGCAGTGTATTGAGGCAGAATCAAACCCACCCGTCACGAACGCAATACCACTGGCTTACACGGTGACACACACGAAGTTGCACACGACATAGAAGAGGAGGTCATAGATGACCCAGTTGTTGACCCCGATTGGCAGCCACTGGGGGAACAGGGTGCAGGTGGCAGTAGTTCTGAAGCGGAGGAGGAGCCGCAGCAGGCATCAACATCACAACAGGTTCCATCTGCCGGGCCCGTATCTGGCCAAAAACGCGTGGCAAAACCAAAACCAGTTGGAGGACAGCGTGGCCATCTGGTTAAAGAAGCTCAGTCTGCAATGCCTGAAAAGGTATCCGATAGTAGAAAGAGTGCAGTCTGGCATTTTTTAAAACAACATCCAAATGATCAGCGCAAAGTCATCTGTCAAAAATGTTCAACTACCTTAAGCAGAGGTCAGAATCTTAAAAGTCTAAATACAAGTTGCATGCATAGACATTTATCCACCATGCATTTGCAAGCCTGGACTAACTACCAAACATCCCTAAAGGTTGCAGCACCCTCGGCCAATGAAGCTAGTCAGCAACGCTACATCCCTTCCCTCCCTGTAAGCCCACCATTTCCCACGCCACATGCAGTATCTGTGCAGCTTTCGTCGCCAGGCCAAAGCAGTCAGGGAATCACCAGGTTAGTAGTAGGAAACACTGCATGTAGGGCACCGGCAAGAATACCATCTCCAACCCTCTCTTAGTCACCCATGTCCACCGGCACCACCGCTAGTTCCACGATCTCCAGCTCTCCAGTCCAGCTCACCCTACATGAGACTCTTGTTAGGAAAAGGAAGTACTCATCCTCGCATCTGCGTACACAGGGTTTGAACGCCCACATTGCTAGACTAATCTCATTAGAGATGATGCCCTACCGGTTAGTTGAAAGCGAAGCTTTCAAAGCGCTGATGGACTACGCTGTACCACGCTACGAGCTACCCAGTCGACACTTCTTTTCTAGAAAAGCCATCCCAGCCCTCCAACAGCATGTTAAAGACCGCATCGTCCATGCACTCAGGCAGTCTGTGACTACAAAGGTGCACCTGACAACAAATGCATGGACCAGTAGGCATGGCCAGGGACGTTACGTGTCCATCACGGCACACTGGGTGAATGTGGTGGATGCAGGGTCCACAGGGGACAGCAATATTGGGACAGTTCTGCCTAGCCCACGGTCAAGGAAAGAGTTGGCTGTAGGCGTTCGCCCCCCTCCTCCTCTTCCTCCTCCTTCTCCTGCAGAAGCGAGAGCTCATCCACAGACCGCAGTCGCACATCCACTCCATCCGCAGCTGCCACTGTTGCACACCAGGTGTGCCATTATGGGACAGCTAGTGGCAAGCGTCAGCAGGCTGTATTGGCAATGAAGTGTTTGGGCGACAACAGACACACCGCGGAAGTTCTGTCCAAGTTCTTGCAGAAAGAAACTCAGTCATGGCTGGGCACTGTACATCTTGAGGCAGGCAAGGTAGTGAGTAATAACGGAAGGAATTTCATGGCTGCCATAGCCCTTTCCCAACTGAAACACATTCCTTGCCTGGCTCACACCTTAAACCTGGTGGTGCAGTGCTTCCTGAAAAGTTATCCGGGGTTACCCGACCTGCTCCTCAAAGTGCGCAGACTTTGCTCGCATATCCGCCGTTCGCCCGTACACTCCAGCCGTATGCAGAACTATCAGCGTTCTTTGAACCTTCCTCAGCATCGCCTTATCATCGACGTTGCAACAAGGTGGAACTCCACACTGCACATGCTTCAGAGAGTGTGCGAACAGAGGCGTGCTGTTATGTATTTGTGGTAGGATACACGGGAAGGCAGTTGGATGGCAGACATGGAGTTGTCAGGTGTGCAGTGGTCGAAGCTACAAGACCTGTGTCAAGTCCTTCAGTGTTTTGAGGAATGCACATGGCTGGTTAGTGCAGACAACGCCATAATAAGCGTGAGCATCCCCCTAATGCGTCTGCTGATGCAAAGTTTGACGCACATAAAGGAGCAGGCATCTGCAGCTGAGGAAGAGGAAAGCCTTGATGACAGTCAGCCATTGTCTGGTCAGGGCCGTGTAGAGGACGCGGTAGCGGGCGAAGAGGAGGAGGAGGATGAGGAGGATGATGGGGATGAGTACTTTTTTAATGAGGAAGCTTCTCCTGGGCCAACAGAAATTAGTGGCGTTGCAAGGCCGGGTTCTGTTTTTTTTAAGGGAGACAAGTGACGTAGATTTGCCTGTAACTGCCCCTCAAACCAGCACAACTGCAGATTTGACAACTGGAACTTTGGCCCACATGGCGGATTATGCCTTACGTATCCTCAAAAGGGACCCACGCATTAGTAAAATGATGAGCGATGACGATTACTGGTTGGCCTGACCCTCGCTATAAAGGCAAATTGCAAAATATTATGCCACATGAGAACCTCGAACAAATATTAGCAACCAAACAAGCTACTTTTGTAGACCGTTTGATTCAGGCATTCCCAGCACACAGCGCCGGTGATGGTTCTCACACGAGCTGCAGGGGGCTACAGGGCAGAGGTGTTAGAGGTGCACAGATCAGAAGTGGCGTTGGACAGAGGGGTTTTCTGACCAGGTTGTGGAGTGATTTCGCAATGACCGCAGACAGGACAGGTACTGCAGCATCTATTCAAAGTGACAGGAGACAACATTTGTCCAGTATGGTTACTAACTATTTTTCATCCCTTATCGATGTTCTCCCTCAACCGTCATTCCCATTTGATTACTGGGCATCCAAATTAGACACCTGGCCTGAATTGGCAGAATATGCATTGCAGAAGCTTGCTTGCCCAGCAGCTAGTGTGCTATCAGAAAGAGTATTCAGTGCTGCTGGTTCAATATTAACCGAAAAAAGGACTCGTCTGGCTACCCAAAATGTGGATGATCTCACCTTCATTAAAATGAACCACTCCTGGATTTCAAATTATTTTGCCCCACCTTTCCCGGCTGACACCTAGCTTTCCTATAAAAAGGTCTTGCTTGTGGACTGGTCTTACTGAGTGTTCCAATCTCTTAATTTGCAGCAGCTGTTTGTCCAGCATACGACATGTTTACACCTCCCTCAATGGGAAAATTCCCCCCACGGGGCCGTGGTCTCGCCACTTGGCGCAAGCACCCGTTACAGTGCTGTTTGTCTGAAGAGGTGGGTGTGCCCACTTTTGGTCGACGGCACTGCCACTGGGTCCCTCATAGTACAATGAAGTGTCTCTGGCGGTGGTGGTGCGCACCCAACGTCAGACACACTGACACAGGGCCCTGGGACGGTACCGCTGGCCACAAGAGAGTTCCCCCCCCAGCTCAAACTGTGCTCTACCACGTGCAAAATTATCTCGCACAGCTCCACCAATGTTTAGTCTATGCGCTGACATCATTCAATGCCTGGCACTGACAATACCAATTTGTTGACATCTATGATGCTAGTTAAAGTAGTCTGGGTCAGTGTCCTATATTGACACCAGTAAATACTTACTGCCAAATTACTTTGTCAGAAACTGAGCAGATGAGCCCACCCCTGTACCTAAGTATGCCACACTTTTTTTTTGTTGTTTTGCGAGACATTAACATCTATTTATTTTTTGTGAGTACTAACTGTGTCAGACACTCCTTGCAATCCTCCTCCGCTGACCACAATGCTGCCTGTGTATCCATGTAACCGATTTAAAACTGCCTTGAGCCTATTTTTATTTATTTTAGGCCTTCATTAGCCTGTCTGCGGACCTTCATTAGCCTGTCTGCAGTCCCTCCTTGCAGTACTCCTCCACTGACCACAATGCTGCCTGTGTATCCATGTAACCGATTTAAAACTGCCTTGAGCCTATTTTTTGTTATTTTAGGCCTTCGTTAGCCTGTCTGCGGTCCCTCCTTGCAATACTCCTCCACTGACCACAATGCTGCCTGTGTATCCATGTAACCGATTTAAAACTGCCTTGAGCCTATTTTTTTGTAATTTTAGGCCTTCATTAGCCTGTCTGCGGGCCTTCATTAGCCTGTCTGCAGTCCCTCCTTGCAATACTCCTCCACTGACCACAATGCTGCCTGTGTATCCATGTAACCGATTTAAAACTGCCTTGAGCCTATTTTTTGTTATTTTAGGCCTTCGTTAGCCTGTCTGCGGTCCCTCCTTGCAATACTCCTCCACTGACCACAATGTTGCCTGTGTATCCATGTAACCGATTTAAAACTGCCTTGAGCCTATTTTTGTTATTTTAGGCCTTCGTTAGCCTGTCTGTGGTCCCTCCTTGCAATACTCCTCCACTGACCACAATGCTGCCTGTGTATCCATGTAACCGATTTAAAACTGCCTTGAGCCTATTTTTTGTTATTTTAGGCCTTCGTTAGCCTGTCTGCGGTCCCTCCTTGCAATACTCCTCCACTGACCACAATGCTGCCTGTGTATCCATGTAACCAATTTAAAACTGCCTTGAGCCTATTTTTTGTTATTTTAGGCCTTCGTTAGCCTGTCTGCGGTCCCTCCTTGCAATACTCCTCCACTGACCACAATGCTGCCTGTGTATCCATGTAACCGATTTAAAACTGCCTTGAGCCTATTTTTTGTTATTTTAGGCCTTCATTAGCCTGTCTGCGGGCCTTCATTAGCCTGTCTGCAGTCCCTCCTTGCAATACTCCTCCACTGACCACAATGCTGCCTGTGTATCCATGTAACCGATTTAAAACTGCCTTGAGCCTATTTTTTGTTATTTTAGGCCTTCATTAGCCTGTCTGTGGGCCTTCATTAGCCTGTCTGCAGTCCCTCCTTGCAATACTCCTCCACTGACCACAATGCTGCCTGTGTATCCATGTAACCGATTTAAAACTGCCTTGAGCCTATTTTTTGTTATTTTAGGCCTTCGTTAGCCTGTCTGCAGTCCCTCCTTGCAATACTCCTCCACTGACCACAATGCTGCCTGTGTATCCATGTAACCGATTTGAAACTGCCTTGAGCCTATTTTTATTTATTTTAGGCCTTCGTTAGCCTGTCTGCGGTCCCTCCTTGCAATACCCCTCCACTGACCACAATGCTGCCTGTGTATCCATGTAACCGATTTAAAACTGCCTTGAGCCTATTTCTTGTTATTTTAGGCCTTCATTAGCCTGTCTGCGGGCCTTCATTAGCCTGTCTGCAGTCCCTCCTTGCAATACTCCTCCACTGACCACAATGCTACCCTTGTATCCACGTAACCTATTTAAAACTGCCATGAGCCTATTTTTTGTTATTTTAGGCCTTCGTTAGCCTGTCTGCGGTCCCTCCTTGCAATCCTCCTCCGCTGACCACACCAATGCTGCCCGTGTACCCCTGGAACCTATTTAAAAGTTCATAGAGCCTATTTATATATTTTATTTAATATTAATAAAGCCATGATGGACTTTGCTGTACCACGCTACAAGCTAACCAGTCGACACTTCTTTTGCGAGAAAAGCCATCCCAACCCTCCACCAGTATGTAAAAGACCGCATTGTCCATGCACTCTGGCAATCTGTGAGTACAAAGGTGCACCTGACAACAGACGCATGGACCTGTAGGCATGGCCACGGAAGGTTACGTGTCCATTACGGTGCAATAGGTTAATGTGGTGGATGCATGGTCCACAGGGGACAGCCTATTAGTCTGTCTGCAGTCCCTAATTCAAATTGTCCTCCACTGTCTAAATCTGAGCTTCAACCTTCTGGCTCTCCTTAAGTGCTTTTTTTAAAAAAAAATTGGTGTTTGGGGCCTAATACCTCTGTTTGCCGCTCCCTGTTGTTTGTCCTCAACTGTATAAAGCTGAGTTTCAACCTTCTGGCTTTCGGCCTATAGTATCAGATATTAAACAGCATTTGGCCTTCAACTTTGGTTGCGGCCTACTAACGGTGTCTGCCGCTCCCTGGTGTTTGTCCTCAACTGTATAAAGCTGAGCTTCAACCTTCTGGCTTTTGGCCTATAGTATCAGATATTAAACTGCATTTGGCCTTCAACTTTGGTTGCGGCCTACTAACGGTGTCTGCCGCTCCCTGGTGTTTGTCCTCAACTGTATAAAGCTGAGCTTCAACCTTCTGGCTTTTGGCCTATAGTATCAGATATTAAACTGCATTTGGCCTTCAACTTTGGTTGCGGCCTACTAACGGTGTCTGCCGCTCCCTGGTGTTTGTCCTCAACTGTATAAAGCTGAGCTTCAACCTTCTGGCTTTCGGCCTATAGTATCAGATATTAAACTGCATTTGGCCTTCAACTTTGGTTGCGGCCTACTAACGGTGTCTGCCGCTCCCTGGTGTTTGTCCTCAACTGTATAAAGCTGAGCTTCAACCTTCTGGCTCTCCTTAAGTGCTTTTTTAAAAAAAAATTGGTGGTTGGGGCCTCATAACTCTGTCTGCCGCTCCCTGGTGTTCTCCTCAAATGAATAAATCTGAGCTTTAACCTTCTGGCTCTCATTAAGTGCTTTTTTTTAAAACAAAAATTGGTGTTTGGGGCCTAATACCTCTGTTTGCCGCTCACTGGTGTTCTCCTCAACTGAATAAATCTGAGCTTCAACCTTCTGGCTCTCATTTTTTTTTTAAATTGGTGTTTGGGGCCTAATACCTCTGTTTGCCGCTCCCTGTTGTTTGTCCTCAACTGTATAAAGCTGAGCTTCAACCTTCTGGCTTTCGGCCTATAGTATCAGATATTAAACAGCATTTGGCCTTCAACTTTGGTTGCGGCCTACTAACGGTGTCTGCCGCTCCCTGGTGTTTGTCCTCAACTGTATAAAGCTGAGCTTCAACCTTCTGGCTTTCGGCCTATAGTATCAGATATTAAACTGCATTTGGCCTTCAACTTTGGTTGCGGCCTACTAACGGTGTCTGCCGCTCCCTGGTGTTTGTCCTCAACTGTATAAAGCTGAGCTTCAACCTTCTGGCTCTCCTTAAGTGCTTTTTTTAAAAAAAAATTGGTGGTTGGGGCCTCATAACTCTGTCTGCCGCTCCCTGGTGTTCTCCTCAAATGAATAAATCTGAGCTTCAACCTTCTTGCTCTCATTAAGTGCTGTTTTTTAAAAAATTGGTGGTTAGGGCCTACTAACAGTGTCTGCCGCTCCCTGGTGTTTGTCCTCAACTGTATAAAGCTGAGCTTCAACCTTCTTGCTCTCATTAAGTGCTGTTTTTTTAAAAATTGGTGGTTAGGGCCTACTAACGGTGTCTGCCGCTCCATGGTGTTGTCCTCCACTTCAGTCTTTAGGCTTTTGGCCTATAGTAGCAGATATTAAACTGCATTTGGCCTACTAGTGTGGTTGGGCCCTTAAAACAGTGTCTGCTGCTCCTGGGTTTGCTACTCCACTGAACAAAGCAATGCCGCCTGTTTAGTCCTGTTACCAATTTTGAACTGCATTTAGCCTACTTTATTCTTTGGCCCTATATCTGTGTTTCCTCCTCATCCTGCCCATTGCCCAGCCACTGCTAGATGAGTCTGATGGTACATTGACCTAGACCACTACATTCCCCTTGCACTCTACACAGCCAGAATCTGACCCTGCTGAAAGTAAGGTTTTCCTTCCCGCATGTTATACCACCTTACACAGGGACAAAGAGGAAGGTGCAGATGAAAGTGCAGGTTCCTTCAGCAGGTGGGGGGGCATACTCGTTGGCGACGTCACTGGCACAGGGCCCCTCAGAGTACGCAAAAGTGTCGCTGCTGGTGGGAGGCGCCCCCGCCGTGCAAACACACCGCTGTACTTTGAGGGGCCCTGTGCCAGTGCCAATGCCAACGAGTGGGCCCCCCCTGCTTGCTTAGGATCACAGCACTTGCAAACTTGACATACTTACCTCTCACTGCTCCACCGCCGTGACGTAGTCCACGTTTCCTGGGCCCACTAAAACCTTGAACCAGCCCTACCCCCCACAACTTTTGCCAAATGACCCCCAATTTCCAATGCCCAACTATTATTATAAAGTTAATTAAGATTGAAAAGCTTCAGAAACAAGAATGGATGTTTTTGGCATTAAAATGGGCACTGTAGGTGTTTTCCTGGCCTCCACTCACTGTCGACTATGCTTCCCCATTGACTTGCATTGGGTTTCGTGTTTCGGTCGATCCCCGACTTTTAGCGATAATCGGCCGACTGCACTCGACTCGACTCTGGACAAAGTCGGGTTTCGCAAAACCCGACTCGATCTTAAAAAAATGAAAGTCGCTCAACCCTAGTGGTGATCATTGAAGGTTAAATTTCTGTTGTGGAAAATGATTCTGCTGAGCAGCTTTAATTCTCAAATTAGTTGACCATATAGGACCATCCCTTTAATATATTATGTAAATGTTGCTGATAATATAGTGTTAATTGTCGTTCTCCTTTACTCATCGGAAGAGCCCTCACAGGAGACTACAGTTGACATAGACAGTTTATTTCCAGGATGACAATAATTTTTTGTCTTTTTTTGAACACTGTACAGCTTTATTATTATTATCTATTTATATAGCACCATTAATTCCATGGTGCTGTACATGTGAAAAGGGTTACATACAGTGTTATAGATATCGTTAACAGTAAACAAATTTACAATGACAGACTGGTACAGAGGGGAGAGGACCCTGTCCTTGTGGACTTACATTCTATGGGGCATTTATTACTGAGGGCATTTTAAGGGAGACATTTCCCACATTACCAGTAAATAAGCTTACTGGTTCAAAAAATGTAGTGACGTGAATAAAAGAAAAAAATTCTTCATTTCACTTAACCTTTTTGTTTTGAAATCACAAATGGATAATCTACTTAGTGACTAACACTTTGTATGACGACTCAAAGTGACCCCATCTAAGACTTGTCTAATGTCATCTTTTCAGAAAATAGGAATTGTGTCTGAGTGTTTCATTATTTAGTTACCACAGCTGCTCTAGAAAATAATAGAGAACCAAACTCAGTTTAATATCACTTAGGGACTCATCACTCTTCCCTCTTATAAACCATTAGGTAAATAAGAGGAAATTGCACTAAAAGAGTTATATCCTTGGTGCAGAGAAAATGACAGTGTGTATAAAGCACACAATATGGTTCATTCACTTCAGCGATGTATCTCATTTTTATATACTGGACCACAGTGCTGAAATTAAAAAAAAGCATATTTCATAAAGCTGAAGGAAGTAAAACACATAACACCAGCTATAAACTACACTGATGGCTGGGATAACAAATCACATATTATCTTCTTTCCTTATTAAGATAAAAAATAACAAATACATTACCAATTAAAGCACCACCCCAGCCATTTTTTTTTTATTTCAGCGCCGGAGTGATGCAATAATTTAAGTTCCCTGCCCCTAGTAATATACTTACCAGCCACTGTCTTACCAGCCTGTTCCTGGTGCCACCATGGTCCCGATCACGGTGCTAGCGGGGATTTCACCGAGGTCACAGCAGTTCAGCCCGGCTGGGAACACAGCCTCAGTGACTGTAGGTAACCTCGATGACATCACCGCCGGTCACTGAGGCTGCCCCCGCAGCAGCTCATTCACCAGTGATTCTCAGTCTGGGCAATCGCATCTTGGCACCGTCCAGGTTGAAAACTGTTTATCCCCCAAACATGGATTACAGCGTGTGACAGAATAGATGATAGGTGGATAGGTGAGGGATATTGTTGTTTTTATTTTTGTTTTATTACAGAAGACAAGGAATTCAGTGGAATTAGGCATTAGGTGAGTATAACTGTGTTTGTTATTTTTAAATAAAAAAGTAAAAGTGTGTTTTGTTTTATTTCTAATAAAGGACTTTATTCTGAGTGTGTCTTTATTTACCATACAACTATAGGATTAGTAATGGATGGATGTCTTTTAGATGCCTTTCCATTACTAAGCCATGGGCTTGATGTCACCAGACAATACAAAGGTGACATCAACCCCACAAATATTAACCCCACTTGCCACTGCAAGTGGGAAGAGCGGGGCAAAGTGCCAGATGTGCCTTTTCAGGATGGCTGCGGGCTGCTATTTTTAGGCTGGGAGGGGCCAATATACAGTGGGGCAAAAAAGTATTTAGTCATTCAGCAATAGTGCAAGTTCCACCACTTAAAAAGATGAGAGGCGTCTGTAATTTACATCATAGGTAGACCTCAACTATGGGAGACAAACTGAGAAAAAAAAATCCAGAAAATCACATTGTCTGTTTTTTTATCATTTTTTTTGCATATTATGGTGGAAAATAAGTATTTGGTCAGAAACAAAATTTCATCTCAATACTTTGTAATATATCCTTTGTTGGCAATGACAGAGGTCAAACGTTTTCTGTAAGTCTTCACAAGGTTGCCACACACTGTTGTTGGTATGTTGGCCCATTCCTCCATGCAGATCTCCTCTAGAGCAGTGATGTTTTTGGCTTTTCGCTTGGCAACACAGACTTTCAACTCCCTCCAAAGGTTTTCTATAGGGTTGAGATCTGGAGACTGGCTAGGCCACTCCAGGACCTTGAAATGCTTCTTACGAAGCCACTCCTTCGTTGCCCTGGTGGTGTGCTTTGGATCATTGTCATGTTGAAAGACCCAGCCACGTTTCATCTTCAATGCCCTTGCTGATGGAAGGAGGTTTGCACTCAAAATCTCACAATACATGGCCCCATTCATTCTTTCATGTACCCGGATCAGTCGTCCTGGCCCCTTTGCAGAGAAACAGCCCCAAAGCATGATGTTTCCACCACCATGCTTTACAGTAGGTATGGTGTTTGATGGATGCAACTCAGTATTCTTTTTCCTCCAAACACGACAAGTTGTGTTTCTACCAAACAGTTCCAGTTTGGTTTCATCAGACCATAGGACATTCTCCCAAAACTCCTCTGGATCATCCAAATGCTCTCTAGCAAACTTCAGACGGGCCCGGACATGTACTGGCTTAAGCAGTGGGACACGTCTGGCACTGCAGGATCTGAGTCCATGGTGGCGTAGTGTGTTACTTATGGTAGGCCTTGTTACATTGGTCCCAGCTCTCTGCAGTTCATTCACTAGGTCCCCCCGCGTGGTTCTGGGATTTTTGCTCACCGTTCTTGTGATCATTCTGACCCCATGGGGTGGGATTTTGCGTGGAGCCCCAGATCGAGGGAGATTATCAGTGGTCTTGAATGTCTTCCATTTTCTAATTATTGCTCCCACTGTTGATTTCTTCACTCCAAGCTGGTTGGATATTGCAGATTCAGTCTTCCCAGCCTGGTGCAGGGCTACAATTTTGTTTCTGATGTCCTTTGACAGCTCTTTGGTCTTCACCATAGTGGAGTTTGGAGTCAGACTGTTTGAGGGTGTGCACAGGTGTCTTTTTATACTGATAACAAGTTTAAACAGGTGCCATTACTACAGGTAATGAGTGGAGGAAAGAGGAGACTCTTAAAGAAGAAGTTACAGGTCTGTGAGAGCCAGAAATCTTGACTGTTTGTTTCTGACCAAATACTTATTTTCCACCATAATATGCAAATAAAATGATAAAAAAACAGACAATGTGATTTTCTGGATTTTTTTTCTCAGTTTGTCTCCCAAAGTTGAGGTCTACCTATGATGTAAATTACAGACGCCTCTCATCTTGTTAAGTGGCGGAACATGCACTATTGCTGATTGACTAAATACTTTTTTGCCCCACTGTATATGGCCCCTTACCAGCCTGAGAACACCAGCCCCCAGCTGTCTGCTTTAGCAAGGCTGGTTGTCAAAAATGGGGTGACCCCATGCCTTTTTTTTACAATTATTGATTTAAATAATTAATAAATATGGCATGGAAACCTCTCTATTCTTTAGAACCAGCCTTGCTGAAGTTGACAGCTGAGGGCCAGCTGTGAGTTTTGCCTGGCTTGTTATAAAAAATACAGGGGAACACACGCTGTTTTTTTATTTATTTATTTATTTATTTATTTATTTACAGAGCAGGAACCAGTTAATGAATATGCAGCGCCCCAGAGTCCTGGTCGTTGCAATACTGTGGCTCCGCCACTATGGGGAGCTATGGTACGTCTGATTGCACTAAAGGAGTTTCTCTGATCAGGTAACACCTCACTACACTTCACACTCCGGCCACCAGGGGGGGTGGTCCTATCTAGTAGGCCACTCCTCACACTCTGGTAAAACTGGGGGTTGGACAGGAAGACAGGGAGAAGTAGCTGGGAAGAGCTAGTGAGAGGAGCTGTCAGGGATGGGATCCTGACAGACTCCTCAGAGCAGAACTAACCAGTGCACAACGGGAATACAGTAAAGAGGAATTGGGACCAGAAGGAGTCGTGCTGTTAGACCAAGGCAACATCCTTCTGAGGCGCAAACAGTCGGTGGCCGGAATGCCGAGCAAGTAAGAGACTTTAAGTACTACTGCAAACCACGGCAGGACAGCCAATTACAGGTTGGCTGTCTCACTTGACACCTAAGCAGACAACGGAGGCAGCTGTGGGAGAGGGGCGACTCTAGGGTCCCGGAAGAACTCCAGGCCTACCCCGTCATACGGGTGCGTCCTACCATATCACCTGGAGGACGGAGAGAACGAACATCAGAGATAGACAGAACCAGTTGTGAGGACTATCCCGGGAGCTCAGCAGGGAAGGACTACAACACCCAGCGCTAGAAGGTAGACACTGATTCCCACCTGTAAAGAGAACTCCTGATGTGTCTTTAGACCGGCCGGTCTCTGACAGCCCTGGTAACAGCGCTCTGGACTGAGGACTTTAAAACCTTCAGTAAAGAGGTAAAGAGACTGCAACTTGGTGTCCTCGTTATTTACTGCACCGCACCACCACCGCTATCCACATCTATTACTGTACGCCCCTCAGCAGGGTCACGGACCGGTTCTAGCCACCGTGACAACCCCAGAGCAGAGACTCAGAGGCCCGGTACCGGGTACCCCTCGGCCCTGCGGCAGTGGGGGCGCTACAAATACACCCATCAGCCACTCCTGCTCTCGCTGTTATTAGCCTCAGCAGGCTTCAGATGTTGGGAGCTATAGTCCCATCAGCTGACGCAGGTGACTGGAGGTAAACTTTATACTTCCGATCACAGCTGAGCGCTCATGCTGTCTTTTGACAGCGTGGTAAGCGCGGCTCTCTGACAGGTGGGGATGATTTCATTGCCGATCAGAAGCAGTATTTGCTGCGATGTCATGCACATGACAGCGTGACAAACACCCGATGTTCGGGCAGCTGAACCTGAACAGTAAAATGGACTTCCTTTTGAAGTCCATGTTTGGTGTCCGTGCTCGGACAGTAGGTGTTTGGTACGTACGCCGAACTGTACTGTTCGGGTTCGCCCATCTCTAATTTTGAACCATTCTTCTACATAAACCCTACTCAAATCCTGAAGATTTCATGGGCTCCTCCTACAAACTTTAGTACTATCCATGAATTTTCTATTGGATTCAGGTCAGGTGATTGGCTGGGCCATTATTTTCTTTCTCTGAAACCAATTGAAAATTTCTTTGGCAGTGTGTTTGGGAACATTGTCTTTAAGAAATGTCCACCCTCATTTCATCTCCATCACCCTGGTATATGGCGGCAGATATTTATCAACTCAGCAGAAGTTGTGGGACACATTTTGGTGCCTTGTTTAACCATTTCCAAGTATGAAAATGTAAAATCTGGGACTAAAACAACATTTTGGTGGTAAAAATGTAATTATTTTTTCTTATCTACCCAATGGTGAAAAAAATTCTGTGACACACCTGTGATGTCAATATGATCACTGCACCACTGGATGAATTAATTGAGAGATGTAGTTTGTAACATGGGGTCACTTATGGGGTTTCTGCTGTTCTGCCACCTCAGAGGTTCTATCAAAATGACATGACACCCTCAAATCAGTCCAGCTAAATCTGAGCTCCAATATGGCACTTATTCCCTTCTGACTTTTGCACTGTGCCTCAAAAGTAGATTTCGACCACATATGGGGTATTGGTATGCTCTGGAGAAATTGCACTCCCAGATGCTTGGATATCACACAAGCATGCTCAGATAATACGTTATCCAAGCACATTGGCTAATCACTATTGCTTACCCCATATCTAGATAAATTCCTTGAGCAGTCTAGTTTCTAAAATGTGGTCACTTGAGGGGGGTTTCCACTGTTTAGGCACATCAGGAGATCTCCAAATGCGACATGACCCCTGCAGAACATTGCATCAAAATCTGCATTCCAAAATGTCACTTCATCCTTTTAGAACCCTGCCATGCTCCCAAACAGTTGTTTTGCCCCACATAAGGGGTATCGGCATACTCAAAAAAAAAAAAGTTGGGGTCAATTTTCTCCTGTTACCCTTGTGAATATAAAAAAAATTAGGGCTAAAACAATTTTTGTGGGGAAAATTTGATTTTATTTTCACGGTTCAACATTATAAACGTCTATGAAGCACCTGGGGGTTGAAAGTGTTCACCACACATCAAGATAAGTTTCTTGAGGGGTCTAGTTTCTAAAATGTGGTCACTTGTAGGGGCTTTCTACTGTTTAGGCACATCAGGGGCTCTTCAAACGTGACATGGTGTCCACTAATGATTCCAGCAAATTTTGCATTCAAAAAGTCAAATGGCGCTCCTCCTCTTCCAAAACCTGGCGTGCGCCCAAACAATATTTTTCCCCAACATTTTGGGCATCTGCATACTCAGGAGAAATTGCAAAACAAATTGTATGGTGCATTTTGTCCTGTTACCCTTGTGAAAAAAAAATTGGGATTAAAATAACATTTTCGCAGCGAAAATTTGATTTTTTTAATTGTTAAGGCTCAATGTTATAAACTTCTGTGAAGCACCTGGTGGTTCAAGGTGCTCACCACACACCTAGATAACTTCTTTGAGGGGTCTAGTTTCCAAACTGAGGTCATTTGAGGGGGGTTTCCACTCTTTAGGCACATCAGGGGCTCCCCAAATGCAACATGACATCCCATAATGATTAGAGCAATGTTTGCATTCAAAAAGTCAAATGGTGCTCTTTCCCTACCGAGTTTTCCCTCTTATATGGGGTATCAACGTATACAAGAGAAATTGCAAAACAAATTGTATGGTGAAATTTCTCTTGTTACTCTTGTGAAAATGCAAAATTTGGGGCTAAAAACATTTTTGTAGGAAAAATGTGTTTTTTTAAGTTCATTTTAATTTTATTATAAAATTCTGTGAAGCATCTGGGGGTTCAAGGTGCTCACCACACATCTAGCTAAGTTAACTGAGGGACTTAGTATCCAAAATTTACATTAAAAAATCAAATAGTGTTCCTTGACTTCCGAGCTCTGCCGTCTGCCCAGACAGTGATTTTCCCCCACATATGGGGCATTGGCATGCTCAGGAGCAATTGCACAATAAATTTAGTGGTCCATTTTTTCCTGCTACCCTTGCAAAAAATACTGGGGTCTAAATTAAAAAAGTTAAATGTACATTTTTTCCTTCCACATTCCATTAATGCATTTGAAGTACCTGAAAGTTAATAGACTTCTTTAATGTGGTTTTTAATGCCATGAGGGGTGCAGTTTTTAGAATGGTGTCACTTTTGGGATTTTTCAGTCATATCGGACCCTGAAAGTCACTCTCAAAAGTGATGTAGTCAATAAAAAAATGTTTTGTAAACCTTGTTGGAAAATTGAGAAAATGCTGGTCTGCTTTTAACTCTTCTAACGTCCAAAAATAAACAATTATGCTTAAAAAATTGTGCTGTTGTAAAGTAGACATGTGAAAAATGTTATTTATTAACTATTTTTGTGACATAACTCTGTGATTTAAGGGCACACAAGTTTAAAGTTTGAAAATTGCAACATTTTCCAAATTTTTGCAAAATTTCCAACATTTTCACAAATAAATGGAAGTCATATTAAACAAATTTTACCACTAACTTGAAGTACAATTTGTCATGAGAAAACAGAGTCTGAATCAGTGGGATCCATTGAAGCATTCATGAGTTATTACCACTTAAATTGACACTGGTCAGAATTGTAAAATTTGGCCTGGTCAGGAAGATTAAAACAGGCTTTGAGGTGAAGGGGTTAAATAACGAACCTTACTGCAGCAGTGAACTTGCATGTTGATTTCCTTCATATAGCTACTTACAAGTGACATCCTTTCTGCTGGGAATTGCTCACTTCTTCCATCTTTCTGCTTCAGACAGCCATAAAGACTTCAAGTCTTGAATTGCCTTAAGACACATTTCAATTCTCATATTTCAACATCATTCAGATTTAGCCCCAAGCTACACAAGCTCCCCATGTTACTGATACCCCCAATCATTTGCCTGTTGTTTCCCTCCTCCCAAAAAAGACAATAACGCCCCTTGAGTGTCCCCTTAAAAAGTAATAATGATTCTTATTAATAGTGCCAAAATAAAGAGCAATAATGCCCTGAGTGCGCTCTTAAAATATAATGTGCAGATTGTCCTCTTAAATGATTAATCCTAATGTGCAAATGTATCTTATTGAATAATCGTAATAATGCTCTGATGCCCCTAAATCAATGTTAATAATGCCCAGAGTATCCCCTTACTCGGCAATAGAATGGCCTGTGCTCACTTAAAGACAAATGTCCACTGCATTTTTTAGTAATAACGCTCCAGAAAAAAGTAATAAAATAAATACTCAGCTAACCTTCCGACCAGCAGCAGTTGTCTTCTCTTTAATTACCAGCAAAGCGCAGGGAGATAATTGTGGTCACATTGTTGCTTTGTCTGCATCAGGATGCTGATGCTTCTGTTCAGGGCCAGACTGGCCATCTGGCAATTCTGGCAAATGCCAGAAGGGCCTGTCTGGTAATGGGCCACATTGTCTGCTATGTTGTTAGCTTAATCGGTGTTCTCAAAACACCCATACTGATAAGAGTTGTGACGGAGGTATAATTGGATATATTGGTCTTGTAGTAAATCTTGCTTTCCTCCATGCAGAGTAATATTAGTAATATATCCCGTGTGGTTCTTGGGGACGGATGTTATGACCCCAATGGCAGAGGGTCTCAGAAATAATTACTAAGTCTGCAAACACAAAAAACCAGCTCATAGGGCAGTGGTAACTGAGCTGACCATATATCTAATCCTAGCACCACAAATAGCAGCAGCCGGGGAACGTGCCTACGTTGGTTCTAGACGTCTCGCGCCAGCCGGAGAACTAACTAACCCTAGAAGGGAAAAGAAAGACCTTTCTTGCCTCCAGAGAAAAGACCCCAAAAGTTGGATACAAGCCCCCAACAAATAATAACGGTGAGGTAAGAGGAAAAGACAAACGTAAGAATGAGCTAGGTATTTAGCAAAGAGAGGCCCACTAGCTAATAGCAGAATATAGTAAGATGACTTATATGGTCAGCAAAAACCCTATCAAAATATCCACGCTGGATATTCAAGAACCCCCGAACCGTCTAACGGCCCGGGGGGAGAACACCAGCCCCCCTAGAGCTTCCAGCAAAGTCAGGAATCACATTTAGTACAAGCTGGACAAAAATAAGAGCAAAGCAAAAAACCAAAAAACAAAGAAGCAGGACTTAGCTTAATTTTGCACGAACCAGGACAGCAGACAGGAGCAAACAGAAAGGATCTGATTACAACGATGCCAGGCACTGGACTAAGGATCCAGGAAGTTTATATAGCAACACCCCTGGACTAACGACCCAGGTGGGTGCCAAACTGAGGAAAGACAATCCCAGAGTCATATCACTAGTAACCACAAGAGGGAGCCAAAAAGTCTAATTCACAACAGTACCCCCCCCTTAAGGAGGAGTCACCGAACCCTCACCAAGACCACCAGGGCGATCAGGATGAGCAGCGTGAAAGGCACGAACTAAATCGGCCGCATGCACATCAGAAGCAACCACCCAGGAATTATCCTCCTGACCATAGCCCTTCCACTTGACCAGATACTGAAGCCTCCGTCTGGAGAGACGAGAATCCAAGATCTTCTCCACCACGTACTCCAACTCGCCCTCAACCAACACCGGAGCAGGAGGCTCAACAGAAGGAACCACAGGTACAACGTACCGCCGCAACAAAGACCTATGGAACACGTTGTGAATGGCAAACGACACCGGAAGATCCAAGCGAAAGGACACAGGATTAAGGATTTCCAATATCTTGTAAGGACCAATGAAGTGAGGCTTAAATTTAGGAGAGGAGACCTTCATAGGAACAAATCGAGAAGACAGCCATACCAAATCCCCAACACGAAGTCGGGGACCCACACCGCGGCGGCGGTTGGCAAAACGCTGAGCCTTCTCCTGTGACAACTTTAAGTTGTCCACCACATGATTCCAGATCTGCTGCAACCTATCCACCACAGAATCTACCCCAGGACAGTCAGAAGGCTCCACATGTCCCGAGGAAAAACGAGGATGGAAACCAGAGTTGCAGAAAAATGGCGAAACCAAAGTAGCGGAACTAGCCCGATTATTAAGGGCAAACTCAGCCAACGGCAAGAAGGTCACCCAATCATCCTGATCTGCCGAAACAAAACACCTCAAATAAGCCTCCAGAGTCTGATTAGTTCGCTCCGTTTGTCCATTAGTCTGAGGATGAAAGGCAGACGAAAACGACAAATCAATGCCCATCCTAGCACAAAAGGATCGCCAGAACCTGGAAACAAACTGGGATCCTCTGTCAGACACAATATTCTCAGGAATGCCGTGTAAACAAACCACATTCTGAAAGAACACAGGAACCAAATCGGAAGAGGAAGGCAGCTTAGGCAAAGGCACCAAATGGACCATTTTAGAAAAGCGATCACATACCACCCAGATGACAGACATGCCCTGAGACACCGGGAGATCTGAAATGAAATCCATGGAAATGTGTGTCCAAGGCCTCATCGGGACAGGCAAGGGCAAGAGCAACCCGCTGGCACGAGAACAGCAAGGCTTAGCTCGAGCACAAGTCCCACAGGACTGCACAAATGACCGCACATCCCGTGACAAGGAAGGCCACCAAAAGGACCTAGCCACCAGATCTCTGGTGCCAAAAATTCCCGGATGCCCTGCCAACACCGAGGAATGAACCTCGGAAATGACTCTGCTGGTCCACTTATCAGGAACAAACAGTCTGTCAGGTGGACAAGAGTCAGGTCTACCAGCCTGAAATCTCTGCAACACACGTCGCAAATCAGGAGAAATGGCCGACAAGATAACTCCCTCTTTAAGAATACCAACTGGTTCTGCGACTCCAGGAGAGTCAGGCACAAAGTTCCTTGAAAGAGCATCAGCCTTCACATTCTTTGAACCTGGTAAATACGAGACCACAAAGTCAAAACGGGAGAAAAACAATGACCAGCGGGCCTGTCTAGGATTCAGGCGTTTAGCAGACTCGAGATACATCAAATTTTTGTGATCAGTCAAGACCACCACACGATGCTTAGCACCCTCGAGCCAATGACGCCACTCCTCAAATGCCCACTTCATGGCCAGCAACTCCCGATTGCCAACATCATAATTCCGCTCAGCAGGCGAAAACTTCCTAGAGAAGAAAGCACATGGTCTCGTTACCGAGCAACCAGGGCCTCTCTGCGACAAAACGGCCCCTGCCACAATCTCAGAAGCATCCACTTCGACCTGAAAGGGAAGTGAGACATCAGGCTGGCACAAAACAGGCGCCAAAGTAAACCGGCGCTTCAACTCTTGGAACGCCTCCACGGCTGCAGGAGCCCAGTTAGCAACATCAGAACCCTTCTTGGTCATATCCGTCAAAGGTTTAACAACGCTAGAAAAATTAGCGATAAAACGACAGTAGAAGTTAGCAAAACCCAAGAACTTCTGAAGACTCTTAACTGACGTGGGTTGATTCCAATCATGAATAGCTCGGACCTTGACTGGGTCCATCTCCACAGCAGAAGGGGAAAAAATAAACCCCAAAAAGGGAACCTTCTGTACTCCAAAGAGACACTTTGAGCCCTTAACAAACAAAGCATTCTCACGCAAAACCTGAAACACCATCCTGACCTGCTCCACATGTGAGTCCCAATCTTCAGAGAAAACCAGAATATCATCCAGATAAACAATCATAAATTTATCCAGATACTTCCAGAAAATATCATGCATAAAGGACTGAAACACTGAGGGAGCATTAGAGAGCCCAAAAGGCATCACCAAGTACTCAAAATGACCTTCGGGCGTATTAAATGCTGTCTTCCATTCATCTCCTTGCTTAATGCGCACAAGGTTGTACGCACCACAAAGATCTATCTTGGTGAACCACTTGGCACCTTTAATCCGGGCAAACAAGTCCGACAACAGAGGCAAAGGATACTGAAATTTAACAGTGATTTTATTCAGAAGCCGATAGTCAATACAAGGTCTCAAAGATCCGTCCTTCTTGGCCACAAAAAAGAATCCTGCACCAAGAGGGGAAGAGGATGGACGGATATGCCCCTTCTCCAGAGACTCCTTGATATACGAACGCATTGTGGCATGCTCAGGTACAGACAGATTAAATAGTCTTCCCTTAGGAAATTTACTACCTGGAATCAAATCTATGGCGCAGTCACAGTCCCTATGAGGAGGCAGAGCACTGGACCTGGACTCGCTGAATACATCCTGATAATCAGACAAATACTCAGGAACTTCCGAAGGAGTAGAGGAAGCAATAGACACCGGCGGGGAATCAGCATGAATTCCCTGACAGCCCCAACTTGACACAGACATTGCCTTCCAATCCAAGACTGGATTGTGGGTCTGTAACCATGGCAGACCCAAAACGACCAAATCATGCATTTTATGCAGAACAAGAAAACGAATCACCTCCCGATGTTCAGGAGTCATGCACATGGTTACCTGCGTCCAAAACTGCGGTTTATTTTCCGCCAATGGCGTAGCATCAATACCTCTAAGAGGAATAGGATTTACCAACGGTTCAAGAACAAAACCACAGCGCTTGGCAAATGACAGATCCATAAGACTCAGGGCAGCACCTGAATCCACAAACGCCATAACAGGGTAAGAAGACAATGAGCAAATTAAAGTCACAGACAAAATAAATTTAGGTTGCAAATTACCAATGGCGACAGGACTAACAACCCTTGTTAGGCGTTTAGAGCATGCTGATATAACATGTGTAGAATCACCACAGTAAAAACACAACCCATTCTGACGTCTATGATTTTTCCGCTCATTTCTAGTCTGAATTCTATCACATTGCATTAAATCAGGTGTTTGTTCAGACAACACCACCAGAGGATTAGCGGTTTTGCGCTCCCGCAAACGCCGGTCAATTTGAATAGCCAGCGCCATGGAATCATTCAGACTTGTAGGAATGGGGAAACCCACCATCACATTCTTAATGGCTTCAGAAAGGCCATTTCTGAAATTTGCGGCCAGAGCACACTCATTCCACTGAGTAAGCACGGACCATTTCCGAAATTTTTGGCAATACACTTCAGCTTCATCCTGGCCCTGAGAAATAGCCAGCAAGGCTTTTTCTGCCTGAACTTCAAGATTGGGTTCCTCGTAAAGCAATCCGAGCGCCAGAAAAAACGCATCAATATTTGCCAATGCCGAATCTCCTGGCGCTAGCGAGAAAGCCCAATCCTGAGGGTCGCCCCGTAAAAAAGAGATAACAATTTTAACTTGCTGAGCTGAATCTCCAGATGAACGGGGTCTCAGAGATAGAAACTTAATTTTGCACGAACCAGGACAGCAGACAGGAGCAAACAGAAAGGATCTGATTACAACGATGCCAGGCACTGGACTAAGGATCCAGGAAGTTTATATAGCAACACCCCAGGTGGGTGCCAAACTGAGGAAAGACAATCCCAGAGTCATATCACTAGTAACCACAAGAGGGAGCCAAAAAGTCTAATTCACAACAGACGGAACAGCATGGGCCTGTGTGATTTCCTAATGCCAGGGCTGAATTTCAGCCCCAATCCGTAACTTTCTTCTGTTGCTCTGCTGTCTTGAAGACTGCAAGGAGACGAAGACTCTCTGCGGTACCACAGCTGTGCCTGTGTTTTTTATATAGTTTGTATCATCCACTTTTTTGTCTATTGACATGGTAGTTCACACAGATTTAGTGGCGCGCTAACAAAAGAAAATTCCTACTCCACAACAAACTACTTCTGGACCAAGTTATTAATGTGACACTTCAACAGATTCTCATGACATTCATGGTGCCCTGTATTTCACAATGGTTTCTTTTAACATTTTTGTTATTTCACTATTCAGAAACATTTGTTCGGAGCACTAAGCAAAATCTGAGCGCATATTTAAATATTCATTCTTACCGAGCTGGAAAAATAGCTTTACTACATAAATTGCTGTAATTTAATTGAAGATCATTGTTTATGTCGGTCCCTTATTAGCCGCCTACTACAAATTTGTTCTTCATTAATTTGCCCAAAAAGATTATTCCAGTCTACATAATTGTTCTCTTTGTTATTTTGTCAAACCTTACTTTATACCATTTTTCTGTAAATTATACCAATTACTTGCTTTTCTCGACCATGATAAAGGTTACGTTTGTCTTTTATCCACTATGTTTGTAATTTGTTTTGTTTTGTTTTTTATTATTACATTTTGCTAACTATTTCTTGGCTTGATACAATCTCCCTGAGCAGTTCTTATTCTTTTGAGACACCTGCACTTGCTCTTGTACACATCCTTCAAATTCAGTCTCCGTAAAGGTGTGCAAAGGGACTGGTATTTTGATTTAACATCTTTGATTGCAAAATGAACTGCTACTTTTATCTAGAAATAAAAAGATAAATGAAATATACAGAACAGAGGTGGTAAAAGGTGATCTTGCTCCTACCACAAATTGTCCAGGGTTGTATTGTACAATGAAAGAATGTCAATGACTGGGGAAGGAAATTCCTACGAATCCTATTCCTCCTATCATATGCAGCCGTGTTCAAATATGACTTCACAGCCGATATCCTCAATGTGGCTGTAATTGCATCACTGGGAATTTTATAGGATTGTTAACAAAAAATCACATAGCATGCTACTGCAAAAAGGGAACTTAATAATTTCTAGACATTAGATTACCAACTACTCCATATTATAGCAGAAATATCTGAATGTCATATCAAGGTATGCAGCTCTCTATATTTGAATGGGTGTTACGAAAACAGCAAAGCAAGCATTTATTCTCCACCTGGGCACTGTGACCACTTGGACCTTAGTTTTGATAGCAGGTACAGGTCACATCTAACAGACCACTATGGCATATGATGTGAATATACTTTGCAAATGTCAAATACTTCTAGGATTGGAATACAAGGGGTTGTCCCTTTTCAGTTATTGCTTGTCCCAGAGCGCAGTTTAGTATCAAAAAAAGAACAAAAGCTGTATTCACCTTCCCCAGGTCATCTGATGTGTTCCCGTCACTTCTGTCGAAGTCTGGCATTGAGTGTAATGCTGACAGTGCAAGAGTGAGGCAAACATTCAGGGAGATCAGCAGTTCTGCCAGTGTAGATAGAACGCTTCATTCAGAGTTGCTGAGCTCACTGACTGCCTGCTGTGCTGTCGACGTGATGTTAACGCGTTTATGAACCTTTTTGAGATCAACCATGTTTATACTAACGAACCTTTTTTTACAACACGCCATCAATTATTATCATTATATAGATGATATCTTCTTGATTTGCACAGGAACAGCCGATTCATTTGAATCAATTTTTGTACATCTCAATTCAATTTTCTCTGAGCTCCAATTTACGATTCATTATGATGTCAAAGAAAATTCCTTTTTAACCCCTTCACCCCCAAGGGTGGTTTGCACGTTAATGACCGGGCCAATTTTTACAATTCTGACCACTGTCCCTTTATGAGGCTATAACTCTGGAACGCTTTGACGGATCTTGGCGATTCTGACATTGTTTTCTCTTGACATATTGTACTTCATGTTAGTGGTAAAATTTCTTTGATATAACTTGCGTTTATTTGTGAAAAAAATGGAAATTTGGCAAAAATTTTGAAAATTTTGCAATTTTCCAACTTTGAATTTTTATGCCCTTAAATCACAGACATATGTCACGCAAAATACTTAATAAGTAACATTTCCCACATGTCTACTTTACATCAGTACAATTTTGGAACCAAAATTTTTTTTTGTGACGGAGTTATAAGGGTTAAAAGTTGACCAGCAATTTCTCATTTTTACAACACCATTTTTTTTTAGGGACCACATCTCATTTGAAGTCATTTTGAGGGGTCTATATGATAGAAAATACTCAAGTGTGACACCATTCTAAAAACTGCACCCCTCAAGGTGCTCAAAACCACATTCAAGAAGTTTATTAACCCTTCAGGTGTTTCACAGGAATTTTTGGAATGTTTAAATAAAAATGAACATTTAACTTTTTTTCACACAAAATTTATTTCAGCTCCAATTTGTTTTATTTTACCAAGGGTAACAGGAGAAAATGGACCCCCAAAGTTGTTGTACAATTTGTCCTGAGTACGCTGATACCCCATATGTGGGGGTAAACCACTGTTTGGGCGTATGGCAGAGCTCGGAAGGAAAGGAGCGCCATTTGACTTTTCAATGCAAAATTGACTGGAATTGAGATGGGACGCCATGTTGCGTTTGGAGAGCCCCTGATGTGCCTAAACACTGAAACCCCCTACAAGTGACACCATTTTGGAAAGTAGACCCCCTAAGGAACTTATCTTGATGTGTGGTGAGCACTTTGACCCACCAAGTGCTTCACAGAAGTTTATAATGCAGAGCCGTAAAAATAAAAAATCATATTTTTTCACAAAAATGATCTTTTCGCCCCCAATTTTTTATTTTCCCAAGGGTAAGAGAAGAAATTGGACCCCAAAAAATGTTGTGCAATTTTTCCTGAGTACGCTGATACCCCATATGTGGGTGTAAACCATTGTTTGGGCGCATGGCAGAGCTTGGAAGGGAAGGAGCGCCATTTGACTTTTCAATGCAAAATTGACTGGAATTGAGATGGGACGCCATGTTGCGTTTGGAGAGCTCCTGATGTGCCTAAACATTGAAACTCCCTACAAGTGACACCATTTTGGAAAGTAGACCCCCTAAGGAACTTATCTAGATGTGTGGTGAGCACTTTGACCCACCAAGTGCTTCACAGAAGTTTATAATGCAGAGCCGTAAAAATAAAAAATCATATTTTTTCACAAAAATGATCTTTTCGCCCCCAATTTTTTATTTTCCCAAGGGTAAGAGAAGAAATTGGACCCCAAAAAATGTTGTGCAATTTGTCCTGAGTACGCTGATACCCCATATGTGGGTGTAAACCATTGTTTGGGCGCATGGCAGAGCTTGGAAGGGAAGGAGCGCCATTTGACTTTTCAATGCAAAATTGACTGGAATTGAGATGGGACGCCATGTTGCGTTTGGAGAGCCCCTGATGTGCCTAAACATTGAAACTCCCTACAAGTGACACCATTTTGGAAAGTAGACCCCCTAAGGAACTTATCTAGATGTGTGGTGAGCACTTTGACCCACCAAGTGCTTCACAGAAGTTTATAATGCAGAGCCGTAAAAATAAAAAATCATATTTTTTCATAAAAATGATCTTTTTGCCCCCAATTTTTTATTTTCCCAAGGGTAAGAGAAGAAATTGGACCCTAAAAAATGTTGTGCAATTTGTCCTGAGTACGCTGATACCCCATATGTGGGTGTAAACCATTGTTTGGGCGCATGGCAGAGCTTGGAAGTGAAGGAGCGCCATTTGACTTTTCAATGCAAAATTGACTGGAATTGAGATGGGACGCCATGTTGCGTTTGGAGAGCTCCTGATGTGCCTAAACATTGAAACTCCCTACAAGTGACACCATTTTGGAAAGTAGACCCCCTAAGGAACTTATCTAGATGTGTGGTGAGCACTTTGACCCACCAAGTGCTTCACAGAAGTTTATAATGCAGAGCCGTAAAAATAAAAAATCATATTTTTTCACAAAAATGATCTTTTCGCCCCCAATTTTTTATTTTCCCAAGGGTAAGAGAAGAAATTGGACCCCAAAAAATGTTGTGCAATTTGTCCTGAGTACGCTGATACCCCATATGTGGGTGTAAACCATTGTTTGGGCGCATGGCAGAGCTTGGAAGGGAAGGAGCGCCATTTGACTTTTCAATGCAAAATTGACTGGAATTGAGATGGGACGCCATGTTGCGTTTGGAGAGCCCCTGATGTGCCTAAACATTGAAACTCCCTACAAGTGACACCATTTTGGAAAGTAGACCCCCTAAGGAACTTATCTAGATGTGTTTTGAGAGCTTTGAACCCCCAAGTGTTTCACTACAGATTATAACGCAGAGCCGTGAAAATAATTTTTTTTTTTTCTCAAAAATGATTTTTTAGCCCCCAGCTTTGTATTTTTACAAGGGTAACAATAAATTGGACCCCAAAATTTGTTGTCCAATTTGTCCTGAGTACGCTGATACCCCATATGTGGGGGGGAACCACTGTTTGGGCGCATGACAGAGCTCGGAAGGGAAGGAGCGCCATTTGGAATGCAGACTTAAATGGATTGGTCAGCAGCCGTCACGTTGCATTTGCAGAGCCCCTGATGTACCCAAACAGTACAAACCCCCCACAAGTGACCCCATATTGGAAACTAGACCTCCCAAGGAACTTATCTAGATGTGTTTTGAGAACTTTGAACCCCCAAGTGTTTCACTAAAGTTTATAGCGCAAATCCGTGAAAATAAAAATTCTTTTTTTTTTTCACAAAAATGATTTTTTAGCCCCCAGTTTTGTATTTTCACAAGGGTAACAGGATAAATTGGACCCCAAAAGTTGTTGTCCAATTTGTCCTGAGTACGCTGATACCCCATATGTGGGGGGGAACCACTGTTTGGGTGCATGACAGAGCTCGGAAGGGAAGGAGCGCCATTTGGAATGCAGCCTTAAATGGATTGGTCTGCAGGCGTCACGTTGCATTTGCAGAGCCCCTGATGTACCCAAACAGTACAAACCCCCCACAAGTGACCCCATATTGGAAACTAGACCTCCCAAGGAACTTATCTAGATGTGTTGTGAGAACTTTGAACCCCCAAGTGTTTCACTACAGTTTATAACGCAGAGCCGTGAAAATAAAAATTTCTTTTTTTCCCACAAAAATGATTTTTAGCCCCCCAAATTTTTATTTTCCTAAGGATATCAAGAGAGCTTGGACCCCAGAAGTTGTTGTTCAATTTGTCCCGAGTACGCTGATAACACATATGTTGGGGTAAACCCCTTTTTGGGCGCACGGGAGAGCTCGGAAGGGAAGGAGCACTGTTTTACTTTTTCAACGCAGAATTGGCTGGAATTGAGATTGGACGCCATGTCGCGCTTGGAGAGCCCCTGATGTGCCTGGACAGTGGAAACTCCCCAATTCTACCTGAAACCCTAACCCAAACACACCCCTAACCCTAATCCCAACGGTAACCCTAACCACACCCCTAGCCCTGACACACCCATAATTCTAATCCCAACCCTAATCCAAACGTAAATGTAATCCAAACCCTAACCCTAACTTTAGCCCCAACCCTAACTTTAGCCCCAACCCTAACTTTAGCCCCAACCCTAACTTTACCTCCAACCCTAGCCCTAACCCTAACCCTACCCCTAACCCTAACCCTAAACGTGACTGAAATACGTGGCACTGAAATACGTGGCACTGAAATACGTGGCACTGAAATACGTGGCACTGAAATACGTGGCACTTAAATATGTGATACGTGGCACTGAAACACGTGGCACTGAAACACGTGGCACTGAAATACGTGATACGTGGCACTGAAATACGTGGCACTGAAATACGTGGCACTGAAATACGTGGCACTGAAATACGTGGCACTTAACTATGTGATACGTGGCACTTAAATACGTGGCACTGAAACACGTGGCACTGAAATACGTGATACGTGGCACTGAAATACGTGGCACTGAAATACGTGGCACTGAAATACGTGGCACTGAAATACGTGGCACTTAAATACGTGGCACTTAAATACGTGGCACTTAAATATGTGATACGTGGCACTTAAATACGTGGCACTGAAATACATGGCACTGAAATACGTGGCACTGAAATACGTGGCACTGAAATACGTGGCACTGAAATACGTGGCACTTAAATACGTGGCACTTAAATACGTGGCACTTAAATACGTGGCACTGAAATATGTGATACGTGGCACTTAAATACGTGGCACTGAAACACGTGGCACTGAAATACGTGATACGTGGCACTGAAATACGTGGCACTGAAATACGTGGCACTGAAATACGTGGCACTGAAATACGTGGCACTGAAACGCGTGCAACTGAAATACGTGGTACTAAAATATGTGGCACTGAAATACGTGATACGTGGCACTGAAATACGTGATACGTGGCACTGAAATACGTGGCACTGAAATACGTGGCACTGAAATACGTGGCACTGAAATACGTGGCACTATGACTGTCAGAAAATGTTCATTAAACGGTTAGGGGTGAGGTTAGGGGTAGAGTTAGGGTTAGGGTTTGGATCCCTTTATCACCTTGATGGTGGTGGGTGGCTTTTCAGTGTGTTTTCTGTTTTTTTTCGATAAAAATGCATGCGTTTTTAACGCAAACAAACGCATGTGCTTAAAAACACCAAGAAAATACTGCAGGTTGTATTTCTGAAAATTAACGCATGCAGAAAAAAACCGCATGCGTTTGAAAACGCGACCAAACGTGTACAAAAAAACGGCATGCGTTTTCAATGTTAAATATAGGGAAAAAACGCATGCGTTTTTTTGTGCAAAAAACGCTGCAGACAAAAACGCAAGTGTGAAACCAGCGACGCTTTTTATAGCAAAAAAGTTTTTGCGTCTCCACATTTTGAGACCTATAATTTTTCCACATTTTGCTCCACAGAGTCATGTGAGGTCTTGTTTTTTGCGGGACGAGTTGACGTTTTTATTGGTAACATTTTCGGACACGTGACCATTTTTGATCGCTTTTTATTCCGATTTTTGTGAGGCAGAATGACCAAAAACCAGCAATTCCTGAATTTCTTTTGGGAGAGGCGTTTATACCGTTCCGCGTTTGGTAAAATTGATAAAGCAGTTTTATTCATCGGGTCAGTACGATTACAGCGATATCTCATTTATATCATTTTTTTATGTTTTGGCGCTTTTATACGATAAAAACTATTTTATAGAAAAAATAATTATTTTGGTATCGCTTTATTCTCAGGACTATAACTTTTTTATTTTTTTGCTGATGATGCTGTATGGCGGCTCGTTTTTTGCGGGACAAGATGACGTTTTCAGCGGTGCCATGGATATTTATATCAGTCTTTTTGATCGCGTGTTATTCCACTTTTTGTTCGGCGGTATGGTAATAAAGCGTTGTTTTTTGCCTCGTTTTTTTTTTTTTTTTCTTACGGTGTTTACTGAAGGGGTTAACTAGTGGGGCAGTTTTATAGGTTGGGTCGTTACGGACGCGGCGATACTAAATATGTGTACTTTTATTGTTTTTTCTTTTTATTTAGATAAAGAAATGTATTTATGGGAATAATATATTTTTTTTTTTTTCATTATTTTGGAATATTTTTTTTTATTTTTTTTTACACATTTGGAAATTTTTTTTTTACTTTTTTACTTTGCCCCAGGGGGGGACAATACAGATCGGTGATCTGTCAGTTTGCATAGCACTCTGACAGATCACCGATCTGCGAGAAGTGCAGGCTGCTTCACAGTGCCTGCTCTGAGCAGGCGTCTGTGAAGCCACCTCCCTCCCTGCAGGACCCGGATCCGCGGCCATCTTGGATCCGGGTCTGGAGCAGGCAGGGAGGGAGGTAAGACCCTCGCAGCAACGCGATCACATCGCGTTGCTGCGGGGGGCTCAGGGAAGCCCGCAGGGAGCCCCCTCCCTGCGCGATGCTTCCCTGCACCGCCGGCACATCGCGATCATGTTTGATCGCGGTGTGCCGGGGGTTAATGTGCCGGGGGCGGTCCGTGACCGCTCCTGGCACATAGTGCCGGATGTCAGCTGCGATATGCAGCCGACACCCGGCCGCGATCGGCCGCGCTCCCCCCGTGAGCGCGGCCGATCGCGCTGGGCGTACTATTCCGTCCTTGGGAAGTAGGGCCCACCCCACATGGACGGAATAGTACGTCCAATGGCAGAAAGGGGTTAAACACCCTGGTGCTAATGGATAGCAATGGACACCTTACAACTGACCTGTTTTCCAAACTCACCGACTGCAATAGTTTATTGCACTTCTCCAGTTGCTATCCCAAAACAACTAAAGACAGTTTGCCTCGCTCTCAATTTAAGAGTGTCTCCTGTATAGTCACTGATCGTGAGAAACATCACATGAGACTTGATGCCATGGCACAAAAATTCAAAGATAGGCAATATCCTTCTCAACTCTTGGAGAGAGAAATAACATGGACTTCAATACCACGATCCCCTTCTCACCTATTGCATCCCAAGGAGAGGATAGAGGATATCCTTTGTCCATACACATCATCCCTTCATGCCAAAAATCCACTCAGTGATTGAAAAAACATTGACCTCTTTTAGCAAAAGCCTACCCGAATATAGAATCATTCCAGACACCAGCACTTATGAGCACCAGGAGACCTACTAATATCAAAGATCAATTAGTGAGGGCCGACATAGGGAGTGCACATTCCAATTCTACACAGAGGTTACTCAATGCTCGTCGTAATGATGCCTTTCCATGCCTCAATTGTGCTGCATGCTCTAATGTCATTAAATCTGACAATGTCACCCACCCCAGGACGGGGAAGTCATTTCCTATACGTGGCTATTTTACCTGTGAATCGAATTTTGTCATTTATGTCATTAAATGCCCCTGTGGCCACTTATATATGGGGGAGACCACCCAACATGTGAGAGATCGAATAGCCAGCCACAAGTCCAAAATAAGTTGTGGCAAAATGTGGCTCCCCATCCCTGACCATTTCATCACTTCAAAACATTCAGTGGCTCAATTGAAATTTCAAATAATTGAGCAGGTCCCATGCCTTAGGTGAGGGGGTAATCACATAAAACTTCTAAAATCAAGAGAAACGTTTTGGATACATAAATTAGACATCCTTTCGCCAAAAGGCTTGAATAGAGAGATTGATTGGCTGTTATAAATTTTTCAATTAACCTTATTTTCTTATTTCCTTACATTCCAGACTCTCTGATCTATTACATGGATGGTGAGTCTTATCAGTGTTTATCGACAATATTAAACTGACTTCTCTCGTGCCCGCAATAATGCTTTATTCCTTCCATCATAAATGTATTTAGGTCAGTTCTTTCATTTTTCAGGTCTGCCTCGAACAGACATTCCAGCCTCTCTGAATAACTTCAGACATTATAGTGTCATTGTCCTGCACTGCGCCAGCGCGAACATACCATTGGGTTACCTAGAACACTTTTAGATTCCTTAGCGACTGCCGCGCATGTGCAGTTGTCCTCCCAGCAATACAGCGTGACTTCCTGGCCGGGTGACGCACTTCCAGTCCAACGGATCACCGCTACCATTTAAAGGCTGCCGCCTCACTGTTACAGCATGCCTCAGCTAGTAGGGCGTGGGAGCACCGATCACAAGCAGACTGCCATACAGGTAAACGCCACTTCTCTCCTCTCACCACTAGAAGCCATCAGGCAAAAATGGTGCCCCAGGACATATGCTGCACTTTGACAGGCTATTCAAACTGGCAGTTCTTTCAAGTACTTGCTGTGCTTTTTGAATCTACTGGCAAACTAATCCATGCCTCTGACTTGTTACAGGTCCCCAATCTACTTGGACACTATTACACATAACAAATTATCTTCATGAAATAGGTATTCTCCTGTAAATTAATACCTTGATTGGGTGTTATTATCTGTAGCTATGATACAATAACCCTTTTCATTCTATACAACAACTTATAGATCCCTTGGGGAACCTCCAATCTACCTATCTCTCTTGCAAGGTAATCCCAAACCTTCTCCATACGTACTATACTCCAACCTCATCCTCTGGCCTCCCATTTCTCTTTTATCTTACCCAGATGGCAGATGGATACACTCTATATACCTTGCTACACTTCTTTTTCTTATTTGTAGACACCTTGTGTTCTATTGCCGCTATGAATTATGTTACTAGTATGCAGATTTTTTATGTTTTTTATTATGTAATCTATATGTATATATTGATATTTTGTGATGATATTCATGTTTATTTCTGTTTTGTTTTTTAGCAACTTTATTAGTAAGACCCGGGAGGGTTGAAACGTTAATTTATGCTTCAGTCACTTAGTAAATATTTACTTTGCTCCCATTTGATGTATTGTCAATAAATTTAACCTTAGCATTCATTATCACTATAAAAAACATGCTGTGTTCACCATGTGGCCATGGAGTCTCTACAACAACTTGGATCTGATACAGAACTAAAGAGAGAGACCTGAAACCAGTCACAGAAACAGTCAAATAATTTCTCCTTGATTTGACTGCATTGTAGCAAGGCTTTGCTTTATCTGGGGAAAAAGTTCAGTTTTCTGTCTCTGACTCTGCATATAAGTACTATGTCTACTACGTAGATGGAAGAGTGGCTCTTTAGTGTTACCCCTGGTGCACCTGGTGAAGAGTGACTCTTTGGTGTTACCCCTGGTGAAGAGTGACTCTTTGGTGTTACCCCTGGTGCACCAGGTGAAGAGTGGCTCTTTGGTGTTACCTCTGGTGCAACTGGTGAAGATTGTCTCTTTGGTGTTATCCCTGGTGCACCTGGTGAAGAGTGGCTCTTTGGTGTTACCCCTGGTGCACATGGTGAAGAGTGACTCTTTGGTGTTACCCCTGGTGAAGACTGGCTCTTTGGTGTAACCCCGATGCACCTGGTGAAGAGTGACTCTTTGGTGTTACCCCTGGTGCCACTGGTGAAGAGTGGCTCTTTGGTGTTACTCATCATGCAACTGGTGAAGAGTGGCTCTTTGGTGTTACCCCTGGTGCACCTGGTGAAGAGTGGCTCTTTGGTGTTACCCCCTGGTGCAACTGGTGAAGAGTGGCTCTTTGGCGTTACCCCTGGTGCACCTGGTGAGTGGCTCTTTGGTGTTACCCCTGGTGAAGAGTGGCTCTTTGGTGTTACCCCTGGTGCACCTGGTGAAGAGTGGCTCTTTGGTGTTACCTCTGGAGCAACTGGTGAAGAGTGTCTCTTTGGTGTTACCCCTGGTGCAACTGGAGAAGAGTGGCTCTTTGGTGTTACCCCAATGAAGAGTGGCTCTTTGGTGTTACCCCAATGAAGAGTGGCTCTTTGGTGTTACCTTTCAAGTTCCCTCCATCTATGCCTGTCTTCAGAAAGATGTATTGGCTTTACTTTAACTGGCCACCTATAAAGCACCTACATGGACAATGTCTACAAAAAAAATATTCCATCCAATGTGGTTGTGACATTCCCTTTAATATGTAATATTCTTACTCCATTACAAGGTTGCGAGTGTTTGGCTCTTGAGACAGCGTTTCTGTGGATGTCTGTATTGAACCAGTACTCACACAAAGAAACTTCATCAGATAGTTTGACTTGACTGCAGAGACATGTATGAAGATTCGAAATGAAGTTTATTCTCACACTGAATTCTTGAATTATGCACAATAGTGACAGCAGTAGCGGAAACAGCTGCAAATAACTGACAAATTCTGAACCAGAGATATTCAGAGATGACCGTCAGATTAATATTGCTGACAAACACTAACTGGGAGAAAAGAGAGTGGTTACTTACATCAGAGCTGGACTACAGGGAGAGAGACAGGACAAACCTCTAAAAGGCAAACTGATTCCATAGCAGTGTAACAGCAACAATATTATAACAACAACAATATTACAACACTGTATGATTACCAAGTCGGGGGACATGACATCTAATCAGATTTCAGCTATTTGACAGACAAAAAAAATGAAGTTTCTGAATATGATCTGCACAACTATATGGATGGCAAGACTTACTGAGGAAAGTATGTTCATTTTGACTTTATTATATCTCCACATTTCTATCCTGGAGATAGATCCGGGGCAGCTGCATTACCTGTACTTACAGAATTAGGTTGCCTAAATCCTTCCTAGTAATAACATACACAAATCCATTCACGTCTACGTGCTCTTAATAGTTGTATTGCTCATCAGTAATAATGATACAACACCACTGCATCTTATCTCCAATCCTCTGTGTATTTGATGTGAATTCCTTCTTTAGTCAATAGAGGGTTTTTTAATAATGTATTTCATTATATGTATTTGTGGACAAGATATAATGAATCCCAAAATAAAATCCTAGGCATGTGTGACATCGGCTGTCACGCTGCCATGTAGAGATGAGCTTTTCATGTTGTTTTCATTACAAGGTATTGTATTGGAAATGTGATATTCCGGGATAGTGATTTGTTTTCTCAAGTCTTACTGTTCATGCCTTAGGCTTATGCCTGAGATACGCTCTATGAAGTGATGTGTAAGATGCAACTAGAGCATATCAGTTAAATAACTGTACATCATCAGATTTTGCAATCTGCTTGGAGAAGACCTGTTGCTTAGACATCACAGATACAGGTATTTTTGGACTTAAAGGGAAGGTGCCACCAGTTCTTGTGGTTTGTTTTTTTGTGAAATAAAGTAAAATAGTAATTTAAATGTATTAATGCACTGTTTGCAAGCATTTCTATATGAAAAATATTATATATATTCTTACAAATATTTACCACTAGGGGTAGCATTTTCCGTTTTAGACCTCAAACAGCTATAGTAAGACTTACCAGCTTTACTATTAGCAGCAAAATTGGGGCAGTAACTGCTGACATCACCATTTCCCTCCCCTTTTGGGTGGTCTAGTATCCCTGGGGCACAATAAAGAGTAGCATCACAGGGCAGCACCATTTTGTCGGTGACTGCCCTGTGATCTGCTATCATCAGCAGTTACTGTCTCTCTCTCCCATCAGTCGCTCTCACCCAGATTACATGATTCTCTCACCCCCTCCACAATGTCTGGCCATTCACTGCAGACCTGCATCTTATTATCTTATCTTACTGAGGGATGAATCACAACTCCTGCCAAGCAGATAACAGCTCCTGCTCCGATAATACTAATGATACACTGTTCCTCCTTGATGTCTCTGCTATTCTGCCCATACTTTTCTTCTGCATTTTAGTCCCGTCAGCCGTCAATCTAGGATCTGTTCTGCTGGAAGCAGTACTGCTTATGTTCGTAGATCTGAAGGCTCCATGAATATGGCAGCAGAACACTCCCACTACTGTAAATTGTGCAGCCCATAGAGGCATGCCCAGTTCACAGCAGTGACAGTTCTATTACAATAGATAGGGTCGGTGTCCGTCCGTTATCTCCTATGACCATGGGGTGCCATATTATGACACTGAAAGTGTCGTGCTGCTACTGTGAAAGGAAGATGTCAGCACCCAGTGCCTTCTTTAAACTCCTATAACGCACAAAATATATTTCAAATGCATTAAAAACTTGGTTAGAACAGCATGTTATGCTGTATTACATTGATTTATTAATGATTTACAAACGCGGTACCTTGCCTTTAAGTAATATTCAAAATTAATTGCTTAAAGTTGATGATCTTAAAATGGTTGTCCCACTAGTAAAGTAAATTTTAGTCAATATATCACGGGAGGAAGTAAAAGAGAGTATACAGACAGGACAGCATGGGATCATAGCTGATTTTTTCTACGAAGTAAAACATATCCCTGACTGTTCTAAAAAATGTGTTACCTCATAGAAACTATTAGCTGCCATCCCCTGCTGTAATGTCTGTATGCTCTTTTGCATCCTCCCCTGCCCAGGAGCAGCGGGATGATCAGACCATGTTCCTGTACTTATATAGATGTAATGGTGTGCACTCTGGTCAGGGACAGGGAGGTGCCGGTAAAACAGACCGTGTGGTCCAGTAAATCATATAGGAAAAATTACTGCACACTCAAAACTGGTATGATGCAAATAGGTATATGCCAGGTTTATTCAAAAAGATCAAAAAAGGTTGCCACATAAAAATTGTAGATAGAAACCCAACGTTTCGATCCTCCCAGGTCTTATTCATGGGGTTACTAGGAAAGCAAAGAAACAATATAAATAGCTGCTCATCAAATAGCAACATTATCAACATTCTTAGACATGAACACTGTACAATATGAATTGAAAATAATTAACAAAAATAATAATAATAAACACCAACAAAGAAAATACAGAGTAACAAGACATATAAATAGAGAAGCAGCCAGAGATGGTGAAGGACTGGCGATCGGAAGCAATGATTCCAGATATTTTTCAATAAGGCAAGCCAGGTAAGTAATGACAAGTGAAATACAGGTTGTTTACCTTTGATCCTTTGGTAAATATACATAAGAGTGGCAATGGTAGAGGGTGGGCAAACGATCCCTTTTAGAGCATATCCTGTCACTGTGATGAGATATCAGTATTACAAAATGCATAGGTAAAAAGACAGTTTATGCATAAGAGGCTTATATGTACAGTATAGACCAAAAGGACAAACCTCATTTAAATATTTTTCTGTATTTTCATGACTATGAAAATTGTAAATTCACACTGAAGGCATCAAAACTATAAATTAACACATGTGGAATAATATACTTAACAAAAAAGTGTGCAACAACTGAATATATGTCTTATATTCTAGGTTCTTCCAAGAGCCACCTTTTGCTTTTATGACTGTTTTGCACACTCTTGGCATTCTTTTGATGAGCTTCAAGAGGTAGTCACCGGAAATGGTCTTCCAACAATCTTGAAGGAGTTCCCAGAGATGCTTAGCACTTGTTGGCCCTTTTGCCTTCACTCTGCGGTCCAGCTCACCCCAAACCATCTTGATTGGGTTCAGGTCTGGTGACTGTGGAGGCCAGGTCATCTGGCGTAGCACCCCATCACTCTCCTTCTTGGTCAAATAGCCCTTGCACAGGCTGGAGGTGTGTTTGGGGTCATCGTCCTGTTGAGAAATAAATGCTGGTCCAACTAAACTCAAACCGGATGGAATAGCATGCCACTGCAAGATGCTGTGGTAGCCATGCTCGTTCAGTATGCCTTCAATTTTGAATAAATTCCCAACAGTGTCACCAGCAAAGCACCCCCACACATCACACCTCCTCCTCCTCCTCCATGCTTCACAGTGGGAACCAGACATGTAGACTCCATCCGTTAACCTTTTCTGCGTCGCACAAAGACACGTGTTTGGAACCAAAGATCTCAAATGTGGACTTATCAGACCAAAGCACAGATTTCCACTGGTCTAATGTCCACTCCTTGTGTTCTTTAGCGCAAACAAGTCTCTTCTGCTTGTTGCCTGTCCTTAGCAGTGGTTTCCTAGCTGCTATTTTACCATGAAGGCCTGCTGCACAAAGTCTCCTCTTAACAGTTGTAGAGATGTGTCTGCTGCTAGAACTCTGTGTGGCATTGACCTGGTCTCTAATCTGAGCTGCTGTTAACCTGTTAATCTTCCTTTCCTGGGGCGGTCCTTATGTGAGCCAGTTTCTTTGTAGTGCTTGATGGTTTTTGCAACTGCACTTGGGGACACTTTCAAAGTTTTCCCAATTTTTCGGACTGACTGACCTTAATTTCTTAAAGTAATGATGGCCACTCGTTTTTCTTTACTTAGCTGCTTTTTTCTTGCCATAATACAAATTCTAATAGTCTATTCAGTAGGACTATCAGCTGTGTATCCACCAGACTTCTGCTCAACACAACTGATGGTCCCAACCCCATTTATAAGGCAAGAAATCCCACTTATTAAACCTGACAGGGCACACCTGTGAAGTGAAAACTATTCCCGGTGACTACCTCTTGAAGCTAATCAAGAGAATGCCAACAGTGTGGAAATCCGTCATCAAAGCAAAAGGTGGTACTTTGAAGAACCTAGAATATAAGACATATTTTCAGTTGTTTCACACTTTTTTGTTAAGTATATACACTCACCGGCCACTTTATTAGGTACACCATGCTAGTAACGGGTTGGACCCCCTTTTGCCTTCAGAACTGCCTCAATTCTTCGTGGCATAGATTCAACAAGGTGCTGGAAGCATTCCTCAGAGATTTTGGTCCATATTGACATGATGGCATCACACAGTTGCCGCAGATTTGTCGGCTGCACATCCCAAAGATGCTCCATACAAGGCAGGATGGATCCATGCTTTCATGTTGTTTACGCCAAATTCTGACCCTACCATCCGAATGTCGCAGCAGAAATCGAGACTCATCAGACCAAGCAACGTTTTTCCAATCTTCTACTGTCCAATTTCGATGAGCTTGTACAAATTGTAGCCTCAGTTTCCTGTTCTTAGCTGAAAGGAGTGGTACCCGGTGTGGTCTTCTGCTGCTGTAGTCCATCTGCCTCAAAGTTCGACGCACTGTGCATTCAGAGATGCTCTTAGGCCTACCTTGGTTGTAACGGGTGGCGATTTGAGTCACTGTTGCCTTTCTATCAGCTCGAACCAGTCTGCCCATTCTCCTCTGACCTCTGGCATCAACAAGGCATTTCCGCCCACAGAACTGCCGCTCACTGGATTTTTTTTCTTTTTCGGACCATTCTCTGTAAACCCTAGAGATGGTTGTGCGTGAAAATCCCAGTAGATCAGCAGTTTCTGAAATACTCAGACCAGCCCTTCTGGCACCAACAACCATGCCACGTTCAAAGGCACTCAAATCACCTTTCTTCCCCATACTGATGCTCGGTTTGAACTGCAGGAGATTGTCTTGACCATGTCTACATGCCTAAATGCACTGAGTTGCCGCCATGTGATTGGCTGATTAGAAATTAAGTGATAACAAGAAGTTGGACAGGTGTACCTAATAAAGTGGCCGGTGAGTGTAATTCCACATGTGTTAATTCATAGTTTTGATGCCTTCAGTGTGAATTTACAATTTTCATAGTCATAAAAATACAGAAAAATATTTAAATGAGAAGGTGTGTCCAAACTTTTGATCTGTACTGTATATCAGGATATAGAGTAGGGTCCCAGGTGATCCCAGACACGTGTAGCCATACTTGGAAGATATATTGTGTAAAGATGAGTACTGATAAAACATGGCGGTGGATACCCCATACTAATGAAGATCAAGGAAACGGATCCCAAGTGGTCCTGGATATATATGGCCGTATATAAAGGATGTAATATATGGGGCAAAGTTTAAGTAAAGTGGCAGGAAAATCCCCTTAATGCCAATGCTTTATAGTGTCAGTGGTTATGGTGTCACTGGATACCTTGCTGTAGGGCCAGTAAAGGCCTGTGTGTCCTGGGTGGATGAAGCTGGATTGGAATGGCTGTCCCATTTAAGAAGGGCCTGTAAATCAGGTAGGTATCCACAAGTCAGAGGCAGTAATGAACGGCAGGGAAAGAAAATTCAGGGGCAAATAGCTCGAGTACCTGTAGTGTCCTATGTCATGTGCCAGGATCAGCGGCGCTCCCGCGCTCTGCTAGAGGTGCTGTCCTGGAGGGAGGGAGAAGGTGAGCTTAAATGCCGCCCTGAGGTACCGCCGCACCGGAAGTGTGCTCTCCCGGACTGGAAGTGACGTGGTGCCCTGTACTTCGGAAGCTGCGCATGCGCGGTAAGCGCTGTGTGTAAGAATGGACATGGAGATGCCCAATAGTGGGAGTGTGTAGGTGCGGTCAATAGATAGGCCTGTAACGCGGTGAAGTACATGGCCTGGTGGGTAGTTACATTGTGGATATTAGGTAACGATCTGTAGCTACAGCGTCGTGGGTAAATAGATCCAAGTGTATGGACTTATAATATAGGTAGCTCCATAGTGGACATTAGAAAAAGATCAAAAGTTAGTATGGGGATAATTACTATAAAATGAGCGAAATGAATGAAATTGGATCCAAAACAAAAGAAATATGAATGGATAAAAATGAATAAAGGTGAACAAAAAAATGAATAAAATAAATAATGACCAAAATGAATAAAATGAAAAAAAGGAAAAAGAAAAAAAAAAAAACAACAACAATGGAAATAAAAATAAAAGTAAATGGTATGGTGAAAAACAAAAATAGTGGAAACATGAAATAAATGGGTAAAATAAAGTAAAATAAAAAATGAAAATCTGTAGAATAATAAAATAATGAAGAAGTGAAAAATGAGGAACCTTTGACAACCTTTTTTGTTCTTTTGAATAAACCTGGCATATACCTACAGTATTTGCATGATACAGTTTTGAGTGTGCGGTAATTTTTCCTATATCATGTTCCTGTACGGTCAGACACACTGACACTACACAGTAAACAGCAGCTGCACATTTATAAGATTATCTCAGCACAGGAACATTTTTTTTATACATTCAATTGTGGAACCTATTTTTATTCCAAGATTTATTGATCAAAATATACTTTGTTAGTGGGAAAACACCTCAGTCTATGTGCACACGTTGAGTATTTGATTGCAGAAATTTCTGCAACGTTTCTGCATCTCTAGGAATTTATTGGCAGCAAAAAAACAGCGGAAAATCCGCACATTTTTGATGCGTTTTTGGTGTGTTTTGCATACGCCTTTTATGCGTTTTTTAACAGAAATTAATGCTTTTTGAAGTTGAATAAAGATATTTGTTCAAACCTTTTTTTCATGCTTATTTTCTCCTTCCCAGGCTAAAAATACAGGCGCTTCTCGCAAAATTAGAATATCATCAAAAAGTTAATTTATTTCATTTTTTTGCTACACAAAGCAAAACTCATATATTATATGGAGTCATTACAAACAGAGTGATCTATTTCAAGTGTATATTTTTGCTAATGTTGATGACTGTGACTTACAGCCGATGAAAACCCCAAATTCATTATCTCAGTGAATTAGAATAATTAACAAAAAACACCTCTAAAGGCTTGAGTGGAAGGAAAAATGTGATAGAACAAGGTGCACAAGCAACTGGGATAACTGCAGCCTTGAAAGGATTGTTATGAAAAGGACATTAAAAAATTTGGAACCACCTGTACCAGCACTCAGATGCCCCAGAAATGGCACTTCATATTTGAAGCGCCAATTCTGGCACTTAGCCCAGGCTCTTCCCCTGCAGTCACATCAGGGTAATGGGATTAGGGTTGGTGTTGGCAACTGTCCATGACACCAAGCCTTAAGGTACCGTTACACTAAGGGTACCTTTACACAGTGCAATTTTGATCGCTACGACGGCACGATTTGTGACGTTCCAGCGATGCATTTACGATATCGTTGTGTCTGACACGCTACTGCGATCCGGATCCCCGCTGAGAATCGTACGTCGTAGCAGATCGTTTGAAACTTTCTTTCGTTGTCTAGTGTCCCGCTGTGGCGGCATGATTGCATCGTGTGACACAGGTTGTATACGATGTGCGCACAGTAACCAACGGCTTCTACATCGCAAATACGTCATGAAATTATCGCTCCAGCGCTGTGTATTGCACCGTGTGACCGCAGTCTACGACGCTGGAGCGATAATCATACGACGCTGCAACGTCACGAATCGTGCCGTCGTAGCGATCAAAATTGCACTGTGTAAAGGTACCCTAAGCGACGCTCCAGCGATATAGACATCGATCAGACCTAAACTAGATCGCTGGAGCGTCGCTGTTAGGTCGCTGTAGAGACGTCAAACACAGCAGCTCCAGAACGATGCAGGAGCGATCCAGTGACGTAACGGTGACTCACTTATCATTCACGCTCCATGTAAAAACATTGCTGACATCGTTGCTTTTGCTGTCAAACATGACGATACACGCTGATCTAGCGACCAAATAAAGTTCTGGACTTCTAGCTCCGACCAGCGATATAACAGCGGGATCCAGATCGCTGCTGCATGTCAAACACAACGAGATCACTATCCAGGACGCTGCAACGTCACGGATCGTTGTCTTTCTCGTTGGAAAGTTGTTTAGTGTGAAGGTACCTTTAGGTTTAGTAATGAAGAGGTGTGAGCTAGACACCCTCATTACTAAACCTGTAAGTAAAGAATTAAATAGTTACATAGTTATTAAGGTTGAAGGAAGACTGTAAGTCCATCTAGTTCAACCCATAGCCTAACCTAACATGCCGTAACATGTTGATCCAGAGGAAGGCAAAAAAAAACCATGTGGCAAAGAGTAACTCCACCATGGGGAAACAAATTCCTTCCCGACTCCACATACGGCAATCAGACTAGTTCCCTGGATCAACGCCTTATCAAGGAATCTAGTGTATATACCCTGTAACATTATACTTTTCCAGAAAGGTATCCAGTCCCCTCTTAAATTTAATTAATGAATCACTCATTACAACATCATATGGCAGAGAGTTCCATAGTCTCACTGCTCTTACAGTAAAGAATCCGCGTCTGTTATTATGCTTAAACCTTCTTTCCTCCAGACGTAGAGGATGCCCCCTTGTCCCTGTCTCAGGTCTATGATTAAAAAGATCATCAGAAAGGTCTTTGTACTGTCCCCTCATATATTTATACATTAAAATAAGATCACCCCTTAGTCTTCGTTTTTCCAAACTAAATAGCCCCAGGTGTAATAACCTATCCTGGTATTGCAGAACCCCCAGTCCTCTAATAACCTTGGTCGCTCTTCTCTGCACCCGCTCCAGTTCAGCTATGTCTTTCTTATACACCGGAGACCAGAACTGTGCACAGTATTCTAAGTGTGGTCGAACTAGTGACTTGTATAGAGGTAAAATTATGTTCTCCTCATGAGCATCTATGCCTCTTTTAATACATCCCATTATTTTATTTGCCTTAGTAGCAGCTGCCTGACACTGGCCACTGAATATGAGTTTGTCATCCACCCATATACCCAGGTCTTTTTCATTGACGGTTTTGCCCAGAGTTTTAGAATTAAGCACATAGTTATACATCTTATTACTTCTACCCAAGTGCATGACCTTACATTTATCCCCGAATAAACACACCAAGAATAAAACACTTTTTTAAAATTAAAATATACACATTCTTTAATCATTTAAACTAACCCAATATACTCACCCCAGGTCTGACAGTAATCCAAGGGTTAAAACTATGTCCCACATTGTCGCCAGCCTATGTAAGAGCGTTCACAGAATGAACCTATATCAGCTGTAACTATCTACAAGAAAATACGGTAATCAAAAAGCACTTTATACAGCTCTGGCAAAAATTAAGAGACCACTGCAAAATGTTCAGTTTGTCTGATTTTTCTCTTTATAGGTATATTTTTGAGTAAAATTTATTTTAGTTATTTTAGTGTATAAACTTCTGACATTTCTCCGAATTTTCAAGCAATAATTTTTTTTTTCCTAAAAAGGAGACATGGTCAAAATAAAAAAAAAAAGAATACTTTCAGACCTCAAATAATGCAAAGAAAACAAGTTCATAATCATTTAGAAGCAACAATACTAATGTTTTAACTCAGTAAGAGTTCAGAAATCAATATTTTGTGGAATAACCATGATTTTTAATCACAGCTTTCATGCGTCTTGGCATGCTTTCCACCAGTCTTTCACACTGCTTCTGGTGCAAAAATGTAAGCAGTTCTTCTTTGTTTCATGGCTTGTGAGTATCCATCATCCTCTTGATTACATTCCAGAGGTTTTCAATGGGGTTCAGGTCTGGAGATTGGGCTGCCCATGACATGGTTTTATTGTGGTGGTCTCTGAGTTTTTGCCAGAGCTGTATATAGAGAGGCCAAGAGCATGTTAAAATGTAACTCCCCCAATATGGTAGTAATAGAGTTGCCAAAGGGGAGTACTCCAACAATACCATAAACAATAAAAGGAAAGGAGTTGCGAAAAGACCACTAAATGGCAAAATACAAAAATATCCTTTATTAATCAGACAAATGCAGAAAAAATAAAATAAGACATATTACAGACATCCATAGGAGAAAGGAGGAAACAAACAGGTACACTAAAGGAAGGCTGCATGTTCAAAGTCGGACTTGGGCACGCAAAGAAAATAGCTAGTCGCATTTAGGTGCTCAGTAGGGTTGAGCGACTTTCATTTTTTTAAGATCGAGTAGGGTTTTGGGAAACCCGATTTTGTCCAGAGTCGAGTCGAGTGCAGTCGGCCGATTATCGCTAAAAGTCGGGGATCGACCGAAACACGAAACCCAATGCAAGTCAATGGGGAAGCATAGTCGGCAGTGAGTGGAGGCCAGGAAAACACCTACAGTGCCCATTTTAATGCCAAAAACATCCATTCTTGTTTCTGAAGCTTGCCAATCTTAATTAACTGTATAATAATAGTTGGGCATAGGGAATTGGGGGAAAGTTGTGGGGGGAGTAGGGCTGGCTCAAGTTTTTCGTGGGCCCAGGAAATGCGGACTACGTCACGGCGGTGTTGCAGGGAAAGGTAAGTATTTAAAAGTTGCAAGTGCTGTGATCCTGAGCAAGCAGGGGGGGGGCCCACTCGTTCGCATTGCCACTGGCACAGGGCCCCTCAAAGTACGGCGGTGTGTTTGCATGGCGGGGGCGCCTCCCACCAGCAGCGACACTTTTGCGTACTCTGAGGGGCCCTGTGCCAGTGACGTCGCCAACGAGTATGCCCCCCCACCTGATGAAGGAACCTGCACTTTCATCTGCACCTTCCTCTTTGTCCCTGTGTAAGGTGGTATAACATGCGGGAAGGGGAACCTTACTTTCAGCAGGGACAGATTCTGGCTGTGTAGAGTACAAGGGGAATGTAGTGGTCTAGGTCAATGTACCAGCAGACTCATTTAGCAGTGGCTGGGCAATGGGCAGGATGAGGAGGAAACAGATATAGGGCCAAAGAATAAAGTAGGCTACATGCAGTTCAAAATTGGTAACAGGACTAAACAGGCGGCATTGCTTTGTTCAGTGGAGTAGCAAACCCAAGAGCAGCAGACACTGTTTCAAGGGCCTAACCACACTAGTAGGCCAAATGCAGTTTAATATCTGATAGTATAGGGCGAAAGCCAGAATGTGGAAGCTCAGCTTTGTTCAGTTGAGGACAACACCAGGGAGGGGCAGACACCTTTAGTAGGCCGGAAAAGCCTATTGCATTTTTTAAAATGGTAATTTGGAGCAGAAGGTTGAAGCTCAGCTTTATTTAGTTGAGGGCAACACCAGGCAGGGGCACACAGACAGACACCTTTAGTAGGCCGGAAAAGCCTATTGCATTTTTCAAAATGGTAATTTGGAGCAGAAGGTTGAAGCTCAGCTTTATTTAGTTGAGGGCAACACCAGGGAGGGGCAGAAGCCGTTAGTAGGCCCTAACCACCATTTTTTTTTTAAAACCACTTAATGAGAGCCGGAAGGTTGAAGCTCAGCTTTATTTAGTTGAGGACAACACCAGGGAGGGGCAGAAGCCGTTAGTAGGCCCTAACCACCATTTTTTTTTTTTTAAAACCACTTAATGAGAGCCGGAAGGTTGAAGCTCAGCTTTATTTAGTTGAGGACAACACCAGGGAGGGGCAGAAGCCGTTAGTAGGCCCTAACCACCATTTTTTTTTTTAAAACCACATAATGAGAGCCGGAAGGTTGAAGCTCAGCTTTATTTAGTTGAGGACAACACCAGGGAGGGGCACACAGACAGACACCTTTTGTAGGCCTGAAAAGCCTATTGCATTTTTCAAAATGGTAATTTGGAGCAGAAGGTTGAAGCTCAGCTTTATTTAGTTGAGGGCAACACCAGGGAGGGGCAGAAGCCGTTAGTAGGCCCTAACCACCATTTTTTTTTTTAAAACCACATAATGAGAGCCGGAAGGTTGAAGCTCAGCTTTATTTAGTTGAGGACAACACCAGGGAGGGGCAGAAGCCGTTAGTAGGCCCTAACCACCATTTTTTTTTTTAAAACCACATAATGAGAGCCGGAAGGTTGAAGCTCAGCTTTATTTAGTTGAGGACAACACCAGGGAGGGGCACACAGACAGACACCTTTTGTAGGCCTGAAAAGCCTATTGCATTTTTCAAAATGGTAATTTGGAGCAGAAGGTTGAAGCTCAGCTTTATTTAGTTGAGGGCAACACCAGGGAGGGGCAGAAGCCGTTAGTAGGCCCTAACCACCATTTTTTTTTAAAAAACCACATAATGAGAGCCGGAAGGTTGAAGCTCAGCTTTATTTAGTTGAGGACAACACCAGGGAGGGGCAGAAGCCGTTAGTAGGCCCTAACCACCATTTTTTTTTAAAAACCACTTAATGAGAGCCGGAAGGTTGAAGCTCAGCTTTATTTAGTTGAGGACAACACCAGGGAGGGGCAGAAGCCGTTAGTAGGCCCTAACCACCATTTTTTTTTTTAAAACCACATAATGAGAGCCGGAAGGTTGAAGCTCAGCTTTATTTAGTTGAGGACAACACCAGGGAGGGGCACACAGACAGACACCTTTTGTAGGCCTGAAAAGCCTATTGCATTTTTCAAAATGGTAATTTGGAGCAGAAGGTTGAAGCTCAGCTTTATTTAGTTGAGGGCAACACCAGGGAGGGGCAGAAGCCGTTAGTAGGCCCTAACCACCATTTTTTTTTTAAAAACCACATAATGAGAGCCGGAAGGTTGAAGCTCAGCTTTATTTAGTTGAGGACAACACCAGGGAGGGGCAGAAGCCGTTAGTAGGCCCTAACCACCATTTTTTTTTTAAAACCACTTAATGAGAGCCGGAAGGTTGAAGCTCAGCTTTATTTAGTTGAGGACAACACCAGGGAGGGGCAGAAGCCGTTAGTAGGCCCTAACCACCATTTTTTTTTTTAAAACCACATAATGAGAGCCGGAAGGTTGAAGCTCAGCTTTATTTAGTTGAGGACAACACCAGGGAGGGGCACACAGACAGACACCTTTTGTAGGCCTGAAAAGCCTATTGCATTTTTCAAAATGGTAATTTGGAGCAGAAGGTTGAAGCTCAGCTTTATTTAGTTGAGGGCAACACCAGGGAGGGGCAGAAGCCGTTAGTAGGCCCTAACCACCATTTTTTTTTTAAAAACCACATAATGAGAGCCGGAAGGTTGAAGCTCAGCTTTATTTAGTTGAGGACAACACCAGGGAGGGGCAGAAGCCGTTAGTAGGCCCTAACCACCATTTTTTTTTTAAAACCACTTAATGAGAGCCGGAAGGTTGAAGCTCAGCTTTATTTAGTTGAGGACAACACCAGGGAGGGGCAGAAGCCGTTAGTAGGCCCTAACCACCATTTTTTTTTTTAAAACCACATAATGAGAGCCGGAAGGTTGAAGCTCAGCTTTATTTAGTTGAGGACAACACCAGGGAGGGGCAGAAGCCGTTAGTAGGCCCTAACCACCATTTTTTTTTTAAAACCACTTAATGAGAGCCGGAAGGTTGAAGCTCAGCTTTATTTAGTTGAGGACAACACCAGGGAGGGGCAGAAGCCGTTAGTAGGCCCTAACCACCATTTTTTTTTTTTTAAAACCACTTAATGAGAGCCGGAAGGTTGAAGCTCAGCTTTATTTAGTTGAGGACAACACCAGGGAGGGGCAGAAGCCGTTAGTAGGCCCTAACCACCATTTTTTTTTTAAAACCACTTAATGAGAGCCGGAAGGTTGAAGCTCAGCTTTATTTAGTTGAGGACAACACCAGGGAGGGGCAGAAGCCGTTAGTAGGCCCTAACCACCATTTTTTTTTTTTAAAACCACTTAATGAGAGCCGGAAGGTTGAAGCTCAGCTTTATTTAGTTGAGGACAACACCAGGCAGGGGCACACAGACAGACACCTTTAGTAGGCCGGAAAAGCCTATTGCATTTTTTAAAATGGTAATTTGGAGCAGAAGGTTGAAGCTCAGCTTTATTTAATTGAGGACAACACCAGGCAGGGGCACACAGACAGACACCTTTTGTAGGCCGGAAAAGCCTATTGCATATTTTAAAATGGTAATTTGGAGCAGAAGGTTGAAGCTCAGCTTTATTTAGTTGAGGGCAACACCAGGGAGGGGCAGAAGCCGTTAGTAGGCCCTAACCAAAGTTGAAGGCCAAATGCAGTTTAATTTCTGATACTATAGGCCGAAAGCCAGAAGGTGGAAGCTCCGATTTAGACAGTGGAGGACAATTTGAATTAGGGACTGCAGACAGACTTAGTAGGCTGTCCCCTGTGGACCATGCATCCACCACATTAACCCATTGCGCCGTAATGGACACGTAATCTTCCGTGGCCATGCCTACAGGTCCATGCGTCTGTTGTCAGGTGCACCTTTGTACTCACAGATTGCCAGAGTGCATGGACAATGCGGTCTTCTACATGCTGGTGGAGGGTTGGGATGGCTTTTCTCGCAAAAGAAGTGTCGACTGGTTAGCTTGTAGCGTGGTACAGCGTAGTCCATCATGGCCTTATTAATAGTAAATAAAATATATAACTAGGCTCTATGAACTTTTAAATAGGTTCCAGGGGTACACGGGCAGCATTGGTGTGGTCAGTGGAGGAGTATTGCAAGTAGGGGCTGCAGACAGGCTATCAAAGGCCTAAAATAACAAACAGTAGGCAGTCATGGCAGTTTTACATCGGTTACATGGATACACAGGCAGGCACTCCAGGCAGCATTGTGGTCAGTGGAGGAGTATTGCAAGTAGGGGCCGCAGACAGGCTATCAAAGGCCTAAAATAACAAACAATAGGCTCATTGCAGTTTTACAGCGGTTACATGGATAGACGGGCAGGCAGCTTGGTGGTGAGTGGAGGAGTATTTAAAGTAGGGACCGCAGACAGGCTATCAAAGGCCTAACATAACAAACAATAGGCTCATGGCAGTTTTACAGCGGTTACATGGATACACGGGCAGGCAGCTTGGTGGTCAGTGGAGGAGTATTTAAAGTAGGGACCGCAGACAGGCTTCAAAGGCCTAACATAAGAAAATGGGCTGGCTGTAGGCACTTTATAATTGGTTCCAGGGGTACACGGGCAGCAGTGGTCTGGTCAGTGGAGGACTAGTGGAAGGAGGGACCGCAGACAGGCTTCAAAGGCCTAAAATAACAAACAATAGGCTCATGGCAGTTTTACAGCGGTTACATGGATACACGGGCAGGCAGCTTGGTGGTCAGTGGAGGAGTATTTAAAGTAGGGACCGCAGACAGGCTTCAAAGGCCTAACATAAGAAAATGGGCTGGCTGTAGGCACTTTATAATTGGTTCCAGGGGTACACGGGCAGCAGTGGTCTGGTCAGTGGAGGAGTATTTAAAGTAGGGACCGCAGACAGGCTATCAAAGGCCTAACATAACAAACAATAGGCTCATGGCAGTTTCACAGCGGTTACATGGATACACGGGCAGGCAGCTTGGTGGTGGTGAGTGGAGGAGTATTTAAAGTAGGGACCGCAGACAGGCTTCAAAGGCCTAACATAAGAAAATGGGCTGGCTGTAGGCACTTTATAATTGGTTCCAGGGGTACACGGGCAGCAGTGGTCTGGTCAGTGGAGGAGTATTTAAAGTAGGGACCGCAGACAGGCTATCAAAGGCCTAACATAACAAACAATAGGCTCATGGCAGTTTCACAGCGGTTACATGGATACACGGGCAGGCAGCTTGGTGGTGGTGAGTGGAGGAGTATTTAAAGTAGGGACCGCAGACAGGCTTCAAAGGCCTAACATAAGAAAATGGGCTGGCTGTAGGCACTTTATAATTGGTTCCAGGGGTACACGGGCAGCAGTGGTCTGGTCAGTGGAGGAGTATTTAAAGTAGGGACCGCAGACAGGCTATCAAAGGCCTAACATAACAAACAATAGGCTCATGGCAGTTTCACAGCGGTTACATGGATACACGGGCAGGCAGCTTGGTGGTGGTGAGTGGAGGAGTATTTAAAGTAGGGACCGCAGACAGGCTTCAAAGGCCTAACATAAGAAAATGGGCTGGCTGTAGGCACTTTATAATTGGTTCCAGGGGTACACGGGCAGCAGTGGTCTGGTCAGTGGAGGAGTATTTAAAGTAGGGACCGCAGACAGGCTATCAAAGGCCTAACATAACAAACAATAGGCTCATGACAGTTTCACAGCGGTTACATGGATACACGGGCAGGCAGCTTGGTGGTCAGTGGAGGAGTATTTAAAGTAGGGACCGCAGACAGGCTATCAAAGGCCTAAAATAACAAACAATAGGCTCATGGCAGTTTTACAGCGGTTACATGGATACACAGGCAGCTTGGTGGTGAGTGGAGGAGTAGTGCAAGGAGTGTCTGTCCCAGTACTCCCAAAATATAAATAGATGTTAATGTCTCGCAAAACAACCAAAACAAAAAAAAAAGGTGGCATACTTAGGTACAGGGGTGGGCTCATCTACTGAGTTTCTGACATAGTAATTTGGCAGTAACTATTTAATGGTGCCAATATAGGACACAGACACAGACTACTTTAAGTTGCATCATAGATGTCTACAAATTTGTATTGTCAGTGCCAGACATTGAATGATGTCAGCGAATAGACTAAAGATTGGTGGAGCTGTGCGACATAATTTTGCACGTGGTAGAGCACATTTTGAGCTGGGGTAGGGGGGAACTCTCTTGAGGCCGGCGGGACCGCCCCAGGGCCCCTCATGTTACAACGGTGTGTCTGACGTTGGGTGCGCACCACCACCGCCAGAGACACTACATTGTACTATGAGGGACCCAGTAGCAATGCCGTCAACCAAAAGCGAGCACACCCACCTCTTCAGACAAACAGCAGTCTCACGGGTGCTTGCGCCAAGTCGCGATACCACGGCCCCGTGTGGGGAGTTTTGCCATTTAGGGAGGTGTAAACATGTCGTATGCTGTACAATCAGCTGCAGCAAATTAGACATTAGAAAAGTAATTCACAGGCAAGAGCTTTTCATAGGAAAGCTAGGTGTCGGCCGGGCAAGGTGGGGCAAAAGATTTCGAAATCCAGTTGTGGTTCATTTTAATGAATGTTAGATCGTCAACATTTTGGGTAGCCAGACGAGTCCTTTTTTCGGTTAATATTGAACCTGCAGCACTGAATACTCTTTCTGATAGGACACTTGCTGCCGGGCAAGCAAGCTCCTGCAATGCATATTCTGCCAATTCTGGCCAGGTGTCTAATTTGGAGGCCCAGTAATCAAATGGGAATGACGGTTGAGGGAGAACATCGATAAGGGATGAAAAATAGTTAGTAACCATACTGGACAAATGTTGTCTCCTGTCACTTTCAATTGATGCAGCAGTACCTGTCCTGTCTGCGGTCATAGCAAAATCACTCCACAACCTGGTCAGAAAACCCCTCTGTCCAACGCCACTTCTGATGTGTGCACCCCTAACACTCCTAGTCTGCTGCCCCCTGGAGCTCGTGTGAGAACGATCACGTGCGCTGTGTGCTGGGAATGCCTGAAGCAAACGGTCAACAAGAGTTGATTGTTTGGTTGCTAATATTAGTTCCAAGTTCTCATGTGGCATAATATTTTGCAATTTGCCTTTATAGCGTGGATCAAGGAGGCAGGCCAACCAGTAATCGTCATCGTTCATCATTTTCGTAATGCGTGTGTCCCTTTGTAGGATACGTAAGGCATAATCCGCCATGTGGGCCAAAGTTCCACTTGTCAAATCTCCGGTTGTGATTGGTTGAGGGGCAGTTGCAGGCAAATCTACGTCACTTGTGTCCCTCAAAAAACCAGAACCCGGCCGTGACACGCAACCAATTTCCTGTGCCCCCGTGAAAGTTTCCGCATTAAAAATATACTCATCCCCATCATCCTCCTCATCCTCCACCTCCTCTTCGCCCGCTACCTCGTCCTGTACACTGCCCTGACCAGACAATGGCTGACTGTCATCAAGGCTTCCCTCTTCCTCTGGTGCAGACGCCTGCTCCTTTATGTGCGTCAAACTTTGCATCAGCAGACGCATTAGGGGGATGCTCATGCTTATTACGGCGTTGTCTGCACTAACCAGCCGTGTGCATTCCTCAAAACACTGAAGGACTTGACACATGTCTTGTATCTTCGACCACTGCACACCTGACAACTCCATGTCTGCCATCCTACTGCCTGCCCGTGTATCCTCCCACAAATAAATAACAGCACGCCTCTGTTCGCACAGTCTCTGAAGCATGTGCAGTGTTGAGTTCCACCTTGTTGCAACGTCTATGATTAGGCGATGCTGGGGAAGGTTCAAAGACCGCTGATAGGTCTGCATACGGCTGGCGTGTACAGGCGAACGTCGGATATGTGAGCAAAGTGCACGCACTTTGAGGAGCAGGTCGGAGAACCCAGGATAAGTTTTCAATAAGCACTGCACCACCAGGTTTAAGGTGTGAGCCAGGCAAGGAATGTGTTTCAGTTGGGAAAGGGAGATGGCAGCCATGAAATTCCTTCCGTTATCACTCACTACCTTGCCTGCCTCAAGATCTACTGTGCCCAGCCACGACTGCGTTTCTTGTTGCAAGAACTCGGACAGAACTTCCGCGGTGTGTCTGTTGTCGCCCAAACACTTCATAGCCAATACAGCCTGCTGACGCTTGGCAGTAGCTGGCCCATAATGGGACAACTGGTGTGCAACAGTGTCATCTGCCGATGGAGTGGTTGGCCGACTGCGTTCTGTGGAAGAGCTGTAGCTTCTGCAGGAGGACGAGGAGGAGGAGGAGGGGGTGCGAACGCCTACAGCCAACTGTTTCCTAGACCGTGGGCTAGGCACAACTGTCCCTAAATTGATGTCGCCTGTGGACCCTGCATCCACCACATTCACCCAGTGTGCCGTGATGGACACATAACGTCCCTGGCCATGCCTACTGGTCCATGCATCTGTAGTCAGGTGCACCTTTGTACTCACAGATTGCCTGAGTGCATGGACGATGCGCTGTTTAACATGCTGGTGCAGGGCTGGGATGGCTTTTCTGGAAAAAAAGTGTCGACTGGGTAGCTCGTATCGTGGTTCAGCGTACTCCATCAGGGCTTTGAAAGCTTCGCTTTCAACTAACCGGTAGGGCATCATCTCTAACGAGATTAGTCTAGCTATGTGGGCGTTAAAACCCTGTGTACGCGGATGCGAGGATAAGTACTTCCTTTTTCTAACCAGAGTCTCATGTAGGGTGAGCTGGACTGGAGAGCTGTAGATCGTGGAACTTTCGGGTGTGCCGGTGTACATGGCAGACTGAGAGACGGTTGGAGACGGTATTGTTTCCGCCGGTGCCCTAGATGCAATATTTCCTCCTACAAAACTGGTGATTCCCTGACCCTGACTGCTTTTGGCTGGCAAAGAAACCTGCACAGATACTGCCGGTGGTGCGGAAAATGGTGGCCTTACAGTGACGGAAGGGATGTTGCGTTGCTGACTAGCTTCATTGGCCGAGGGTGCTACAACCTTGAGGGACGTTTGGTAGTTAGTCCAGGCTTGAAAATGCATGGTGGTTAAGTGTCTATGCATGCAACTAGTATTTAGACTTTTCAGATTCTGACCTCTGCTTAAGCTAGTTGAACATTTTTGACAGATGACTTTGCGCTGATCAGTTGGATGTTGTTTAAAAAAATGCCAGACTGCACTCTTCCTAGACTCGGATCCCTTTTCAGGGATTGCAGACTGAGCTTTAACCGGATGGCAACGCTGTGCTCCAACAGGTTTTGGCTTTGACACGCGTTTTGGTCCAGATACGGGCCCGGCAGATGGAACCTGTTGCGATGTTGATGCCTGCTGCGGCCCCTCCTCCACCTCCGCTTCTGAACTACTGCCGCCTGCACCCTGTTCCCCCAATGGCTGCCAATCGGGGTCAATAACTGGGTCATCTATTACCTCCTCTTCGAGCTCGTGTGCAACTTCGTCTGTGTCACTGTGTCGGTCGGTGGTATAGCGTTCGTGGCGGGGCAACATAGTCTCATCAGGGTCTGATTGTGGATCTGTACCCTGAGAGGGCAATGTGGTGGTCTGAGTCAAAGGAGCAGCATAGTACTCTGGCTGTGGCTGTGCATCAGTGCACTCCATGTCAGAATCTACTTGTAATGGGCATGGCCTGTTAAATGTTTCACTTTCTAAGCCAGGGACGGTATGTGTAAAGAGCTCCATGGAGTGACCCGTTGTGTCGCCTGCTGCATCCTTCTCTCTTGTTGTAGTTTTTGCTGAGGAGGACAAGGAAGCGACTTGTCCCTGACCGTGAACATCCACAAGCGACGCGCTGCTTTTACATTTACCAGTTTCGGAAGAGGAGGCAAAAGAGCTAGAGGCTGAGTCTGCAATGTAAGCCAAAACTTGCTGTTGCTGCTCCGCCTTTAAAAGCGGTTTTCCTACTCCCAGAAAAGAGAGCGTTCGAGGCCTTGTGTAGCCTGACGACGAAACTGGCTCCACAGCTCCAGACTTAGGTGGAATATTTTTATCCCCACGACCACCTGATGCTCCACTACCACTACCATCATTACCAGCTGACAATGAACGCCCACGACGACCTCTTGCACCAGACTTCCTCATTGTTTTAAAATCTTAACCAAAGTAACTTTATTTGTTGCTGTCAAACAACTTACACGGTGAGCTATAACTTCAGTATGATTTCAATATCCCTTAACAGGTTGGTGAGACCACAAGGAAAATCAGGCACAATGTTACACACTCTGTTTTCTGTGGCACAAAATCACAGAGATGACACACACGCAGGACTGTCACTCAAGCACTAATGTCAATATTAATCTCCCACCTAATTTATTTATTTTTTTTTCTCAGGGAGACTTTAGAAACCAAATAATATTTAAAAAAAAAAAAAAAAAAGGCTTTCTATGGCCCACAATTAGAGAGAGAGAGGTGGCACAACCAGGAGTCAAGACTGGCGCACAAGCTGAAAGGGCAATATTACTCTCCCACTGTTTTTTATGTTTTTTTTGTTTTTTTCAGGGAGACTTTAGAAACCAAATAATATTAAAAAAACCAAAAAAAAAAAAGGCTTTCTATGGCCCACTGAATGAGAGGGAGAGAGGTGGCACACCCAGGAGTCAAGACTGGCACACAAGCTGAAAGGGCAATATTACTCTCCCACTGTTTTTTTAGTTTTTTTTTTTTTTTCAGGGAGACTTTAGAAACCAAATAATATTAAAAAAAAAAAAAAAAATAGGCTTGCTATAGCCCACTGAATGAGAGATAGCACACACAGCAGTGGCACACAAGCCCTGACTGAGGCCAATATTTTTCTCCCACTGATTGATGTAGTGTTTTTGTGTTGAGGTAGAATTTAGAACACAAATCACGGAAAAAATAAATAGGCTTTCTATGGCCCACTGAATGAAAGGGAGAGAGGTGGCACACCCAGGAGTCAAGACTGGCACACAAGCTGAAAGGGCAATATTACTCTCCCACTGTTTTTTTATGTATTTTTTGTTTTTTCAGGGAGACTTTAGAAACCCAATAATATTAAAAAAAAAAAATTAATAGGCTTTCTATGGCCCACTGAATGAGAGGGAGAGAGGTGGCACACCCAGGAGTCAAGACTGGCACACAAGCTGAAAGGGCAATATTATTCTCCCACTGTTTTTTTAGGTTTTTTTTTTTTTTTCAGGGAGAATTAGAAACCAAATAATATTTAAAAAAAAAAATAAATAGGCTTTCTATGGCCCACTGAATGAGAGGGAGAGGGGTGGCACACCCAGGAGTCAAGACTGGCACACAAGCTGAAAGGGCAATATTACTCTCCCACTGTTTTTTTATGTATTTTTTGTTTTTTCAGGGAGACTTTAGAAACCCAATAATATTTAAAAAAATAAATAAATAGGCTTTCTATGGCCCACTGAATGAGAGGGAGAGAGGTGGCACACCCAGGAGTCAAGACTGGCACACAAGCTGAAAGGGCAATATTATTCTCCCACTGTTTTTTTAGGTTTTTTTTTTTTTTTTCAGGGAGAATTAGAAACCAAATAATATTAAAAAAATAAAATAAATAGGCTTTCTATGGCCCACTGAATGAGAGGGAGAGAGGTGGCACACCCAGGAGTCAAGACTGGCACACAAGCTGAAAGGGCAATATTACTCTCCCACTGTTTTTTTAGGTTTTTTTTTTTTTCAGGGAGACTTTAGAAACCAAATAATATTAAAAAAAAAAAAAAAAAAAAAAAAAAATAGGCTTGCTATAGCCCACTGAATGAGAGATAGCACACACAGCAGTGGCACACAAGCCCTGACTGAGGCCAATATTTTTCTCCCACTGATTGATGTAGTGTTTTTGTGTTGAGGTAGATTTTAGAACACAAATCACGGAAAAAATAAATAGGCTTTCTATGGCCCACTCAGTGAGAGATGGCACACACAGGGATGGCACTGTAGCAGAAATGCCAATCTTAATCTCCCACAAAAAAAAAACAAAAAAAAAAAAAAAACTGTCCTACAATTACTATCTCCCTGCAGTAATGTAAGCCAGGTATGGCAGGCAGCAATAGGAGTGGACTGATGCACAAATTAAATAAAAAGTGTGGACAAACAAAAAAGATAGCTGTGCAGAAAGGAAGGAACAAGAGGATATGTGCTTTGAAAAAAGCAGTTGGTTTCCACAGTGGCGTACACACAGCAATACAGCTATCACGGAGCCTTCTAGGGCAGCCCAATGAGCTACAGCGCTGAGGGGAAAAAAAAAAAAAAATAGCTTCCACAGTCCCTGCACACCGAAGGTGGTGTTGGACAGTGGAAATCGCTGCAGCACAAGCGGTTTGGTGGTTAGTGGACCCTGCCTAACGCTCTCCCTGCTTCTGACGAAGCGGCAGCAACCTGTCCCTAAGCTCAGATCAGCAGCAGTAAGATGGCGGTCGGCGGGAACGCCCCTTTATAGCCCCTGTGACGCCGCAGACAGCAAGCCAATCACTGCAATGCCCTTCTCTAAGATGGTGGGGACCAGGATCTATGTCATCACGCTGCCCACACTCTGCGTTCACCTTCATTGGCTGAGAAATGGCGCTTTTCGCGTCATTGAAACGCGACTTTGGCGCGAAAGTCGCGTACCGCATGGCCGACAAGCACAGGGGTCGGATCGGGTTTCATGAGACGCCGACTTAGCCAAAAGTCGGCGACTTTTGGAAATGATCGACCCGTTTCGCTCAACCCTAGTGCTCAGACCAATGCTCAAGTATTGTCGCTTCAATAGCTATCATATAAGATTAAATGCGCCTATGTGCTGCCAAGATGTATACTGCTGCAATACAGTCAGCGCTAACCCATCATGAGTCCGGACCTGGAGCAGCCCTCCAGCGGCCCCTGATGCGAGTTTCACATGCTTTATTTATCGAAGGGGGGAGTGCAAGAGTACATGCCCACAATCAGAAAATAGCAGCGCTTTGGAGGCAGCGTATTTTCACTGCGCCCAAAAAGCCATGGTCCATCACACAGTTAAATTCGCATGTTTTCATTGAACCATGCAGATTTACCGCATCCAATACATTCTTTTGTGGAAATTTCTGTTGTGGAAACAAGCGTCTCCGCAACAGAAATTGATGTTCTGCGTGAGTTTACGCAGCATCAAATAGAAGCATTGTGGACATGGGATTTCTATAAATCCCATCCACTGTGCTTGCATTGTAGAAGAAAGCCGATGGCTGAGAGCTGATGGCAATATTGTGTGAAGGAGCCAATAGCCATAAAGATTTCCATGCTATTAATATCAGCACACACATATTTGTTTAGCCTTTTCCGGGTTTGTTTACATGGTGACCCCAGAAAAAAATTAAAGTACAATCCCCCTATAAATTCTAACCAGCAAAGGCTAAACAGACAGCTACGGGCTGATATTAATAGCCTAGGAAAGGGCCATGGTTATTGTCCCACTACCAGACTAAAAACATCAGTTCTCAGCTGCCCAAAAATGGCTCATCATAAAGATGCGCCAAATCTGGCACTTAGCCTTGCACTTCCCACTTGCTCTGATACAGTGGCCAGTGGGGTGATAGTTGGGGAGCTCATATTAGCCTTGTATTGGCAGCTGACATAGAGCCCAGGGGTTACTGATGGAGATGGTTTTTCACATTTATTTAAAAATAAAAACACATAATACTCACCTTAAGGGCTCATTTCCACTTGCGAGGAAAATGGACGAGTGCAATCCGATAAAAAATCGGATTGCACTCGGACCAATGTTAGTCAATAGGTGTCTTTTCATTTGCGATTTTTTTCTCAGCCGAAATCGGACTGAGAAAAAAATCGCAGCATGCTGCGATTTGCTGCGAGTCTCGGACGAGACTCGCCAATGCAAGTCAATGGGTGTGAGAAAAAAAACGCATGGAATACGGACCATCCGTATTCCGTCCGTTTTTTACATATACCTTACCATTCTGTGGCATAGAACACTGTAAATGATCCTGTAAATGACTGTATAAAAATAGTTGCAGAGAAAAAAAAGGGATTGCATACGGATGTCATACGGATGTAAAACGGATGGTGCAATAAAAAATCGCATAACACTCGCATGACAATCGCATGACAATCGCATACGCTAAATCCATTTTTTCGGTCCAGATTACGGACCGTTTTTTCTCTTGCAAGTGGAAATGAGCCCTAACACCTAATCCCTGATGCCCTTGTCCCATGTAAAAAACAACAAGAGGCAATCTTGATGTGACTGCTCTCAAGCAAACAGTCTCTCACTGATACAGGAGGTAATCACTTCTGTGTCAGTATGTAGTGGTAGCGGTGGTGACTTAAGTGAGATCACGGGGCTCATCAGCTGATGAAATCCAGTGACCTTTCTCACCGCAGCTCAGCATTACACACTGCAGGAGCGATTACACATTCCTGTCAGTGTGTAGCCAGTTGCCAGGTAGAGCAGTCACATCAGGTGATGTGACTGCTCTATGAGTGATCCAGATGGTCATGGGAGAGTATAAATTACGGTGAATAGGTGAGAGTAATGGTTTATTATTTTTTCTCTTTTGCAGATGACAAGGCCATCACAGATTAGGTGTTAAGGTGAGTTTATGATTTTTTTATTTTTTACAGGAGCAAGGGCTTCAGGGATTAGGTGAATGTGAGTATACTGTGTTATTTATTTTTATTTTAATATTTATTTATTTTAACTTTTTTTCTTTAATTTAAGTACAGGCACTGGCGGATGACTATGCCCATCAGCTGCACCTGCTCTCACTGTTATCAGCGACAGCAGGCCTAGGCTGATGGGAGTAGAAGTCTCTCATCATCATCAACGCCTGTGACCGGAGGTAAGATTTTTACCACGGGTTACTGTCACAGCTGACCTCTGACAGCGTGACCGTGCAGCGCACTGACCTACGGTAATGATCTTACTGTCTTTCAGAGCCTTTGATGTTTCTTGTGCTATCACACAGATGACAGTACGGAAAACACTTGCTATAGGAAGTCCACAAAAGCGCAAGCAGTAATTCAGCAAATCCACAAACATTTTTTATATTTGCATTTTTGCTGTATATTTTACAGACTCAATTGACTCAGATCGGAGTTTGCGGCCGCATAGCAATACATGCGGCCACACGCTCTGCTCCTGAGTGCCGGGTGCAGTGCCGGGCATTGACATGCGAGACTCATCCGAGTTTCTCACATGTGAGTATGAGCTCTTAGAGAGAGACTGTGCACTACAACTTTACTCACCCTGAAAGATCAGCTTAAGGCCTCATTCACATGTCCATGTCTAAGTTCAATCAGCGTTTTGCCTGAGTGTGTCATCTGTGCATCCGATTTTGCAATCAGTGTATGGTCTGTGTGTCTGTTTTTCCAGTCAGTGTGTGATCAGTATTTTTCACAGATGGATAAAGAAATAAATAAATTACAAAGCTTCTCCTATGCTTTGCAATGTTAATCACAGACAGCACATGGATGACACATGGATGCTATCTGTACTGTACGTGTTTTTCACAGACCCATAGACTTGTATTGACCCTTGTCATCTGTGATACTGGAAAAAACAGACATGTTTCCACGTGTTTTTCACCAACACATGGTCTGTGAAAAAACATGGACATTTGAACAGCACCATAGATTATAAAGGGCACGTGTTGTATGCATGAGAAACGGATACAACACCTACGTTCATCACAGACGTGTGAATGAGGCCTAATGCAGCTTTACATATAAGTGCTGCGAATTCTGCTAGAGGCATTATCTACATTTCAGGGAAAAGGAAAAGAGGGTGTGTGTAAAAGAGTTTTGTAGTATCTGGGTTTGGCCTCCGTCCATATGGTATGCATTTGCATATCGTTTATTGAATGCTATAGGATTGCAGCAGGCTGCACTTTCCGGTGCAGAGGGCTACATTCGGTATATAGTTGGGTTCTTTTTTGATGCCATCCATCAAGAAGACCATGACCAGTATATCTCATGAACGTGTATGCTTGACAGTAAGTGCAAATGCAATGTGCACTTAGCCTTGGAGTTAGAAAATGCATTATTTTATTTCTGCCTAACCTCTGCTTTGCCCTTCTTGAGCCATGTGGTGATGATCTTAAAAATAAGATAAAGGGCTTTTACATCACTAAGATATTGATGATATCTCCTTAGGAAAGGTCAATAATAACAGATTGGTGAGCTCTGACACCAGGTAGCATATGGATCAGCTGCTACCAGGTCCGCTTTCTCCTGGAAGTAGTGTATGGAGCTGGAACACCACAGTTTCATACACTGCGATTTAGCCAGCTTCAGGTACTGCAGCTCAGAGCACATTCTCTTCAGTGAGAGCTGAGCTGCAGTACCTGAGAATGGCCACTACACATAGTAAAGAGCTGTGATGTTCCTGCACCGTTTGTTGATCAGTTGATCAGTAGGTGTCAATTAATTACCAATCTGATTGTTGATGACCTATTGTAAGCATAGGTCATCCATGTGTTGATCATGGACAACCACCTTATTTTTTGAGAAGGATGTGCTGCCTGAAAACCTAATAAAAAGTCTCCAGTGTAGCTCCAGCCCTATCAACATAGCAGAGCCACATGTATGGACTATATCATGGACCTAGATGAACTTTGTGAGGCCACGCATTCGCCTTCAGAAACATCTCTGCGTTTGGCACATGTAATTCACATGATATTCATGACAAAATAGCCTACTCTGTATAAAATGGGATACACACAGAAATGCAATATTGTCCCTAAATATAGTCAGGCTTCCATATGAATACATTGATGTAAATGGGTTTTGTTAAGACTGTAAAATGCCATAAGCTCAAAAAGGCTTCCTTGGGCAGACTTGGTATAAGCCTCTTTACCCTTTAACCCCTGGTCTTACAATGGGGTCCAGTGGATTGCTTCCACGGAAGGGCTGCTGTTTGAAAGAGCAAACCATAGGCAGGAAGGGTCACTAAACAAGGTCAGAGTGCAGCTTTGCTAACTATATAGGATACTTTCACTCATGAAATATCTCTCCCTTACTTTATCACCATACGACCAAAAGTGTGGTGAAATGTGTGGGAAAATTATAAGTCCTGGGTGAGTTGTAATACCACATATATGGACAGCATATTTCAATACAGAATGGAAAACAGGCATATAACCAGCACTATAAACTTCATATAAAATACAGAATCATGAGACAAATGCTTCCATTTCAACCATTAACTAGTCTATATAGGGGAATACTTACCATATGAGCAACTTGCACAAAGTCATATGGGACATATAATCAAAAGGGATCCTGCCATCATGTAAGGAGCTGCGCTTATGATTCCCTGAAGTTAAAGTTTGCAATCCCAATGATCCAATGATGACTGATACTCGTACTTGTAAAGGGCTTCTGGTGAATCTTGATGAGGATCACGGTGACATGCACATACTGTATAGAACACATGCCAGACCAGGACTAAATAAAAGCTTATTTAGGCTTACTTGGCCATGTCTGTCACCACTTTCTTAACAAGGTTGTTTCAAGTTTGGAAGATACAGTATTTCCTACCTGTGGAAGAAAGGCTAACTTCTGAGACCCCTGCCCATCCTGAGAACCAGGGCTTTAAAGAACCCAGGTGAATGAAGTTGATGTGCACATGATGGACCACAGCTTCATTCACATTGGCTCATCAGAGCCCTGGTTCTTGGACCAAGTGGTTGCACCGCCAGCAATCAGTCAATTTAAAAGGAATAAATGAATAGAGGATAACTTTCAAACTTTAGACAAACCCTTTAAACAGGTTATTCAGAATTCATATTCATTGGCCCATATGCTTGCAGACATAGAAAATTATAATCACAGCAAAGCGGACTTCCCAAGTCCAATGCCACCTGTTCAACACGAAAGGCGAAGAGGTACTGCTCAGTGTGTGTGTGTGTACACATATGTAAGAGTATATATACACTGAGACACCTGTATACACATCACATAGGATTTACTGGGACTGCTGTAAATGTCATATGCCATACATTGAGACTGCTGTGTATACATCATATAGGTTACGCTGAAACTGCTCTACATACACCACATAGACTACCCTAAGATGCTGATGTGTATTCAAGACATAGCATATACTGAGACTGCTATGTAAATCACAAATTATACATTGAGACTACTGTACACTTTACATAGGAGACACTGAGACTGCTTAATAAATCACATAGGATACACTGAGACTGCTGTATACATCACTTAAGATATACTGAGACTACTGTATGTACATCATATAGCATACACTGAGAATCTGCTGTATTCACATGGAATATACTGAGACTGATGTTTATGACACATAGAATACACTGAAACAATGTTGTATACGTCACATAGGATAGTATTGCCCTCTCCACTACGCAGGTTGTACAACACGCATCTTGGCCATATCTGGGACATTTCTAATAAATCCATTTACAAGAGTGTAGCGCTTCAAAACAATTTTCAGGTATACATCATGGGAACACAACTTATTTAAGGCTATGTGCACATGATGCGGATTTGCTGTGGATCTGCAGCGGATTTTTCCGCGCAGAAACGCTGCAGATCCGCACTCTGATGTACAGTATAATGTTATTCAATGGGATTACAAAAAAAGCTGTGCAGATGGTGCGGAACAATCAGTGCGGAATTGCTGCGGATTTCAAAGAAGTGCATGTCACTTCTTTTATGCGGATCTGCAGCGTTTCTGCACCCCTCCATGATAGAAATCCAGAGTGGCAAAAACTGCAGAAAATCCGCATCAATTCAGCGGCAATTCCGCACAACATCCGCATAAAAACCGCGACAAATCTGCAGTTGCGGATTCTGCCAGGAGATGCGGATTTTGTGCAGAAAATTCTGCACCACTTTTCCTACGTGTGCACATAGCCTAACAGTATCCACAACAGAAAAAGGGCATAAACCACCAAGAGGCAGTGACTGGTGACAGATACTTCTCAATAGAGAAGCGCTCTGGATAATTAACTCATGCGTCCCTAATTGACACAACATGAAAACTGAAATGAACATATATTGAGGTATCATTTTACGATTCCTACCATTCAGCATTATTTTAACCCATTAATACAGTCAGATTATTTCACTTCAAATATTTCTTATAAAAATATTTTTCCATTGCTTACATTATCACCATATATACAGTCAAATTGTTACACCTTACTTAGTATTTCTCACATCCGAAATGATCACTAAAAATTAGTGTTTTGGGCATTTTTTTAATATATGTAACCATTGTTATTTTTTATATTTGAATCAGCCACAATTTGCATCTATGTAATTTGCATCGTATTGTATTTATTATCATATTTTTTTCAAATAACTCCAACAAATAGCTACATTGTTATGTCTTACATTCATATCAACAACTGCTCGCAAGTTGCATTATATATTGCATCTATTCATTGCTCAAAATAAAGGGAAGGAGGGGAGAGAAAGAAAGGAGAAGATAGAAGCAAGCAAAAAAGGAAAAAGAGGAAAGAGCGAGGAAATAAAAAAAAGAAAAAATATTATTTTTCACAAGCGTTAATAAATCTCCCTCAGTACCTTTCACATGCACTAATAAACTGTTGTGTAATTGAATATTATTTCCACACGTCTAGTCTGAACTTTAAAGCCATTAATTTTGTTTATTTTGGCACCATTGACACTCACCATCAAAATATGAGATGTCTAATCCTATTTGCATCTATAGTTCTTTTTAGTGATCGCTGAGAACAATCTGTCCAGTATGCCTTCAGTGCTATATACTATTTTCTCTAGTACTGTTCACACTCATTGAACTCTTTGATCGTATCTTTTTGGCCACTATGGACAGCAGGAAAGAAACACCTGTCCCATGAAAAGTGAGGATAGGGCTGGAGGCCCACTGTTAGTTAAAGAAGTGTGGCCTAACGGGAATCTTCCCAGTAGATGACCAGTCCAGGTCTGACAGGGACCCTCTGATTACAGTTGCATTTTTTCTTTCTTCTTTTACGGTTTTCACTAGACTTTTCAGTGAACTTTGCACCAAGTTCATCAAAACGACTTATTATATATGATTTCACACAAATTAAAAGTTGCTTTTTTTAGTTTTTTTGCAATTTTGCTTTTTTATTTCTTTAACATAACATTGTACAATTACATTGAGGTTTACTGGATGTAGCACAATTCTGCACAAACTATTCTTCAGTTTTGTCATTGTGTATACTATGGAACATGAATAATATTAAGCATCTCCTCCACAAAGAGGTGAAGGGTACACAGGAATATTGCCATTCTTCTCATGGAGAATAATATTGACATTGTGTTTAGCATAGCACATTTGGGGGTACATTCATCTTCATTGTGAGGCTAGTCTGGATGTTGCTGTATTTGTGAATCATCAGCATCTCAGGTTTCATGTCTATTATTCCCAGCAGAATCCTGAGCAACAGGAGTCATAGGTCAATGAGAAAGCCCTGACGGAAATGTCACCAGCGAGGTCAGAACAAATATTCAGAATATGCATCAGGTCACAACAACTCCTGTCTGACACGAAATGATGTATTACAGCCGCCTTCAATGGATACATTTAATACATGTAATGTAACAAGTTTTTATGAATCTGAGATTTCCGTAGCTTTCATGGGAATTGCATATCCTGTTATTTCAGATATATTGTAAGTCAGCTCTGTAGAATTACATTAATACATCTTGGGAACTTGATTCATAGAATGAGATTAAAAAGTATATCCTAAGCAATAAACCATGTTTAGTAATTACTTACATAAGCTGCAGCAAATGGATACAGCAGCAAGTTCTGGAGGACATGCAAAATCAAAGGAAATCATTAAAACTCTGTTCATATTAAAATCCTTTCACATTGAGTTTGTGCAGTTTTGGTCAGGTAAGGCTTCTTTCACACTTCAGTTGTTTGGCGTCAGTTTGAATCCGTTGTTTTCATCAAATAGCAGATCCGCCATTTTTTGGGGGCGGATCCACTATTTTCCCATAGACTTGCATTAGCAACGGATTGTGATGGATGGTCGTCCGTTCCATCCGCCATGTGACGGATCTGTCGAGATTTGGCGGAAGTCATCTACACATGGACATTATAACGTTTTTTGTCTGCACCGAAATGGCGGCTCGCGACGGATCCGTCGCGTCCGCCATTCCATAGAATGGTCGCCTATGGGCGACGGATCCGCCGCGACCGTCATTTCGGCGGATCTGTCAGCCCAATCCGCTTTTTCAATTGCGCATGCTCCAAAAAGTAAATACTTTTCCCAGACAACCCCCAAGTAACGGATCCGTCAAAAAAACGGATCTGTTGGAACCGTTTTCTCAACAATTGTGACGGATCCGTCACTATGTCGGAGCAGACTGACGCCAAACAACTGAAGTGTGAAAGAAGCCTAAGCAGCATCAAAGTCAACACTAAATATACCATTTAGACTTGCCCCATTGTTCCCAATGGTTGGTCATACTCCTGATTTTCTTTTTTTTTCCCAGTTTCAATAAATGACAATTTGGAATCCGCCCAAAATCCACTTCAGGTAGTGGCAAGTGGATTGGTCTCACTGAATGGAGCTAATCCTAGTGAGGATCTACTATATTTTACACACAAATCTGTGGAAGAAACTCACAGCTCTGCTTGGATTCATGCTGAGAATTCGAGAATAAAAGCACTTTGGATTTTGCAGATGTGAATTTATTCTGATTTGATGTGCCATAACGTTGGTAGCTGCCGCAGGGCTGCCATTGCAACTCAGAGCCCAACTGGTCCAAAATCTTTAATTTACTGTAGCTATGCAGCTACTAGAAATATGTGGAAACATCTTCAATGTAGCTACCTCCTTATTGGGGAACATTCATTCTGACTGTATTGGCGGTCCAAAAACAGGCGGTGTAGCCACATTGCTAATTAGGACAAATTCTAATATCATCTGTTTCACCTGTCTATCTAACAAATCATTTTATTCACTTACATTCAAGCATTTTGTAGAGATGAGTGGATCTCTGGAAATTCAAATGTGTTGACTTCACAGGATTTTGACCTAAAAATTTGATTTGTAGAGAATAAATTAACACAAATCTCAATATTGGAAAGTTTGTAATTGCTTGGAAAACACACATGAGGGAGAGGAGAGAGAGAACCCAGCTGAACTTATGGGCTTACACTCTAAAGGAGAACGAGAACTCTCAGCGATCGCCAAAAACTGCTACTGCGCAAGCGCGGACTGAGCCAACTTGGAGGAGGAATTTTTTTTTCCTTTTCCAGCAAGATGGTGCCACCGGGGCATGCGCAATATCAGCTATCGGATCTAAGCAATGTACACCGATAGTTGCTACTGTGCAGGTGAGGCGGGTGCCATTTTAAAATTGGGTTGTTTTTGTTATACACCTCTGGAAAAGCTCAACCATATCTAGTAACTACACAGTAAACATGCAATTATGCTGCAGTGAAGGTGCCACAGCTGGCACCTGCCTGCAGAAAGGTTTTTTTTTCTTAATTATGTACAGGTATTTATTATATTAACTAGGGGGCAGGTCAGTGAGGGATCAGTGACCTGTCAGCAGTCTGCATTATGAATACCTCATCAGAGCACCACATGAAGACCCCCCACAGGCCACCCTAGAGCATGGGCATATCATTAACACAAAACTGAAAATAAAGATTAGACAACCACAAGATGGATTTCATCAACCAAGGTATCATTGTAATCAGTATAACGGTGACAACCTGACACTGTCTGTAGGTTACTGTGCATAATTCTGCTGACAGGTTCCCTAACCTGCTCTATGATGCTTCAGCAGCATGGGAAATAATGCCGGCCAAGTCTTTGACGTATCGCAAATCAAAATGTAAAAATGTTCAAATTCGCCTAAAATCTCGAATTTCAGGAAATTCGACTCAAACTCAATCCTTGGCGGATCAATCCGATCATCTCTAGAAATCAGCCTGTGGTTAGGAAGACTTTGCCTCAACATAGTAATCTGACTAGAGCTTACTTGCACATAACATTGTATTAGGGAGGTAACAGGAGATATAAATGGTACCTGCGGAGTCCACTTTAACCAAACATCCAACTGCAGAACTCTTGAGATATTAAGGACCGTTCTGCTGGGTTTATCTATTTTCCTACATAGTAATATCAAATCCTCATATTCTATGCATCACTCTGTATAGTAGTCAGCAGTGTTGGAGTTTTATTTTTAAATAAAAATGGCATTAAAAATGAAGAGAAAGCTTCCCAGGAATAAATCTGGTTCCGTTTCTGGCATTAAAAATACATAATGTGAAATTGGTTTTCACATATGACCATACTGCTTCTCCACTTTGCCCTGATTAGATTTGTATATATTAGTCATCTGGGAATGTGTGAGACCCTCTAACAGCTCTGAGCAGGACACACGTGGTTCACAGCATTACAGAAACCTGTGTCTATAAGGAGGCAGTTTTCTCATATCTGTGTAAGGGGGTATGCAGGCGGCTGGTTTGAGCCCTGCATTCCTGTACATGCCTACCTAATGATACCGGGTACGTTTTGTGCTTACTGTGTGCCCTATGTAATATATGATAGCTGACACTGTATAATATAATAATGGCTGACACGGTTCTGATATCTGTGTGTTAGGCTACTTTCACACTAGCGTTTTTTGCAATACGTCGCAATGCGTCGTTTTGGCGAAAAAATGCATCCTGCAAAGTTGTCTGCAGGATGCGTTTTTTCCCCATTGACTAACATTAGTGACGCATTGCGACGCATTGACACATGTCGCAACCGTCATGCGACGGTTGCGTCGTGCTGTGGCGGACCGTCGCCACCAAAAAACGTTGCTTGTAACGTTTTTTGGTGCGTCGTTCCTGTCTTTTCCGACCGCGCATGCGCGGCCGGAACTCCACCCCCTCCTCCCCGCACCTCACAATGGGGCAGCGGATGCGCTGAAAATCAGCATCCTCTGCACCCGTTGTGCAGTGCAAACAATGCTAGCGTCGGTACGTCGGCCCGACACACTGCGACGGGCCGAGTACGACGCTAGTGTGAAAGTAGCCTTAGGGACAAAAATAGGGACAGTCCGTGGCAGTGGTAGGTCAGCATTGGTAAGGGCTATGGCAGTGTAGTTACGGGAAAGACACACTGGAGGGCACTATAGAGTTAGATATTAGATTGAGATAAGAACTGGTTTCAGCCGGAGTTGTGACAGTTGAAAAAGGGGGCGGGGCTAGTGTAGTGGCAGGGAGAGTGCCTTCCTGATCTAATTTTCAGTTAGTGGGAGGAGCTAGAGCAGAGTGAGAGGAATTGTTCTACAGTAGAAGGTTTTCAGTTGTGAATAGGACAGTGAACAGAGAAGATTAGAAGGGTGACATGTCTGTTCTCATGACTGGTGTGATCTGGGCAGTTGGAGTGGTCAGTGGTTAGGCCTTTGGGAACTTCTGTGATGTCCGGGACCTACAGTCTGACAAGGATTAGAAACGTAATCTTGTAATTTCGCCCAAGAAAGGGGAAGTGGACGGGGAGCATCGGGGACCAGCTAGGCCGACAATCCAGAAAACTGCAGGAATGGAGATCACGGTACCACATGATGTGTTGTTTTGAGTGCATCACTAATATAGACTTGTGAACTGTCCTCCTCCGGGTAGCTGCGGGATAGCTCAATGGACCCCTGGGAGTACCGGATCACAGTAATCTGACACTTGGATCAAACTCTGATCAGAGTTTTATCTGAGTGTCATTTACATAATCGATCCGATTCTCTCACATGATAGAATCTATGCCCATGTGACTGTAGCCTAGGGGTTCGCTCCCACTTGTGATTAAATTGGACAAACACAATCAGATTAAAAATCGGATTTCATTTGTACCAATTTAATCCAATTCTTCTGGCATTTGTTTCCTTCTCCGATCGGATCACGATCAGACTGGAAAAAAATCACAGCATGCTGCGATTGCTTGCCAAATGCGGATCGTGCACACCCTGCTCTGGCAAAAATTAAGAGACCACCACATCAAAACCCTGTCATGGGCTGCCCAATCTCCAGACCTGAACCCCATTGAAAACCTCTGGAATGTAATCAAGAGGATGATGGATAGTCACAAGCCAACAAACAAAGAAGAACTGCTTACATTTTTGAGCCAGAAGCAGTGTGAAAGACTGGTGGAAAGCATGCCAAGACGCATGAAAGCTGTGATTAAAAATCATGGTTATTCCACAAAATATTGATTTCTGAACTCTTCCTGAGTTAAAACATTAGCATTGTTGTTTCTAAATTATTATGAACTTGTTTTCTTTGCATTATTTGAGGTCTGAAAGCACTGTTTGTTTCTTTGTTTTTTTAATTTTGACCATTTTTCTTCTTCAGAAAAAAATACAAAAATTTATTGCTTGGAAATTCGGAGACATGTTGTCAGAAGTTTATAGAATAAATGAACAATTTACATTTTAATCAAAAATATACCTATAAAGAGAAAAATCAGACAAACGGAACATTTTGCAGTGGTCTCCTAATTTTTGCCAGAGCTGTAAGTCTATGTGAAATATTGCACTGCACTCAGATATCACCCGAGTGCAGTGTGATTCCTGCAGATCAGGCAATGGAGGAGATGGAGAAATCACTCTCTCCATCTCCTCCACACCTGTGCTCTGATTCTCTGATGCAAGAGGCTCGGAGCACAGAGCACTGACACTCTGATCACGCTCACAGCAGAGCTGGAGCCGAGTGTCATTAGTATATCACATCTGATGGTCTTGCATCGAATGCCATATGCTGGTGGGATCCCGACCTTAGGCTGACAGCACTATGCTACCAAAGGAAGAATGGAGACATCAGTTCTAATCTACAGAAGAGCAGGCAGTCACTTTTCTGTCTGCTTCTCCTACGGAGCCCCGTAATGCCACTATTTACTGCTAGTCATTCTGGTCCTGCAGCTCCAGCCCTGTTTCTCATGCCTTGCAGCTGCTATAGAGCTTTTAGGTTATTGCAACTAAGTACAACAACATTTGGACCATAAAGGACAGAATGGAGAGACTGCACTGCAGAGAGATGAAAGAAGCTGCTATGGCTCAGGCTGGTTTCACACTAGCGTACAGGAGGGTTGCAGATGGCAGTGTACTTCATCCCTTCTTCCTCCCTGAAACTGCGCCTACTACTCCTTGCATCTTGAGTTGCCCTGCGTACCTATCTTTAACATTGGGTACGCAGGCCATGCGAATGTATGCGGATGCCTCCGCATGCGCCGTTTTGACGCTGCGCTGACAGCAACAAAATGCAACATGTTGCGTTCAGCACAGTTCAGCACAGCGTCAAAACGTGGCATCCGCATACATTCGCATACATTCGCATGGCCTGCGTACCCAATGTTAAAGATAGGTACGCAGGGCAACGCAGGACGCAAGGAGTAGTAGGCGGAGCATAGGTGGGGCATAGGCAGGTTTCAGGGAGGAAGAAGGAAGTATGCTGCCATCCGCAGCCCTCCCGTACGCTAGTGTGAAACCAGCCTTAGTCCTGTCCTGTGCATGGTCCTCTGGTGTCCTAAAAGGTACACTCTTCTTGTGAAGAGAAGGTTGGTCCGTGTGTGCAAGTATTGAATAAAGTGTATATATTCATACATATGTCATCTGTGTGTCTTCTTATCATCTCTGTGTCCTGTATATGAATTTAAGTGTACAAAGGTCTGTCTGTAGCATGCATGTATTTATTGTATCCATGTGTGTATACGTAATGGCCCTCATACATATCAAACCAAAGTTGGCCGAATCCATTGAAGTCAGTGAGGTTGGCTAACAGTCTAATGTTTATAGAAGGGTCGGGCAGATTACATTTTAAGAGCCAAACCTCAGGTAACCAGGAGGGGTTAGCTGCGACCAGAAGTGTCTGACAGCGGCTTTCTCAGTTCTCTCCTTTGAAAGCACATGAATGTGCATGGGGGAGTCTGGAGAGATAGCTGATGGGTAAAAAAGCAAGCAGCAGTCCTTTATCTTATATGTAGAAAGACCTTAAGGGTATGTGCAAACGTTGCAGATTTGTCTGCAGAATTTTCTGTGCAGATTCTGCATCTCTTGGAAAAAAATGCAGGTATTTGACGCATTTTTGATGCGTTCTTGGTGCATTTTTTATGTGGATTTTCATGTGTTTTTTTCATGCGGATTGTATGTGTTTTTGTAGGCTAAATAAAGATCTATAATTTAACAACAAAAAAAAAGAATTGTTATGTCATTTCTTGTCTAACCTCTTCATTTACATACTCCAATGAAGAATAATGTTTACACACAGATAGATAGAGATAGATAGATAGATAATAGATAGATAATAGACAGATAGATATATCAATAGATAGATGGATATATCGATAGATATATCGATAGATGATAGATCGATCAACAGATAGATAGATAGATAGATAGATAGATAGATAGATAGATAGATCTGTAGATATATCTATCTATAGATCTATCCAACTACAGATCTATATATAGATAGATAAATCTATAGATAGATATATCTATAGATAGATATATCTATAGATAGATATATCTATAGATAGGTGGATAGATAGATCTATAGATCGATAGATAATACCAAGCCCAATGTTTAGTAATAAACATATTAAAATGTTACATAAAGAGTTAAATAAAGACACACACACAAAATCTGCATTAGGTCGGGGTCACACATTTGCGAGAAACTCGCACCTCAGTACCTGGCACTGCCGCCAGCACTCGGACCGGAGCATTCAGCTACATAGAAATACATGCAGCCGCACATTCCGGTCCCGAGTGCCGGTGACAGTGCCGGGTATTGAGGTGCGAGACTTGTGCGACTTTCTCACAAGTGTGACCCCGGCCTTAAACACAATATCTGTTTAATTTAAAAATATTGAAAAAAAATGGCATGTGCTCCTGCGCAATTTTCTGCACCAGAGAGGGAAAGCCAGTGACTGGGGGCCTATGTTTATAGCTTAGGAAGGGGTTAATACCCATGGATCTTCCCAGGCTATGAGTATCAGCCCACAGCTGTATATTTAGCCTTTACTGGCTATTATAATAGGGGGAACACCCCAAAAAAACGACATGGGGTCCCCCTACAATTAATAGCCAGAAAAGACTATGCAGACAGCTGCAGGCTGATAATCATAGCCTAGGAAGGGACCATGGATATTGCCCCCGGCTACAAACACCAGCACACAGCCACCCTAGAAGTGGCGCATCTGTAAGATGCACCAAATCCAGCACTTAGCCTCTCTCTTCCCACTGCCTTGTTGCAGTGGCATATGGGGTAATATGGGGTTAATGTCACCTATGTATTGAAAGGTGACATTAAGCTGGCTTAGTAATGGAGAGGTGTCAATAAGACACCTATCCATTACTAATCCTATAGATGTTAAAGGGTTAAATAAACACACAGCTAGAATAAAGCTTTTTAATGAAATAGAACACCACACAGTTTTGCCATCTTTATTACACTGGTAATCCATGCAACGCCCTCGATCTCCTGCAAAAAAAAGTAAAAATAATAAACCAACACAAATACTCCCTGGTCCGATGCAGTCCATATAATAAAGAGTGTCCCACGACGATCTCCCCTATAGAGCTGTCACATCAGGAGATGTGACTGCTCTATAGGCCTCCAGTTTCACACTGACAGGAGATAATGGCTCCTGCAGTGTTATCATTGAGAGTTCAGGCTCTCCTTTTACGGCAATGCTGCGTGAGAATTTTCCCACGCAACGTTGCCGGTGACAGCGACCTCTGACAGCGGAGTCATACAGTGTGGAAGGATACCTTCCGTCATTGTATCATCGGAGCCCCTGGAGAGCAATCCCATCTCCTGATGTGGTAGCTCCATGTGAGATCGTCGTGGGACACTTGTTATTAAATGGACTACAACGGATCAGGGAGTATACTGTTGGTTTATTTTTATTTTTTTTTTTACAGGTGATCAAGGGCTTCGGGGACTGTCTGTATGGTGAGTATACTGTATACTTTATGTACTTTATGTGTATATGTGTTATGGTTTTTTTTACACAGTAGCCAGATGATGGGACCACTACTGTCCCATCATCCGGCTAGCTGTCACTGTAGCAGGCATAGCCAGATGAGACTAGTAGTCCCATGAGATGGTGCCTGCCTACACACAAGACCACACACACAGCCTCGCATACACACACCCAGTCCCGCAGACCCCCACACAGCCCCGCAGACCCCCCGCACACAGACACACACAGCCCCGCACACACACCCAGCCCCGCAGAGCCCTGCACAGCCCAGCAGACACACACAGATACACACACCCACACACAGACATGCACATTTTCTCTGCACATACACAGTCTCCGCCCACCCACTCTTCCCCCTCCCAATCTTCAGCGTTTCTCACAGGCACATCTGCAGATCTTTTTTACACCTGCGGTTTTGCTGTTGACTCAATGGAAGTCAATGGGTGCAGAAACGCTGCAGATCCACGAAAATAATTGACATGCTGTGGAAAATAACATGCTGCAAATCTGCACTGATTATTCCGCAGCATGTGTACAACAATTCTTCATTTCACATAGAATAACATTGCTTGTGCACTACAGTGCGGATTTGATGCAATTGCACGAGTCCAAAAATGCTGCAAATCCGCATCAAAATCCGCAACGTGTGCACATAGCCTAAGACTTGAGGAAAACGGAGTATCGCAGCCTGATCATTGATGCCAGTCACTGGTCTCTACAGTCTTCTAACGAATACCTCTGAGGCCAGTGATTGGGGATACATGGGATGTAACTTCTGCAGCAACCAGCGCGAAGCATTGGGGATGCAGCTCTGGAACAGCATGGACCAAATTGGTGGCTGGTAGGTATATATTAAGGCTAGGTTCACATTGCGTTAGGGCAATCCGTGTAGCGCTAGCGGATTGCGCTAACGCAATGTTTTTGTAGGGGACGCGTTTAGGGGTCGCGCTAACGTCCCCGCTCTCGCAGATCCCCGATCTGCGAGAGCGGGGAACGGACTTCGGGCGCGCCGCGGACGCTGCAAGCAGCGTCCGAGGCGCGCTACAAAAGAACGGCACATCGCTAGCGCGAGCCGAAAAAGGCACGCGCTAGCGATGCGCTGCAGGCGAAATTTACATTGCTGTCAATGGGTGCGCTAACGGACCCGTTGCACGGCGTTAATTGCGACATTTTCGCCGTGCAACGCTGTCCGTTAGCGACCACCCACTAACGCAATGTGAACCTAGCCTAATACTTATTTTACAGTAATTTGCTGCTCTCTTTGGCCAGCTTTTTAACTATCTTTGACAAGCCCCTTTAAAAAAATTTTTTATTCTTTAAATATACTGTATTTTTTGTTTTAAGTTGCACATTTTAATAATAAAACGTTCCTATGTCTTAGGCCATGTTCCCAGCTAATGTAAATGCTGTGTTTTTTTCTACAGAAAATCTGCACTATTGTCAATCCAACCAAAGTAGATGTGCTTTCAAATTGATGCCCACTGTGCGAGTAAAGACACTGTTGTACTGTGCATTTTTTGTCCTTTTTCCATGCAGGGTACTATGGAGAGCCTGAAAAAAATGTATGGAAAAAAAAATAATGGCATTTTTAAGTGCAGAATCCCAGAAATTATTTCCGAAAAAAATGCAGAATAAACAATGCATAAAATTTCCCCTCTCCCCATCCCAATAAAACACCACAAAATGTTGAGAGAAAACACCACAAAATGCAATAATTGAAGCAAATTTGTATTGCACATTTTGGTGCCAACGAGTACAGAGGAAAAAACACTGAATTTTCACACATGGGAACATAGCCTTAGGCTGGAGTTACACTATCGCATAATACCCCTGAGTGCTACGCAATAAAACATCTCATAGCAGTCGTCCCAATATTACTGTATGGGGCAGATCACATCTGTGATTATTTTCTCATGCCGAATCGGCATACGAGAACAATGGCAGCATGCTACGATTGGCACCAAGACTCGGCCAAGTCTCAGCTCACTCGCACCCAGATAGGTCTATGGATGCGAGTGACACAATGCACAGCATTCGGCTGTCACCCGAGTGCAGTTCGATAGACACCGACAGCAAACGAGACGGAGAAATTAATTTCTCCGCCTCCTCCGCAGCTGTGCGAGAGGATCGGAGCACAGAGCACTGACTCTCGTCTCCTGCTCTCAGGGTCATTAGGATATCGCATTTGATGCTCTCCATCGGATGCCATGCGCTAGTGTGACTCCAGCCTTAGGGCTCATATTCACCAGCGAAAAACTCGGATGAGTCTCGCACGTCAATACCCGGCACTGCACCCGGCACTCAGATCGGATCATGCGGCCACATAGCAATACATGCAGACGCACGCTCCGCTCCTGAGTGCCGTGTGCAGCGCTGGGTATTGACGTGCGAGACTCATCCGAGTTTCTCGCTGGTGAGTATGAGCCCTTTGGCCGATTTCACACGTCCTGATATTTCCGGTACTGGAAAAAAAGGTACCGGATATATCTGTGTGTCCGTTTGTCACTTCTGTGTGTCCGTGTGCTATCCGAGTGTCCGTGTGTACCATCCGTGTGCTGTCCGTGTCCGTGTATTGAAACAATTTGTTTCAATTTTAAGCCTATGACTTTAAAAACGCAAACGGATGACACATGGATGCCATCCGTGTGAAGTACATGTTTACACGGACCCATTGACTTGTATGGGTCCGTGTGATCCGTGCTGTCGCTCAAAAACGAACATGTCAGCATGTTTTACACACGGACACATGGTACGTGTGTCAGTGTCTCCAGTACATGAGAAAACTGTCACCACACGTATCGAAGACACTGACGTGTGAAACTGGTATTAGAGTCAGTAGTCAAAGTGGCTAAGGGCATTGCCATTAAATGACAGGTAGAGCACAGATAAAGCATTCTGCCTAATCACTGTGAGAACTATAGTGCTGTGCATTTTGCCTCTCAACACAGCATTGGAGCTTGAGATGATGGACATAAATGGTGCAATAAAATCCCATTTAAGGCTATGTTTCTATGGTCAGGAATGACAGCGCTTTGGACGCAGCGGACACTCGCCCTGTCCAAAGCGCTGCCGACTTTTGTAAGCGTGGTGATTCCGTATGTGTTCATTGAACCATGCAGAATCACCACATCCGATACATAGGCTGTGTAATTTATCTTGTGGAGGCTGAGCGTCTACGCAAGATAAATAGACATGCAGCGGCCTATAAAGACGCACCGCATGTCCGGATTCACAGGTCTCTGACCTGCGTCTTTGTACACATAGTGGAGACGGGATTTCATAAAATCCTCTCCACTATGCTGTAACATCTGGATGCTGTGGCTGTACGCAGTGTCTAATCCGCAGCAAATACGCCACGTGGAAGCATACCCTTAAAGTAATTGGTTTCATCAGGTTACTGCTATGATGTCTGTCATTTCCACTGCGAATACTGCTTGGCATGCCATTTTTTTTTTAGTATGAGCTCAACTAGTGAGGTGAAGGCTCTAACTCGTGGATCGAGGCCCAGGCAGCAGGGTATATAGGACAGCAGGCAAACCAATGGAATAGGAAACGTCAAGTACACAGGAGTGTGGATATACATAGGAATATTGTGTAATCCTCTATGCAAGTAAGTATGCATTTTGTCTACTCCTCACTGTTGTTTTGTGGGCAACCATTTGTCTGGTTCCCCATGACAACTAAACTTTAATGATTTTTCTTCGGTTCAGTCTACTGTTCCTGAATAAACTTTTATATATGACTTTCCTTTCTTTCCTTTTTATATGTGCATAGTGAAACAGTTACTTAGAAAAGGGGGCATACATTGGATGTGTCTAAAATATGCTATAATTAGGGTTTGTGGTTGTTATAGTAGTGCTCCAAAAAATGCTTGACAAAACGCATGACAGACTCTTCCTGTCTATTTCTATCATAAAACTACTTTGTTGTTCATACTGTAGTTCAGTCTTGAGTCTTATTTTTTTCTGATTATCATCCTCTTTTTTCCTATTTCCATAAGTGGTCTCTTGCAGATCCATGCCTCCTAGGATGCCTACCTGGGGTCAGCTGCTTGTATTTATCTCTAAGTTTCAAGAAGTATTGTTTCTCCTTGTGGAGAGTGACATGTTAAGCATGTCAAGGTGAGGAGACATAAAGCCGCAATGCTCCTGTGGGAAATATGCAAATTGTCTCTTCAGAGAGGAAGAGGAATGGCACTCTAGTGCCACCTATTGGATGTAGCAATCCTAACAGTCAATGTCGACCCTTTAACGAGCCTTGTCATGGTTTGACTTTTATCCTAAACCATGTGACAAGGTTCGTTAAAGGGTCGCCATTGACTGTTAGGATTGCTACTTCCAATAGGTGGCACTAGAGTTCTAGTCCTCTTCCTCTCTGAAGAGACAATTTGAATATTTCCCAGAGGAGCATTGCGGCTTTAAGTCTCCTCACCTTGACATGCTTAACATGTCACTCTCCGCAAGGAGAAACGATACTTCTTGGATCCCGGTCAGACGCCTCTCACTCAGCCAAACCAGATCTCCACTTTGCACTGACGAGGGGCAATACCCGGAAACACAGTGTCTGCAAATTGAGATTCTGGTTTGGCTTTTATTCTAATTATGTGACAAGGCTCGTTAAAGGGTCAACATTGACTTTTAGGATTGCTACTTCCTTTAGGTGGCACTAGAGTTCTAGTCCTCTTCCTCTCTGAAGAGACAATTGGCATATCTCTAGGTTTGTAATGGAACTCTCTCAAAACTAGACACCGACCAGTCAAAAGACTGCCAAAAAACCTCTTCCAAACCGCTTCAGGACGCAAAAAAACTTTGCCGAAATCTTCCCAAAGTATGTGCACAATTGTCTTTTTAGAGTGAAAACTCATCAGAAACTGAGCGAAAACTCCAAAGTCAAAACTCCTTAAAGACTTAGAGGTTCTTCTCATTTTCTGCTCCAATAACTGTGCACAAACCTATTTAAGGAGAATTTTTCCATTAGAAAGCTCTTTTTTTTGTATTTGACAGCCTCATGAGTATTGGTGTGCACCTGGCCAAGTTTAGCATGTCTTTAGTAGCTTTAGTAAATGTGGGCCTATAGGCTATAGTTACATCCCATTCATCAGACAAACTGATTCATGTACAAAACGTTTGAGTTCCAGCCCTTTCTGTCCAGGATTAAAAGAGAAAAAATATGGCTGAATTAATCCCAAAAGAGCTCCACACCTGCCCATGTGGTATAGCAGATCAGCTCTGTAAATGGGGCCTGTGATCAGAAAGATAGATTTTGGGAAGAAAACAATGACACATTTTTCTAATCCTGCACAACCCTTGAATCCTTTAAGTAATATTTTATATAACTAAAGGGAAATAAATCAATGGCAGAGCCAATTTTTACCAATAGATACAAAATGCACATTCATGATAACCTTGTAATACAGTTGCATTTTTACAACTTATTAATAATTAGTTGTCTAGGTTGGCCTCGAAAAAAATAATCTTTTCAATTGTTTTTTTTTCTATTTATTTATTTTTATTAAAGCCACATTCTGTCTTTCTTTTAGCCGTGGAGCATATACTGTATAAATTCAGATGTTTGACTGCAGTGCCCTCTTGTGGTTACCTTGGTGCACTTGCAGCTAAGCATATATCTTCTATATCAGTGATTTGCAGCCCTGTCTTGGCGTCTGCCTAACAGACTTCAGCGCAGGTGGAACAAATGACTGGCTTGTGGGCATGCTAGTAATAGACCCTGGAGATTCTGAGATGTGATGCCATGCTATACTGATATTTGTCTAATCATCATGCTGTTTAAAAGCACAACTCTTTTTCATTTTGCTGAAATCATTGTGTTTTCTCCAAATTTCCATAATATGTGCAGAAATAGACATGTTATAAGCACACTTACATCTGTACATGTGACTGTTCGTGTATGGGTGTAGTACTATTTACTTTGCATAGGGGTGGTGATGTAACTGAGCCATAATGCTTTGGTGGTACCGAAGCCCACTATGAGATACAAGAGGACAGTAGTACTGCATTATCACCTGCATCCTTTTGCACCTGTTCTAGGAAATTGACAAAGCCTACTTTGGCCCATCTACCAGAAGGTGAAAATGTAAAGAAAAAATATTAAATAAGGGGCCTATAGTTCCCATAACTAAAATTGAAATATTCTCAACTTCTTTTAAAGCGAACTTGAAGAAAAATCCATGGCAGACAATATGATCAGTGATAACAAAAATTCCCCATTAAATGTCACCTGCTTAACCCAGCAGGAAGTACGGCGGCGTCTAAAAATCACTAAAATTGACAAATCTCCGGGCCCGGATGGGATACACCCCCGAGTACTGCAGGAACTAAGTGCAGTCATTGATAGACCATTATTTTTAATCTTTAAAGACTCCGTAATAACAGGGTCTGTACCACAGGACTGGCGTATAGCAAATGTGGTGCCAATATTCAAAAAGGGGACAAAAACTGAACTCGGAAATTATAGGCCAGTAAGCTTAACCTCTACTGTGGGTAAAATCCTGGAGGGCATTCTAAGGGATGCTATGCTGGAGTATCTGAAGAGGAATAACCTCATGACCCAGTATCAGCACGGGTTTACTAGGGACCGTTCCTGTCAGACTAATCTCATCAGTTTCTATGAAGAGGTAAGTTCTGGACTGGACCAAGGGAAGGCAGTGGACGTAGTATATATGGACTTTTCAAAAGCGTTTGATACGGTGCCACACTAAAGGTTGATACATAAAATAAAACAATGGGGATAGGGGAAATATGTGTAAGTGGGTTAAGAGCTGGCTCAGGGATAGGAAACAAAGGGTGGTTATTAATGGAGAACACTCGGACTGGGTCGCAGTGGGGTACCACAGGGGTCAGTATTGGGCCCTCTTCTTTTTAACATATTTATTAATGACCTTGTAGGGGGCATATAAAGCAGAATTTCAATATTTGCAGATGACACTAAACTCTGCAGGGTAATCAATACAGGGGAGGACAATTTTATATTACAGGATGATTTATGTAAACTAGAAGTTTGGGCTGATAAATGGCAAATAAGCTTTAATGGGGATAAATGTAAGGTCATGCACTTGGGTAGAAGTAATAAGATGTATAACTATGTGCTTCTTTCTAAAACTCTGGGCAAAACAGTCAATGAAAAAGACCTGGGTATATGGGTGGATGACAAACTCATATTCAGTGTCCAGTGTCAGGCAGCTGCTACAAAGGCAAATAAAATAATGGGATGCATTAAAAGAGGCATAGATGCTCATGAGGAGAATATAATTTTACCTCTATACAAGTCACTAGTTCGACCACACTTAGAATACTGTGCACAGTTCTGGTCTCCGATGTATAAGAAAGACATAACTGAACTAGAGCGGGTGCAGAGAAGAGCAACCAAGGTTATTGGAGGACTGGGGGGTCTGCAATGCCAAGATAGGTTATTACACTTGGGGCTATTTAGTTTGGAAAAACGAAGGCTAAGGGGTGATCTTATGTTAATGTATAAATATATGAGGGGACAGTACAAAGACCTTTCTGATGATATTTTTAATCATAGACCTGAGACAGGGACAAGGGGGCATCCTCTACGTCTGGAGAAAAGAAGGTTTAAGCATAATAACAGACGCGGATTCTTTACTGTAAGAGCAGTGAGACTATGGAACTCTCTGCCATATCATGCTGTAATTAGTGATTCATTAATTAAATTTAAGAGAGAACTGGATGCCTTTCTTGAAAAGTATAATGTTACAGGGTATATACACTAGATTCCTTGATAGGGCGTTGATCCAGGGAACTAGTCTGATTGCCATATGTGGGGTCGGGAAGGAATTTTTCTCCACAATGTGGAGCTTACTCTTTGCCACATGGGGGTTTTTGCCTTCCTCTGGATCAACATGTTAGGGCATGTTAGGTTAGGCTATGGGTTGAACTAGATGGACTTAAAGTCTTCCTTTAACCTTAATAACTATTTTACTATGTTGACACCTTCACCAGGCCTCCTAAACCAGCAACATGTTTTTATTGCTTCTTTTATTTTCCCTAATAACAATACGCCCCCTGTGGACATAAGTGACATCACTGGCAGCTCTTTGCAAATGTCTGTCTCCTTGCAGATAGCTGGGTGTATGTGCAGCATGGTGTGTGGTGGTGGGGTGGTAGGCGTGGGTGAGGTATTCATGTTCTATGCCCAGGCATGCTACATGAAGATGGGGGGCCTGGCTGATTATGTGGACCTTGTCTTTGGAGGGGTTATGGCTTTGAAGGCCACATGATGCCAGTGATTTCGGCTGGCCAGGACCGGAAAATGAACAGTTCAAGCAAGCTACTTCAAGTTCCAGGACCCTTTCTTTGGTAAATCACTCTGTCCTCCTATCACTTCTCCTTTCTCTGCTCAGGATCATGCTATCCACTGTATTGCTCTCCTCTCTCGCGTTGGAGACTCCCAACTCTGTCTCCCCCTCAGAATCTTCCAGATCTCCGGCATCCGTAGTGCACACTGACTACGCCTGGGTTTCTTTCAGGCAGCAGGGTAATGCAAGGTTTTTCCGCCATTATTCTTCTGGACTTGTCCAACCATTGCCAAATCTGTCTTGCCGTTATACTGCACACTCTCCGGCTCCTAGCAGTCTAATGGCGCCAGCCTTCATGTTGCTGCGCATCCTACATCAGGGCTCTGCCTTTCACTGGGTGGGTTTTCCTTGAGCTCAACATCTCTTTTCTCTGTCGCATTTGCCCAATTTCCTTCATCAGGTTTCACTATTTGGGCCTATTCCTTCTATTTTGCCCTACATTGGAGGGAAACTTGAACTACGGGCTGGCACTTCCAGGTAAGATACTCTGTTCAGTAGGCGAAACCTCTGGAAGGCTGGTTGGTTCTTTGCGCCCTTTTGTATTTTCTATGCCCACAATGAGTGGGACCTTCTTGTTGTACTGTGCCACTAACCCCCATTTTAAAGTTTGCACTCTGTGCCATTTTAGACCACATAACAGTCTCCATCCTCCATGCAACTCGATTCTTCCCTTTGTTCTTCCTGGTGTATAGCATGGTATGGGGTTGGTAGCCCTAGGTGAGGGAATTATCTTCTAAACCCTGGCACGCTACATGAAGATAGGGGTCTTCGCTGGATATGTGGACTTTGTGTATGGGGGCACTATGCCCTTGTAGGCCGCATGGTGTTGGTGACTTCGGCTGGCCATGACCAGATGTTGAACAGTTCAATAAGGGAGACCACCACTCAAAAATAAACAGTGGCTTGGCAGGAACTATGTACAATAAATAGATGGGGCATAACTTCACAATTGTTTCCTTTTACAATATGGAGCATTTTCACACACGATCTCTCTACCTCTTCTGAGCTTACTTTTTTCTGCATCAAGGTCCTCTGTCTTCACCACAACCCAGCTCAGTACTACAGTCCAGTTAGTAAGAGTCCAGTTCTCATCCTGCAGTTCCGCTCCCTCTTTTCTTTTTAGGGGAACTAGTTTGCCAATATGGCTGGTACTTCGTTTCACTGCATGTTAATGCCTTAAAACTAATGCTCAGGGCACTTTCTTTGCCTCTCGTTATGGCCCCGATACCGCTCTGAGGTAAAGGTCATGTCCCAGGACTCTTTCTCTGGTAAATCACTCTGTCCTTTTTAATGCTTTTCCTTTCTCTGCTCAGGATCATGCCATCCACTGCCTTGGTCTCCACTCAATTCGGGGACACTGTTATGACCCCAATGGCGAGGGTCTCAGAGGAACGTGGAAGTCTGCAGAATACAAAAATCCAGCTCATAGGGCAGTGGTAACTGGGTTGACCATATATCTACTCCTAACGCCAACACTAGAAGTAGCCGGGGATCATTCCTACGTTGATTCTAGATGACACGCGCCAGCCGGAGAATCTAGCTACCCCTAGTAGAGGAAAACAAAGACCTTTCTTGCCTCCAGAGAAGGGGACCCCAAAGCTGGATAGAAGCCCCCCACAAATAATGACGGTGAGGTAAGAGGAAATGACAAACACAGAAATGAACCAGGTTTAGCACAGAGAGGCCCGCTTACTGATAGCAGAATAAAGAAAGGTAACTTATATGGTCAACAAAAACCCTATCAAAATCCACACTGGAAATTCAAGAACCCCCGAACCGTCTAACGGTCCGGGGGGAGAACACCAGCCCCCTAGAGCTTCCAGCAAAGGTCAGGATATAGATTTGGAACAAGCTGGACAAAAATACAAAACCAAAACAAATAGCAAAAAGCAAAAGGCAGACTTAGCTGATATAACTGGAACCAGGATCAGTAGACAAGAGCACAGCAGACTAGCTCTGATAACTACGTTGCCAGGCATTGAACTGAAGGTCCAGGGAGCTTATATAGCAACACCCCTAACTAACGACCCAGGTGCGGATAAAAGGAATGACAGAAAAACCAGAGTCAAAAAACTAGTAACCACCAGAGGGAGCAAAAAGCAAATCCACAACAGTACCCCCCCCTTAGTGAGGGGTCACCGAACCCTCACCACGACCACCAGGGCGATCAGGATGAGCGGCATGAAAGGCACAAACTAAATCGGCCGCATGAACATCAGAGGCGACCACCCAGGAATTATCCTCCTGACCATAGCCCTTCCACTTGACCAGGTACTGAAGCCTCCGCCTGGAGAGGCGAGAATCCAAGATCTTCTCCACCACGTACTCCAACTCGCCCTCAACCAACACCGGAGCAGGAGGCTCAGCAGAAGGAACTACAGGCACAATGTACCGCCGCAACAAGGACCTATGAAATACATTGTGAATAGCAAACGACACAGGAAGATCCAGACGAAAAGATACAGGATTAAGGATTTCCAATATCTTGTAAGGCCCAATAAAACGAGGTTTAAATTTGGGAGAGGAGACCTTCATAGGAACAAAGCGGGAAGAAAGCCACACCAAATCCCCAACGCGTAGTCGGGGACCCACACCGCGGCGGCGGTTGGCAAAGCGCTGAGCCTTCTCCTGTGACAACTTCAAGTTGTCCACCACATGATTCCAGATCTGCTGCAACCTATCCACCACAGAATCCACCCCAGGACAGTCAGAAGGCTCCACATGACCCGAAGAAAAGCGAGGATGGAAACCAGAGTTGCAGAAAAAAGGCAAAACCAAGGTGGCGGAACTAGCCCGATTATTAAGGGCAAACTCAGCCAACGGCAAGAATGTCACCCAATCGTCCTGATCAGCAGAGACAAAACACCTCAAATAAGCCTCCAAAGTCTGATTGGTTCGCTCCGTCTGTCCATTAGTCTGAGGATGGAAAGCAGACGAAAACGACAAATCAATGCCCATCCTACTACAAAAGGATCGCCAGAACCTGGAAACGAACTGGGATCCTCTGTCTGACACAATATTCTCAGGGATGCCGTGCAAACGAACCACGTTCTGGAAAAACACAGGAACCAGATCGGAAGAGGAAGGCAGCTTAGGCAAAGGAACCAAATGGACCATCTTGGAGAAGCGATCACATATCACCCAGATAACGGACATGCCCTGAGATAGCGGAAGATCAGAAATGAAATCCATGGAGATATGTGTCCAAGGTCTCTTCGGGACAGGCAAGGGCAAGAGCAAACCGCTGGCACGAGAACAGCAAGGCTTAGCTCGAGCACAAGTCCCACAGGACTGCACAAATGACCGCACATCCCTTGACAAGGAAGGCCACCAAAAGGACCTGGCCACCAGATCTCTGGTGCCAAAAATTCCCGGGTGACCTGCCAACACCGAGGAATGAACCTCGGAAATGACTCTGCTGGTCCACTTATCCGGGACAAACAGTCTGTCAGGTGGACAAGACTCAGGCCTATCAGCCTGAAATCTCTGCAACACACGTCGCAGATCCGGAGAAATAGCTGACAAGATAACTCCATCTTTAAGAATACCAACAGGATCAGCGACTCCAGGAGCATCAGGCACAAAGCTCCTAGAAAGAGCATCGGCCTTCACATTCTTTGAACCTGGTAAATACGAGACAACAAAATCAAAGCGGGAGAAAAACAATGACCAGCGGGCCTGTCTAGGATTCAGGCGTTTAGCAGACTCGAGATACATCAGATTTTTGTGATCAGTCAAGACCACCACACGATGCTTAGCACCCTCGAGCCAATGACGCCACTCCTCAAATGCCCATTTCATGGCCAACAACTCCCGATTGCCCACATCATAATTTTGCTCGGCAGGCGAAAACTTCCTAGAGAAAAAGGCACAAGGTTTCATAACAGAGCAACCAGGGCCTCTCTGCGACAAAACGGCCCCTGCCCCAATCTCCGAAGCATCCACCTCAACCTGAAAGGGAAGTGAGACGTCAGGCTGGCACAAAACAGGCGCCGAAGTAAACCGGCGTTTCAACTCCTGAAAAGCCTCCACGGCAGCAGGAGCCCAGTTAGCCACATCGGAGCCCTTCTTGGTCATATCCGTCAAAGGTTTCACAATGCTAGAAAAATTAGCGATAAAACGACGGTAGAAGTTAGCGAAGCCCAAGAACTTCTGAAGACTCCTAACTGACGAGGGCTGAGTCCAATCAAGAATAGCTCGGACCTTGACTGGGTCCATCTCCACAGCAGAAGAGGAAAAAATGAACCCCAAAAAGGGAACCTTCTGTACACAAAAGAGACACTTTGAGCCCTTGACAAACAAAGAATTTTCACGCAAAATTTTAAAGACCAACCTGACCTGCTCCACATGCGAATCCCAATTATCAGAAAAAAACAAAATATCATCCAGATAAACAATCAAAAATTTATCCAGATACTTCCGGAAAATGTTATGCATAAAGGACTGAAAAACTGAAGGCGCATTGGAGAGCCCAAAAGGCATCACCAAGTACTCAAAATGATTTTCGGGCGTATTGAATGCGGTTTTCCATTCACCACCTTGCTTAATGCGCACAAGGTTGTACGCACCACGAAGGTCTATCTTGGTGAACCACTTGGCACCCTTAATCCGGGCAAACAAGTCAGACAACAGCGGTAAAGGATACTGAAATTTGACAGTGATCTTATTTAAAAGCCGATAATCAATACAAGGTCTCAAAGATCCGTCCTTTTTTGCCACAAAAAAGAATCCCACACCAAGAGGGGAAGAAGACGGACGAATATGTCCTTTTTCCAGAGACTCCTTGATATATGAACGCATAGCGGTATGTTCAGGTACCGACAGATTAAACAGTCTTCCCTTAGGAAATTTACTGCCTGGGATCAAATCTATAGCACAGTCACAGTCCCTATGAGGAGGCAGTGCACTGGACTCAGACTCACTGAAGACATCCTGATAATCAGACAAATACTCCGGAACTTCCGAAGGCGTAGAAGAAGCAATAGACACAGGCAGGGAATCCTCATGAATACCACGACAGCCCCAACTTGAGACTGACATAGCCTTCCAGTCCAGGACTGGATTATGGGTCTGTAACCATGGCAGCCCTAAAACGACCAAATCATGCATTTTATGTAAAACCAGGAAACGTATCACCTCGCGGTGTTCAGGAGTCATGCACATGGTAACCTGAGTCCAATACTGCGGTTTATTTGCTGCCAATGGTGTAGCATCAATACCCCTAAGAGGAATAGGATTTTCTAATGGTTCAAGAGTAAATCCACAGCGCTTAGCAAATGAGAGATCCATGAGACTCAGGGCAGCACCTGAATCTACAAACGCCATGACAGGATAAGATGACAGTGAGCAAATCAAAGTTACAGACAGAATAAATTTAGGTTGCAAATTACCAACGGTGACAGGACTAACAACCTTAGCTATATGTTTAGAGCATGCTGAGATAACATGTGTAGAATCACCACAGTAGTAGCACAAGCCATTCCGGCGTCTATGAATTTTCCGCTCATTTCTAGTCAGGATTCTATCACATTGCATCAAATCAGGTGTCTGTTCAGACAACACCATGAGGGAATTTGCGGTTTTTCTATCACATTGCACCGAATTAGGTGTCTGTTCAGACAACACCATGAGGGAATTTGCGGTTTTGCGCTCCCGCAACCGCCGGTCAATTTGAATAGCCAGTGCCATAGTATCATTCAGACCTGTGGGAATGGGAAAACCCACCATAACATTCTTAATGGCTTCAGAAAGGCCATTTCTAAAATTAGCGGCCAGTGCACACTCGTTCCAATGTGTCAGCACGGACCATTTCCGAAATTTTTGGCAATACACTTCAGCCTCGTCCTGCCCCTGAGACATAGACAGCAAGGCCTTTTTTGCCTGAATCTCAAGATTGGGTTCCTCATAAAGTAAACCGAGCGCCAGAAAAAACGCATCAAGATCAGCCAATGCCGGATCTCCTGGCGCCAGCGAAAAAGCCCAATCCTGAGGGTCGCCCCGTAAGAACGAAATAACAATTTTTACTTGCTGAGCAGAATCTCCTGAAGAACAGGGTCTCAGGGACAAAAACAATTTACAATTATTCACGAAATTCCTAAACTTAAACCTGTCTCCGGAAAACAGTTCAGGAATCGGTATTTTAGGTTCTGACCTAGGATTTCTGATAACATAGTCTTGTATGCCCTGCACACGAGTAGCCAGCTGGTCCACACTTGTAATCAAGGTCTGGACATTCATGTCTGCAGCAAGCATAGCCACTCTGAGGTAAAGGGGAAGGAGAAAAAAAAAAAACTCAGAATCTTCTTTCTTATAATCCCTCTTCTGCAATGCATTAAACATTTAATACAGGCCTGGCAAACTGTTATGACCCCAATGGCGAGGGTCTCAGAGGAACGTGGAAGTCTGCAGAATACAAAAATCCAGCTCATAGGGCAGTGGTAACTGGGTTGACCATATATCTACTCCTAACGCCAACACTAGAAGTAGCCGGGGATCATTCCTACGTTGATTCTAGATGACACGCGCCAGCCGGAGAATCTAGCTACCCCTAGTAGAGGAAAACAAAGACCTTTCTTGCCTCCAGAGAAGGGGACCCCAAAGCTGGATAGAAGCCCCCCACAAATAATGACGGTGAGGTAAGAGGAAATGACAAACACAGAAATGAACCAGGTTTAGCACAGAGAGGCCCGCTTACTGATAGCAGAATAAAGAAAGGTAACTTATATGGTCAACAAAAACCCTATCAAAATCCACACTGGAAATTCAAGAACCCCCGAACCGTCTAACGGTCCGGGGGGAGAACACCAGCCCCCTAGAGCTTCCAGCAAAGGTCAGGATATAGATTTGGAACAAGCTGGACAAAAATACAAAACCAAAACAAATAGCAAAAAGCAAAAGGCAGACTTAGCTGATATAACTGGAACCAGGATCAGTAGACAAGAGCACAGCAGACTAGCTCTGATAACTACGTTGCCAGGCATTGAACTGAAGGTCCAGGGAGCTTATATAGCAACACCCCTAACTAACGACCCAGGTGCGGATAAAAGGAATGACAGAAAAACCAGAGTCAAAAAACTAGTAACCACCAGAGGGAGCAAAAAGCAAATCCACAACAGGACACCCAACTCATGCAGCTTTGCTGAGTACTCAAACAAAAGGTCTGTTCTCGCTGCAAGCTAGACCCTGTCTGACTCACTATCAAGAAGTCCTCTCTGATCTTGCTACATAGCCGCTTCCGTTCTGGGCTAGTCCCAACTCTTAACTCCATCCATACCTACTCACTACCTGTTGCTGGGCAGAACACAACCCTATCACATAACAATTTAAAACATTATAATGCATCACAGCACATATCAACAAGGGTGAAATATTAGCACAACTTCCACCTTCTTACATATGTACCCCAGCTTGATGCAGGACTCAGCCAGCCTTTACCTCCCTTTCTACAAATCTCTCTTGTGGCTGCTTTCCTACGCTGATGGAGCCAGGATGCATACACCCAGCTTCACTGTACATTTTCAGGGAGATTGCAAAGAGCCAGTGTTGACACTATTCTTAAAATCATGTTACTCATGCCCATAGGGACATAATAACATGATTAGAGGATTGGCTAGTATAGGGAACACAACTCCCCATGACAACTAATAGGCATATTGCAGTAATAAAGTGTTTTTTTTGTTGTTTGTATTTTTTTTTTTTTTTTGCCTAATCGATAAGACAATAAAAAGAGCTTTTTAGGACTAGTATAAAGATAGCAATAAATACATGGCGGTGGTTTGGGGGGCAAGGGGAAGCTGTGAGGTTCCCATTAATTTAATGACATATGGCAAATTTGCTCTACCTAGATCAAGAGTCCAGTCTTTTTCTAGTTCTAGCACCAATTTATGAGATTGTACCACTCTCAAAAGCTATAATAAAACTTGTTGGGGTATTTACTTTCTAGAATGGGGGGCCCTGCTCAGCACTCCAATGAAGACGATCCAAGGTGGGTGGGCTCCATAAGAAGTAAGTAATTTGCAATTGTACTATGGAGTTGAAGAGTATTGTACAAATGATAATCGTAGGTTCAAGATTTAATAAAAAATTTTTAAAAAAATGTGTTTAAAAGAAATTAAAATAAATAACAAAAATTGAAAGGAACGGATGGCGCTCACCGGTTAAAAAACTTCTTTATTCCAATACTTTAAAACATCGGAGTTGGGAAGATGGGAGCAGGAGTGTAATGGACTACAGCCTTTTTGCGCTGCAGTTCTACTGGTCACACCTCTTGGAAGGTGAGATGGTGAGAAGGAAAAATCAAAAGTGAAAAAGGGGGCCACTTGGGCTGGAGTTGTAAAATCATACATGTAGCTCTCTAAATATATATGTTTATGGGAGTTGTGGAAAACAGTCCAGCTCCCATATACAATGATGGAGAGAGCATGATGACTGCACTGCTATCTCTCAACCTCATCTCCTCTCTAGGACAGGTATTATGTGATTTTCATTCTCCAGATTTAATAGATGATATAGTGATGAGCGAGTGTACTCATTGCTCGGGGTTTTCCCGAGCACACTCGGGTGACCTCCGAATATTTATGACTGCTTGGAGATTAAGTTTTCATCGCCTCAGCAGCATGATTTACAGCCATTAGCCAGCTTGATTGCATGTGGGGATTACCTAACAACCAGGCAACCCCCACATGTACTCAGTCTGGGTAATAGCTGTAAATCATTCAGCCGCCGTGATGAAAACTTAATCTCCGAACACTAACAAATACTGGGAGGTCACCCGAGCGTGCTCGGAAAAACCCGAGCAAGCAGTATATTTGCTCATTGCTATAGATGAACTCTTGTTATTGCATTTCCAGCTATTAGATATTTATGGTATATTTGGAGGAAATTTCCCCAATACTTTTTAATGGTAATATCCCTGTAACAGCCAACATGCATGTGTGATGATTAGGGGCTGCACCATACAACATTGCTGTCCGCCGCTTGTTCACTCTTGACCAAGATAAGTGGCCATTATAAGCAGTACAACTGATTTTCTAAATCTATAGTATATCTAAATGATATAATATTTAGAGGTGTGACAAGATAATAGATAAATATATATTTAATGAGCTAAAGATTGTATTTGTACATTATTAAAGTAATATCTGCCATAATTTCCATGCTCACATAATTTCTACAGAGACAGGATGCGCTTATTGAACCACATAGATCAACAATATCACATTTAATGAGGTTTCATTTGTATGTTGTTAATGTGAGATGTGGGCTGATAACTCCACTCACAATTTCAGCAAAGTTAGAGAGAAGACAACTTCTATATGGCAAAATTGCAAATATATTACAAGTCACTGTACGACATTAAAACATACTATAGCAAGTACAATAGGCAAAGTCTTTTATATCTTCATTTCTCTTTTTATTGACTTTAATGGTTTAATATTCCATTTTAGGTTCGGACATTTTTCACTCTACGGTTCGCAGTCAGTGCTAAAATTGGCTGAAGTTTACAACACAATAAACACAAGAAATTGGGTTATTTTTTTCTGGATTAGATCCATATGTTTAACCAATAATTTTAATTAAAAACTCTGCTGAGATTTTTCATTCCATAGCTAGAATATCCTGTCAGGCACATGCAATGTGTATGCCTCCTGTTTAACCAGAGGTGTAGCTAGGGTTTTGGTTCAGGGGGGTGAAACTTCTGAGTGGGCACCTAACATGTATCCCTGATTACAAATATGGTGGCATACCCTAAGGCCGGCGTCACACTCGGCGTAAGACAATACGGTCCGTATTTTACGGCCGTAATACGGCCGAAATACGGTGAAATGTTCCCAAAATATTGATCCGTAGTCAGGGTGTGTCAGCGTATTTTGCGCATGGCATCCTCCGTATGTAATCCGTATGGCATCCGTACTGCGAGATTTTCTCGCAGGCTTGCAAAACCGACATCTAATGGATTTATGTGCTCAAATGTTAGGGAAAACATATATACAGTATATATATATATATATATATATATGTCATTGAGACACATATATATATATATTCTGTATTTAGATTTCATTCAGCGCGATATCTGTGAACAGCCGGTAATTCAATTGCCGGCTTTTCATTTCTCCTGCACAAACCCGACAGGATATGAGACATGGTTTACATACAGTAAACCATCTCATATCCCTTTTTTTTTGCATATTCCACACTACTAATGTTAGTAGTGTGTATGTGCAAAATTTCAGCGCTGTAGCTGCTGAAATAAAGGGTTAAATGGCGGAAAAAAATGGCGTGGGCTCCCGCGCAATTTTCTCCGCCAGAATGGTAAAGCCAGTGACTGAGGGCAGATATTAATAGCCAGGAGAGGGTCCATGGTTATTGGCCCCCACGTGGCTACAAACATCTGCCCCCAGCCACCCCAGAAAAGGCACATCTGGAAGATGCGCCTATTCTGGCACTTGGCCACTCTCTTCCCACTCCCTGTAGCGGTGGGATATGGGGTAATGAAGGGTTAATGCCACCTTGCTATTGGAAGGTGACATTAAGCCAGATTAATAATGGAGAGGCGTCAATTATGACACCTATCCATTATTAATCCAATTGTTGGAAAGGGTTAAAAAACACACACACACATGATTAAAAAGGATTTTAATGAAATAAACACAGCGGTTGTTGTAATAATTTATTGTTCTCGCAATCCATTTCCAGGCCCTCGCTTGGCAAAATAATAAACGCACAAGATACATACCCTCTGATGTCAGATCACGTCCCACGAAGTAATCCATCTGAAGGGGTTAACTAATATTACAGGCACAGCTGCGATAAACCACTCGCTCGTGCCTGTAATCCCCGGGTGCTGAAAGGAAAGCAGTGATCTGTACTTACATTGAGTCGCGGTGAGGCGCCCTCTGGTGGATGTTCTCATGAACTGCAGCCTGGGAACTTTTTCCCACGCTCCAGGTCATATGAGGACATCCACCAGGGGGCGCATCACCGCGACTGAAGGAAATGTAGGTCATTGACCTACATTTCATTCATTCGCCGGGGGATTACAGGCACGGAGCACAGCTGCATTTAGCAGGGCTCCTGCCTGTAATATTAGTTAACCCCTTCAGATGGATTACATCGTGGGACGTGATCTGACATCAGAAGGTATGTATATTGTGCGTTTATTATTTTGCCAAGCGAGGGTTTGCAAATGGATTGCGAGAACAATAAATTATTACAACAACCGCTGTGTTTATTTCATTAAAATCCTTTTTAATCATGTGTGTGTGTGTTTTTTTAACCCTTTCCTACAATTGGATTAATAATGGATAGGTGTCATAATTGACGCCTCTCCATTATTAATCTGGCTTAATGTCACCTTCCAATAGCAAGGTGACATTAACCCTTCATTACCCCATATCCCACCGCTACAGGGAGTGGGAAGAGAGTGGCCAAGTGCCAGAATAGGCGCATCTTCCAGATGTGCCTTTTCTGGGGTGGCTGGGGGCAGATGTTTTTAGCCACGGGGGGGCCAATAACCATGGACCCTCTCCTGGCTATTAATATCTGCCCTCAGTCACTGGCTTTACCATTCTGGCGGAGAAAATTGCGCGGGAGCCCACGCCAATTTTTTCCGCCATTTAACCCTTTATTTTAGCAGCTACAGTGCACAAATTTTGCACATACACACTACTAACATTAGTAGTGTGGAATATGCAAAAAAAAATGGGGATATGAGATGGTTTACTGTATGTAAACCATGTCTCATATCATGTCGGGTTTGTGAAGGAGAAGGAAAAAGCCGGCAATTGAATTACCGACTTTTCACTAACACCGCTGCGTATTTCTCGCAAGTCACACTGCAGGTCCGTGTGGAATCCGTATTTTTCTCGCCCCCATAGACTTTCATTGGCGTATTATTAGCGCAATACGCTGACAAACGCAGCATGCTGCGATTTTGTACGGCCGTAGAAAGCCGTATAATACTGAACCGTAATATACGGCTAATAGGAGCAGCCCCATTGAGAATAATTGTGCCGTATGTAATGCGAGTTTTACGGACGTAGTTTCTGCGCTCTTACGTCCGTAAAACTCGCCAGTGTGACGCCGGCCTAATAGTGGATGTAGGAGAACCTCAGCAGAGCTGTTACTAAAAAAAAAAACACTATACAAAGTTACAATAGTGACTTACCACTGACATTCTTTCTAATGGAGTCCTTCACTTTTACTGTCTTTTCCATCTGGCCCAAACCAACATGGCAACTTCTTCTGCCCAGGACTCTGCTGCAGAGATTACAACAAAGACACATCTGACTTCTTAGATTTCAGGCTGATGCTCTCTCCTTCATCATTGCCTTCAACTCTATCGACAAATGTCAATACAGTTGAACTTGCAGATGGGGCTTCGAGCAGTAGCGTAGCTACCGGGGGGGCAGAGGGTGAGGGCGCCCCGGTACTCTGAGGGGTCCACCCGGGGCTACGGTACTGTAACTGTATCACAGTTACTTTCTGCGGCAGAGCAGGGAGAATCGATCTCCCTGCTCTGCTGTTATGGGGCCCCTGAGAAGGCGGGGGGGCCCGGTACCAGCAGTGGGCCCCCGCCGTCATCGGAAGATCAGCTGTACCGGCATTTAGCCGATACAGCTGGTCACAATGATGGGAGAAGGAGCGCTACGCGATGACGTCAATCCACGGCGCCCGCTGTCAGGAGACCAGAGGGAGCAGCGCAGGAACCAGGAAAAAGAGAGGTGAGTATTTATTTATTTTTTAATGGGTGCTGTTGCCTTATTACAAGGTCTGCCTATGGGGGGCTGCCTTATTACAGGGTCTGACTATGGGGTGCTGCCTTATTACAAGGTCTGACTATGGGGGGGCTGCCTTATTACAGGGTCTGCCTATAGGGGTGCTGCCTTATTAGAGGGTCTGCTTATAGGAGTGCTGCATTATTACAGGGTCTGTCTATGGGGATGCTGCCTTATTACAGCGACTGATTGTGGGGGCTGCCTAGTTACAGGGTCTGACTATAGGGGTGCTGCCTCATTACAGGGTCTGCCTATGGGGGTGCTGCCTTATTACAGGGTCTGCCTATAGGTATGCTGCCTTATTACAGGGTCTGACTATGGGAGTGCTGACTTATTACAGGGTCTGCCTATGGGGGTGCTGCCTTATAACAGGGTGTGCCTGAGGTGAATATTTATTTATTTTTTAATGGGTGCTGTTGCCTTATTACAGGGTCTGCCTATGGGGGTCTGCCACCTTATTACAGGTCTGCCTATGGGGGGCTGCCTTATTACAGGGTCTGACTATGGGGGGCTGCCTTATTACAGGGTCTGACTGTGGGGGCTGCCTTATTACAGGGTCTGCCTATAGGGGTGCTGCCTTATTACAGGGTCTGACTATGGGAGTGCTGCCTTATTACAGGGTCTGCCTATGGGGGGCTGCCTTATTACAGGGTCTGACTATGGGGGGCTGCCTTATTACAGGGTCTGACTGTGGGGACTGCCTTATTGCAGGGTCTGCCTATAGGGGTGCTGCCTTAGGCTGGTTTCACACTTGCGTTTTGATCTGCATGCGTTTTTGAAAAAACGCATGTGGTGAAAAAACGCATGTAATCGCCGCGTTTTTTAGTTTTTTTTCCCCATGAAAAAATCAACTAGAAAATCCACTAATAGTAGAATTAGCTAGGGTTAGGGTTAGGGGTAGCTTTTTATTAGAAGAATGTCCTGGTCACCCTAACCCTACCCCTAACCCCTAAACGTAACTGAAATACGTGGCACTGAAATACGTGGCACTGAAATACGTGGCACTGAAATACGTGGCACTGAAATACGTGATACGTGGCACTGAAATACATGGCACTGAAATACGTGGTACGTGGCACTGAATACGTGGTACGTGGCACTGAAATACGTGGTACGTGGCACTGAATACGTGGTACGTGGCACTGAATACGTGGTACGTGGCACTGAAATACGTGGCACTGAATACGTGATACGTGGCACTGAAATACGTGGCACTGAAATACGTGGTACGTGGCACTGAAATACGTGGTACGTGGCACTGAAATACGTGGTACGTGGCACTGAATACGTGGTACGTGGCACTGAATACGTGGTACGTGGCACTGAAATACGTGGCACTCAATACGTGATACGTGGCACTGAAATACGTGGCACTGAAATACGTGGTACGTGGCACTGAAATACGTGGTACGTGGCACTGAATACGTGGTACGTGGCACTGAATACGTGGTACGTGGCACTGAAATACGTGGTACGTGGCACTGAATACGTGGTACGTGGCACTGAATACGTGGTACGTGGCACTGAAATACGTGGCACTGAAATACTTGGCACTGAAATACGTGGCACTGAAATAAGTGATACGTGGCACTTAAATACGTGGCACTATGACTCAGAAAATGTTCATTAAACGGTTAGGGGTGAGGTTAGGGGTAGAGTTAGGGTATGTTTCCACTGTCAGGATGGCCGGCGGTATCGCCGCAGCGGCGAAGCCGCTCGGCGCTAAGGCCCGCCCCCTTTCTGGGACGCGATCATGCCGGATGTGTTAACTCTTCACATCCGGGATGATCGCTCTCTCCCATAGCGCCCTGTGATATGCCTTGCGTCCCCGCAAGGTGAACGGACATGCTGCGATCTGAAAAGACGCGCAGCATGTCCGTAGTCGCAGGGCCGCCGCGTGCGGGTTTCCACGCATAGTGGAGACGGGATTTCATAAAATGCCCTCCACTATGCTGGAACATCTGGACGCTGCTTGTTTGACGCTGCAGCTCTGCGCAGCGTCAAAAAAGCAGCGTTTCCTGACCGTGGAAACATACCCTTAGGGTATGTGTCCACGTTCAGGATTGCATCAGGATTTGGTCAGGATTTTTCATCAGTATTTGTAAGCCAAAACCAGGAGTGGGTGATAAATGCAGAAGTGGTGCATATGTTTCTATTATACTTTTCCTCTAATTGTTCCACTCCTGGTTTGGCTTACAAAAACTGATGAAAAATCCTGACCAAATCCTGATGCAATCCTGAACGTGGGAACATACCCTTAGGGTTAGGGTTTGGATCCCTTTATCACCTTGATGTTGGTGGGTGGCTTTTCAGTCTGTTTTCTGGGTTTTTTCTATAAAAACGCATGCGTTTTTAACGCAAACAAACACATGTGCTTAAAAACGCATGCGTTTACATAGACAGCAATGCATTTTTTTGCCGCGAAAAAACGCATGCGTTTTTTCGCGGCAAAAAAAACGCGCAAAAAAATACTACAGGTTGCATTTTTGAAAAAGAACGCATGCAGAAAAAAAACGCATGCGTTTGAAAACGCGACCAAACGCGTACAAAAAAAACGCATGCGTTTTCAATGTTAAATATAGGGGGAAAAACGCATGCGTTTTTTGTGCAAAAAACGCTGCAGACAAAAACGCAAGTGTGAAACCAGCCTTATTACAGGGTCTGACTATGGGAGTGCTGCCTTATTACAGGGTCTGCCTATGGGGTGCTGCCTCATTACAGGGTCTGACTATGGGGGCTGCCTCATTACAGAGTCTGACTATAGGGGTGCTGCCTCATTACAGGGTCTGCCTATAGGGGTGCTGCCTTGTTACAGGGTCTGACTATGGGGGTGCTGCCTTATTACAGGGTCTGCCTATGGGACTGCCGTATGCTATAGAGTTTGCCTATGGGAAGTGCATTATACTATATTGTGGACTATTTGGTGCATTATGCTACTGTATATGGAGGCTATCTAGGGGGCCATCATACAGTATGGAGATTACAGTGCGGGGGTCATTATACATTGTTGGAGCCATCAAACAGTTTGAGGGCTACTAAGGGGTCAGTATACTGTGTATAAGAGAGCATCATGAGCATCATTATAAGAGAGCAACAGGGGGAGACTCGGGACTTTATTAAATGTAAAGTGGGCACTTATTGTTTTAGGGTAACTCAGATTACTGTAGCTATCAAAGGGGCACACAAGGCATTATTACTTTCTAGGGGCAAAATATGGGCACTGTTTTCTAGGGCACTTGCACCTGGCATTACTATATTATAGAGGGTTGCTTTAGAATTTAGAGGGCACAGAGAACCACACAACAGGGGCAGTAATAGGGACACATACGGCAGCAGCAGCTCAATATTGGGGTATCAGGTGCAGTAAGAGGGACACATGCGGCAGCAGCGGCTCAGTATTGGGGCAGTAATAGGGACACATACGGCAGCAGCGACTCAGTATTGGGGTATCAGGTGCAGTATTAGGGACACATACGGCAGCAGCGGCTCATTATTGGGGTATCAGGTGGAGTAATAGGGACATATACGGCAGCAGCGGCTCAGTATTGGGGTATCAGGTGCAGTAATAAGGACACATACGGTAGCAGCGGCTCATTATTGAGGTATCAGTGGCAGTAATAGGGACAAATATGGCAGCAGTGGCTCAGTATTGGGGTATCAGGTGCAGTAATAGGGACACATATGGCAGCAGCGGCTCAGTATTGGGATATCAGGGGCAGTAATAGGGACACATATGGCAGCAGCGGCTCAGTATTGGGGTATTAGGGGCAGTAATAGGGACACATACGGCGCCAGGGGCTCAGTATTGGGGTATCAAGTGCAGTAATATGGACACATACGGCAGCAGTGGCTCAGTATTGGGGTATCAGGTGCAGTAATAGGGTCACATACGGCAGCAGCAGCTCAGTATTGGGGTATCAGGGGCAGTAATAGGGACACATACGGCAGCAGGATGAGGAGTTTGTGGAGGTTGGGAATAGATGGTGATGGCTGGAATATGAGAAGTTAAATATGTCTTTGTTGTATTCTCTCCAGGTGAGTTGTTGCTGGAAGAAGTTGTCATGTCGGTGTGGGCCAGATGGAAAAGACAGGAAAAATGAACGATTCCATCATAAAGAACGTCAGCGGTAAGACATTATCTGTAACTGTGCAGTGATCTGTTATATGTTCTGTAGGGCTGGTATCTACCACTGACCATATGGCGGTAATATCCATGTTGGTCGTTATATAGAGATTATCTTCCGTAACAGCGCGGTCATCTGCTGAGGTTCTCCTCCACTATTAGGGCGCGTCACCGAGTTGTAATCAAGGTTACCTGGTTAGGGGCCCACTCAGAAGCTTCGCCGCCCCCCCCCCCAAACTAAAACCCTAGCTACGCCTCTGGGCTTCGGCGCTGGCACTGGGCCCTCCCGGCTCACATGCCCCATAGTGGCAGGGAGATTGCAGAGTTTAACTGTGTCAGCATGCTACACACTCGGATAGAGATAAAGTAGCATATCTCCGGGTGGCCTCAGAGCGTGGGGTCTGGGGTGACCGTAACCTCTGCCTCACTTGTAGCTACTGTATTTAGCGTTTGATCTACGGTGTTTCTATTGTAGTCTGATTCCATCATGACAGCAGTGAGTTGGGTACACTAGTTAAAGGCTATGTACACCTTTTGCATTCATTTAAAAAAAAAAAAATTTCATTCTGAATGCACAATTAAGAAACTTTTTTGTCTTTTTTTTTATAAAAATGTCAGCCATTTTGATGCTGCAGAGCGCCTGTAAATATTTTCTATAGCTTAGTGTTGATGCGGAACTGCAACAGATTCATAAGCGCTCATTAACTTGGTTCTGACTGATTTGAGCTTCCATTCTCATATCTCATATATCCTTGTTAGAAGAGGGAACAGATCTCTAAAATGTGGGTACAGGAAAAAGTATCTACAGATGCAAGGAGGGCAGAGAAAATAGGCTTTACAGAACAATTGTACAATTTGGCCTGGTCATGAAGGTGCAAACGGGCTCGGGTGTGAAGGGGTTAACCTTCTGTTCATATTGGCTATACAATATGATCCAACCTATTAAAGTCTGTTAATTTTGACATTTAGCTGCTCTTAGTGTATTATTTGAATACCAGTTGCATTATTTAACTATATGTGAGCATGGTGGGTCAAAAACAAAATAAAAATAAAAATTTCAGTTTGCTCTATTTTCTTTAGAAAAAGTTTGTAGAGATTCACTGATTGCTATATTCAGGCATTTTTACATTCTGCACAAAAATAACTCACATGTACTTTACAGAAATTTTTACTACAACTAGAACATGTAATATTTCTTTTATCACACGAAGATGGACAAATTCTGTTTCTTTTCCTTTTAAGGCCATGTGCACACGTTGCGGTTTTTACTGCGGATCCGCAGCGTTTTTGACGCTGCGGATCCGCAGCAGTTTTCCATGCGGTGTACAGTACCATGTTAACCTATGGAAAATAAAAACCGCTGTGCACATCCTGCAGAAAAAAACGTGCGGAAACGCTAGTGCTACAAGTGAACTTGTCAGTTTGTTACACTTAAAAATTGTTAGCCTAAGGCTAGTTTCACACTAGCGTTAACTGCAATACGTCGCAAATGCGTCGTTTTGCCGAAAATACGCATCCAGCAAAAGTTCTTGCTGGATACGTTTTTTCGTCATAGACTAACATTAGCGACGCATTAGCGACGCATTGCAAAACGTCGCGTCCGTTTTGCGACGCTTGGACGTGTGTTAGCGGACCGTCGGGAGAAAAAAATGTTACATGTAACGTTTTTTGCTCCCGACGGTCCGCTTTTTCCGACCGCGCATGCGCGGCCAGAACTCCGCCCCCACCTCCCCGCACTTCCCCGCACCTCACAATGGGGCAGCGGATGCGTGGGAAAAATGCATCCGCTGCCCCCGTTGTGCGGCGGAGACCACGCTAGCGTCGGGAACCTCGGCCCGACGCACAGCGACGGGTTGTTCCCGACGCTAGTGTGAAAGTAGCCTAATATTGGGGTGTAGCCAGGAGACCCAGTTTGCTAATCCAAGTTGTTTGGGATAAAACTGTGCTACAGTGAGAAATCAGAAGGCTTCATTTTGTCTTAAAACTCGTTAGTGTGTCTGAACAACACTGTTATACCTATCTAAGAAAATAAATAGCGATTGTTCATTTAGTGGTAGGTGACTGACTGGTGTGGGCCTGAGGTTGTGAACCAGCAGGTTACAAGAGTGGAAGGGACCATACTATATGAGTGGAGAAAAGCAAGGTCATGGTGTAAGGGGGAATAGGATTGGTGTTCAACGTGTACATGGGTTAGGTGTTAAAGTGAATTAAAGCTCAACTGAACAAACATGGTCTTGTCCTATCCAAAGACCATTGACAACATGTTACTGGACGGGCTACTCCACTCCCTTTCTTTAGCAGCCGCACAGCAGTATGCCTTGTAGATGAGGATTAGAAAGACCATGTACTCCAGTGGATGTACACCAAAAACAGGCAGAGATGCTTACTTGTCTAAATAGGCCTCAATACAAATGCACAAGCAGGGTGCAGTGGACCCAAACAACATAGCAAATGCACAGGTGCAATACCTAATAAAACAGCAAGCCTTCAATCAGGGTTTGGCCGTGTGGTACACCAATGCACTGAGATACATACTCTGTATGTGGCGTGTTCACACAAGGAATGCAAAGCATCTGGCTCCAGCCTATTAATGACGCCCTATGGCGGGCTGCCCAGTGCTAAAATGCATCCTGTGTGAACAGAGGCCACAGTGTACAGAACCATTTGGGCCCAACTGCACCCTGCAAAAAATATACGTGCAAAACAAAACATATAAATATATGTAAGGTATTAGTTGATATTCTGGCCATAATATGGAAGCCGGCAACCCGCGCCAAGGGTCCTTACGTTTTGCCAGTCCTACTCTAACATGAAAAACACCAAAAAAGGAAAAATTCAAGGAAATACACCAAAAACAGGCAGAGATGCTTACCTGTCTAAATAGGCCTCAATACAAATGCACAAGCAGGGTGCAGTGGACCCAAACAAGCATAAGGTAAGCATCTCTGCCTGTTTTTGGTGTATTTCCTTGAATTTTTCCTTTTTTGGTCCAGACCCTCGTCACCATAAATTTACCACCAAGACTGAGGAGACTCTGATACCAGAGGCACATACGGACTGTACTCTGGTGTCAGGACAGGAAGAAGAGGAGGGTGACTCTAAGGGTGAGGAGTGTGAGAACAGAAAATATGACAATGAGGTTGCAGATCACACTTGGTGTACACCCAGAGGTACGCAGCTGAGTAGCTCAGCAGAGGAGGTGGAGGAGTAGAAACTTGATGACGTTACATTATGACTTCCCACACAGACACTCAGTGATGCAACCACTTCAAGCACTGCAACCTCAGCTCCAACCTTGGCTGTGGCCAGCATCGGTCGCAAATGTGCAGTTCGCAGGGGTGTCAAGGGTTACCTAGCCTGGGCATTTTTAGAGGATGACCCAACTCCCATTTTCTGCCAATTTTGCAAAAAAAAAAACTCAGTAGAGGCAAAAATTGCAATAATTGGGCAACTACATGCATGAACTGGCACATGTGCGATCAACATGCATTAGTGTGGGAATCTCACTGCGCTACAGTCGGGGTGAGAGAAAGCCCATCAGCTGTTATGGAACTGGACATGACTGCTGTTTTTGTGTCACCTAGCACAAAACATCTTTCTTAATCCACCATAACCTCTCTGCCTGCACTTTCACAGTCCAGCAGTTTTTCCTATTCTCCATACTCCACTCTATCTCAGCACAGCAGCCAGGCCTTGGTCCAGCAGTTGTGTTCACTTAAAAGAATGTTTCCTCCTACACATGCCAAAGCTAAGAGCTTGAGTTACACCATCTCCAACCCACAGAAATGCTGCCTTTCTGCCTGGTTTATACAGACGGTAGTGGAGACACGGGGGGTCGGAGAGCGCCAGGTCCGCTAGCCGAAACCTCATGGACCAGGGATCGTCCCGCTGAATTCCCGCATAACGCTACTCAGACAACACAGGGTGAGGGTTAAACAGTGTGGCAATGCTTTATTGAACCACAAAACAGGCAGATCACACATAGAACTGTCCCAGCAAAATACTCCAAGATGGTGCACATTACAGAGTCTCACCCTTCCGCTGACTCAACGGGATAATGGCAACTGTTACTTCAGAGCTCCCAGAGTCGACTACCCCATCTGTGGCACTCACACAGAGAGAAGGTAGCAACAAGCATAGGGAGATGACAGTCCATTTAGGCACAACACCAGTTGACCTGAGGGTCACAACCTCTCCATGGAGCCAGGCGATTGGTTGGTCCCAAACCTGACTTTCTCCATACGTATGCATGGTTCAGTGAAGGTCAATGTAGCAGATCTGTATTTTTCCAACTGGGACTGAGGTATCCTAGTTTGTTTCCTGTAGAACAATAGAGTCATGTCCCTCGCGATGGGGCCACTACATATTGGCAGCAGTCCTATAGGATCCCTTAGATGAGCAGATGTCTTGGCAGTATCTCTGGCTGTCTCTCTCTCTCACTGTACAGAGGCAAGTAACATAGTTTTATATTTAACAAGTGTCTTTCAGTCCAGCATCACAGATAAAGGGAAGAATGGTGACTAGGGTTGAGCTAAACGGATCGGTCATTTTCAGAAATCGCCGACTTTTAGGCAAAGTCGGGTTTCATGAAACCCAAACCGATCCTAGTGTGGGATCGGCCATGCGGTACACGATCAGAGCGCCAAAGTCGCATTTCGTATGACGCTGTTACCGCCGTTTTTCATCCAATGAAGGAGGACGCAGAGTGTGGGCAGCGTAATGACATAGGTCTCTGTCCCCACCATCTTAGACAAGGGCATGGCAGTGATTGGCTTGCTGTCTACGGCGTCACAGGGGGCTATAAAGGGGCGTGCACGCCGACCGCCATCTTACTTCTGCCGATCTGAGCATAGGGAGAGTTTGCTGCAGTTAGTCAGAAGCAGGGACAGAGTTAGGGAGGAAATATAAACCCCCAAACCGCTTGTGCTAGAGCGATTTTCACTGTCCCACACCACCTTTTTGTGCAGGGACAGTGGAGGTCGTATTTTAGTGCAGCAGCTGCATAGCTGTGTGCACGGTGCTGTGCAAACCAACTGCTTTTTTCAAAGCAAAAATCCTGTTGCTCCTTTCTGCACAGTTACCTGTCTTGTTTATTTGTCCACACTTTTTTGTTCTGAAGTCCTTTTTATTGCTGCCATACTTGTCCTGAGATCATTGTAGGGACTAGGGAGCGTGTTATTGCAGTATTTTCTTTTTATATAATAATTACAGCCACTTTCTGCCACGTTCATAGTGTTGTGTTATACCACTGTGCCAGAGTTGTGGTTCAGTTTCTCCCCCCAAAAGTGAGATAGTAATTCTCACACAGTTTATATTCTGCTGTACTGCTAGTGTGTCGTATATCAGGCAGCCACTTTCTGCCATGTTCATAGTGTTGTGTTATACCACTGGGCCAGAGTTGTGGTTCAGTGTCTCCCCCCAAAAGTGAGATAGTATTTCTCATACAGTTTATATTCTGCAGTACTGCTAGTGTGTCATATATCAGGCAGCCACTTTCTGCCACGTTCATAGTGTTGTGTTATACCACTGGGCCAGAGCTGTGGTTCAGTGTCTCCCAAAAGTGAGATAGTAATTCTCACACAGTTTATATTCTGCAGTACTGCTAGTGTGTCATATATCAGGCAGCCACTTTCTGCCACGTTCATAGTGTTGTGTTATACCACTGGGCCAGAGTTGTGGTTCAGTGTCTCCCCCCAAAAAATGAGGAAGTCTGGTGGAAGAGGCCGTGGGCGGGGGTTGCCAGCTAGTACTGATGGTGGTGGTGGTGCTGCATCTGGTGGTATTGGCAAAAGCACAGTAGCACCTAAGGCTGGAGGTGTTGAGCCTGCGTCATCGTCTGGCTACACAAGGCCTCGAAGGCTCCCTTACCTGGGAGTAGGAAAACAGCTTTTAAAGCCGGAGCAGCAGGAAAAAGTTTTGTCTTTCCTTGCTGACTCAGCCTCTAGCTCTTTCGCCTCCTCTTCCCAAAGTTCAAAATCTAAGAGCAGCCAGTCGTCAGTGGATGCTTCCGGTCCTGAAAAAGACGTTTCCTTGTGTCCTTCTCCAAAACCAAAAGTGAAGGATGCGTCAGGCGACACTACAGGTTACTCCATGGAGCTCTTTACCCATACCGTGCCAGGGTTAGAAAGGGAAATTGTACACTGCTCATTACAAGAAGAATCGGACATGGAGTGCACTGATGCACAGCCACAGCTAGATTATGATGCTGTTCCATTGACTCAGATCACTACATTGACCTCGCAGTTTCCTGAGCCAGAATCTGACCCTGATGAGACTATGGTGCCCTGTCCCGAACGCTATAGCACCGGCTTACACGGTGACACTGAGGAAGGTGCACATGACATTGTGGAGGAGGAGGTGATAGATGACCCAGTTCTTGACCCAGATTGGCAGCCATTGGGGGAAGAGGGTGCCGCTGGCACTAGCTCACAAGCGGAGGAGGGTTATCCGCAGCAACACCAATCTACATCGCAACAGCTGTCATCAGCCAGGCCCGTATCAGGCCCAAAACGTGTGCCAAAAACAGTTTTAGGACAGCATGGCCAACCGCTGAAAGTTGCACAGCGTGCAATGCCTGAAAAGGAATTCCATAGTAGGAAGAGTGCAGTGTGGCATTTTTTTGACCAAGATCCCAATGATCAGTCTAAAGTGATCTGTAAGAAATGCTCAAAGACCTTTAGCAGAGGGAAGATTCTTCAAAATTTAAATACAACGTGCATGCGTAGACATTTTGTACCAGCATGCACTTGCAAGCCTGGACTAATTACCAAACGTCCTGTACCGTTGGTGCACCAGGTCATAATGAAGGTAGTCAGCAACACCACATTGCTTCCCTCACTGTAAGCCCACAGGTTCGGACACCACCAGCAGCAAATGTGGAGGGATCGTCGCAAGGCCAAAGCAGGCAGGGAATCAGAAGGTTATTGGTAGGAAGCACTGTATGTAGGCCAACATCACCGACTGTCTCTCAATCCGCCATGTCCACCACCACCACCGCTAGTTCCACCATCTGCAGGTCTCCTGTCCAGCCCACCCTAGAAGAGACTCTCGTGAGGAAAAGAAAGTACTCATCCTCTCATCCGCGTACACAGGGTTTGAACGCCCACATTGCCAGATTAATCTCGTTAGAGATGATGCCCTACCGATTGGTCGAAAGCAAAGCTTTCAAAGACCTGATGGCCTACGCAGTACCACGCTATGACCTACCCAGTCGCCACTTCTTTGCGAGAAAAGCCATCCCAGCCCTCCACCAGCATGTCAAAGACCGCATTGTCCATGCACTGAGGCAGTCTGTCAGTGGAAAGGTGCACCTCACCACAGATGCATGGACCAGTAGGCATGGCCAGGGATGTTACATGTCCATCACGGCGCACTGGGTTAATGTGGTGGATGCAGGGTCAACAAGGGACAGCCATAGTGGGACAGTTCTGCCTAGCCCACGGTCTAGGAAACATTTGGCAGTAGGCATTCGACACCCCTCCTCCTCCTCCTCCTCCTCCTCCAGAAGCGACAGCTTGTCCACAGAGCGCAGTCGCCTGGCAACTCCAACCACAGCTGCCAGTGTTGCACACGAGGTGTCTCATTATGGAACAGCTAGTGGTAAGCGTCAGCAGGCTGTGTTGGAAATGAAGTGTTTGGGCGACAACAGACACACCACGGAAGTACTGGACGAGTTCTTGCAGCAAAAAAGTGAGACATCGCTGGGCAGTGTACATCTTGAGGCAGGCAAGGTAGTCAGTGATAACGGAAGGAATTTTATGGCTGCCATAGCCCTTTCACAACTTAAACACATACCTTGCTTGGCTCACACTTTGAACCTGGTGGTGCAGTGCTTCCTGAAAAATTATCCGGAGTTACCAGCCCTGCTCCTGAAGGTGCGAAAACTTTGTTCGCACATCCGCCGGTCGCCCGAACACTCCAGCCATATGCTGAACCATCAGCGATTGCTAAATCTTCCACAGCAACGCCTAATTATAGATGTTGCAACAAGGTGGAACTCCACACTGCACATGGTTCAGAGGCTGTGTGAACAGAGGCGTGCTGTCATTTATTTGTGGGAGGATACGCATACACGGGCAGGCAGTTGGATGGCAGACACGGAGTTGTCTGGTGTGCAGTGGTCGAAGCTACAAGACCTCTGTCAAGTCCTTCAGTGTTTTGAGGAATGCACACGGCTGGTAAGTGCAGACGACGCCATCATAAGCATGAGCATCCTACTTATGCGTCTGCTGATGCAAAGTTTGACGCACATTAAGGAGCAGGCGTCTGCAGCCGAGGAGGAGGGAAGCCTTGATGACAGTCAGCCATTGTCTGGTCAGGGAACTGTCCAGGACGAGGTGGCGGATGAAAAGGATGAGGAGGAGGATGATGGGGCTGAATATGTATGGGAGGAGGGAGCTTCTCAGGGGGCAATAGAAACTGGTGCCATTGCAAGGTCTGGTACAGGTTTCTTGCGGGACACTTGTGATGTAGATTTGCAAGAAAGTGCTCCTCAACCCAGCAGAAGCAGTGAATTGACACCTGGAACATTGGCCCACATGGCTGAGTATGCCTTACGTATCCTAAAAAGGGACCCCCGCATTGTCAAAATGATGACCGATGATGACTACTGGTTGGCCTGCCTACTGGATCCACGCTACAAAGGGAAATTGCAAAATATCATGCCACATGAGAACCTAGAGCAAATATTGGCTACCAAACAAGCAACTCTTGCAGACCGTTTGGTTCTGGCATTCCCAGCACACAGCGGCGGTGATGGTTCTCACACGAGCCGTAGGGGGCAACATGGCAGAGGTGCTAACGGTGCACAAATCCGAAGTGGCGTTGGACAGAGGGGTTTTATGACAAGGTTGTGGAGTGATTTTTCAATGACCGCTGACACGACAGGGACAGCTGCATCGATTCAAAGTAACAGGAGACAGCATTTGTCCAGTATGGTTACAAACTACTTTTCCTCCCTTATCGATGTTCTCCCTCACATGTCATTCCCCTTTGATTACTGGGCATCTAAACTAGACACCTGGTCTGAATTGGCAGAATAAGCATTACAGGAGCTTGCTTGCCCTGCTGCCATTGTGCTATCAGAAAGAGTCTTCAGTGCTGCTGGTTTAATACTGACCGAAAAAAAGGACACATCTGGCTACCCAAATGTTGATGATCTAACCTTCATTAAAATGAACCAATCATGGATTTCAAATTCTTTTGCCCCACCTTCCCCTGCTGACACGTAGCTTTCCTTTAAAAAGGTCTTGCTTTTGGACTCCACTTACTGACTGCTCCAATTCCTCTATTTGCTGCTGCTGAATGTCCACCATAGGCCATTTTTAACACCTCCCTAAATGGGCTGACTCCCCCCACGGGCCCGTGGTCACAACTTGGCGCAAGCACCCGTGCGAGTGCCGTTTGCCTGGACAGGTGGGTGTGCCCACTTTTGGCCAACGGCACTGGCACAGGGTCCCTCATCGTACAATTAATTGTCTCTGGCGGTGGTGGTGCACACCCAACATCAGACACACCGTCGTAATATGAGGGGCCCTGGGCCAGTACCGCCGCCCACGAGAGAGTGTTCCCCCCAGCTCAAACAGTGCTCCACCGCTGTTTAGTCTGTGCTGTTAAATCCTTCAATGGCACTGCCAATACAAATTGAGAGATGATAGTAAATATATACAGGGACCATGCCCTCCATTTTGACATGTGAATACTGTGCGCGAACTACCACTATCTGGTACTCAGCAGAGGAACCCACCCCTGTACGTTGCTTTGCCACCTGTTTATTTACGAACATTTTTTTGCTGACATTTAGTCCGCTTTACTATTTAGGCCAACGTACTGTGTCAGACACGTATTCCAGTTGTCCTCCACCGAACAAAGCAGTGCCACCAGTTTACTCCTGTTACCAGTTTAGAACTGCATTGAGCCAACTTTTTTATTTTAGGCCTAGTAAGTCTGTCTGCGCCACTCCTAGCAATCGTCCTCCGCTGACCAAACCAGTGCTGCCTGTGTACCCCTGTTACCCATTTTAAACTGCATTGAGCCAACTTTTTTATTTTAGGCCTAGTAAGTCTGTCTGCGCCACTCCTACTAATCGTCCTCCGCTGACCAAAACAATGCTGCCTGTGTACCCGTTACCCATTTTGAACTGCATTGAGCCTACTTTTTTATTTTAGGCCTAGTAAGTCTGTCTGCGCCACTCCTAGCAATCGTCCTCCGCTGACCAAACCAGTGCTGCCTGTGTACCCCTGTTACCCATTTTAAACTGCATTGAGCCAACTTTTTTATTTTAGGCCTAGTAAGTCTGTCTGCGCCACTCCTACTAATCGTCCTCCGCTGACCAAAACAATGCTGCCTGTGTACCCGTTACCCATTTTGAACTGCATTGAGCCAACTTTTTTATTTTAGGCCTAGTAAGTCTGTCTGCGCCACTCCTACTAATCGTCCTCCGCTGACCAAAACAATGCTGCCTGTGTACCCGTTACCCATTTAGAACTGCATTGAGCCTACTTTTTTATTTAAGGCCTAGTAAGTCTGTCTGTGCCACTCCTAGCAATCGTCCTCCGCTGACCAAACCAGTGCTGCCTGTGTACCCCTGTTGCCCATTTTAAACTGCATTGAGCCAACTTTTTTATTTTAGGCCTACTAAGTCTGTCTGGGCCACTCCAGTCCTGACAATCGTCCTCCGCTTAACAACGCTCTGCCGCCTGTGTACCCCTGTAACCAATTTTAAACTGCATTGAGCCAACTTTTTAAATATAGGCCTACTACCTGTGTCTGTCTGTGCCACTCAATACAGCTGTCCTTCACTGCACAAAGCAGAGCCTCAATTTGCAGCCGATATCACATATTAAAGTGCATTTGGCCTACTAGTTTGGTTGGGCCTACTAACAGTGTCTGCCGCTCCTTGGTATTCTCCTGTGTTTTTCTCCTGAGCTTCAATCTTCAGGATTTCGGCCTATAGGAATTTTAAAACTGCATTTGGCCTACTGGTTTGGTTGGGCCTACTAACGGTGTCTGCCGCTCCTTGCTGTTCTCCTCCACTGAACAAAGCAGTGCTGCCTGTTTACTCCTGTTACCAATTTTGAACTGCATTTAGCCTACTTTATTCTTTGGGCCTATATCTGTGTTTCCTCCTCATCCTGCCCATTGCCCAGCCACTGCTAGATGAGTCTGCCGGTACATAGACCCAGACCACTACATTCCCCTTGCACTCTACATAGCCAGTATCTGACCCTGCAGAAAGTCTGGTTCCCCTTCTTGCATACTATACCACCTTACACGGGGACAAAGAGGAAGGTGCAGATGAAAGTGCAGGTTCCTTCAACAGGTGGGGGGGCATACTCGTTGGCGACGTCACTGGTACAGGGCCCCTCATAGTACGCAAAAGTGTCTCTGCCGGTGGGAGGTGCCCCCGCCGTCAATCACAACGCCGTACTTTGAGAGGCCCTGTGCCAGTGGCAATGCGAACGAGTGTGCCCCCCCTGCTTGCTCAGGATCACAGCACTTGCAAAGTTGAAATACTTACCTCTCCCTGCTCCACCGCCGTGACGTAGTCCACGTTTCCTGGGCCCACGAAAAACTTGAGCCAGCCCTACTGCCCCCACAACTGTTGCCAAATGACCCCCAAATTTTAAATGGCTAACTATTATTATCAGGTAAATTAAGATTGACAAGCTTAAGTAACAAGAATTGATGTTTTTGGCATTAAAATGGGCTCTGTTGGTGTTTTTCTGTCCTCCACTCACTGCCGACTTTGATTTTCCATTGACTTGCATTGGGTTTCGTGTTTCGGTCGGATCCCCGACTTTTCGCAATAATCGGCCGATTTCACCCGACCCGACTTTTGACAAAGTCGGGTTTCGCGAAACCCGACTCGATCCTGAAAAAGTAAAAGTCGCTCAACCCTAATGGTGACGACTAAGTCGCCTTGCTTGATTTTGTAATCTATTTGCATAGATTTCCCTCCTCTGTTTAAAAAATCAACAAACTATCTGGTCTACACAATGCATAATTAGCATATCAGTAAATGTCGCTAGTTACATAGTTACATAGTTACATAGTTACATAGTTACATAGTTATTAAGGTTGAAAGAAGACTGTAAGTCCATCTAGTTCAACCCATAGCCTAACCTAACATGCCCTAACATGTTGATCCAGGGGAAGGCAAAAAAAACCCATGTGGCAAAGAGTAACTCCACCATGGGGAAAAAAATTCCTTCCCAACTCCACACACGGCAATCAGACTAGTTCCCTGGATCAACGCCTTATCAAGGAATCTAGTGTATATACCCTGTAACATTATACTTTTCCAGAAAGGTATCCAGTCCCCTCTTAAATTTAATTAATGAATCACTCATTACAACATCATACGGCAGAGAGTTCCATAGTCTCACTGCTCTTACAGTAAAGAATCCGCGTCTGTTATTATGCTTAAACCTTCTTTCCTCCAGACGTAGAGGATGCCCCCTTGTCCCTGTCTCAGGTCTATGATTAAAAAGATCATCAGAAAGGTCTTTGTACTGTCCCCTCATATATTTATACATTAACATAAGATCACCCCTTAGTCTTCGTTTTTCCAAACTAAATAGCCCCAAGTGTAATAACCTATCTTGGTATTGCAGACCCCTCAGTCCTCTAATAACCTTGGTCGCTCTTCTCTGCACCCGCTCCAGTTCAGCTATGTCTTTCTTATACACCGGAGACCAGAACTGTGCACAGTATTCTAAGTGTGGTCGAACTAGTGACTTGTATAAAGGTAAAATTATGTTCTCCTCATGAGCATCTATGCCTCTTTTAATACATCCCATTATTTTATTTGCCTTTGAAGCAGCTGCCTGACACTGGCCACTGAATATGAGTTTGTCATCCACCCATACACCCAGGTCTTTTTCATTGACGGTTTTGCCCAGAGTTTTAGAATTAAGCACATAGTTATACATCTTATTACTTCTACCCAAGTGCATGACCTTACATTTATCCCCATTAAAGCTCATTTGCCAGTTATCAGCCCAAGCTTCTAGTTTACATAAATCATCCTGTAATATAAAATTGTCCTCCCCTGTATTGATTACCCTGCAGAGTTTAGTGTCATCTGCAAATATTGAAATTCTACTCTGAATGCCCCCTACAAGGTCATTAATAAATATGTTAAAAAGAAGAGGGCCCAATACTGACCCCTGTGGTACCCCACTGCTAACCGCGACCCAGTCCGAGTGTGCTCCATTAATAACCACCCTTTGTTTCCTATCCCTGAGCCAGCTCTCAACCCACTTACACATATTTTCCCCTATCCCCATTACTCTCATTTTATGTAACAACCTTTTGTGTGGCACCGTATCAAAAGCTTTGGAAAAGTCCATATATACTACGTCCACTGGGTTCCCTTGGTCCAGTCCTGAACTTACCTCTTCATAGAAGCTGATCAAATTAGTCTGACATGAACGGTCCCTAGTAAACCCGTGCTGATACTGGGTCATGAGGTTATTCCTCTTCAGATACTCCAGCATAGCATCCCTTAGAATGCCCTCCAGGATTTTACCCACAGTAGAGGTTAAACTTACTGGCCTATAATTACCGAGTTCAGTTTTTGCCCCTTTTTTGAATATTGGCACCACATTTGCTATACGCCAGTCCTGTGGTACAGACCCTGTTATTATGGAGTCTTTAAAGATTAAAAATAATGGTCTATCAATGACTGTACTTAGTTCCTGCAGTACTCGGGGGTGTATCCCATCCGGGCCCGGAGATTTGTCAATTTTAGTTATTTTTAGACGCCGCTGTACTTCCTGCTGGGTTAAGCAGGTGACATTTAATGGGGAATTTTTATCACTAGTCATTTTGTCTGCCATGGGATTTTCTTTTGTAAATACTGATGAAAAAAAGTCATTTAGCATATTGGCTTTTTCCTCATCCTCATCCACCATTTCACCCAGACTATTTTTAAGGGGGCCAACACTGTCATTTTTTAGTTTCTTACTATTTATATAGTTAAAGAATATTTTGGGATTATTTTTACTCTCTCTAGCAATGAGTCTCTCTGTCTCAATCTTTGCTGCCTTGATTTGCTTTTTACAGAATGTATTTAATTTTCTGTATTTATTTAATGCCTCCTCACTACCTACTTCCTTTAATTCTCTAAATGCTTTCTTTTTGTCCCTTATTGCGCCCCTTACAGCTCTATTTAGCCATATTGGTTTCCTCCTATTTCTAGTATGTTTATTCCCATACGGTATATACTGTGCACAGGTCCTATCCAGGATGCTAATAAATGTCTCCCATTTTCTTTGTGTATTTTTGTGTCTCAGGATATCGTCCCAGTTAATTGCACCAAGATCCTCTCTCATCCGTTGGAAATTTGCCCTCCTGAAGTTTAGTGTCCTTGTCACCCCCCTACTACCCATCTTATTAAAGGTTACATGAAAACTTATTATTTTGTGATCACTATTCCCCAAGTGACCCCCAACCCTTATATTTGATATGCGGTCTGGCCTGTTGGTTAATATTAGGTCTAGCAGTGCCCCCCTCCTTGTTGGGTCCTGAACCAGTTGTGAAAGGTAATTGTCTCTCATAGTTGTCAAAAACCAATTACCTTTGCTGGAACTGCAGGTTTCTGTTCCCCAATCTACTTCAGGGTAGTTGAAGTCCCCCATAATAATGACTTCTCCTTGAGTCGCAGCTTCATCTATTTGCTTTACGAGGATATTCTCCATTGCTTCCATTAGTTTTGGAGATTTATAACAAACCCCTATCAGTAATTTATTATTTTTTCCCCCTCCCCTTATCTCCACCCACAGAGACTCTACATTTTCATTAGATTCACCTATATTATCACGCAGGATGGGTTTTAAGGTCGATTTTACATACAGACACACCCCACCCCCTCGCTTATCTGTACGGTCATTTCTGAAAAGGCTATAGCCCTGCAAGTTAACAGCCCAGTCATGGCTCTCATCCAGCCACGTCTCAGATATCCCCACCATGTCATAATTATGCTCCAACAACATTAGTTCTAATTCATCCATTTTGTTGGCGAGGCTTCTGGCATTAGTATACATGCACTTGATGTTACTCTCTGTACCTCTATTCTTTCTTAAATTACTAACTGTTCTAACCCCACCCCCCATGCCACCGCCACCCCCAACTTCCTTATTTGTGCCCAGGTCTCTATCTGCACTATCTTCCCCTCCTATAAATTGAATACCCTCCCCCCCAATCCCTAGTTTAAACACTCCTCCAACCTTCTAACCATTTTCTCCCCCAGCACAGCTGCACCTTCCCCATTGAGGTGCAGCCCGTCCCTAGCGTAGAGCCTGTAGCCAACTGAGAAGTCGGCCCAGTTCTGCAGGAACCCAAACCCCTCCTTCCTACACCAATTCTTGAGCCACTTATTAACCTCCCTAATCTCCCGTTGTCTCTCTGGCGTGGCACGTGGTACAGGCAGTATTTCGGAAAATACCACGTTGGAGGTCCTTGCTTTCAGCTTGCAGCCTAATTCCCTGAAATCATCTTTAAGGACCTTCCACCTACCTCTAACTTTGTCATTTGTGCCAATGTGCACCATGACCGCTGGGTCCTCACCAGCCCCTCCCAGTAATCTGTCCACCCGATCAGCGATGTGTCGGACTCGAGCGCCAGGTAGGCAGCACACCGTCCGACGAGGCAGCACAAGGATAAGGGCACACTACAAGTCAATATTACAGGCTTACACAAACAAAAGTCTTTTTGTTAACCAGCCAGAAAGAAATGCTTAAATTCAAAAGCCAACATACAGAAAACAGCCTATTCGTTTTGGTTTGCTAAAAATGTATGTCTGGTTAATTAGGATACAATGCTGTGTACCCACACTGGTTTCCGAAAATTGATGGCCATCGCAGTCCCCCAGTTCCAGTTGCCCTGTTGTCATTACTTCTCTAGGAAAACTGTGCCTGCGCTGCACCAGCATGTCACAGACAAAATCAGCTGTTCCCTGCAAAAATCTGTCTGCTAGGGTGCATTTCACCACTGACACCTGGATGAGCAAATATGGACAGGGGTGTTACATCTTGCTGGCTGGGCACTGGGTGACTCTTGTGGCTGTGGGGGCAGGCAGTCAAAGGGCGGACCAACAAGTCTTTGACAATGCCATCATCAGCATCACTATTCTGGCCATCTACATGCTGGAGCACACTTTGAATAGTCTGCGTGAGGAGGTGGTGGTCCAAGAGGAAGAGGTGGAAGCTGAGGAGGATGTGGAAGGGATAACAATATCTCAAATTTCCAGATTTTCGTCGCATAGGCGGGTGCCATGGGAGGGTGGCTTACAGCGATCAAGGGCAGTGTATGGTACCAGACAAACTGTTATAGTGGAGATGCAGAAGCTGAGGAACAAATGGAGGAGGATGAGGAGGAAGAGGTAATGGATGCACAACAGTCAGGAGATGAAGAGGATAATAATCCCATCTCTGTTGTCTGTGGTTGGTGGGAGAGTATGGAGGAAGCAACCTTGAGTGTTAACTGGCCACCAACACAAGATGGAAGCGCCCGACACATGAGTGCCTAATTGCTGCACTGTCTTTAACATGATACCCGTATTCGTAGGGTTGGAAATAGTGCTGACTACCTGGTTACCACTCTGTTAGATCCATGGTACAAGAGTAAATTTTGCCAGATGCTTTCCTTCTTGGACACATGCTGGAGTATCGAAACACGCTTATAGACATTCTTAACAGTGGTTTTCCCCAAGACAGCAGTGAGGCACACAGTGTGCATCGCAGGTCTAGACGTCCAACTCTGGGAACGTCAAGGCGTCATTAGCTGCAGCAGAAGTGGCATAAGCAATTTCTGTGAGTCATTTCATACATTTTTTAGACCAGCCCATGCAGGGCCGACTCCAGGTTTTTGAAGGCCCTGGGCGAAAAAGTCTCAGTGGGCCCCCCCTTTAACACAAACCACGATTCATGATGCACAGATACAGCAAAGAAATATAGGTGTAGTACAATGCCAGATTAATAGCCCACGTAGTATATAACAGCCCATGTAGTATATCGCACAGCCACGTAGTATATAGCACAGCCTGCCACGTAGCATATAACAGCCCACGTAGTATATAGCAGCCCACGTAGTATATAGTACAGCCACCTAGTATATAGCACAGCCACGTAGTATATAGCACAGCCCACGTACTATATAGCACAGCCCACGTACTATAGCACAGACTGCCACGTAGTATATAACAGCCCACGTAGTATATAGCACAGCTCAAGTATATAAATGTAACCATAAGCCTCACAATACACTTGTTGCTGAGGGTAAATAACCCTCCCTGGATACCTCAAACGGGTCCAATACAAAGGACAACTCCGAATAAATATGAAACACAAGGTAAGGAGTATGAAAGTCCAAATCATCATTTAAAACAGAAACAAACCTTTATTAATTAAATAACAGACGATTTAAAATACACATATCATAATCATATATAGTATGCAATAAAGCAGAGAAATCAAGAGGGAGACTTTGAAGGTAGCCGGGTCAGATGCACACTGCAACATACATCCCAGACCTGAGTATTAGTGCAAAAAGTGGGAAAGATTATCTATGCCAGCTAGGACGCACTCATAAATAGTGTAAACCACTATGTCCACTGTCCATATAAGGCGCTGCATACATAGCCCACCGTTATAGTATCCAAATAGTCATAATTGCACACTTACCCATTGGTAATTTTAGTGGGGAGCAGTCAGCATTTCACCCGGCGGCCCCGGACGCGCGTTTCGCGGAATGGCTTTCTCAACAGGGTTCATCTATTTCCTGATCCCCTGTGTTTATATCTACCGCACACCGGAAGTGTGCTTGGCAAGCGGCGCATGCGCAGTGGCTCCCCGCATCGGCGACACCTGAGGACCGTCAACACAGGACGCACAGGGGGCGGAAGTCCGCCATGTGACGTCATAGCCTGTGCGTCCCGCATATTAGAGACGGCCGCCAGGGGAAGCCGATGATAGGGGTGTCCACCGCGCATGCGCACATACCATCGGCCATTTTTAAGGAGCCCAAAGGACGTGGCCATATCTGTGAGGGTATGGAAGCCCGAATCGGACTGGAAAGAGACCAACTGTAAGCTACCAATGTGATCCTGTGCATATATGGTGCAAATATCGGTTCAAAGAAACCGCAATATACATATAACAACAGTAAAAATCCTAACATAATAATTCTACTAACAAAAAAGGAAACATATTAAAGTGCGGTGCTATATCTCCATAAATACACATATAAATATATATACAATAGAAATAAATGATAAATAAATAGATAAATAAAAAATCATTAAGGCCATAATAGCAAATAAACATAATTAAAAAGTGCCATTGTGACAATAGGGTCTCCAAGAATCTTCAACTTCCATCCAAAAACGTAGCCGACATCCATAAAAAACCATAGGGCTCAGGGCCGTCATATATATAATGATAACAATATGCTAGAAAACACAAAGGACAAAAAACAAGTTAAAATGAGAACGGGGATATAAACACTCATAATTTAGAGGTAGGACATCCGTGTCCGTCCCATACTGGGTTTTAACAACCCATACAGGACGGACGAAGCAGTGGCAGAAGAGGGGCACAATAATCTCATAAATCTCATAGGAAGGGAGCAAAGCTGAGCTGTTCATTCAGCCCTTTTGGGGCCATGGTGTCCAGGGTGATGATCCACTTGCACTCACGCTGTGCAAGGATCTTGGCCATATTACCACCCCTAATGCCACCATGAACCCTATCAATACCTCTAACTTTAAGGCCGGTGGGATTAGACCCGTGACACAGGCGAAAATGTCTAGGAAGAGTTTTTAAACCGGATATATCCACGGCCTCCTTTCCCGCCACTATGTCCCGTACATGTTCGCGTGTCCTAACTTTCAATTCCCTAGACGTGAGACCAATGTAGATAAGGGAGCAGGGACATGTCGCATAATATATCACGTAGGTGGTATTACATGATATATATTCGCGTATCTTAAATTCCCTGCTCCCATTTGATGTTTTAAAGGTCCCACATCTCAGGATGTTAGGACACGCGACACATGACCCGCAAGGGAAGCAGCCCTGTCTCGGGCCCCTTGTACCGAAAGGGCATCTGGTTTGAGCAACATAGTGACTACTCACCAGATTATCTCTCAGATTTCTCCCCCTGCGTTGTGTCATCAAAGGGTACTGGGTTAGTTGGGAGGCCAAGATACTATCCGTAAGTAAAAATAGGCCAGTGTCTAGTAAGGCTATCACGGATCCAATCCCACCGACAGTTAGATGTTGAAATAAACCTTACTTCTGAGTCCCGAACAGGTTTTGTAGATTTAGCTTGGCACAGTAAATCCTCCCTACGTGCACCTCTCGCCCTTCTATATCCTGCCCTAATGCACCGATTGCTGTATCCCCGGGCTTTAAAACGTTCAGCCAGAATGGTAGACTGTCTCTCGAATATAAACACATATAAACACATACACAAACACAGGGGATCAGAAAATAGATGAACCCTGTTGAGAAAGCCATTCCGCGAAACGTGCGTCCGGGGCCGCCGGGTGAAATGCTGACTGCTCCCCACTAAAATTACCAATGGGTAAGTGTGCAATTATGACTATTTGGATACTATAACGGTGGGCTATGTATGCAGCGCCTTATATGGACAGTGGACATAGTGGTTTACACTATTTATGAGTGCGTCCTAGCTGGCATAGATAATCTTTCCCACTTTTTGCACTAATACTCAGGTCTGGGATGTATGTTGCAGTGTGCATCTGACCCGGCTACCTTCAAAGTCTCCCTCTTGATTTCTCTGCTTTATTGCATACTATATATGATTATGATATGTGTATTTTAAATCGTCTGTTATTTAATTAATAAAGGTTTGTTTCTGTTTTAAATGATGATTTGGACTTTCATACTCAGCACAGCTCAAGTAGTATATAACAGCCCACGTAGTATATAGCACAGCCCACGTAGTATATAACAGCCCACATAGTATACAACAGCCCACATAGTATACAACAGCCCACATAGTATATAACAGCCCACATAGTATATAGCACAGCCCACATAGTATATAGCACAGCCCATGTACTATATAGCACCGCCAACGTAGTATATAGCACAGCTCATGTACTATATAGCACAGCCCAAATACTATATAGCACAGCCCACGTAGTATATAACACAGCCATGTAGTGTAGTATATACAGACAGTAGTCTACAAGTCCCAGCATCACTGACTCAGATACCATACTGTAGGTCTGCCTTTGCTCCAGGAAGGAAGACTGCTTCCCTTTCACTGTCACGGACACCCACAAGTGCTGCTCTGCTGCTCGTCTTTCTGCTTGGCGACGCGCGGCTCATGCTCTGGGAACTGGACAGTCAGACCCCGTGCGCCGCTGGACGATGAGGATTCCCAGGGCAGGACGGGCCGCTCTGAGCTCTTAGGATGACGAGCTCGTCCTCACTCTCACCCGAAAGTGACGACACAGACCGGAAGTCACTTTGCGCATCCATGGTGAGACTACTAATCAACGGCGATGCGTCATGGCTCTCCAGCAGCTGCGAAACTCCCAGAGCTCTGTGCCGCCTGCTGCTGGGGATGTGCTCCGAGTCCTGTGAGTTGTACCGTGTATTACAGGGGGCAGGGGATGTAGTCCGGCTGCGGGGGCCCCCCCAGGAGCCTCAGTGTCATACCGTCAATGGGCGACCCCGTCTCGCCAGGGCCCCGGCACTTGCCCGGGTATGCCGGGTGCTGACGCCGGCCCTGAGCCCATGCACCAGCAGAACAGAGTACAAGTCTGACACATGTGAACAACTGGAGTGGATGGTGCATGAGTATCTGGAGCTCAATATCAATGCCATCAGGGGGGATTTTAGACCCTTTTGCATTTTGGTCTTCAAAAATGGAACAGTGGCCTGAGCTTGCTTGTCAAGCCTGGGAGGTATTGTCATGCCTGGTAGCCAGCGTTCTATCAGCAGAACATGTCTTCAGCGCTGCTAGTGGTGTCCTGACGGATAAGCGCATCCGACTATCCCCTGAGAGTGTTAACCAGTCCACCTAACTTTCATCAAAATGAACAAGTCATGGATATCCAATGACTTTTGCACCCCAGTTGCAGACTGGGCCGACTAAGTGATGTTACAAACATTTTTTGTAATGTGGAAACTCCAAGTTGGGTATCTGTCTGGTGGGTTGATTGTAGTAGGTGTGTCACAAACCTATTATACTTTTTCTACTCTGTGGAAATTGATACCACTTTAGTGGTGTGTGACAATAATTTTTTGAAATATGAGGACTCCAAGTTGAGTCTCTATCTGGTGGGTTACCTGTATTATAAGGGCTCCCAGACGGGCAGGCCTGCACTTACTGCCAATAGTTATGTATGAAACTGATGTTTGTGCCATCTGAGTGTGGCTGAAAAAAAAAACTTTGGAGGTGTTGAATGAGTTATCAGGGCGTCCTCATTAAAGTTTCAATTATCTGATGTTAGCAGAGAACAGTTCTCCTGCTTGGGCCGAAGGCTGCAAGTTTCAAATTACATTTTTGTGTTTAGCCTGAATTCCTTGCATCCTACTAGTTGTCTAGGTGTTGTTCTTCCTCAGATTCAGCTCCAGAATCAGAATTGTCATAATCACTTTCCCCACCACTTATGTGTTTCTTATCTTCGGACACTTTCTCCGGTTGGATATCTTCTTCAGAAATGGAGATATTGGCAAGCTTTTCCAATTCAGCTTCACTCACGACTTTCAAGGGGTAAAATCAGTGTTGTATAATAAAATAGCCCTATGAATAAACAACAATAATAATAATAATAATAATGAAATAGCAGTAAACACTAACCAGTTTATCAACAATGAGAGCTTATATACTACAGCAAAAAAAACTTGCCCAGACCTGTACTCAGAGCCCATCCATCTGCAGGAACTGGAGAAATCGATAAACAATAGTAGATGCAATAGATAATCCACAATGATATTATAAATAATTTATGTGACTGAAAAGAGTCATGTGACCTGAACAGCACATATTTAGCAATCATTATTTCATACAAAAAAAATAAAATTAAAAATTAAAAAACAACACTCATAATAACACCTACCTGTAAACAAACTCATCTAATCACAATTTTCTGATCCTCGTAATAAATAATCTGCAGCTTCACAAACTTTCTTCAGGTCAAATAGACTCGAACAGTACTGCAGGGTTAAAGGGAATCTATCACCACTTTTTTGCTACCCAATGTGAGAGCAGCATGATGTTGGGGCACAAACCCTGATTCCATCCATCCTTCACTTACTGGGCTACCTGCTGCAGTTTTGATAAAATCCCTATTTTTTTCTGCTGCAGATTTAGCAGTGCTCAGAATGCTGAGCGCTGTATAACCCCACCCACTTCCTTGATTGGCAAATTTCTGTGTAAACTCTAGATTAGTAGAAAGCTGGTAATCAGTGGTTAGGGAATGGTTATACAAAGCTCAGCAAGTTGTCTAGTCCTTTAGTGATAATCTCCTGCTGATAAAAGAGTAATTTTATCAAAATCACAGCAAGCAGCACAATAAATGATACATTCCTGAAGTCAAGGTGTCTGACTCTACATTATGCTCCTCTCAGATTGCTTGTCAAAAACTTTGTGACATTCTCTATAAAGTTTGATATTTACTGTTTGTATATGGGTTTGGTAGAAACAGAACATTTCAAACAGTGGTACATATACTTTTGTACATTGGCTCAGTGGTTAGCGCTGTTGCGGTGTAGCGCTTGAATCGTGGGTTCAAATCCCACTAATGACAACAGTTTATAGGTTCTCCCCATTTTTGTGTGGGTTTTCTCTGGGTTCTCTGCTTTCCTCCCACAATCCAAAGACATACAGTACTAATAGGGTATTTATTTAGATTGTGAGCCCCATTGGAGACAGTGATGATAATGTTTGTTAAGCATTGCGGAATATGATGGCGCTATATAAGTGAGTAAAATAAATACAAAAAATATATATATGACTGCTAAAGCTCCTGAGCAACAGAAAAAAAAAATGTATTTATGTATTCAATGTTTCCATATACATTACTAAGCACAGAATGCAGTTGCATGTGTTTGTCATTGTTTGCAACTACATTACTGTCTCAGCCGCCTGTACCCTATTACATAATATCTCTGGCGTTTTGCTTACATCAGGATAAAGGACATGGAGGTGATTTTATCAAATCTTTAACACCACAAAAAATGCATAAAAGCTTTGAAAAGTGGCAACATTTTTACACAACACAGACTTGTGCAAAAACGTTGTAACTTTTTCATGCCAGTTTGAAGCAGCTCCACCAAAATGGGCAGAGTTGAGGAGGAGCCTGGCAGCATGGGGCATAACTATGTCTGCGAATCAGATTCAGCAAAAGTGCCATTACTGGAGTAGCATTTGTGCTGAGGCACAAGGTGGAGAAACCACTGACCAGTTGTGCCAAATTCTTTAAGTGGCATGCTCCTCCTAATAAATTTGGCACATCATACGCCATCAAGCCATTCATAAAGACTTGCATGAACAACTTCAGTCTTAAAGAATGAATTGGCTCCATATTATTATTGGGTATTATATAGCTAGATAGTATTATTTTATCCCGCTAGACAGCTAAGAAGGGGGATATAGGGAGAGCATAGACTTATGACCTACATGAAATTTTTGGCAATTGGACACCACAGGACTAGTGTTGAGCGATACTTTCCGATATCGGAAAGTATCAGTATCGGAAAGTATCGGCCGATACCGTCAAAATATCGGATCTAATCCGATACCGATACCCGATCCCAATGCAAGTCAATGGGACGAAAATATCGGAATTAAAATAAACCCTTTATAAACTTGTAGGTTCATTCTACATGAAGGAAAACAACTAAGAATAATGTAGGATGTATTGGGGGACGTGGCGGAGACATTAAAGGCACAGAGGTTTAGCCCAATGTAATAGAATAGCAGGATTTTGGTTTTTTTTATGACGTTCGGCGGTAGAAAGATTTTGACTATGTTAATTTTTTTTTTATTTTGTCAGATATTGATGTTTCACTACTTCCACGCCCTTCACCTTCTTTTTTACTTCTCCCACACTTTCTTCTTCATTATCCTCATCATCAGCTTCTTTGACATCAACTTCTTCACCTTATTCATCTTCTTCTTCATCTTCTACCTATTATTTTTTTGGTTACATTGTTCATATTCTTTTTATTTTACTATTATCTTCATCATATTCTACTTCTTCATCATATTCTTATTTGTGACAGGCATTCCCGTAGTTGTTATCTATAAAAGTTTGAAGATTACACCTTCCGTTCTGCCTGTCACAAAAGAGTTACATTTGTCCGCGTTCAGTTTGGCCTGCAGCATCAGGCTTTATCCAGGGGCACCACGAGGAGGAACGGACTCACCCCCATACACTGCTTAGTCTTCTTCTGCTTATAATTTAGATAATATTTTTTGCTCTGATATTTAGTGTTATGCTTAATGTTCTTCTGCTCTTTGTTCTGCAGCCTCTTGTTCTTCTGCTTCTCGGTCTTCCAGGTCGTCATCGTCTCCAGGGTCGTCGTCTCCGGGGTCGTCGTCATCGGGGTGGTCTTCAGGGTCATCGTCTCCAGGGTCGTCGTCATCACGGTGGTTGTCGTCTCTGGTGTCGTCGTCATCTTAGGGGTGGTCTTCCGGGTCATCGTGTTTAGTCTCTTGAACTTGGAAATGTAGCAGAAGGTACAAGAAGGCTGAGAAAATGCCGAGAACCAGCTGATGGAACTGGAACTCGGATGGCTACCCGAAGGTCCAAGAGCCAATGGAACTACCGAGGACCAGCTGACGTTACTGGAACCCGGTTACTAAGCAGGAGGTACCCGTGCCTGAAAGCACTACCAAGGACCACCTGACGTTGGTGGAACTCGGATACCCAGAGGGAGGCACCTAAGCCAAAGGCTCTGCCCGGAACCAGCTGACGGTACTGGAACCAGGATGGGGAGCAGAAGGTACAAGAGCAAAAGACACTGCCGAGAACCAGCTGACGGTGCTGGAACCCGGATGGGTAGCCGAAGGTCCAAGAGCCAATGGAACTACCGAGGACCAGCTGACGTTACTGGAACCCGGTTACTAAGCAGGAGGTACCCGTGCCTGAAAGCACTACCAAGGACCACCTGACGTTGGTGGAACTCGGATACCCAGAGGGAGGCACCTAAGCCAAAGGCTCTGCCCAGAACCAGCTGACGGTACTGGAACCAGGATGGGGAGCAGAAGGTACAAGAGCAAGTGTCTGCGTGGCTTTTGCAGGACACGATGCCGGCTGCACAGCAGGGGAACAGCTGGCGGTGCTGAACCCCACTGACACATTGGCTGGTGTTTTTCTCTGTGCAGCTAGCAGTACCGGGCCCCAACTGGCGGTGTTGGAGCCCGGGGTCAGCAGGAGGAGGAGATGGAGCAGAGTGTAGGTCGAAGCCTGCACTGGCGGCAGCTTTGGGTCTGTTGTGCCTGCGTGGCAGTTGCAGGACACGTTGCCGGCTGCACAGCAGGGGAACAGCTGGCGGTGCTGAACCCCACTGACACATTGGCTGGTGTTTGGCTCTGTGCAGCTAGCAGTACCGGGCCCCAACTGGCGGTGTTGGAGCCCGGGCTCTGCAGGGGGAGCAGAGTGTAGGCCGAAGCCTACTTGAACCAATTTCAAAGGTAACCTTTAACCCCCCCTCAGGGGTTACAAAGTAGAAGAGCCACAGCTTATGCAGCAGTAGTGCTGCACAAGTCAAAGGTTGCTCTTTTAATTTTGCTCCTTGCACACGCTGAATGAAACACGTATAACATTTAGCCCTTTATACAGTCAAACTGTGTTGGAGGCGCGAGTTCCCTTTGTAATGAGACGCAGCACAGGTCAAGAATCCCACCTTGGTGCTGGGTGCAGCCTCCTGAGCGTTGTTATTTGCTGTACAGGAGTCTGCGCTGTCGTGTTATCCCCCGGCCTAGCGCTGTTAGCGCTGCCCATCTTCTGACCTCATTTAATGTCGGCCGGTGCGGTTCGCGATGACCATGAATCCCAGCCCCGCAGTGTCTTAACATTGTTAAAACACTGCGGGGCTGGGATTCATGGCCTGGCGCAGCACATATGTTCGCCTCTCGCACTCGGGTCCTTACACCCGCTTCAGACTGTGCGGCGTCAGCTGATCCCTTATCGCATGCCGCGGCCATGAAGCCGCACAGTCTGAAGAAGGCGGAAGGAGATGAGGGACAGGCGAAGTGATGCACCGCTCATGCCCATCAATCACACCCTCGCAGTCCCAAGAAATAAGACACCGAGGGGCGTTGTGTGGGTCAGGGCGGCCGCAGAGGCGCAGGCAGCCAAACAATGATGCCAGAAGACGGGCAGCGCTACCAAGGGGGTTGCAGCGTGTCATTACAAAGGAAAGTCACACCACCGGGACGGTTAAATGGTCACACAGAGGACACATTTTAGACGTGTTTTCAGTTCCACATGTGCGAGGAGAATACGTTTATGAGCCACCTTGCACACATGCAGCATTACCGCTGTACAAGGTGGCCTTAAAAACGTACAAACGCCTGGGGGAGGGGGGACAGGTTCCCTTCAATTTCAGTTCTTGTGTCTGCGTGGCTTTTGCAGGACACGATGCCGGCTGCACAGCAGGGGAACAGCTGGCGGTGCTGAACCCCACTGACACATTGGCTGGTGTTTTTCTCTGTGCAGCTAGCAGTACCGGGCCCCAACTGGCGGTGTTAGAGCCCAGGGTCAGCAGGAGGAGGAGATGGAGCAGAGTGTAGGCCGAAGCCTGCACTGGCGGCAGCTTTGGGTCTGTTGTGCCTGCGTGGCAGTTGCAGGACACGTTGCCGGCTGCACAGCAGGGGAACAGCTGGCGGTGCTGAACCCCACTGACACATTGGCTGGTGTTTGGCTCTGTGCAGCTAGCAGTACCGGGCCCCAACTGGCGGTGTTGGAGCCCGGGCTCTGCAGGGGGAGCAGAGTGTAGGCCGAAGCCTACTTGAACCAATTTCAAAGGTAACCTTTAACCCCCCCTCAGGGGTTACAAAGTAGAAGAGCCACAGCTTATGCAGCAGTAGTGCTGCACAAGTCAAAGGTTGCTCTTTTAATTTTGCTCCTTGCACACGCTGAATGAAACACGTATAACATTTAGCCCTTTATACAGTCAAACTGTGTTGGAGGCGCGAGTTCCCTTTGTAATGAGACGCAGCACAGATGTCAAGAATCCCACCTTGGTGCTGGGTGCAGCCTCCTGAGCGTTGTTATTTGCTGTACAGGAGTCTGCGCTGTCGTGTTATCCCCCGGCCTAGCGCTGTTAGCGCTGCCCATCTTCTGACCTCATTTAATGTCGGCCGGTGCGGTTCGCGATGACCATGAATCCCAGCCCCGCAGTGTCTTAACATTGTTAAAACACTGCGGGGCTGGGATTCATGGCCTGGCGCAGCACATATGTTCGCCTCTCGCACTCGGGTCCTTACACCCGCTTCAGACTGTGCGGCGTCAGCTGATCCCTTATCGCATGCCGCGGCCATGAAGCCGCACAGTCTGAAGAAGGCGGAAGGAGATGAGGGACAGGCGAAGTGATGCACCGCTCATGCCCATCAATCACACCCTCGCAGTCCCAAGAAATAAGACACCGAGGGGCGTTGTGTGGGTCAGGGCGGCCGCAGAGGCGCAGGCAGCCAAACAATGATGCCAGAAGACGGGCAGCGCTACCAAGGGGGTTGCAGCGTGTCATTACAAAGGAAAGTCACACCACCGGGACGGTTAAATGGTCACACAGAGGACACATTTTAGACGTGTTTTCAGTTCCACATGTGCGAGGAGAATACGTTTATGAGCCACCTTGCACACATGCAGCATTACCGCTGTACAAGGTGGCCTTAAAAACGTACAAACGCCTGGGGGAGGGGGGACAGGTTCCCTTCAATTTCAGTTCTTGTGTCTGCGTGGCTTTTGCAGGACACGATGCCGGCTGCACAGCAGGGGAACAGCTGGCGGTGCTGAACCCCACTGACACATTGGCTGGTGTTTTTCTCTGTGCAGCTAGCAGTACCGGGCCCCAACTGGCGGTGTTAGAGCCCAGGGTCAGCAGGAGGAGGAGATGGAGCAGAGTGTAGGCCGAAGCCTGCACTGGCGGCAGCTTTGGGTCTGTTGTGCCTGCGTGGCAGATGCAGGACACGTTGCCGGCTGCACAGCAGGGGAACAGCTGGCGGTGCTGAACCCCACTGACACATTGGCTGGTGTTTGGCTCTGTGCAGCTAGCAGTACCGGGCCCCAACTGGCGGTGTTGGAGCCCGGGCTCTGCAGGGGGAGCAGAGTGTAGGCCGAAGCCTACTTGAACCAATTTCAAAGGTAACCTTTAACCCCCCCTCAGGGGTTACAAAGTAGAAGAGCCACAGCTTATGCAGCAGTAGTGCTGCACAAGTCAAAGGTTGCTCTTTTAATTTTGCTCCTTGCACACGCTGAATGAAACACGTATAACATTTAGCCCTTTATACAGTCAAACTGTGTTGGAGGCGCGAGTTCCCTTTGTAATGAGACGCAGCACAGATGTCAAGAATCCCACCTTGGTGCTGGGTGCAGCCTCCTGAGCGTTGTTATTTGCTGTACAGGAGTCTGCGCTGTCGTGTTATCCCCCGGCCTAGCGCTGTTAGCGCTGCCCATCTTCTGACCTCATTTAATGTCGGCCGGTGCGGTTCGCGATGACCATGAATCCCAGCCCCGCAGTGTCTTAACATTGTTAAAACACTGCGGGGCTGGGATTCATGGCCTGGCGCAGCACATATGTTCGCCTCTCGCACTCGGGTCCTTACACCCGCTTCAGACTGTGCGGCGTCAGCTGATCCCTTATCGCATGCCGCGGCCATGAAGCCGCACAGTCTGAAGAAGGCGGAAGGAGATGAGGGACAGGCGAAGTGATGCACCGCTCATGCCCATCAATCACACCCTCGCAGTCCCAAGAAATAAGACACCGAGGGGCGTTGTGTGGGTCAGGGCGGCCGCAGAGGCGCAGGCAGCCAAACAATGATGCCAGAAGACGGGCAGCGCTACCAAGGGGGTTGCAGCGTGTCATTACAAAGGAAAGTCACACCACCGGGACGGTTAAATGGTCACACAGAGGACACATTTTAGACGTGTTTTCAGTTCCACATGTGCGAGGAGAATACGTTTATGAGCCACCTTGCACACATGCAGCATTACCGCTGTACAAGGTGGCCTTAAAAACGTACAAACGCCTGGGGGAGGGGGGACAGGTTCCCTTCAATTTCAGTTCTTGTGTCTGCGTGGCTTTTGCAGGACACGATGCCGGCTGCACAGCAGGGGAACAGCTGGCGGTGCTGAACCCCACTGACACATTGGCTGGTGTTTTTCTCTGTGCAGCTAGCAGTACCGGGCCCCAACTGGCGGTGTTAGAGCCCAGGGTCAGCAGGAGGAGGAGATGGAGCAGAGTGTAGGCCGAAGCCTGCACTGGCGGCAGCTTTGGGTCTGTTGTGCCTGCGTGGCAGTTGCAGGACACGTTGCCGGCTGCACAGCAGGGGAACAGCTGGCGGTGCTGAACCCCACTGACACATTGGCTGGTGTTTGGCTCTGTGCAGCTAGCAGTACCGGGCCCCAACTGGCGGTGTTGGAGCCCGGGCTCTGCAGGGGGAGCAGAGTGTAGGCCGAAGCCTACTTGAACCAATTTCAAAGGTAACCTTTAACCCCCCCTCAGGGGTTACAAAGTAGAAGAGCCACAGCTTATGCAGCAGTAGTGCTGCACAAGTCAAAGGTTGCTCTTTTAATTTTGCTCCTTGCACACGCTGAATGAAACACGTATAACATTTAGCCCTTTATACAGTCAAACTGTGTTGGAGGCGCGAGTTCCCTTTGTAATGAGACGCAGCACAGATGTCAAGAATCCCACCTTGGTGCTGGGTGCAGCCTCCTGAGCGTTGTTATTTGCTGTACAGGAGTCTGCGCTGTCGTGTTATCCCCCGGCCTAGCGCTGTTAGCGCTGCCCATCTTCTGACCTCATTTAATGTCGGCCGGTGCGGTTCGCGATGACCATGAATCCCAGCCCCGCAGTGTCTTAACATTGTTAAAACACTGCGGGGCTGGGATTCATGGCCTGGCGCAGCACATATGTTCGCCTCTCGCACTCGGGTCCTTACACCCGCTTCAGACTGTGCGGCGTCAGCTGATCCCTTATCGCATGCCGCGGCCATGAAGTCGCACAGTCTGAAGAAGGCGGAAGGAGATGAGGGACAGGCGAAGTGATGCACCGCTCATGCCCATCAATCACACCCTCGCAGTCCCAAGAAATAAGACACCGAGGGGCGTTGTGTGGGTCAGGGCGGCCGCAGAGGCGCAGGCAGCCAAACAATGATGCCAGAAGACGGGCAGCGCTACCAAGGGGGTTGCAGCGTGTCATTACAAAGGAAAGTCACACCACCGGGACGGTTAAATGGTCACACAGAGGACACATTTTAGACGTGTTTTCAGTTCCACATGTGCGAGGAGAATACGTTTATGAGCCACCTTGCACACATGCAGCATTACCGCTGTACAAGGTGGCCTTAAAAACGTACAAACGCCTGGGGGAGGGGGGACAGGTTCCCTTCAATTTCAGTTCTTGTGTCTGCGTGGCTTTTGCAGGACACGATGCCGGCTGCACAGCAGGGGAACAGCTGGCGGTGCTGAACCCCACTGACACATTGGCTGGTGTTTTTCTCTGTGCAGCTAGCAGTACCGGGCCCCAACTGGCGGTGTTAGAGCCCAGGGTCAGCAGGAGGAGGAGATGGAGCAGAGTGTAGGCCGAAGCCTGCACTGGCGGCAGCTTTGGGTCTGTTGTGCCTGCGTGGCAGTTGCAGGACACGTTGCCGGCTGCACAGCAGGGGAACAGCTGGCGGTGCTGAACCCCACTGACACATTGGCTGGTGTTTGGCTCTGTGCAGCTAGCAGTACCGGGCCCCAACTGGCGGTGTTGGAGCCCGGGCTCTGCAGGGGGAGCAGAGTGTAGGCCGAAGCCTACTTGAACCAATTTCAAAGGTAACCTTTAACCCCCCCTCAGGGGTTACAAAGTAGAAGAGCCACAGCTTATGCAGCAGTAGTGCTGCACAAGTCAAAGGTTGCTCTTTTAATTTTGCTCCTTGCACACGCTGAATGAAACACGTATAACATTTAGCCCTTTATACAGTCAAACTGTGTTGGAGGCGCGAGTTCCCTTTGTAATGAGACGCAGCACAGATGTCAAGAATCCCACCTTGGTGCTGGGTGCAGCCTCCTGAGCGTTGTTATTTGCTGTACAGGAGTCTGCGCTGTCGTGTTATCCCCCGGCCTAGCGCTGTTAGCGCTGCCCATCTTCTGACCTCATTTAATGTCGGCCGGTGCGGTTCGCGATGACCATGAATCCCAGCCCCGCAGTGTCTTAACATTGTTAAAACACTGCGGGGCTGGGATTCATGGCCTGGCGCAGCACATATGTTCGCCTCTCGCACTCGGGTCCTTACACCCGCTTCAGACTGTGCGGCGTCAGCTGATCCCTTATCGCATGCCGCGGCCATGAAGTCGCACAGTCTGAAGAAGGCGGAAGGAGATGAGGGACAGGCGAAGTGATGCACCGCTCATGCCCATCAATCACACCCTCGCAGTCCCAAGAAATAAGACACCGAGGGGCGTTGTGTGGGTCAGGGCGGCCGCAGAGGCGCAGGCAGCCAAACAATGATGCCAGAAGACGGGCAGCGCTACCAAGGGGGTTGCAGCGTGTCATTACAAAGGAAAGTCACACCACCGGGACGGTTAAATGGTCACACAGAGGACACATTTTAGACGTGTTTTCAGTTCCACATGTGCGAGGAGAATACGTTTATGAGCCACCTTGCACACATGCAGCATTACCGCTGTACAAGGTGGCCTTAAAAACGTACAAACGCCTGGGGGAGGGGGGACAGGTTCCCTTCAATTTCAGTTCTTGTGTCTGCGTGGCTTTTGCAGGACACGATGCCGGCTGCACAGCAGGGGAACAGCTGGCGGTGCTGAACCCCACTGACACATTGGCTGGTGTTTTTCTCTGTGCAGCTAGCAGTACCGGGCCCCAACTGGCGGTGTTGGAGCCCGGGGTCAGCAGGAGGAGGAGATGGAGCAGAGTGTAGGCCGAAGCCTGCACTGGCGGCAGCTTTGGGTCTGTTGTGCCTGCGTGGCAGTTGCAGGACACGTTGCCGGCTGCACAGCAGGGGAACAGCTGGCGGTGCTGAACCCCACTGACACATTGGCTGGTGTTTTTCTCTGTGCAGCTAGCAGTACCGGGCCCCAACTGGCGGTGTTGGAGCCCGGGCTCTGCAGGGGGAGCAGAGTGTAGGCCGAAGCCTACTTGAACCAATTTCAAAGGTAACCTTTAACCCCCCCTCAGGGGTTACAAAGTAGAAGAGCCACAGCTTATGCAGCAGTAGTGCTGCACAAGTCAAAGGTTGCTCTTTTAATTTTGCTCCTTGCACACGCTGAATGAAACACGTATAACATTTAGCCCTTTATACAGTCAAACTGTGTTGGAGGCGCGAGTTCCCTTTGTAATGAGACGCAGCACAGATGTCAAGAATCCCACCTTGGTGCTGGGTGCAGCCTCCTGAGCGTTGTTATTTGCTGTACAGGAGTCTGCGCTGTTGTGTTATCCCCCGGCCTAGCGCTGTTAGCGCTGCCCATCTTCTGACCTCATTTAATGTCGGCCGGTGCGGTTCGCGATGACCATGAATCCCAGCCCCGCAGTGTCTTAACATTGTTAAAACACTGCGGGGCTGGGATTCATGGCCTGGCGCAGCACATGTGTTCGCCTCTCGCACTCGGGTCCTTACACCCGCTTCAGACTGTGCGGCGTCAGCTGATCCCTTATCGCATGCCGCGGCCATGAAGCCGCACAGTCTGAAGAAGGCGGAAGGAGATGAGGGACAGGCGAAGTGATGCACCGCTCATGCCCATCAATCACACCCTCGCAGTCCCAAGAAATAAGACACCGAGGGGCGTTGTGTGGGTCAGGGCGGCCGCAGAGGCGCAGGCAGCCAAACAATGATGCCAGAAGACGGGCAGCGCTACCAAGGGGGTTGCAGCGTGTCATTACAAAGGAAAGTCACACCACCGGGATGGTTAAATGGTCACACAGAGGACACATTTTAGACGTGTTTTCAGTTCCACATGTACGAGGAGAATACGTTTATGAGCCACCTTGCACACATGCAGCATTACCGCTGTACAAGGTGGCCTTAAAAACGTACAAACGCCTGGGGGAGGGGGGACAGGTTCCCTTCAATTTCAGTTCTTGTGTCTGCGTGGCTTTTGCAGGACACGATGCCGGCTGCACAGCAGGGGAACAGCTGGCGGTGCTGAACCCCACTGACACATTGGCTGGTGTTTTTCTCTGTGCAGCTAGCAGTACCGGGCCCCAACTGGCGGTGTTAGAGCCCGGGGTCAGCAGGAGGAGGAGATGGAGCAGAGTGTAGGCCGAAGCCTGCACTGGCGGCAGCTTTGGGTCTGTTGTGCCTGCGTGGCAGTTGCAGGACACGTTGCCGGCTGCACAGCAGGGGAACAGCTGGCGGTGCTGAACCCCACTGACACATTGGCTGGTGTTTGGCTCTGTGCAGCTAGCAGTACCGGGCCCCAACTGGCGGTGTTGGAGCCCGGGCTCTGCAGGGGGAGCAGAGTGTAGGCCGAAGCCTACTTGAACCAATTTCAAAGGTAACCTTTAACCCCCCCTCAGGGGTTACAAAGTAGAAGAGCCACAGCTTATGCAGCAGTAGTGCTGCACAAGTCAAAGGTTGCTCTTTTAATTTTGCTCCTTGCACACGCTGAATGAAACACGTATAACATTTAGCCCTTTATACAGTCAAACTGTGTTGGAGGCGCGAGTTCCCTTTGTAATGAGACGCAGCACAGATGTCAAGAATCCCACCTTGGTGCTGGGTGCAGCCTCCTGAGCGTTGTTATTTGCTGTACAGGAGTCTGCGCTGTCGTGTTATCCCCCGGCCTAGCGCTGTTAGCGCTGCCCATCTTCTGACCTCATTTAATGTCGGCCGGTGCGGTTCGCGATGACCATGAATCCCAGCCCCGCAGTGTCTTAACATTGTTAAAACACTGCGGGGCTGGGATTCATGGCCTGGCGCAGCACATATGTTCGCCTCTCGCACTCGGGTCCTTACACCCGCTTCAGACTGTGCGGCGTCAGCTGATCCCTTATCGCATGCCGCGGCCATGAAGCCGCACAGTCTGAAGAAGGCGGAAGGAGATGAGGGACAGGCGAAGTGATGCACCGCTCATGCCCATCAATCACACCCTCGCAGTCCCAAGAAATAAGACACCGAGGGGCGTTGTGTGGGTCAGGGCGGCCGCAGAGGCGCAGGCAGCCAAACAATGATGCCAGAAGACGGGCAGCGCTACCAAGGGGGTTGCAGCGTGTCATTACAAAGGAAAGTCACACCACCGGGACGGTTAAATGGTCACACAGAGGACACATTTTAGACGTGTTTTCAGTTCCACATGTGCGAGGAGAATACGTTTATGAGCCACCTTGCACACATGCAGCATTACCGCTGTACAAGGTGGCCTTAAAAACGTACAAACGCCTGGGGGAGGGGGGACAGGTTCCCTTCAATTTCAGTTCTTGTGTCTGCGTGGCTTTTGCAGGACACGATGCCGGCTGCACAGCAGGGGAACAGCTGGCGGTGCTGAACCCCACTGACACATTGGCTGGTGTTTTTCTCTGTGCAGCTAGCAGTACCGGGCCCCAACTGGCGGTGTTAGAGCCCAGGGTCAGCAGGAGGAGGAGATGGAGCAGAGTGTAGGCCGAAGCCTGCACTGGCGGCAGCTTTGGGTCTGTTGTGCCTGCGTGGCAGTTGCAGGACACGTTGCCGGCTGCACAGCAGGGGAACAGCTGGCGGTGCTGAACCCCACTGACACATTGGCTGGTGTTTGGCTCTGTGCAGCTAGCAGTACCGGGCCCCAACTGGCGGTGTTGGAGCCCGGGCTCTGCAGGGGGAGCAGAGTGTAGGCCGAAGCCTACTTGAACCAATTTCAAAGGTAACCTTTAACCCCCCCTCAGGGGTTACAAAGTAGAAGAGCCACAGCTTATGCAGCAGTAGTGCTGCACAAGTCAAAGGTTGCTCTTTTAATTTTGCTCCTTGCACACGCTGAATGAAACACGTATAACATTTAGCCCTTTATACAGTCAAACTGTGTTGGAGGCGCGAGTTCCCTTTGTAATGAGACGCAGCACAGATGTCAAGAATCCCACCTTGGTGCTGGGTGCAGCCTCCTGAGCGTTGTTATTTGCTGTACAGGAGTCTGCGCTGTCGTGTTATCCCCCGGCCTAGCGCTGTTAGCGCTGCCCATCTTCTGACCTCATTTAATGTCGGCCGGTGCGGTTCGCGATGACCATGAATCCCAGCCCCGCAGTGTCTTAACATTGTTAAAACACTGCGGGGCTGGGATTCATGGCCTGGCGCAGCACATATGTTCGCCTCTCGCACTCGGGTCCTTACACCCGCTTCAGACTGTGCGGCGTCAGCTGATCCCTTATCGCATGCCGCGGCCATGAAGCCGCACAGTCTGAAGAAGGCGGAAGGAGATGAGGGACAGGCGAAGTGATGCACCGCTCATGCCCATCAATCACACCCTCGCAGTCCCAAGAAATAAGACACCGAGGGGCGTTGTGTGGGTCAGGGCGGCCGCAGAGGCGCAGGCAGCCAAACAATGATGCCAGAAGACGGGCAGCGCTACCAAGGGGGTTGCAGCGTGTCATTACAAAGGAAAGTCACACCACCGGGACGGTTAAATGGTCACACAGAGGACACATTTTAGACGTGTTTTCAGTTCCACATGTGCGAGGAGAATACGTTTATGAGCCACCTTGCACACATGCAGCATTACCGCTGTACAAGGTGGCCTTAAAAATGTACAAACGCCTGGGGGAGGGGGGACAGGTTCCCTTCAATTTCAGTTCTTGTGTCTGCGTGGCTTTTGCAGGACACGATGCCGGCTGCACAGCAGGGGAACAGCTGGCGGTGCTGAACCCCACTGACACATTGGCTGGTGTTTTTCTCTGTGCAGCTAGCAGTACCGGGCCCCAACTGGCGGTGTTAGAGCCCAGGGTCAGCAGGAGGAGGAGATGGAGCAGAGTGTAGGCCGAAGCCTGCACTGGCGGCAGCTTTGGGTCTGTTGTGCCTGCGTGGCAGTTGCAGGACACGTTGCCGGCTGCACAGCAGGGGAACAGCTGGCGGTGCTGAACCCCACTGACACATTGGCTGGTGTTTGGCTCTGTGCAGCTAGCACATCTGGGCCCCAACTGGCGGTGTTAGAGCCCAGGGTCAGCAGGAGGAGGAGAGGGAGCAGAGTGTAGGCCGAAGCCTGCACTGGAGCAAGTTTAAAGGGAAACTTTAACCCCACCCAGGCGTTTGTAGCTGAAAGAGCCATCGTGTACAGCACTAATGCTGGAAAAGGTAAACATAGCTCTTTTAATTATGGTCCTTGCACATGCTGAACCTAACACTTATAAAAAGTGTCCCCTCCTACCGTGATACCGTCCGGTAGGAGGAACTTTCCTTTGTGATGTGACGCAGCACAGCCGTCATTCTTAACCCCTTGGCGCCGTGCGCCGCCTCCTCAGCGTTGTTTGAATCAGTCCCGGAGCCTGCGCTGTTAGGTTAGCCCTTGGCCATGCACACATTTTGCGCTGCCCGTCTTCTGACATCATTTGGTGTCAGGCTGGCTGCGCCTGTGCGGCCGCGCTGGCCGAGAGCCCGCCTCGTACTGTCTTCTGATTTAATCCCACTGGGGGCCTGAGATCCATGGACATGCGCAGTGCATATCTGAACCTCCACCTCTCACTCATCTCCCTACGGCTTCTTCTGACTGTGCGGTGTCACGGCCGTGGCATGCTATTAGGGACCAGCTGACACCGAACAGTCTGAAGAAGGGCTCCAAGGGGGTAAGAATGACGGCTGTGCTGCGTCACATCACAAAGGAAAGTTCCACCAACCGTACGGTATCACGGTAGGAGGGGACACTTTTCATAAGTGTTAGGATCAGCATGTGCAAGGAGCACCACGAAAAGAGGCACTTTTTCCCTTTGCATCATTACTGCTGCACAAGGTTGCTCCTTCAGTAACAAACGCCTGGGGGGGGGGTTCCCTTAAATTTAACTTGTTGTGCCTGCGTGGCGGTCGCAGTACACGTTGCCGGCTGCACAGCAGGGGAACAGCTGGCCGTGCTGAACCCCACTAACACATTGGCGAGGTGTTTGGCTCTGTGCGGACAGCACTTCTGGACGGCAACTAGCGGTGTTGGAGCCCAGGGACAGGTGGAGGAGGAGGTGGAGGAGGTAGGAGGGATTGACACACACACAGCAGGGGAACAGCTGACGTTACTGAACCCCAATAACAGAGGAGGGACTGTCGGGACTGTGCGTACAGCACTACCAGGCAACAACTAGCGGTGTTGGAGCCCAGGGACAGGTGGAGGAGGAGGAGGAGGTGGAGGAGGTAGGAGGGATTGCCACACACACAGCAGGGGAACAGCTGACGTTACTGAACCCCAATAACAGAGGAGGGACTGTCAGGACTGTGCGTACAGCACTACCAGGCAACAACTAGCGGTGTTGGAGCCCAGGGACAGGTGGAGGAGGAGGAGGAGGTGGAGGAGGTAGGAGGGATTGCCACACACACAGCAGGTGTTGTGAATTTACTTTTTGCTCCCTCTAGTGGTTACTAGTTTTTTGACTCTGGTTTTTCTGTCATTCCTTTTATCCGCACCTGGGTCGTTAGTTAAGGGTGTTGCTATTTAAGCTCCCTGGACCTTCAGTTCAATGCCTGGCAACGTAGTTATCAGAGCTAGTCTGCTGTGCTCTTGTCTACTGATCCTGGTTCCAGTTATATCAGCTAAGTCCGCTTTTTGCTTTTTGCTATTTTGTTTTGGTTTTGTATTTTTGTCCAGCTTGTTCCAAATATATATCCTGACCTTTGCTGGAAGCTCTAGGGGGCTGGTGTTCTCCCCCCGGACCGTTAGACGGTTCGGGGGTTCTTGAATTTCCAGTGTGGATTTTGATAGGGTTTTTGTTGACCATATAAGTTACCTTTCTTTATTCTGCTATCAGTAAGCGGGCCTCTCTGTGCTAAACCTGGTTCATTTCTGTGTTTGTCATTTCCTCTTACCTCACCGTTATTATTTGTGGGGGGCTTCTATCCAGCTTTGGGGTCCCCTTCTCTGGAGGCAAGAAAGGTCTTTTGTTTTCCTCTACTAGGGGTAGCTAGATTCTCCGGCTGGAGCGTGTCATCTAGAATCAACGTAGGAATGATCCCCGGCTACTTCTAGTGTTGGCGTTAGGAGTAGATATATGGTCAACCCAGCTACCACTGCCCTATGAGCTGGATTTTTGTATTCTGCAGACTTCCACGTTCCTCTGAGACCCTCGCCATTGGGGTCATAACAGTTTGCCAGGCCAGTATTAAATGTTTAATGCATTGCAGAAGAGGGATTATAAGAAAGAAGATTCTGAGTTTTTTTGTTTTTTTTTTTTCTTCTTCTTCCCCTTTACCTCAGAGTGGCTATGCTTGCTGCAGACATGAATGTCCAGACCTTGATTACAAGTGTGGACCAGCTGGCTACTCGTGTGCAGGGCATACAAGACTATGTTATCAGTAATCCTAGGTCAGAACCTAAAATACCGATTCCTGAACTGTTTTCCGGAGACAGGTTTAAGTTTAGGAATTTTGTGAATAATTGTAAATTGTTTTTGTCCCTGAGACCCTGTTCATCTGGAGACTCTGCTCAGCAAGTAAAAATTGTTATTTCGTTCTTACGGGGCGACCCTCAGGATTGGGCTTTTTCGCTGGCGCCAGGAGATCCGGCATTGGCTGATATTAATGCGTTTTTTCTGGCGCTCGGTTTACTTTATGAGGAACCCAATCTTGAGATTCAGGCAGAAAAGGCCTTGCTGGCTATGTCTCAGGGGCAGGACGAGGCTGAAGTGTACTGCCAAAAATTTCGGAAATGGTCCGTGCTGACACATTGGAACGAGTGTGCACTGGCCGCTAATTTTAGAAATGGCCTTTCTGAAGCCATTAAGAATGTTATGGTGGGTTTTCCCATTCCCACAGGTCTGAATGATACTATGGCACTGGCTATTCAAATTGACCGGCGGTTGCGGGAGCGCAAAACCACAAATTCCCTCATGGTGTTGTCTGAACAGACACCTAATTCGGTGCAATGTGATAGAAAAATCGCAAATTCCCTCATGGTGTTGTCTGAACAGACACCTGATTTAATGCAATGTGATAGAATCCTGACTAGAAATGAGCGGAAAATTCATAGACGCCGGAATGGCTTGTGCTACTACTGTGGTGATTCTACACATATTATCTCAGCATGCTCTAAACGTATAGCTAAGGTTGTTAGTCCTGTCACCGTTGGTAATTTGCAACCTAAATTTATTCTGTCTGTAACTTTGATTTGCTCACTGTCGTCTTTTCCTGTCATGGCGTTTGTAGATTCAGGTGCTGCCCTGAGTCTTATGGATCTGTCATTTGCTAAGCACTGTGGTTTTACTCTTGAACCATTAGAAAATCCTATTCCTCTTAGGGGTATTGATGCTACGCCATTGGCAGCAAATAAACCGCAGTATTGGACACAGGTTACCATGTGCATGACTCCTGAACACCACGAGGTGATACGTTTCCTGGTTTTACATAAAATGCATGATTTGGTTGTTTTAGGGCTGCCATGGTTACAGACCCATAATCCAGTCCTGGACTGGAAGGCTATGTCAGTCTCAAGTTGGGGCTGTCGTGGTATTCATGGGGATTCCCTGCCTGTGTCTATTGCTTCTTCTACGCCTTCGGAAGTTCCGGAGTATTTGTCTGATTATCAGGATGTCTTCAGTGAGTCTGAGTCCAGTGCACTGCCTCCTCATAGGGACTGTGACTGTGCTATAGATTTGATCCCAGGCAGTAAATTTCCTAAGGGAAGACTGTTTAATCTGTCGGTACCTGAACATACCGCTATGCGTTCATATATCAAGGAGTCTCTAGAGAAAGGACATATTCGTCCGTCTTCTTCCCCTCTTGGTGCGGGATTCTTTTTTGTGGCAAAAAAGGACGGATCTTTGAGACCTTGTATTGATTATCGGCTTTTAAATAAGATCACTGTCAAATTTCAGTATCCTTTACCGCTGTTGTCTGACTTGTTTGCCTGGATTAAAGGTGCCAAGTGGTTCACCAAGATAGATCTTCGTGGTGCGTACAACCTTGTGCGCATTAAGCAAGGTGATGAATGGAAAACCGCATTCAATACGCCCGAAGGTCATTTTGAGTACTTGGTGATGCCTTTTGGGCTCTCCAATGCGCCTTCAGTTTTTCAGTCCTTTATGCATGACATTTTCCGGAAGTATCTGGATAAATTTTTGATTGTTTATCTGGATGATATTTTGGTTTTTTCTGATAATTGGGATTCGCATGTGGAGCAGGTCAGGTTGGTCTTTAAAATTTTGCGTGAAAATTCTTTGTTTGTCAAGGGCTCAAAGTGTCTCTTTGGTGTACAGAAGGTTCCCTTTTTGGGGTTCATTTTTTCCCCTTCTGCTGTGGAGATGGACCCAGTCAAGGTCCGAGCTATTCTTGATTGGACTCAGCCCTCGTCAGTTAAGAGTCTACAGAAGTTCTTGGGTTTCGCTAACTTCTACCGTCGTTTTATCGCTAATTTTTCTAGCATTGTGAAACCTTTGACGGATATGACCAAGAAGGGCTCCGATGTAGCTAACTGGGCTCCTGCTGCCGTGGAGGCTTTCCAGGAGTTGAAACGCCGGTTTACTTCGGCGCCTGTTTTGTGCCAGCCCGATGTCTCACTTCCCTTTCAGGTTGAGGTGGATGCTTCAGAGATTGGAGCAGGGGCCGTTTTGTCGCAGAGAGGCCCTGGTTGCTCTGTTATGAAACCTTGTGCCTTTTTCTCTAGGAAGTTTTCGCCTGCCGAGCGAAATTATGATGTGGGCAATCGGGAGTTGTTGGCCATGAAATGGGCATTTGAGGAGTGGCGTCATTGGCTCGAGGGTGCTAAGCATCGTGTGGTGGTCTTGACTGATCACAAAAATCTGATGTATCTCGAGTCTGCTAAACGCCTTAATCCGAGACAGGCCCGCTGGTCATTGTTTTTCTCCCGCTTTGATTTTGTTGTCTCGTATTTACCAGGTTCAAAGAATGTGAAGGCCGATGCTCTTTCTAGGAGCTTTGTGCCTGATGCTCCTGGAGTCGCTGATCCTGTTGGTATTCTTAAAGATGGAGTTATCTTGTCAGCTATTTCTCCGGATCTGCGACGTGTGTTGCAGAGATTTCAGGCTGATAGGCCTGAGTCTTGTCCACCTGACAGACTGTTTGTCCCGGATAAGTGGACCAGCAGAGTCATTTCCGAGGTTCATTCCTCGGTGTTGGCAGGTCACCCGGGAATTTTTGGCACCAGAGATCTGGTGGCCAGGTCCTTTTGGTGGCCTTCCTTGTCAAGGGATGTGCGGTCATTTGTGCAGTCCTGTGGGACTTGTGCTCGAGCTAAGCCTTGCTGTTCTCGTGCCAGCGGTTTGCTCTTGCCCTTGCCTGTCCCGAAGAGACCTTGGACACATATCTCCATGGATTTCATTTCTGATCTTCCGCTATCCCAGGGCATGTCCGTTATCTGGGTGATATGTGATCGCTTCTCAAAGATGGTCCATTTGGTTCCTTTGCCTAAGCTGCCTTCCTCTTCCGATCTGGTTCCTGTGTTTTTCCAGAACGTGGTTCGTTTGCACGGCATCCCTAAGAATATTGTGTCAGACAGAGGATCCCAGTTCGTTTCCAGATTCTGGCGATCCTTTTGTAGTAGGATGGGCATTGATTTGTCGTTTTCGTCTGCTTTCCATCCTCAGACTAATGGACAGACGGAGCGAACCAATCAGACTTTGGAGGCTTATTTGAGGTGTTTTGTCTCTGCTGATCAGGACGATTGGGTGACATTCTTGCCGTTGGCTGAGTTTGCCCTTAATAATCGGGCTAGTTCCGCCACCTTGGTTTCGCCTTTTTTCTGCAACTCTGGTTTCCATCCTCGCTTTTCTTCGGGTCATGTGGAGCCTTCTAACTGTCCTGGGGTGGATTCTGTGGTGGATAGGTTGCAGCGGATCTGGAATCATGTGGTGGACAACTTGAAGTTGTCACAGGAGAGGGCTCAGCGCTTTGCCAACCGCCGCCGCGGTGTGGGTCCCCGACTACGCGTTGGGGATTTGGTATGGCTTTCTTCCCGCTTTGTTCCTATGAAGGTCTCCTCTCCCAAATTTAAACCTCGTTTTATTGGGCCTTACAAGATATTGGAAATCCTTAATCCTGTATCTTTTCGTCTGGATCTTCCTGTGTCGTTTGCTATTCACAATGTATTTCATAGGTCCTTGTTGCGGCGGTACATTGTGCCTATAGTTCCTTCTGCTGAGCCTCCTGCTCCGGTGTTGGTTGAGGGCGAGTTGGAGTACGTGGTGGAGAAGATCTTGGATTCTCGCCTCTCCAGGCGGAGGCTTCAGTACCTGGTCAAGTGGAAGGGCTATGGTCAGGAGGATAATTCCTGGGTGGTCGCCTCTGATGTTCATGCGGCCGATTTAGTTCGTGCCTTTCATGCCGCTCATCCTGATCGCCCTGGTGGTCGTGGTGAGGGTTCGGTGACCCCTCACTAAGGGGGGGGTACTGTTGTGAATTTACTTTTTGCTCCCTCTAGTGGTTACTAGTTTTTTGACTCTGGTTTTTCTGTCATTCCTTTTATCCGCACCTGGGTCGTTAGTTAAGGGTGTTGCTATTTAAGCTCCCTGGACCTTCAGTTCAATGCCTGGCAACGTAGTTATCAGAGCTAGTCTGCTGTGCTCTTGTCTACTGATCCTGGTTCCAGTTATATCAGCTAAGTCCGCTTTTTGCTTTTTGCTATTTTGTTTTGGTTTTGTATTTTTGTCCAGCTTGTTCCAAATATATATCCTGACCTTTGCTGGAAGCTCTAGGGGGCTGGTGTTCTCCCCCCGGACCGTTAGACGGTTCGGGGGTTCTTGAATTTCCAGTGTGGATTTTGATAGGGTTTTTGTTGACCATATAAGTTACCTTTCTTTATTCTGCTATCAGTAAGCGGGCCTCTCTGTGCTAAACCTGGTTCATTTCTGTGTTTGTCATTTCCTCTTACCTCACCGTTATTATTTGTGGGGGGCTTCTATCCAGCTTTGGGGTCCCCTTCTCTGGAGGCAAGAAAGGTCTTTTGTTTTCCTCTACTAGGGGTAGCTAGATTCTCCGGCTGGAGCGTGTCATCTAGAATCAACGTAGGAATGATCCCCGGCTACTTCTAGTGTTGGCGTTAGGAGTAGATATATGGTCAACCCAGCTACCACTGCCCTATGAGCTGGATTTTTGTATTCTGCAGACTTCCACGTTCCTCTGAGACCCTCGCCATTGGGGTCATAACAGCAGGGGAACAGCTGACGTTACTGAACCCCAATAACAGAGGAGGGACTGTCGGGACTGTGCGTACAGCACTACCAGGCAACAACTAGCGGTGTTGGAGCCCAGGGACAGGTGGAGGAGGAGGAGGAGGTGGAGGAGGTAGGAGGGATTGCCACACACACAGCAGGGGAACAGCTGACGTTACTGAAACCCAATAACAGAGGAGGGACTGTCGGGACTGTGCGTACAGCACTACCAGGCAACAACTAGCGGTGTTGGAGCCCAGGGACAGGTGGAGGAGGAGGAGGAGGTGGAGGAGGTAGGAGGGATTGCCACACACACAGCAGGGGAACAGCTGACGTTACTGAACCCCAATAACAGAGGAGGGACTGTCGGGACTGTGCGTACAGCACTACCAGGCAACAACTAGCGGTGTTGGAGCCCAGGGACAGGTGGAGGAGGAGGAGGAGGTGGAGGAGGTAGGAGGGATTGCCACACACACAGCAGGGGAACAGCTGACGTTACTGAACCCCAATAACAGAGGAGGGACTGTCGGGACTGTGCGTACAGCACTACCAGGCAACAACTAGCGGTGTTGGAGCCCAGGGACAGGTGGAGGAGGAGGTGGAGGAGGTAGGAGGGATTGCCACACACACAGCAGGGGAACAGCTGACGTTACTGAACCCCAATAACAGAGGAGGGACTGTTGGGACTGTGCGTACAGCACTACCAGGCAACAACTAGCGGTGTTGGAGCCCAGGGACAGGTGGAGGAGGAGGAGGTGGAGGAGGTAGGAGGGATTGCCACACACACAGCAGGGGAACAGCTGACATTACTGAACCCCAATAACAGAGGAGGGACTGTTGACTGTGCGTACAGCACTACCAGGCAACAACTAGCGGTGTTGGAGCCCAGGGACAGGTGGAGGAGGAGGAGGTGGAGGAGGTAGGAGGGATTGCCACACACACAGCAGAGGAACAGCTGACATTACTGAACCCCAATAACAGAGGAGGGACTGTTGACTGTGCGTACAGCACTACCAGGCAACAACTAGCGGTGTTGGAGCCCAGGGACAGGTGGAGGAGGAGGAGGTGGAGGAGGTAGGAGGGATTGCCACACACACAGCAGGGGAACAGCTGACATTACTGAACCCCAATAACAGAGGAGGGACTGTTGACTGTGCGTACAGCACTACCAGGCAACAACTAGCGGTGTTGGAGCCCAGGGACAGGTGGAGGAGGAGGAGGTGGAGGAGGTAGGAGGGATTGCCACACACACAGCAGGGGAACAGCTGACGTTACTGAACCCCAATAACAGAGGAGGGACTGTTGGGACTGTGCGTACAGCACTACCAGGCAACAACTAGCGGTGTTGGAGCCCAGGGACAGGTGGAGGAGGAGGAGGTGGAGGAGGTAGGAGGGATTGCCACACACACAGCAGGGGAACAGCTGACGTTACTGAACCCCAATAACAGAGGAGGGACTGTTGATTGTGCGTACAGCACTACCAGGCAACAACTAGCGGTGTTGGAGCCCAGGGTCAGGTGGAGGAGGAGGAGGTGGAGGAGGTAGGAGGGATTGCCACACACACAGCAGGGGAACAGCTGACGTTACTGAACCCCAATAACAGAGGAGGGACTGTTGGGACTGTGCGTACAGCACTACCAGGCAACAACTAGCGGTGTTGGAGCCCAGGGACAGGTGGAGGAGGAGGAGGTGGAGGAGGTAGGAGGGATTGCCACACACACAGCAGGGGAACAGCTGACGTTACTGAACCCCAATAACAGAGGAGGGACTGTTGGGACTGTGCGTACAGCACTACCAGGCAACAACTAGCGGTGTTGGAGCCCAGGGACAGGTGGAGGAGGAGGAGGTGGAGGAGGTAGGAGGGATTGCCACACACACAGCAGGGGAACAGCTGACATTACTGAACCCCAATAACAGAGGAGGGACTGTTGACTGTGCGTACAGCACTACCAGGCAACAACTAGCGGTGTTGGAGCCCGGGGACAGGTGGAGGAGGAGGAGGTGGAGGAGGTAGGAGGGATTGCCACACACACAGCAGGGGAACAGCTGACGTTACTGAACCCCAATAACAGAGGAGCGACTGTTGGGACTGTGCGGACAGCACTTCTGGATGGCAACTAGCGGTGTTGGAGCCCAGGGACAGGTGGAAAAGCAGAGGAACACAATGTAGGCCGAAGCCTGAGAAAGTCGAAAGGGAACCTCTAACCCCCCCCCCAAGGCGTTTGTAGCTGAAAGAGCCAGCTTGTGCAGCACAAAAGATGCAAAAGGAAAAGGTGGCTCTTTTCATCATGCTCCTTGCAAACACAGAACTAAACACTTATAAAATGTGTCCCCTGAAACCGTGAAACCGTCCCGGAGGTGGGACTTTCCTTCGTAATATGACGCAGCACAGCCGTCATTACTCCCCCCCGGGCGCCGCGCCCCGGCTCCTCAGCGTAGTTTGATTCCGTCCCAGAGCCTGCGCTGTTATGTTATCCCTTGGCCAGGCACACTTAGCGCTGCCCATCTTCTGACATCATTTGGTGTCAGGCTGGCTGCGCCTGTGCGGCCGCGCTGGCCGAGAGCCCGCCTCGCAGTGTCTTCTGATTTTATCCCACTGGGGGCCTGGGATCCATGGCCATGCGCAGTGCATATCCTCGCCTCTCACTCCCCTCCCTACGGCTTCTTAAGACTGTGCGGTGTCACGGCCGTGGCATGCTATTAGGGACCAGCTGACACCGAACAGTCTGAAGAAGTCGTAGGGAGATGAGTGAGAGGTGGAGGTTCAGATATGCACTGCGCATGTCCATGGATCCCAGGCCCCCAGTGGGATTAAATCAGAAGACACTGCGAGGCGAGCCCTCGGCCAGCGCGGCCGCACAGGCGCAGCCATCCTGACACCAAATGATGCCAGAAGACGGGCAGCGCTAAGTGTGCCTGGCCACAGGATAACATAACAGCGCAGGCTCCGGGACGGAATCAAACAACGCTGAGGAGCCGGGGCGCGGCGCCGGGGGGGGGAGGAATGACGGCTGTGCTGCGTCATATTACGAAGGAAAGTCCCACCTCCGGGACGGTTTTACGGTATCAGTGGACACATTTTATAAGTGTTAAGTTCTGCGTGTGCAAGGAGCTAAACCAAAATAGCTACCTTTTCCTTGTGCAGCATTACTGCTGCACAAGGAGGCTCTTTCAGTAACAAACGCCTTGGGGGGGGGGACAGATTCCCTTACATTTCAGTTGTTGTGTCAGCGTGGCGGTCGCATGACACATTGCCGGCTACACAGCTGGGGATCAGCTGACGTTACTGAAACCCAATAACACTGGGTCGTATGTTTTGACTGTGCAGACGGCACTTCTGAGCCTCAACTGGCGGTGTTGGAGCCCAGGAATTTAAGTTCAGGTGGTAGAAAGATGAACACAACAGGAGACCTGGATAACGTATACAGTGACCTAATTATTTAATCAGGTGGAGGAGTGGCAAATTCCTGCGAGATCCAGGCCTTGTTCATTTTCAGGAAAGTAAGCCGGTCAACGTTATCGGAGGATAGTCGCATGCGACGGTCAGTTAGTACACCACCTGCAGCACTAAAGACACGTTCCGATAATACACTGGCCGCAGGGCAAGACAGCACCTCCAATGCATACTGGCTTAGCTCTGGCCATGTATCCAGCTTTGAGACCCAAAATTTGAAAGGGGAAGAGCCGTCTGGGAGTACAGCAAGAGGGCAAGACATGTAGTCTGTCACCATCTGACGGAACCGTTGCCTCCTGCTGACTGGAGCCGTCTGTGATGGTGTAGACTTTTGTGGGGGGCACAGAAAACTGTGCCACAGTTGGGCCATACTGGTCTTGCCTTGGGCAGAGGCACTGCTTCTGCTCCCTCTTTGTGCAGAGCCTCCACCACTGCCTGGACGCACTGAGCTGCTTTGGAATGCACTAGCAGCACTTCTCTCAGTTGGAATGGAGAAGATGATGGAATTGACCAGTGTGTCTTGGTACTCCCGCATTTTTCGCTCCCGGTTCAACGGTGTGATGAGGCTTTCTACGTTGTCCCGGTAGCGAGGATCGAGGAGGGTGAACACCCAATAATCAGACATGTTGAGAATGTGGGCGATGCGGCGGTCGTTTCTCAGGCACTGCAGCATGTAATCCACCATGTGCTGCAGACTGCCAACTGCCCAAGAAACGCTGTCCCCTGCTGGAGGCGTGATATCTGCCCGCTCGTCATCACCCCACCCTCGCTGTACACACTGAGTACTGGACAATTCGGTAACTCCCTCCTCTGGACGGATGTCTTCCTCCTCCATTGACTCCTCCTCATCCTCCTCACAAACTGTCCCCTGCCTACGCGTTTGTGAGGAACCACGTGGCGCTGACTGTCCAGAAGATGATGGAAATGGTGAATCCTCATCCTCCACCTCTTCCACAACATCATCCCTTAGCGCTTGCAGTGATTTTTCAAGCAGGCAGATAAGGGGGACAGTCATGCTGACTAGTGCATCATCTGCACTCGCCATCCGCGTGGAATAATCAAAGGGACGCAAAACCTGGCAGACGTCATTCATAGTGGCCCACTCTGTGGTTGTGAAGTCTGTACGGCGCTGAGTGCGACTTCTTTGCGCCTGAAGCAGCTGGTACTCCATTACAGCTTGCTGCTGCTCACACAACCGCTCCAACATATGTAACGTGGAATTCCACCTGGTAGGTAGGTCACATATGATGCGATGTTCCGGCAGGAGGTGTCGGCGCTGCAGAGCCGCAATGCGCGCTTTTGCCGTGCTGGAACGCCGCAAGTGAGCACACTCTAGGCGGACCTTGTGCAGCAGTGCATCAAGATCCGGATAGTCCCTCAAAAAGCTCTGCACGACCAAATTGAGCACATGTGCCAGACATGGGATGTGAGTGAGGTTGCCGAGGCCCAGAGCTGCCACCAGATTTCGGCCATTATCACACACTACCATGCCTGGCTGGAGATTCGCTGGCACAAACCACACATCGCTCTCCTGCTTGATGGCATTCCAGAGCTCCTGCGCTGTGTGGCTACGATTCCCCAAAAAAATTAATTTCAAGACGGCCTGTTGACGTTTGGCCACGGCTGTGCTCATGTCGGTCGTAACAGGTACACGTTCATCACGGGTCCATGTGGAGGTGGACTGTGACGGCTCCTGCAGCGATGATTCTGAGGAACTGGTGTAAGAGGAGGAGTCAATGCGTACAGAATGGATTCCTGCAATCCTTGGAGTGGGCAGGACACGTCCTGCGCCACTCGCACGGTCTGTACCCGGCTCAACGACATTAACCCAATGGGCAGTGAGGGAAAGGTATCGCCCCTGTCCATGTTGACTGGTCCACGCATCGGTGGTGAGGTGGACCTTGCTACTGACGGCGTTCAGTAGCGCGTGTTTTATGTGTCCCTCCACATGCTTGTGCAGGGCAGGGATGGCTTGCCTGCTGAAGTAAAAGCGGCTGGGCACATTGTACTGTGGGACTGCCAATGACATCAAGTCACGGAAGCTGTCAGTCTCCACCAGCCTGAATGACATCATTTCCAGTGACAGAAGTTTGGCAATGCCTGCAGTCAGAGCCTGTGCTCGTGGGTGGTTTGACGAGAAAGGCCGCCTTTTCTCCCATGCCTGTACTACCGATGGCTGTAGACTGGGCTGGGAGTGTGTGGATGACTGGGAAAGTGGTGCTGCGGGTGGAATTACAGCGGGTCTCTGGACAACAGGGCCAGAGGTTCTTCCACGGCGATCCTGGGAGGAAGCCGAACCAGCTGCGTGTGAGCTGGAGGAAGAGGCAACACGAGCTGAAGAGGTGGTAGCTGCCGCTGTTGGTTGGCCTAGCTCTTCAGTGTGTTTTTCTAACAACGCCGCATGCCTGGTCCGCACATGTTTCCACATGTTGGAGGTATTGAGGCTGCTGACATTTCGACCTCTTTTGACTTTTTGATGACACACCTTGCATCTGACATAGCAAATGTCATCTGCAACTGTGTCAAAAAAGGACCAGGCACTGCAAGTCTTGGGAGCGCCCTTTTTGGCTTTTGGAAGAGACATGCTCCTAACGGGTGCCAAAGCGGAGGCTGCAGGATCCGCAGTCTTCCCCCTCCCTCTCCCTCTTTGGGCCGTATGGGGAATCTCTTCCTCAGAGCTGCTCCCACCACCTTCCTGTCCCTCACGCCAAGATGGGTCAAGGACCTCATCATCTACACTACCCTCTGCCCCCAACTGCTCCTCCTGGGTAGTCTCAGCAGCAGAGCACGCACCAGTAAGTGGCACCTGAGTGTCATCATCAGCTGATGCGGCCTGCGATGTGGTGACCGGAGCCACTGGCCCACCCGCCTCTTCAGAGGAAGAGAGAAAAAGCTGTTGGGCATCACTGCACCCTGCCTCTTCTTCCATTTCTCCAATGCTGCTTGGCTGGCCCCGTTTCCAAGCCAAGAGATTCAGAGAACAGAAGTAGAGACGGCTCCTGTCCTGGGCTCTCTGTCTGCCTGGGCAATTTGGCAGGTGGTGAAGAGACAGATGGCTGCTCTCCAGTGCTCTGTGTCTGAGAGGATGTGGCACTAATTGAAGTTGATGCATTAGCTGCCATCCATCCGACAACGGCTTCAATTTGTTCTTCACGCAGCAGCGGTGTACGGCGCTCTGACACAAAGCTGCGCATGAATGACTGTTGAAAGTGGGTGCTGATGAGTCACCGGTGCCCGCAGCAGGCACAGAATCCCCACGTCCCCTCCCTGCTCCGCGCCCACGCCCACGTGCCTTACTCACTGCCTTCTTCATCTTGGTTGACTGATAAAGATAAGCAGAAAAGTACTAACGGCTTTGTGTGCTTATTCCTGAGCAACTCCTCCTAACAGGTATAAGAAACACTAATTTTCTAAAGTGTGGACTAGACTTTAATATGAGCTAATGTGGCCTACACAAATGTAAAGTGGTGTAACTGGTGTGTTTGGTGAACTTTATTATTTATTTATTTTTTGGGGGCTGAACTGACAACGGATAGAGCTGCAGTCACACGGAGACCGTGCAGACAGACGTAAACGGCGCTGCAAGGCCCAAAAACCCTCCTTTACGTTATCCTATGTAGTGTTTTTCCACAAGTTAGCTGGAGACGGGTGGAAAGACACTAATAGGATTTTTTTGAAAAAATGTGCAGCAGCCTGCACTACTTAAAACAAAATGAAAATTGATTTGGCGGTATGACGCAGTGAACAACCCTGAGCTGGAGACAACCAGGCTATGGCTGCTCACAGACTACAGGGCGAGCTGCAGTCACACGGAGACCGTGCAGACAGCCGTAAACGGCGCTGCAAGGCCCAAAAACCCTCCTCTACGTTATCCTATGTAGTGTTTTTCCACAAATTAGCTGGAGACGGGTGGAAAGACACTAATAGGATTTTTTTGAATAAATTAGCAGCAGACTACACTACTTGAAAAAAAAAAAAAAAGAACAGTATGAGGCAATGAACCACCCTCCCTGAACTGAATACAACCAGCTATGGATGGCCTATGTGGCTGCACTCAGACTAGAGAGTGGGCTGCACTCACACACACACACACAGACCTTGCAGATCGCTGTGAAAACAGCGCTACAAGGCAAAAGCAAGGTGAATAGTAGGTGAACACAGCGGTTGCTAAATTAGCCTTTGGAAAGCACAAAGAAGCAAATCGCTATCTCTAAACTGTCCCTCAGTCAGCAAACAGCGTCCTGTCACTAACTGAATTCACAGCAGAGTGATCACAAAATGGCGCCAGCGACTTTTAAACTGCATCATGACATCATTTCAGCAGCCAATCACAGCCATGCCAGTAGTTTCATGCCCTCCATGCTAAACAGGATGTGCCCACACTTGGAATCATTCTCATTGGCTGAATTTGTGCATTTTGAATCTTGGAACTTCCGATTCCGGTATCCGATACGCGGCAAGTATCGGAATCCCGGTATCGGAATTCCGATACCGCAAGTATCGGCCGATACCCGATACTTGCGGTATCGGAATGCTCAACACTACACAGGACGCAACCAAACTGACGTCACACGCTGCTAACTCCTTCAGCAGCGTGGTTACCAGGGATGCTACCGGCGGGAGCGCCCTGGTCACGTAAAGCACTGCCTGGACACTAACTCGCGCAGGAGCGCTGAAGACACCGACTCCTATCCTCCCTCAGATGATGAGGATTCAACCCATGCACATGGTATGACTTTCATTTTTTACTATTTAATCAAAGTGGGGTTTGCATTTGGAAGGGGATGTCTGCCACTCTCCAGCATCCAGTTATAATTGACTATTTTTTGAGGATTAATAATAGCAGCACTTACCTAATGCACATTTTATTGCCCTATCTGTACAGGTGTTTATTGTTACCAGCATACAATCATCTTCCTCACTCTAAATGGCACAATTGCTTTCATGTTCATATTTTAAGGTTTCAAGCAAACCTGATAATGACTTTTGGGTTTTCATTGGCTGTAAGCTATAATTATCAACATTAACAGAAATAAACACTAGAAATAGATCACTTTGTTTGTAATGACTCTATATAATATATGAGTTTCACTTTTTGTATTGAAGAACTGAAATAAAATAACTTTTTGATGATATTCTAATTTTGTGAGAAGCACCTGTGTATATATATGCATATAAATAAAAAACAAGTGCTTTACAGTATGATAATGTCCAAGCTATGGCAGATGCATATAAACCCAGACTAATGCAATATGTACATACAATTGACCAAAAACATGTTACCGCAGAGTGCAGATATCCAGGTGCCTACCATGCCTGATGCACATTTCGATTGAAAGGCTTCATCCAGGGGTGATGGGCAAGTGGTCCGAAATCATGCGCACCACAGAAGCCGCGTTTCTATATAGTAACCGGAAGCAACAGAGTAGGAGAGAGGGATTAAGTGACGTGCTTGTCATATAATAGAGTTTATTTGTTACTATGGAAATGGAATACAACCGTACATGACAAACACAGACAAAGGGGGGAAAAAGGGTCTGTGATACAATAGGGTGCCATCAAGTGCTGAAAGTTAGCATGTATGTTAAATAAAATGTAAAAGAAATAGAAAACAAGCATCATAAGTAAATGGGTAAAAATAAGTGATATCCAACCCACGATTAAAATTAAGTGGTAAATAATATAGAGAATGTGGAAAAAAAAGAAACCCAAATAAGTGCAAAAGACAAATGAAGCTAGTGAAAAGAAATTTCATGATAAAAGAAATATAATAGTAAAATAAAGTAAATGAAATAAGATAAACACAAGAGACATTGTGGAAAAGGAGAATGCACAAACAATGTAAAATACATATGTATAAAAAAGGGTACAAAGCCTTATGTGCCAGAATAAGGTGAAAAATATATTTAAATGTGCATGTGATAACGATATAAAAAATACATAAATGCATATGTATCTCTCATACTAAAGTATAAATTACTAAAATGTGATAAATCACAAAAACCTATATATAAAAATTATTAATGAGCACAATGTGTATTGACTTCTTTGATGTCCTTATTCACGTGAATAAACGGGGATTTCTACAGACTGATCTCTATCGGAAAACAACAACAACAAATACACTTTTACATGCATCCTCCCAACATCCGAGACATCTTATCAGCAATATCCCAGTAGGACAATTCCTACATGTCAGGAGAATTTGTTCTGATCCAACTACCTTTGAAAAGCAAGCCTCAGACCTACAACAAAGATTCTCTGACCGAGGCTATGGAGCACGTTCAGAAACGTGGATACCTAAGAATGTTGTATCATTGACTTCAATTTCAGAAGCGATGAGCTCCGTAGAGCTATTTCAAAATATTGGTCGGTACTACATCTGGACAGAACCATTTCTCCATTTCTAAAATCATCAATAAGACTCCATAGATCACCTACAGAAGATCAAAAAATCTGCTTGATAAACGTGTACGGAGCCATCACAAAAAGGACAAAGAGAAATATCTGTTTGGATCAAAAGGCCCAGCATGGGGCTGGTCAACCTGTGCATTCAAGAACATTATCACAGCCAAATAATTCACAGACTCCTCACACAATAGAAGGTACATTATTACACACAGTATTAATTGTACCACAAAAGGGGTGATATATTATGCTACATGCCCCTATAATCTAATTTATCTGGGGATGACATCCAGAGAGTTATGAAGGCGTGTCTGGGAACATGTTCTTGACACAGAATCTGCAAAAGATTAAACCTATTCCCCACCATTTTAAAGCTATTCATAACTGTGATGCTACAAAATTTCTGGTGAGAGGCATTGATAAGATTTTCATTAGCCTGCATGACGGGAATTGGAAAAACCTCTTGGCACAAAGAGAATCCAAATGGATTTTTAAATTCAACACGCTGCCCCCCCCCCCCCCCCCATGGCATTAATGACCATAATAATTTTGTTCCTTTTCTTCCCACCTAATTATGGGTTATTATAGTGACTATATTGGTAGGGTGGCTTCTGTCAGATGAACAAGTGCCGAACAGGAATATGTTTTGTGAGTTCAAATATTTAGTTAGGCTGATACAACTTTTACCCTGTTTCTTATGTGGTGAGACATACAATTTTAATGTCTATTGTTTTTAGCTTATTTTTTATAAATCTATTTGTATATTTATTTCTATTAATTCTTTATTTATGTTTTTCCTTCTTTTTCTATTATAAATCTTAAAGGGAACCTGTCACCCCCCTGGCGTTTGTAACTAAAAGAGCCATCTTGTGAGAGCTGTGCTGTGCCTGGATGAGGGGGGAAAGACCTGCCCTCGGACGATATGAAGGTATGAGGGACCAAATTCAAAAGCGAATATTTCTGCAGTGTAACGAACAATAACTAAAAGAGCCACCTTGTCAGAATGCAGCATTAGTGCTGCACAAGATGGCTCTTTTAGTTGCAAACACCTGGGGAGGGGTGACAGGTTCCCTAATTTAGAGATGATCTGCAAAGAGGAATGGACCAAAATTCCTCCTGACATGAGCACAAACCATCAACTACAAAAAAGTTTGACTACTGTGCTTTCCAACAAGGGTTTTGCAACCAAGTATTAAGTCTTGTTTGCCAGAGGGATCAAATACTTAGTTCTCATCGCAAAATGCAAATAAATGTATTTAATTTATACAATGTGATTTTCTGGATTTTATTTTTGACATTCTATCTCTCAATGTTAAAATTAGCCTACCCTTAAAATTATAGACTGTTCATGTCTTTGTCAGTGGGCAAACTTACAAATTCAGCAAGGCATCAAATACTTATTTCCCCCACTGTATCTTTCACCTTATTCTGGCACATAAGATTTTGTACCCTTTTTTACACATATGTATTTTATATTGTTTCTACATTCTCCTTTTTCACAATGTATCTTGTGTTTATCTTTTGTCATTTACTTTATTTTACTTTTGTTCGTCTAATTCTGCACCTTTTTCTGATTTTAATTGTGTTTTTATTATATTTGTAATCAATAAAAATTGAGCTTTATTACAATATTGTAGCACTTTTATTATTACCAAAGGGTACCTAGGTAATTGGGTTAAATATTCTGAGTTGAGAGAAGTGCCTCTTACAGGTTGAGTATATTATTAAAAGGGCTACTTTTTCCATAATTTTGTAATGGTTGACACATCTTTAAAAACATTTTCTATATGTTTGCTGTATTTTGTACTTAGGAGGCTTGAACCTGCAGTCTTCTGATCCCTTGTTCCATACACAGCAATACCACAGTACTGCTATGTACAACAAAAATCTCAAAAATCTTGTTCTTCTGCAAGCTAATTGTCAGGCTTGGAATAGAGTACCATCATGACAGCATGCCCCCAGCTATCATTGCAACCCATCGGTGCCCCACAATGACAATAGGGGGTACCGATGAGTGCTTAGAACAGCGTGCCCCTGGGCTGCATGCTGTAAATGCCGGTCACAGATTGTCGCAGCATTTAACAGGTAAACAGCAGCCTGCAGAGTTCTGCCCAACTCACAGCTGTTAGAGTTAGATGATGGCTTAATAGCACAGCCATCATCTACCAGCTAATATGTGGGTTCAATTCCTGATCCCAGATTAAAGAACAGGGCCTGACATATAACATACAAGTACGTCATATTCAGGAAACGGTTAAACCTAACGCATTATCATCCTTTATACAGAAAGCTGTAAAAAAAATGCCAAAATTGTCTCTTTATGCTTAGATTCTTCCTCAAAAGAAAATTGTCAAAATAGTTATAGCATTTAGTATATGGCTAAAAATAACATTTTTTGTTATAAAAGTGGTATAATTAAAAAAAAAAAAAGTAAATATTGTGGTACTGCACCACAGAATGAAGTTGATGTACCATGTTCCACAATGAATGCCATTAAAAAAAATCCAAAGCTAATGGCAGAATAGTTTTTTTCCCCTGTCCCAACAAAGAAAATAAAAGTTTTTCAATTAATTTTTTTTTCTAAAAAAAAAAGGGCTATTGAAAGAAGATGTCAACCACAATACAGGCTTCATACAGTTATAATGCTGAGAAAAAAGGACATGGCTTTTGAAAAGCAATGGTTTATAAATGCTAAAAGAGTTTTTTCGTGATAGTTGAAAATGGCTCCTTTCTAGCAGGGTAAGGAATTTCCAAAACATGCTTTTTTCATTTTTCCATTTTAGTGTCTATATAACTTTAGAACTTTAGCTAAAATTATATTTTTGGGGATTATTTCCATGTACCTAAAAATATTCCTAATTAATGAGAAATCTTGATAAAGACGTGACACAGATTCAAATTCAGTATGTAGATACTGAAAAAATTCACATGCAAAATAAATACAACTAATCCCACAATGTCTGCATATATATTTACATTGGGGATATACACAGGATTATAGGGATGTAATTCCCCAAAGAAATGTTCCACTTTAAATTCATATAATTGGACATCAGAAAATAAGTTACTTCTCTTACGGGATGTGGTTTGATGTCAGTGATTAATTTCCTCTAAATGACATTTTCAGAAAGTATTATTCTGTTCTAGGGGGTTGGCAATAAATATCCCCAATGGAAATAAACTATATTATAATTACAAAGATTAATATCTATTTTTATTAAGGATAAAATGAATTTTAATGGGAACAGAATAAGATGGCATGGAGATGTAGAGCAGAAGAAATGTTTGATCCATGTAGAAACACTGCCACCTGGCCCATCCTTCATTCAATTACTCTCTTTATCTGCATATATACAATAAATCATTGAGGAGTAACCTGCATCAATATGGTGGACAAAATATAACACTTGACCTAATCTGATGATTGTGTATGTCAAGGAGAGGACAAAGGATAGACCACACAGAATAATCCCACTGCCCCCTGCTGTCAATTTGTCAAGGAGGGGACATCGGAGAGACCACGCAGAATCCCACCGTTGCCACCAATTTGTCAAAGATCGTAGCTGGGGAGGTAGTATCTCAACTCATCCGCTGTTACTTTTGAAGAGAACAGATCTCTGCTGCTTCCACAGGAAATTACACGATTGACCGAAGATCAACGGAGGAGCCCGCAGACTGTTTCCACTAATAGACTGTTATCAGGAAACTAACAGTGAGCGTATGATATACACACCACCGATTCCAACACATGGAATATATGTACAGTATATAACGCAAATACACTCACTGTGAACTCCACGGTAACTCCAGACAGCTCGCTGCCACTACCTGTCATGTTTTATACAGGCTGACTGGAGGTCGGGTTCTGTTTCTGATACAGAATGATCGTCAGTGTTCACAAAAAATATCAAAAGATTTTACAAATGCGACAAAACAAGGCAGCATACACGGTTACATAAAATAAAACAGACAAAACAAAAGAAACTTACTGCGCTGATCACAGATATTGAAAAAAGTCAAGCGAAGAGGAATCATGCATACACTGATAAGTATCTCTCTACATGAATGCAGATCATAATTTGTCCTGATATTTTATCAGCACCTGAGTCCCACCCACACGTCCCCAGTGATAACCTGATGTGGGCCGGATTGTGGGATATCCTCAGCCCTTCAGGATTTAAAAAAATCCCGCTTATGCGATAACGTCACTCTTGATGATCACAGAAGTTTGAGATACCCGCCATACTTTTTATCTGGATTTTACTGTTACCCAGAGACCAAACATGACACAGCTGTTGTTAGTTATCTGACTACTATTGATTTGTGGCTTAAAGGCAGGGATTACCATTATGAAAAAACATGCATCTACTTCCCTGATTCGTCCTGAAGCTGAAAATGTATGTCCCATCACTATCGGATGTATACAAGCCCCAATATTCATAATGTTTTTTCAGAGGCATAAGTCTGGGGTCAATGTATATTATTTCTCCTGAAGGTAACAATGTATTTCCTGGTAACAAAAGAGGCTCTTTCACCTCTCTATCTATGTGTAAACAAAAGTACCTTTGTTATTCAGCCCCATGAAAAGACCTTTCCTGCCTTAACTACCTGCCCAATCTATATACCTTTGTCTACGCACAATAGACATCCTCATTAGTACTGCCTGAATCTCTTTTGCTTCAAAGGGAACTGCCTGCATTTTAATTAGGATTGTAATTTCTCTTCCTTTCCAATCTATAAATCTCAGTCTTACTCATTTTCCATATGTTAAACTGTGTAATTCAACTACTAAAACAGATTTGTAGATTGTAAGCCCTTTTTCCTGCTGCAATTTCATGTAAGAGAGGAGGAGGGAGGTGGGTGATTGCCTCACTAGGGGCTTCAGAGATTTCAATATTTTTTATGACAGTGTACAAAAGTACATTAAATTAGGACCAAGACAAGGGTCAGTTGGTGATTGGAAGCATTGGTACAATTGCTAAAAGGACTTTCCAATTTCAAAATAATATTAACAGTAGATTGAACAATTAGCACATCAGTAGCCATAAGTTTAAAGCTTCTCTTTGCCTAGGTCGTGGTTGTTCTGATCTCATGTTAAAGAGAATTGTTGAATAAAATGTAAAATTGTATATATACAACAAACCTTAAAACTATCTTCCTAATGTGCATGAACTAAGACCCACAGAGGCGCTGACTCCACTCTGAAGGTGTTCTATGGTATCTAGTATCAAGACATTGGCAGCAGATTCTACAGGTCCTGTGAGTGACCCGGGACCTCCATTGGTCAGACTTGGTTTTCCCAAACATATCAGAGATACTTACTGTAATTTTCCTTAAACTATTTCTTGAAAGGTTTTGCAGTGTGGCACAGCACATACATGTGCTGAAAGAAACCCCTGCCATTAGGGCATACTCTTGCCATGGAGGGGTGTACTTGGTCTAAAGGTAGTTAGTTGTATGTGAAACGGTGACCGGACTGGTTGTGGTGGGCCCTCCAGCATGTTCTTACAGAAAAGATGAGTGTTCTGGGTGGATTTGTGTATGCTGGCAGTGTTGGTATTGTTACCTCACCAATTCCATTCCTCACCAGGTCCATTAGACTTCAATACAAGGACACCAGGCACGTTCTTAAAACCAAGGCACTCTTTATGTAGCAACACACTTAAGGTACCTTCACACGAAACGACTTTGTAACGATATCGCTAGCGATCCGTGACGTTGCAGCGTCCTGGCTAGCGATATCGTTTATTTTGACACGCAGCAGCGATCAGGATCCTGCTGTGATGTCGCTGGTCGCTGAATAAAGTTCAGAACTTTATTTGGTCGTCCGATCGCTGTGTATCGTTGTGTTTGACAGCAAAAGCAACGATACCAGCGATATTTTACACTGGTAACCAGGGTAAACATCGGGTTACTAAGCGCAGGGCCGCGCTTAGTAACCCGATGTTTACCCTGGTTACCAGTGTAAAATGTAAAAAAAACAAACAGTACATACTTACATGCGTCCCCCGGCGTCCGCTTCCCACACTGACTGAGCGCCGCAAAGTGAAAGTGAAAGCACAGCACAGCGGTGACGTCACCGCTGTGCCCTGCTACTGCCGGCGCTCAGTCAGTGCAGGAAGCGGACGCCGGGGGACGCATGTAAGTATGTACTGTTTGTTTTTTTTACATTTTACGCTGGTAACCAGGGTAAACATCGGGTTACTAAGCGCGGCCCTGCGCTTAGCAACCCGATGTTTACCCTGGTTACCCGGGGACCTCGGCATCGTTGGTCGCTGGAGAGCGGTCTGTATGACAGCTCTCCAGCGACCAAACAGCGACGCTGCAGCGATCGGCATCGTTGTCGCTATCGCTGCAGCGTCGCTCCATGTGAAGGTACCTTTAAGCACACAGGGCAGCAGGGAGTAATACTTTACTACTTCTTCTGTCTCATACAGAGGTAAGATCTTATCAGTTTCGTGGAATGGCACTTTACAAAGTAAACTAGCAAAGCAAATGAGATAAATCTCCATCTTCACAGTGCAGGGACACAAGTGTCAATATGTTATGCTGTGAGCCCTGGACCCAAACAGCAGTCTGCGATCCCTTACAAGGGCTGCTCCTGGAGCCGCTTTCCTCTTTTGTGTCCTCAGCAGGGCAGCACCCTGCCTTCACAGCCCCCCGCCCCACATCTGGCCAACACTGGACTCACTACTTCCTTCAATTCTCCCACTAATGAGTGCCACCCACTTGCCTGCTGAACTTGATCTCTGTCACCACTAAAGTTCTGTAATTGTTCTTGTTGCCTTGTGCCTTTCAATTCCACATTAGATCTGTTCCTCTCCAGACTCTCTTCTTAACTTAAACTAACTTTTTTCCTGTTCCTGAAACTACCCAGATATTCCCAATGCTCCCACCCACCCTGGGCTGTCTTACATTTCATGGAATCATAGAATGTTAGAGTTGGAAGGGACCTCAAGGGTCATCATACCATGTCTTGTTTGTGTTCCCAGATAATTTCCTGTTTTATTACCCGGTCACTGCAGGGTTCCTCAGCTTCAAAAGGAACTTGAACAGTTAGCTCTTCCTATCTCAAGGGATCATCAGGTCCAAAGCCCTCCTCAATGCAGGATTCACTAAACCATCTCAGACAAATTGGACACCAACAGAAGAAAATAGAGCGTATGTGCCTTTTAAAAAATCCTTCATTAAATAGAATGAATTAAAACACAATTTTCGTTTAAATATTCTCAAAGGCTGCAATGCAAAATTATAATGAAAGGGAGGACTACAAAATATACAACAAGATGTTACCAAAACGGATTCTAGTGTATCAGATAAATGCTGAGTGGAACTATGCCACTAACAGTTAGGCTATGTTCACACTTTGCGGGTTTTGCCGCGGATCCGCAGCGGATTTGACACTGCGGATCCGCAGCAGTTTTCCATGCAGGGTAAAGTACAATGCTACCCTATGGAAAACAAAACCCGCTGTGCCCACGCTGCGGATTTCCGCGGAAAAAGCCGCGCGGCTTTTCTGCGGAAAAAAAGAAGGAGCATGTCATTTCTTGGTGCAGAATCGCAGCGATTCTGCACCCATAGAAATGCATTGATCCGCTCACTTCCCGCACGGGGCTGTGCCCATGTTGCGGGAAGTTAAGCGGATAATGTGCAGATGGTACCCGGGGTGGAGGAGAGGAGACTCTCCTCCAGGCCCTGGGAACCATATTTTGGTGTAAAAAAAAGAATTAAAATAAAAAATGAAGCTATACTCACCTCTCAGCGCTGCCCGCGGCATCCGTTCTTTGGTTTGCTGTGCCGAGCAGGACCTGTGGTGACGTCGCGGTCACATGACCGTGATGACGCCGCGGTCACGTGACCGTGACGTCACGAAGGTCCTTGTCGGCACAGCCGGGTGCAGCGCCGAGGAGATCTGGACATCGGAGGGTGAGTATAGCCAATTTTTATTATTTTTTACATTACTATTGATGCTGCATATTGCTGCATATGCAGCATCAATAGTACAGGAGTAATCCCGCAGCGGAAACCGCAGAACAAACCGCGATAAATCTGCAGGGATAACCGCAGCGTGTTTGCCCTGCAGATTTATCAATTCCGCTGCGGGATTAACCCGCAGAGGAATCCGCAAAGTGTGAACGTGGCCTTAAAGTGCATAGCAAATAAGGTGCTGCTCTAAGGCATGCATGAGAAATGTCAAAAAAGCACAATTAACACTTACATTGATGACTCAGTTGTAATGTAGCTGCTCCCACTGCCCCAACGCAGATTTTGTGGTGTCACTTCTTCAGGAGGCGTGTGTTGGGGAGGGGGGGCATGTGTGTATATATAATACCGGTAAACCAATCAAATAAACACTGGATGTGAGGTAAGGAATGTAATCTGTTCCAGGTGTGCAGATTTCAATTGGCGTGACCCTTGGTTCGGCGTATGCGCGATGTGAATTCAGCAATTATTTTATTACAATTTATTAATTATACTTGCCAAACATGCCTTTTTTAAGTTTATGCATGTCCGCAGTGGACCCTGACAATGTACAGCAGCATCCTCTTTTTCTTTCCTGTCCGCTGTACAATGTCACTTTACATACGGTGCTGTCTCAGTGCGCTTGAGCCGTGTGTCAGCTGCTGGTGTCTTGGCAAATGGTCCAATAGGACGCCTGCCCATGCTCTGTCGTCATGACGATGCATCTGTGCTTGCGGTCCAAAAGGCCGCAAGCTGTGACATGCATAATACAGCACTGAATTCACATCGCGCATGCGCCGAACTAAGAGTCACGCCGATTGAGTTTTGGACACCTGGAACAGATTCCATTTCTTACCTCACATTCAGTGTTTATTTGATTAGTTTACCGGTATTATATATACACATGCCCCCCCTCCCCAACACAAGCCTCCTGAAGAAGTGACACCACGAAATGTGCGTTGGGGCGATGGGAGCAGCTACATTACAACGGAGTCGCCAATGGGAGTGTTAATTGTGCTTTCTTTACCTTTCTCATGCACACCTTAGAGCAGCACCTTATTTGCTGTGCACTTTAGCTGTTAGTGGCATGGTTCCACTCAGTATTTATCTGATACACTTTAATCCTTTTTGGTAACATCTTGTTGTATATTTTGTAGTCCTCCCTTTCATTATAATTTTGCATTGCAGTCTTTGAGAATATTTAAAGGAAAATTGTGTTTTAATTCATTCTATTTAATAAAGGTTTTTTTTGAAGGCACAAAAACTCTATTTCCTTCTGTTGGTGTTCAATGTGACAGTTTGAGTTTTGCACGATTGTTTATATTTAGGTGTTTTTTTGTTATCCATCTCAGACAAATGTCTGTCTAGCCTCTGTTTGAAGACTTCCATTGAAGGAGAACTCACCAACTCACCACTTCTCGTGATAGCGAGTTCCACTCATTGATCACCCTCACTGTCGAAAAGTTTTTTTCTAATATTTAACCTGTATCTTCTCCCTTTCAGTTTAATTCCATTACTTCTGACATTTCTATGTGCAAATGAGAATAAGGATGATCCCTCTACACTGTGACATTCCTTCAGATACTTGTAGACAATTAAGCCTCCTTTTAGCCTTCTATTTTGCAAGCTAAACATTCCCAGATCCTTTAACCGTTCCTCATAGGATAATCTTTGCAGTCCGCTCACCATCCTGCTAGACGTTCTCTGAACTTGCTTGAGTTTTTAAATGTCTTTCTTAAAATGTGGTGCCCAAAACTGGACAAAGTATTCCTGATAAGGACTGACCAAGGAGGGGTATAGGGAGATAATTACTTCACATGATCAGACTCTATACTTCTCTTAATACATGTAACGAATGGAAGCAGAGGCACAGGTGGTGAAGTTCACATTCGTTTTTTATTGATATTTCTGTGGAACCTCGGGACCACGGTCCGGGGGGCTCCAAAGGGGGCATGACTACATGAGCTCCAGGCACCCGTGATAAGTCCCCTCAAACAGGGTCAGAATGGAATGCCTGGGGGACACGGGTGCTACCTCCAGATAGACCCCGGACACTTGGCAGCTGTTCCAGCGGGACAGATGGACTAGCAGGGTTAACAGATGTCGTGGAGCTGCTTAGAGAGTTCCAGGTTTATGGGTAGGAGCTGGCACAGGTGGTACTGGCGTTGTCCAGAGTTTCGGATGGCTGAATGGTGGGAAGAGAGGGAACTGGCGTAGACAGAACAGACATCATCCAGGATAGTCGGGTAACAGGTAGCTGACAGTCTGCGGAGACAAACAGTGTAAGCGGAGAACTGGCAGAACACTTCAGAAGATTAAGCACACAAACCGGAAGCTAACAACAGAGGATACTTGGTGCTCCTGCACCCTCCCTATGGTGGAGGGGCTAGAAATAGTAATCACTAACACGCCATTGGTCAGAAGTACTTTTGAAAAATGCGTGCTGTCTCTTTAAGAGACCGGGAGCGCAAACTAAGTATTCTACCCGGGAAACTGCTGGACGTGCACCAGAAAGCAGGGGAAAAAGAGGAAGAAGAGGCTACAGCAGGACGGTGTGGAGCCAGCACAGAGCGGGAGTCCCGACTGGGACCCCACGAAGGTACGGGACCGGGTGTAACAATACATCATAGAACTGTTTGCCTTTTTTGCTGCTGCAGCACACTGTTAACTCATGTGCAGTCCGTGATCTACTAGTATACGCAATTCTTTTTTGCACATGCTGTTACTTAATTCTATTCTTCCTATTCTATAGATGTATTTTTTGCTTTTCTTGCCCAGATGTAGAATCTTGCATTTCTCCCTGTTAAATACCATTCTATTAGTTGCTGCCCATTTTTCAAGCTTATCTAGATCCTTCTGAATGCTTTCTCTGTCTGCTCTAGTGTTAGCCATCCCTCCTAGCTTTGCATCCTCTGCAAATTTGATTAGTTTACCTTCAGTTCTCTTATCTAGATCATTTCTAAAAATGTTGAACAAAATTGTGGCCAGGACAGAGCCTTGTGGAAACACTTTTCCAATTGGATGTGCAACCATTTATTACCACTCTTTGAGTGTGATCACTGAGCCAGTTATGAATCTACCTAACCATAGCCTTATCAGTCCCATACTTGGTCATTTTTTCAATAAGGATATAGGTTGAGATATACTATATCTACTGCATTCCCCTGATCCACCCAGTCAGTGATTCCATCATAGAAGGAAATTAGATTAGTCTGGTATGACATGTTTGCTATAAACCCATTCTGGCTTCTGTTAATTAATTGATTCTTATACAAGTACTTACATGCTGTTTAATAATTTGTTCAAAGATCTTTCCTGGTATAGAAGTAAGGCTCGCTGGCCTGTAATTTCCTGGCTTCGTCTTCTTTCCTTTTTTGAAGATATTAACAACATTTGCCCTTCTCCAATCTTCTGGGATTTCTTCTGTCTTCCAGGATTTTTCAAAGGTTAGTGGTTCTGCAATTTCCTCTGCTAACTCTTTCTGTACCCTGGATGTAATTTTAATTAATCTAAATAAGCTAATAATCTAAGTGTTCCCTCACCATCTCTCTGTTTATGGGTAGTGTGGATTCTTTTATTCCTTCGATGTCACAGTGAAGATCAGTTGATGTTGCATTTGCTTTCTTAGATAACACAAATGCAAAATATGAATTAAAAATTTGGGCCTTCTCAACATCATTTTGGACCACTTCACCCTTTTTTTCCTGTAATAATTTTAAAGCATCTTTGACTTTTCTATTGCTTTTGACATATCCCAAAATCCTTTTTGCTACTTTTGATCTACCTTGCAAGCTTTACTTCATTACTGGCTTTAGCTCTTCTAACTCTAAACCTGCAATCCCTGCAGACAGCATTATTTTTTTTTTTTAGATATGCCCCTCTTTCCATTTGAAAAATATTTATTTTCTGTGTTCAGTGGTCTTTTTTAATGCTTCCAATTCTTCCTTCTTTTCAGGATTGTTACCAATTTGTGCATTTAGCAAAATCTCCCTTCCTTCTTGGACATTTCTGTCCTTTAGTACATCCAGCCATTGGACCCTTCCTACCCTCTTTCTGAGTCTATTAAAATCTGTCTTTCTGAAGGCCAACCTTAAAGTCTTAGTCCTCACCGGTCTTCCTACTCTTGTAATCCAAAATTAGAGGATAGCATAATCGCTGCCTCCAAAATTTCTAGCCACCTTCAGTCCCCCAAACATTTCCTACTTGTTGGTAAGAATTAGGTCCAAGATTGCAGATCCTCTTGTTTTCTCTTCTACCTTTTGAAAGATAAAGTTGTCAGCAAGTAAAGATAAGCATTTTCTGGACTCAGTACATTTGCCGAAATAGATTCCCAACAAATATCTGGATAGTTAAAATCTCCCATGATCACTATGCTGTACTTTTTTGAGAAAAGAGACATCTTATGCAAAAAGAGTCTATCCATATCTTCAGTCTGACCAAGTGGCCTATAGCAAACAACTACAATAGTGTCCTTTCTGTTCTTTTATCCTTGAATTCTTACCCAAACAGGTTCTATAGTGCTACCAGTCTCTAAAGCTTGGATCTCTATGGAGTTCTAATTTTTCCTAACATACAATGCAACACCTCCTCCCTTCTTGTTAACCTGTTAATCATATCTAATAAATAAGTTGTAGCCTTCAAGGTTTGTATTCCAAGCATATGTATCATCCCACCAAATTTCAGTGATGCCTATGACATCATATCTCTCTTCCTGTGTTATCAGCTCCAATTTTCCTTGTTCGTTTACCATGCTCTGAGCATTTGTATAGTCATATTTTAGTTTGTAGTCGACTTCTTTGTATTTCTTCTTCCTTTCCATTTCTCTTAGCAGGGTTCTCAAAAGAATTCATTAGCTGGATATTTCTTCCTGGTCGTATATTTCCCATCCCATATTGTTCTTGTTAAAGAACTCACTGATGAGTGTAACAAGGCATCTACCAAATATGTGTTTTCCTGTTTTGGTAAGATGCAACCCATCTCTAACAAAGAGTCCATCATACAGGTAATTCACTCCATGGTCAAGAAACCTAAAATGTTGCTCACGGCACCAACGACGTAGCCAGTTGTTCACCTGCAGAATACTGTACAATCTCCTTGATCCATGTCCATCCACTGAGAGGATGGATGAGAAGACAACCTGCACTCCCAGTTCCTTCACTTTCTGGCCTAGGTCTTCAAAGTCTCTGCCTATAGTTTAAAGATCCTTTCTTGCTGTGTCATTTGTTCCTACGTGTATTATATTGGACTTGTGTAGTCGTCTTTATCCCTGAAAAGTCTTCATACCCTATCAGACACATCTTTGATTTGAGCACCTGGAAGACAGCACACTTCTCATGACGTAATGTCCGGTCGGTAGATAGTGGCTTCTGTTCCCCTGAGTAGGGAATCCCCCATAACCACCACTCTCCTTTTCTTCTTCACCACTGTGCTTCTTTTTCTCCCTTTAAGAGGCTGATTTTTTACTTGGGTGTTCTTTTGTGGGCAAAACACTTTTTTTATTTATACCTTCATAGTTGTCCTGCATGAGAGCCTTGTAGCAGTTCTTCATCTGTATGGGTGCTGACTGCCTCCTCATCCTCCTGCTTCTTTAGGTTACAAGCTTCCAATCTTCTTCTTCTGCGGGAACACTGAGATGTTCTTCTCTTGAAACATTCTGAAGAGATTTTTCTCTGTCAAGGAAATCCTCATCCTCTTTGAGCTTCAGTGTTGCTATTCTCTCCTGAAGACTTTGCCCTTTCCTCTAGCAGAGTCACAAGCTTGCATTTCTGGCACATAAATTTTGTCTTTTCCTTTGACAAGTCTGTAAACATATAGCACACATTGCAGCACACCATATAGGTAATCTCCTTCTCCATATTGAACAAACTTAATTTCTGTGGAATCACCATAAAGATTAGCGCGCCAATAGGCGTGCAGTTTGCCAATTTCATCCAGTCAGCTTGATCCAGCTACACCCAAAGATCCTCAGACTCGTGGTGACTCTTCACTCTTCCCAGAATGCACCAGAAATATGCAAATTATCTCCCACAGCCTTTAATTTCTGGTTTGATGATTTCCTCCAAGCAGCTCAATCCAACTACACCCAAAGATCCTCAGACTTGTCTTGTGACCGTTGGTTAGTACTGCAGCTCACAAGGAAATAAACAGTTGTTACCATTAGAAAATATATTTCATATAACAATAACCATTAGCATCTTGGCTCGATGTCTTTTGGGGGGAAGGAACAGGACTCATTGTCCAACCTCTTACATATGTGTCAAATTAACATCCTCATGAATGCTAGAATCCCAAGTTTCCAAGCAGAACTTTGGCCTGATTGTCAAACTGCCTCTGCCAGCCTGTCTTCTTCCCGTAGTCTGACCATCTGCCTCAGTCCCATAATCTCAATCAGTCTAATGGGGGTCTGTGAAAGCTCAACCACCACTCCATTCAAATGTGGAGCATGGGACCATTTTTTTTTAGTTCATTACGGTTCTTGTGGTAGAAGCATCAGCAATGTAGCAATTTTTCACCTATTCTTTGAAAGGGTAATAAGTATGGATTGTAAGACACCCTATTGCTTCCTCCCTTACAAAAAAAATTTACTCAAATGCATCATGATGTCCTGACAAATGATAGGACAATGGATATGTCTTTTTGTGAAAACCTAATATTGATACAGTAAATAAGAAAAGGTTAATATGAAGAAGACCACTTTTTAGACTGACCTTAATTTTGGTTTCTTAAACATGTAAATCATAAAAGTTAAAGCGTTCCTAACACTTTCTAACTCTGAGTAGAAGCATGAGAATATATTTAGAAAGAACATTACTGTGCAGCACATGGCATATCCCTTCTACACTAGATCCATTGAACAGCTATGTTTTATTCTTGAGTTCTCGACCTCTCTTCAATCTGAAGCCTCCACGTTTTAATTGACAAGGCAAACAGTGTCCTGCTGTCTTGAAATCTACTGCTGTGGGATTTTTACTCCACTTGCTGTTCCCATAATTGTATTTATGTTTTGTGCAGCTGATTTGTTGTTCTGAAATACAATCCCTAATGGGTCCAGTTGTACAAAGGCTATAAATCATCAGCCAAAACACATGATTACTTGATGTTTAGATGCAGATGACATATTTATATCTCTATATATTGTAATTGGAGATACAATCTGGGCAATGTACATGTGTTATACATGAAGCATGTCCACAATGGCAGGCCTACAATTCCCATGAATGCTCTAGGTAGCCATTTGGCCATACATCATTTATCTAGGCTCTGTATGTCTGGGACGCTATCTTGGTATATTTATATGGTATTTATCTAATAGAATCAAGTTCTTTATAAATAATAGATAGATCACATACAATCAAATATTAATCACTATGTGGGAGAAAATCATTGCCGACGTAACAAGAAGTAGGGAATATAAATCCCTAGAATATGTCATATCAGGGAAATGCATGTTTAAGATTACCATAACCTTTCTATGGTCACATTTACAAATCCTGAGGTTATGTCCTGTTATATGGTAACAGTCAAACTGAATTACTGTTATTACACCCATTATAGGTTTATCTCTGTTACATATATGGTTGATCTTGAGTAAGCACTTTATCAGTACATTATTATAATGGAGATTCAGAAAGAAGAGGACGTAACATTATCCCCAAACCCATCCTGAAAAATAATCCCAAGTCCAAATTCAAAAATATTGGTCGTACCTAAAGGCTCACCTTCGCTGATATTGACGACTCAGGATTTTACATTTATCAATCAAGATCAACAGTTTGCTGAAACATAGAACTATTAAGGGACATCAATGCCAAGATATGCACAAAACCAGGCTCCAAAGGAATTCAACAACAGGAAAAAATACAAGCAAGCAGGACATAAACACCATCATTGGAAGATCAACTGAAGTGGTATTTCTTGAGAATGGCAAGGAGGAAGAGATAAGCAGACCTGTCTTAAGGCCCCGTCTCACATAGCGATTTACCAACGATCACGAGCAGCGATACGACCTGGCCGTGATCGTTGGTAAGTCGTTGTGTGGTCGCTGGGGAGCTGTCACACAGACAGCTCTCTCCAGCGACCAACGATCAGGGGAACGACTTCGGCATCGTTGAAACTGTCTTCAACGATGCCGAAGTCCCCCTGCAGCACCCGGGTAACCAGGGTAAACATCGGGTTACTAAGTGCAGGGCCGCGTTTAGTAACCCGATGTTTACCCTGGTTACCAAAAAAAACAAACAGTACATACTCACCATCTGATGTCCGTCAGGTCCCTTGCCGTCTGCTTCCTGCTCTGACAGTGCCGCCGTACAGTGAGAGCAGAGCGCAGCGGTGACGTCACTGCTGTGCTGTGCTCTCACTGTACGGCGGCACTCAGTCAGAGCAGGAAGCAGACGGCAAGGGACCTGACGGACATCAGATGGTGAGTATGTACTGTTTGTTTGTTTTTTACATTTACGCTGGTAACCAGGGTAAACATCGGGTTACTAAGCGCGGCCCTGCGCTTAGTAACCCGATGTTTACCCTGGTTACCAGTGAAGACATCGCTGGATCGGTGTCACACACACCGATTCAGCAATGTCAGCGGGACCTCAACGACCAAAAAAGGTCCAGGCCATTCCGACACAACCAGCGATCTCACAGCAGGGGCCTGGTCGCTGGTACGTGTCACACATAGCGAGATCGCTACTGAGGTCGCTGTTGCGTCACAAAACTTGTGACTCAGCAGCGATCTCGCTATGTGAGACGGGGCCTTTAACCATATATATTGTTGGAACCCAAAATGTAAATCCTGAGTAGGAGTTTGTGTTTCGCGCCATTGAATGTTTGATTCACCAATGCAAGTCTAGGGGTCCATGGAAAAATCCCTCAGCACTGAGATGCCATCTTTGTGCCTTTGTATTTCATGGGCTGGCTGATAAGAGAATCTGCAGAAACCTTTTTTTCTCATGTGAGAAAAACTGATGAAACTTGGGCCAAACTCTGATGATGAAAAAAACATGTAATACATGAAAAAAGGACATTTGAATTAGCCCTAATCATGATTTCTATCATGTGACCACAAGTTTGTAATTTTTCTATTCTTTTAGGTATCCCCACTAAAGTGTTATTTACATGTCCTAATATTTATAAATTTTGCCTGCTTCAGTGTTCAATTCTGCTATTACTGATTTTGTTTTTTCAGAATGGAATGAGGGTCTTTTGATTGTATGTACTGTATGATATAAAAGGGGCTACAGTGATTGTTGTAGGAAGAAGATTATTATTAATTTAATTTAATTCTTTAAATAGTCTTTAAAAAATACTAAAGCATGAAATTGTAAATTTCTCTAAACCTCTAAGTCATGTAGTAAACCAATGACACAGTTTGAATTTGTGCAATCTCACAGCACATTTTGGTGTTTTTGGAATTATTTACATATAAAGCAAGTCTCTATTCATGAGAGCGCAGTAGCTTTTATTTTTTAATGTATACCCAGTTATTGGAGACTAATTGTGTCTGTATAGGTGATGAACTGGAAGTTATAAAGGACTTCAACCTTTTCGGATCGATGAGCACTGAAGATGCAGCGACGACACGGGACATCAATAGGAGAATAGCTAAAGGCAAATCAACAATGAAGTCACTGGACAAGGTATTTAAATCAAGGAACATTTCACTGGTGACAAAGACACATTTTGTTCATAACTTGGTCTTTTTTGTGATAACATATGGATGCAAAACATGGACAATTAAGAAACAAAACAGAAGAATTGACGCCTTCGAAATGTGGTGCTGGAGAAGGATGTTACCAATGCCATAGAGTTGCAGACTGTCAAACTTTTTGTTTCTAAATCATATTTTTGTGTAAAAATTGTTTAATAAGAATTTGGATCCTGAATCAAATTCAAGAAAAGGTAATGGTGGGCTGGGTACATCTGTATATACTGTATCATACATACCATTAATATGTTTGGATAAGACTGAAGAAGAATACTCCACAATCTCATGACACATCCCGTTATTTTTACGCCACCAAAGATATAGTTTCTGCATCAAGGCGTAATACTTCTAATACTTGGGATAAAACCTTTATCCATCCATAAATATATATTTATTTTACATGTTAGCAGCTTGTACACAGTATGATAAACACTGTTATGATCCGGTGGTAGGATCACCAAGCTGACCTGATAGGTAAACCTGAATAGTAGGACAAGCTCTGGGGATGTGGGAACTATACCGACCGCAATCCTGATCCTATCCACACACACTAAGGGCAACCGTGGAGCGTTACCTAAAAACCTAGACGCCTCTTCACGGCCTGAGAAACTAGCTACCCCTAGAGAGAAAGCAAAGCCTCACTTGCCTCAGAGAAATAACCCCAAAGTTTAGACAGTCCCCCAGAAATAATAACGGTGAGTTAAGGGGAAAATACAAACGTAGGAATGAAAAACAGGTTTAAGCAAATGAGGCCCGCTAACACTAAATAGACAGAAGATAGCAGGGATCTGTGCGGTCGGTACAAAAACTATCAAAAACTATCCACGCAGAAAGTACAAGAACCCCCACACCGACTCACGATGTGAGGGGCGCACTCCACTCCCCAGAGCTACCAGCAAGCGAAAAATCACATATAAGCAAGCTGGACTGAACACATCATATACTGAGTAAAGAAACACAGTAGTGACACCAAAATCTGATTATCAAGAGAAGATTGAGTATAATATATACTATAATTTATGGATCACCCTCTGTGTGCCAATTATAGTGGGAAACCACTAGAAAGTGCAAAACAAAGCTCCCAACATAAGGACCCGAGCCAATGAGAACAAGACAGGGAATATTCGTAATATTAAATTATTTAATTTATTAATAAATAGCAATATTGACAACCATTTATTGAAGAATATATAGTAAAATAAAAATAGTTAAAATACATATATTATTAATAATTTACAAAAAATGTGCACAGTAAAAGCCGCAAAACCATGTAGCAAGCCAAATACTATATAAATACATATGGCAATTTATCCCAGTACACACTAGAAAAAAATAAATAATAAGAGAACCAATAATAATAATAAAAAATATATATAATATGTGTCAGTGATAAGGATATCACTAAAGGCACCAAACAATTCACTCTCAAATATCCAGGTGACCATGTGACAAAATAAAGTGCTATGTGCAAAAATCCAATTACCACCAAGAACTCATGAAGTGTTAAAAAAAGGGGGCCAGAAGGCCAAAAAAGTGCAATGTGCCAATGTAAATGAGAAAATGCCAGTTACTTACAATGATAGATAAAGGGAGTGACCCCAGGCTGCCAGCGGCTTTCTGGGGTGCACATTAGAAAGCCGCTGGCAGCCTGGGGTCACTCCCTTTATCTATCATTGTAAGCAACTGGCATTTTCTCATTTACATTGGCACATTGCACTTTTTTGGCCTTCTGGCCCCCTTTTTTTAACACTTCATGAGTTCTTGGTGGTAATTGGATTTTTGCACATAGCACTTTATTTTGTCACATGGTCACCTGGATATTTGAGAGTGAATTGTTTGGTGCCTTTAGTGATATCCTTATCACTGACACATATTATATATATTTTTTATTATTATTATTGGTTCTCTTATTATTTATTTTTTTCTAGTGTGTACTGGGATAAATTGCCATATGTATTTATATAGTATTTGGCTTGCCTCATGGTTTTGCGGCTTTTACTGTGCACATTTTTTGTAAATTATTAATAATATATGTATTTTAACTATTTTTATTTTACTATATATTCTTCAATAAATGGTTGTCAATATTGCTATTTATTAATAAATTAAATAATTTAATATTACGAATATTCCCTGTCTTGTTCTCATTGTTTTACATCATATACTGAGAAACATATTCAGGGAAACAATGAGCAAAAAGAACTAGCAAGACTTAGCTTCTCAGAAATAGACAGGTCACCAGGAAAATCCAGGAGAGGTCAGAACCAGTACTGAATACAACGACAGCAGGCAACAAGTAAAGGTCCAGGTGGAGTTAAATAGGAACCAGCATAGCAGGAAATGAGGCAGCTGAGCCCAGCTCCAGACCCGCAGTATCGCTAAAGGCCACCAGAGGGAGCCCAGACGGAATTCACAACAGTACCCCCCCCTTGAGGAGGGGTCACCGAACCCTCACCAGAGCCCCCAGGCCGATCAGGATGAGCCGAATGAAAGGCACGAACCAAATTGGCCGCATGGACATCAGAGGCAACAACCCAGGAATTATCCTCCTGACCATAGCCCTTCCATTTAACTAAGTACTGAAGCTTCCGCTTCGAAACACGAGAATCCAAGATCTTCTCCACCACATACTCTAATTCTCCCTCGACCAAGACCGGAGCAGGAGGGTCAACAGAAGGAACCACAGGCACCACATATCTCCGCAACAATGACCTATGGAACACATTGTGAATGGCAAATGATGCTGGGAGGTCCAAACGAAATGACACAGGGTTGAGGATTTCCAAAATCTTATAAGGACCGATGAAACGAGGCGTGAACTTAGGAGAGGAAACCTTCATCGGAACATAACGAGAAGACAACCATACCAAATCCCCCACACGAAGTCGGGGACCCACACAGCGACGGCAGTTAGCAAAGCGCTGAGCCTTCTCTTGTGACAACGTCAAATTGTCCACCACGTGGTTCCAAATCTGCTGCAACCTATCCACCACAGAATCCACCCCAGGACAGTCAGAAGGCTCAACCTAACCTGAGGAAAAACGAGGATGAAAACCAGAATTGCAATAAAAAGGCGAAACCAAAGTAGCAGAACTAGCCCGATTATTGAGGGCGAACTCAGCCAATGGCAAAAAAGTCACCCAATCATCCTGATCCGCAGAAACAAAACATCTCAGATAAGTCTCCAAGGTCTGATTAGTTCGTTCGGTTTGGCCATTCGTCTGAGGATGGAAGGCCGATGAAAAAGATAATTCAATGCCCATCTTAGCACAAAAGGACCGCCAAAATCTGGACACAAACTGGGATCCTCTGTCAGACACAATATTCTCAGGAATACCATGCAAACGAACCACATTCTGAAAAAACAGTGGAACCAAATCGGAGGAGGAAGGCAGCTTAGGCAAGGGCACCAAATGGACCATTTAAGAAAAACGATCACAAACCACCCAGATAACAGACATCTTCTGAGAGACTGGAAGATCCGAAATAAAATCCATGGAAATATGCGTCCAGGGCCTCTTCGGGACAGGTAAAGGCAAAAGCAATCCACTGGCACGAGAACAGCAAGGCTTGGCCTGAGCACAAATCCCACAGGACTGCACAAAGGAACGCACATCCCGCGACAAGGAAGGCCACCAAAAGGATCTAGCCACCAAATCCCTGGTACCAAAAATCCCAAGATGACCCACCAACACCGAAGAATGAACCTCGGAAAAGACTCTACTGGTCCATCTATCCGGGACAAACAGTCTCTCCGGCGGACAACGGTCAGGTCTATTGGCCTGAAATTCCTGCAGTACGCGTCGTAAATCAGGGGAGATGGCAGACAAAATCACCCCCTCTCTGAGGACACCAGCCGGTTCAGAAACTCCCGGAGAGTCAGGCACAAAGCTCCTAGAAAGAGCATCAGCCTTCACGTTCTTCGAACCCGGAAGGTTTGAAACCACGAAATCGAAACGGGAGAAAAACAGTGACCATCGAGCCTGTCTAGGATTTAGCCGTTTAGCAGACTCAAGATAAGTCAAATTCTTGTGATCCGTCAAGACCACCACACGATGTTTGGCTCCCTCAAGCCAATGTCGCCACTCCTCAAATGCCCATTTCATTGCCAACAACTCCCGATTACCAACATCATAATTCCGCTCGGCAGGCGAAAACTTTCTTGAAAAGAAAGCACATGGCCTCATCACAGAGCCATCAGAGCTTCTCTGTGACAAGACAGCCCCAGCTCCAATCTCAGAAGCATCAACCTCGACCTGGAAGGGCAGAGAGACATCCGGCTGACGCAAGACAGGAACCGAAGAGAACCGAAGTTTGAGCTCCTGAAAGGCCTCCACGGCCGCAGGAGACCAATTAGTCACATCAGAACCCTTCTTGGTCAAATCCGTCAAAGGGTAACCACACTGGAAAAATTAGTGATGAAGCGACGGTAAAAATTAGCAAAACCCAAGAACTTCTGAAGACTCTTTACCGATGTAGGTTGAGTCCAGTCATAAATAGCCTGGACCTTGACTGGATCCATCTCAATGGTAGAAGGAGAAAAAATAAAGCCCAAAAAGGAAACCTTCTGGACTCCGAAGAGACATTTAGAGCCCTTCACAAACAAGGCATTGGCTCGCACGACCTGAAATACCATCCTGACCTGCTTCACATGAGATTCCCAATCATCAGAAAAGACCAAAATATCATCTAGGTACACAATCATAAACCTATCCAGATATTCTCGGAAGATATCGTGCATGAAGGACTGGAACACAGAAGGGGCATTAGAAAGCCCAAAAGGCATCACCAAGTACTCAAAATGGCCTTCGGGCGTATTGAATGCTGTTTTCCATTCATCGCCCTGCTTTATACGCACAAGATTATACGCTCCACGAAGATCTATCTTGGTGAACCAACTGGCCCCCCTAATCCGAGCAAACAGATGGGACAACAGTGGCAAAGGATACTGAAATTTGACCGTGATGTTATTTAGAAGGCGATAATCTATACAGGGTCTCAGAGAACCATCCTTCTTGGCCACAAAAAAGAACCCCGCACCCAAAGGGGACGAGGACGGGCGAATATGCCCCTTCTCCAAAGACTCCTTGATATAACTCCGCATAGCGGCATGTTCTGGTACAGACAAATTAAAAAGTCGTCCCTTAGGGAACTTACTACCAGGAATCAAATTTATGGCACAATCACAATCCCTATGAGGAGGTAGGGCACTGAACTTGGGCTCATCAAATACATCCTGGTAGTCCGACATGAATTCAGGGACTTCAGAAGGAGTAGAAGAAGCAATAGACACCAAAGGAGCATCGCCATGAATCCGCTGGCAACCCCAACTTGACAAAGACATTGCTTTCCAATCCAGGACTGGATTATGAGCCTGCAGCCATGGCAGACCTAACATGACAACATCATGCAAATTATGTAACACAAGAAAGCGAATCACCTCCTGATGTGCAGGAGTCATGCACATGGTCACTTGAGCCCAGTACTGAGGTTTATTCTTGGCCAATGGCGTGGCATCAATTCCCTTTAGTGGAATAGGGAATTGCAAAGGCTCCAAGATAAAACCACAGCGCCTGGCAAAAGACAAATCCATCAAATTCAGGGCAGCACCTGAATCCACAAAAGCCATAACTGAGTAAGATGACAGAGAGCAAATCAAAGTAACAGACAAAATGAATTTAGGCTGTACAGTACCAATGGTGACAGACTTAGCGAAGTTTTTTATGCGCTTTGAACAATCTGAGATAACATGAGCAGAATCACCACAGTAAAAGCACAACCCATTCTGACGTCTGTGATTTTGCCGTTCAATTCTGGTCAGAATCCTGTCACATTGCATAGACTCAGGCTTCTGCTCAGAAAATACCGCCAGATGGTGCACTGGTTTGCGCTCCCGTAAGCGCCGATCAATCTGAATGGCCAAAGACATTGACTCATTCAGACCCGCAGGCGTGGGGAACCCCACCATAACATCCTTAATGGCTTCAGAAAGACCCTTTCTGAAAATCGCTGCCAGGGCACACTCATTCCATTGAGTGAGCACAGACCATTTCCTAAACTTATGACAGAAAACTTCTGCTTCATCCTGACCCTGGGAGAGAGCCAGCAAAACCTTTTCTGCTTGGACTACCAGATTAGGTTCCTCATAAAGCACTCCAAGTGCCAGAAAAAACGCATCCACATTTTGCAATGCAGGATCTTCCGGCGCCAGAGAGAATGCCCAATCTTGAGGGTCACCACGCAACAAAGAAATAATAATTTTAACTTGCTGAACCGGATCACCAGAGGAACGAGGTCTCAGAGAAAGAAATAATTTGCAATTATTTTTAAAGTTCAAAAACCTAGATCTGTCTCCGGAGAACAGCTCAGGAATAGGTATCTTAGGCTCTGACAAAGGACTGCGGACTACATAATCCTGAATGCCTTGTACCCTAGCAGTGAGATGATCCACACTAGAAGACAGACTCTGAAGGTCCATAGCTGCAGCTGAATTCTGAACCAACCAGAGATTAAGGGGAGGAGAGAGGCTAGACACACTGCAGAGGAAAAAAAAAAAATGAACTCAGGATTTCTCTTATCCCTCTTTTGCGATGCATTAACTCTTTACCGGCCTGCTGTACTGTTATGATCCGGTGGTAGGATCACCAAGCTGACCTGATAGGTAAACCTGAATAGTAGGACAAGCTCCGGGGATGTGGGAACTATACCGACCCCAATCCTGATCCTATCCACACACACTAAAGGCAGCCGTGGAGCGTTACCTAAAAACCTAGACGCCTCTTCACGGCCTGAGAAACTAGCTACCCCTAGAGAGAAAGCAAAGCCTCACTTGCCTCAGAGAAATAACCCCAAAGTTTAGACAGCCCCTCACAAATAATAACGGTGAGTTAAGGGGAAAATACAAACGTAGGAATGAAAAACAGGTTTAAGCAAATGAGGCCCGCTAACACTAAATAGACAGAAGATAGCAGGGATCTGTGCGGTCGGTACAAAAACTATCAAAAACTATCCACGCAGAAAGTACAAGAACCCCCACACCGACTCACGATGTGAGGGGCGCACTACGCTCCCCAGAGCTACCAGCAAGCGAAAAATCACATATAAGCAAGCTGGACTGAACACATCATATACTGAGAAACATATTCAAGGAAACAATGAGCAAAAAGAACTAGCAAGACTTAGCTTCTCAGAAATAGACAGGTCACCAGGAAAATCCAGGAGAGGTCAGAACCAGTACTGAATACAACGACAGCAGGCAACAAGTAAAGGTCTAAGTGGAGTTAAATAGGAACCAGCATAGCAGGAAATGAGGCAGCTGAGCCCAGCTCCAGACCCGCAGTATCGCTAAAGGTCACCAGAGGGAGCCCAGACGGAATTCACAACAAAACACTAGCTGAGAAGACCTTATGGGCGAGCGTAAAACAAGCCATTAGCCAGTGACTAAGTAGTATATGTTGGGTCAGCCAAAAAAGAGCTATATAGAAGCTTTGTCCTTATGAGAACTTATGGGTGCAGCTGCTTTCAAGTAGTTCTCCTCCAACAACTTCAATATTCTGTGCTACTTGTGACAATAAATAGAACATATAAGGTTCACTGTGCACATTGTAGCAATAGTTTCCTGAAGTGTATGAAATGCCTTTAAGAGATGCAACCAACAACTGTGTATGCTGTATATACAATTTATAATTCCTCCTTGAAGATTTTGGTATAAACTGTTTTTCTTTGGTGGAAAGCCCTAATCTCAGTATTACCGTGTAGATATGTGCCGGATACATCAATGTTGCTGTTCTTTTGTGAGCAAACAGCTGGTTTTTACATAATCATGAAATAGCAGAAATTACGCAAACCACTGGAAATCATGTAATTTAGACAACTGCAATCATGAAGCTGTATTTCTACATAAGAAACAGTATGTGTTAACATATTTGTTGCAAAGTTTGTTTTTTATGGAAAAATTATTTTACATTCAGCACTATTCTTTTATTCAAAGTGACCAACACATTGACGAAATCCAATGAAACCTTGTTGGCACCAACATTGTCTGTCCTAACCACAATTCTAATGAGAAACAGCATGCTTTGGACTTCCAGGGAATTAACCTTTATTTACACAGATGCATAATATAACCTTTAGCTACTTTATGGAGCTATGTGTGTCTGCCATGTGATATATCCGGTACAGTTTTATGACTCCTGTTCATACAAGAAACCACAAAGTTGATGTGAACAGAACTTGATAGTTGTTGCCTTATTATGTGAACCTCTGCTAGCACAAACTATGCAATCTCCAATGCTACAAGCAGAGGCAACTTTGCCTTTCCAGCATCAGAGAAGGGCAGGAGTTCTGAGGCTGGCTGAATCCAGAAATCAGGCCAGCGTCAGAGCAGCACATGCAAGCTATATAAGAAAGAGCTTGAAAACACTGTTCTCATTGCATTAGAGATTGAACACCTTTGATAGATGGCAGCTGTAGTTGGTAACCTAACCAACGAGCAGTACATAAGAGAATTTTGCATCCCTCTGTTCTAGTTAACGGAGAGGATTTTTAATAAGAGGTAAATCGAAAGTCACTTAATTTTAAAATCACTTTGTAATTTTACCTATTTAAGATGATAAGACAAACCCTTTAAAGAAACATGCTTAACTCCTTTCCGACATCGGGTGTAATAGTATGCGATGTCGGACTCCCTCCCTTTGATGTGAGCTCTGTCGCTGAGCCCACATCTTTTTTTGTTGTTTTGAACAGCTGACATGTGCCTCTAACAGCCGAGGGTGGAATCGTGATCCACCAATTAACCCGTTAAATGCCGCTGTCAATCTCTGACAGTGTCATTTAACTCGCACTTCTGACAAGCGCACCGGAAATCTCGCCCATCGGTGACCCTGTCATGTGATTGCAGGGCACCGATGGGTTGTCATGACAACCAGAGGTCTCCAGCAGAACTCTATGGTTGTCACTGCCGGATTGCTATGAGCGTCGCCCGGTGGTTGGCGGTCATAGCAAGTGAGCAATTCTACTACTTACAGGCAATCTGATCATCGCCTCTATGTAGCAGAGCTGATCGGATTATGGCAGCTTCTTGTCTCCCATGGAGACTATTGAAGCATGCAAAAAGTAAAAAAAAAAAGTTTTTAAAAAAATATGAAAGTTCAAATCACCCCCATTCAAAATAAAACAATAAAAAAATCAAACATACGCATATTTGGTATTGCCGCGTTCAGAATAATCCGATCTATCAATATAAAAAAAATAATTAACCCGATCACAAAGCGAGAAAAAAAAGTCAAAACGTCAGAATTGTGTTTTTTTGGTCGCCGCAAAATTGCATTAAAATGCAATAATGGGCGATCAAAAGATCGTATCTGCACCAAAATTGTATAATTAAAAACGTAAGCTCGGCATGCAAAAAATAGGCCCTCACCCAACGCAAGATCACCATAAATCGGGTATCGGAAAATGACACAATTATTTTAACAAACTTTGGAATATCACCACTTAAATAAAAAAGAACCTAGACATGTTTGGTGTCTATGAACTTGTGATGACCTGGAGAATCATAATGGCAGGTCAGTTTTAGCATTTAGTGAACAAGGTAAAAAAAAACAAGTGTGGGATTGCACTTTTTTTTGCAATTTCACCGCACTTGGACTCTTGTTCCTGTTTTCTTTGTTGTTGGTTAAAACCAATGGTGTCATTCAAAAGTACAACTCTTCCCGCCAAAAACAAGCCCACACATGGCCATTTTGACCAAAAGGTAAAAAAGTTATGGCTCTGGGAAGAAGGGGAGCAAAAAATGAAAATGCAAAGTCAAAAATACCTCTGGCCGTTAAGGGGTTAAAATGGATTATTTAGTTGCTAATTCGTTGTTAAAGCCTAATTCAAAACTGGACACAATACTCATGAGATAATACTGTTTTTTCCATTTAAACTAATGGAATTTAAAAGATGGAATTTTCTTGCTATTTTGCTAAAGGTATTGTATAAAAATCTATATCAGTCTTAATACTCCATGATTAGATTAATTTGAAGAAATCCAGAGTGGCCCATACAATAATCTTTTTTAATTGCGTAGTTCATCTAGGAACAAATCCAGGTTGATAGGTGTAATGGGACTATACCACCCAATGTTTTGCAGCCCTTGATAGAGAAATAAGAGTTAACATGCAGAATTACATCGCCTTAATGAACTTCTCTCTCTTGTTTGAAAAGAGATCAGATGAGATGAAAATTAGAATTCATGTTGTTTAGAGAAAAATTATTGATCCAATTACCAATGATGAGAAGCTTTGTCTTACAACCACATAGAACAAGCTGTATGTGCCTCATCCTTCAAATGTAACCTGATTGTGCGCAGAAATAAATCTAAGAGGAAGCAGATTATGCTAGATCAATGCACAGTAAGAAATTAAGGAATCGTGAGTAATGCATATACAGCCAACAAAATAGACAGGTAAATCAGAAGAAGGCTGATTACCAAAATGTCTTGCTGTGAAGTATACAGTTGAAGTCATGAGTTTACATACACCAAGGTTGAAATCATTAAAACACCAATTTCTTCCCTACACAGATTCCACGTTAAATGGTTAGTTTTAGAAAGTTGTTTTGGGTATCCACTTTGTGTTCTACACAAGCAATTTTTTGAAAGAATATTTACCAATCAAGTAATTTATAACAGATTATATGGCAGTGTATGAAAACTCGAGGAGTGAAATTTGACTGCGCCCTTAAATATCATGAAAAATTCCAGGAAATTATGTCATAGCTTTAGAAGGTTCTGATTGGCTAACTGATATAATTTGATTTAACAAGAGATGTACAAGTGACAATATTTTATGGACTACATGAAGGGCCTACTTTCTGCTTTGCTTGGCATGATGGGAAAATCAAAATAAACCAGCCAATATATCAGAAAAATAATTGTGGACCTCCACAAGTCTTGTGCATCCTTGGAAGCAATTTCCAAACACCTAAACTTCCTACGCTCATGATTTCAAATAATGATTTCCATATTTAATCGCCATAGTGTCATTTAATCATTTAGTGTCAACATTGGTGAGATTGGTAGCCCTGGGCAAATGCCCAAATTGCTCTCATCAACAAAGGGAGCCCTTAATTTTGCAGTGTATCCAAGAAGTGTATGGACGATGCAGAGTAGTGATGAGCAAATTTGTTTGGAAAACAATTGTCAAACATAGGTTTAGCACGAATATGGCACAATCGGATTCTTGATCAGAAACACAAGCAAAATTTTATAAAATTGGTAAAAATCGGTAATATTCAGTAAAAAGTGCAGGAAAATATTTGTGTTGCCACAGAAGTATTTTCAGCACTTTTTCAACAAAAGTTGTGGTGTATCATGAGCATTTTGCATGAGTTTGATGAGGGCAGGGGGTTTGAAGAGCTCAGTGTCGAGACGTTCTTGTACACCTTTTTTTCCCCTAACTTTATGTGTTCACAATGAGGCTAGCTAATCAGGGCGCAGGAAACATCCACAATGTCCTGACACCAGAGGTTGTCATTAGCTGCTGAAATCACATATCCCTCTCCATATAAATAGTGGACATCTTGTTTTAGCGCCATTTTGACACTGTAACAGCGCACAGAGGCTGCTCCTGAAGCTGGTACTGTTAGCAGCAACATTTCAGCTAGTTAGCTACACTCCCTGACAGAAGTTATGTCGCTTATCCATGTTATGTAAATAAAAGCTTATAACCTGACGTTAAATTCATCTATTGGTTGTATAAATTATTCTTTTGAAAGCTGAAACCCTCCGAAATGTGGTTTAGGTTAAGAAAATAAATTGGCATCAATGCAGAAATATTGATCAGTTAATGGACATAGAATGGTCAGATTTTGGCAAGAGAAAAGTTTTGTCGCCTAGTCATATAATGCACCTAATCCTAGTTTACATCCTCACCTGTGCTCAGTAAATGATTGGTTAATTGATGTGTGTACAAAAAGAAACCCAGCACCCCAGACCTTCACTTGAACTGCAACTTGAGCTCTGGAAACATGCCAAAAATCTACCCTGTGACCAAAGCCTGGATTATGAAGAGGCTGAAGACCAGATCCACTGCAGAGGTGGAAAGGTGGCAGAGGTAAAATGCGCGCGTGTCCAGCCTCCCGGCTTGTGATTGGTTGACCGCGGCGCAACCAATCACAAGCCGGGACGTCACGGGAGGCTGGACACGCGCCCATTTTAAAAAGCGCGCGTGTCCAGCCTCCCGTGACGTCACGGCTTGTGATTGGTTAATGGCGGCCATGTTGCCGGGACGCGGACCAATCACAGCAAGCCGTGACGTAATTTCGTCACGGCTTGCTGTGATTGGTCCGCGTCCCGGCAACATGGCGCCGTGACCAATCATAAGCCGGGACGTCACTGGAGGCTGGACACGCGCGCTTTTTAAAAAGCGCGCGTGTCCAGCCTCCCGTGACGTCACGGCTTGTGATTGGTTAATGGCGGCCATGTTGCCGGGACGCGGACCAATCACAGCAAGCCGTGACGTAATTTCGTCACGGCTTGCTGTGATTGGTCCGCGTCCCGGCAACATGGCCGCCCTGACCAATCTCAAGCCGGGACTTCACGTAACCAAGTAAAAGCGCGAATTTTAAACAAACAACGCTGCCGGTTCCCTCGCTGAGGTCCAGGCTGCGTCGGACAGGTGAGTATAGCGATATTTTTTATTTTAATTCTTTCTTTTACACATTTATATGGATCCCAGGGCCTGAAGGAGAGTTTCCTCTCCTTCAGACCCTGGGAACCATCAGGAATACCGTCCGATACTTGAGTCCCATTGACTTGTATTGGTATCGGGTATCGGTATCGGATTGGATCCGATACTTTGCCGGTATCGGCCGATACTTTCCGATACCGATACTTTCAAGTATCGGACGGTATCGCTCAACACTAGACACCACCAAAGCGGCATCAATTTCACCACAGTAGAAATAGTAGAATAGGGACCAACAGGTCTTTCTCTACTCCCAATACAGCAGATGGACACTACAACCATGAGTGTTCACATTTCCAAAAAATTATTGGCAGACACCACCAAAGTAGCATCAATTTGACCACAGTAGAAATATTAGAATTGAGACCGACAGGTCTTTCACCACACCCAGTACAGCAGATGGACACCTGACAAGGAGTGTTCACGTTTCCAACAATTATTGGCAGACACCACAAAAGTAGCATCAATTTCACAAGAGTAGAAATTGTAGAATAAGGACCAACAGGTCTTTCTTTACACCCAATACAGCAGATGGACACTACAACCATGAGTGTTCACATTTCCAAAAATTATTGGCAGACACCACCAAAGTGGCATTAATTTCACCACAGTAGAAATATTAGAATAGAGACCAACAGGTCTTTCACTACACCCAATACAGCAGATGGACACCCGAAGAGGAATGTTCACGTTTCCAAAAATTATTGGCAGACACCACCAAAGTGGCATCAATTTCACCACAGTAAAAATAGTAGAATAGGGATCAACAGGTCTTTCTCTACACCCAATCCAGCTGATGGACACTCCAACCATGAGTGTTCACTAGTGATCAGCGAGCATGCTCGGTAATGCTCGGTGCTCGCCCGAGCATCGCAGTGCTCACAATGCTCGGCGAAAGGCGAGAATTTCCGGTGTTGTTCGGCGGGAGTTCAGGTCACCACCCTGCATGTTTGATGCTCTTCAAAGTGCCAATCAACATGCAGGGATTGTCTGCCACACACTGCAATGCTGCAGCCATGATTGGCTGGCCGCACAGCATCATGAGATTTATTTCAGACCTGGCACTGCTCTGCTGGTCACACAACTCCGGAATCAGCCAGTGTAGGGACAGTTGCTGTGGAGATAAGGAGAGAATTACAGTATAATTGAATTAGTTAGTGTGGGTATACCATTATTAAAATCCAGCTAAACAAACAGTCCTTCTAAGGATTAATTATGGGGTATATAGATATCAGTGCTAGGTAAGCAGGCAGTGTATGTGGCTATATATATATCAGTGCTAGGCAAGCAGGCAGTGTATGTGGGTATATAGATATCAGTGCTAGGCAGGCAGGCATTGTATGTGGCATTCTTCATTGCATACAGCAAGAGAGTCCATTCCATTACTGTCTTCTGTAGCTGCCTATTACAGACTAGATGGTAGCCCGATTCTAATGCATCGGGTATTCTAGAATATGTATGTAGTTTATTTATGAAGATTTTAGAATAATGCAATTTATACACAGGATTCGGCCGGCCGCGACCAATTAGCGAAGCGTGGTTCAAATCCCACACCAATTCGCGGCCAGACTGCGCCTGCCGCTGATTGTTCGCGTAGTATATAGCACAGCCACGTAGTATATAAAAGCCCACGTAGAAAATAGCACAGCCACGTAGTATATAGCACAGCCACATAGTATATAGCACAGCCCATGGAGTATATAGCACAGCCCATGGAGTATATAGCACAGCCATGTAGTATATAACACAGCCCATGGAGTATATAGCAGAGCCACGTAATATATAGCACAGCCCACGGAGTGTATAACAGCCCACATAGCATATAACACAGCCACTTAGTATATAACAGCCCACATAGCATATAACACAGCTCACGCAGTATATAACAGCCCATGCACACACTATATAACACAGCCCACGTAGTGTATAACACAGTCCACGTAGCGTATAACACAGCCCATAGTGTATAACACAGCCAACGTAGTGTATAACACAGGCCACGTAGTATATAACAGCCCACGTAGTATATAGCACAGCTACATAGTATATTGCACAGCCACGTAGTATATAGCACAGCCCACGTAGTACATTGCACAGCCCAAGTATTATATTGCACATCCCACGTAGTACATTGCACAGCCCACGTAGTACATTGCATAGCCCACATAGTACATTGCACAGCCCACGTAGTACATTGCACAGCCCACGTAGTATATTGCACAGCCCACGTAGTATATTGCACAGCCCACATAGTATATAGCACAGCCCACGCAGTATATTGCACAGCCCACATAGTACATTGCACAGCCCACGTAGTATATAGCACAGCCCACGTAGTACATTGCACAGCCCATGTAGTATATTGCACAGCCCACGTAGTATATTGCACAGCCCACGTAGTACATTGCACAGCCCACATAGTACATTGCACAGCCCACGTAGTATATTGCACAGCCCACGTAGTATATTGCACTGCCCACGAAGTATATAGCACAGCCCATGCAGTATATTGCACCGCCCACGTAGTACATTGCACAGCCCACGTAGTATATAGCACAGCCCACATAGTACATTGTACAGCCCATGTAGTATATTGTACAGCCCACGTAGTATATTGCACAGCCCACGTAGAACATTGCACAGCCCATGTAGTATATAGCAATATGGGCATCATATCCCTGATAAAAAAAGAATTAAAATAAAAAATATTTATATACTCACCTTCCGTTGGCCCCAGGATGCAGGCGAAGCGTTTACCGATGCTCCTCGCGCACTCCGGTCCCAAGAGTGCATTGCGGTCTCGCGAGATGATGATGTAGCGGTGTCGCGAGACTGGTACGTCATCATCTCGCGAGACCGCAATGCATGGAGCGGTCACCGGGGCATCACGAGGAGCGGGAAAGGCCTGTTCTGAGTCCAAGGGGCCGACGGACGGTGAGTATATAACTATTTTTTTGTTTTTTTTTATTTTTAACATTAGATCTTTTTACTATTGATGCTGCATAGGCAGCATCAATAGTAAAAAGTTGGTCACATAGGGTTAATAGCAGCATTAACGGAGTGCGTTACACCACAACATAACACGGTCCGCTAACGCTGCCATTAACCCTGTGTGAGCGCTGACTGCGGAGAGTATGAAGTGGGCGCTGACTGTGGGGAGTAAGCAGCGGCCATTTTGCCCGTCGCTGATTGGTCGTGGCTGTCAGCCAATCAGCGACGTAGGATTTCCGTTACAGACAGACAGACAGACAGACAGAAAGATGGAAGTGACCCTTAGACAATTATATAGTAGATATTGACCGTATATACATAGCCCCAGGTATCAGTGGCCAGAAATAATTTAGTTTGCAACTTAATCCTGATTATTTTATTTCAAAGCAATCCAGAGCACATAGATTTTTTTGTCCATTTACTTGTTCCTCTCCATAGTACAGCATGAAAATCCAGCTATTTTAAAAAGACTTTTGACCATCACAGCGATCACATTTGAGTGCGCAGAAAACTCTGGCATTTTTGTGGTACTGTCATTTGCTGCCAAAAAAAAATACGGGCCAGATATTTTAAAGTGGGGTATCTGTGTCACAGACATCACATATCATTGCGCTCAAAATAGTGCCATTTGAGCCCTTTATTGAATTTTTTTGCTGCGTCTTAGCCTAGTTATTCACACCAGTTTGCTGCCGAAAAAAACAATACAGGCCAGATTTTTTAAAGTGGCGTATCTCTGTCACACACCTCATCTATCTGGGGCAGGGCCGTATTTGTCACTAGGCACTTTAGGGCAGGTGCCTGGGGTGGCAGGATGCGGGGGGCAGCACCTGAGCAAGGTTTTTTTTGTTTAATTATAAGGACCGGGGTCACTGCCAGCTGCCCGCCTATCTCCCCTCCCCCCTTGCCTCCCCTCCTCCTTGTACTCACCCTCCTCGGCTCCAGCGGTGCCTGCAACTCCAATAGTCTCAGTGCCGGCAGCTTCTTCCTGTGCTGAGCGGTCACATTGTACCGCTCATTAAGGTCATGAATATGGATGCATATTCGTGACCTTAATGAGCGGTACCACGTGACCGCTCACTCAAGGAGAAGCTGCAGTGCCAGGACCAAGATGCAGGGACTTTTGGCGCAGTGCGCCGGTGTGAGAAAGTTGAGTATGACAGGTGAGGAGGATGAGGGAGGACAGGGGCTGCAGAGACACGCATACAAGATGGGAGAGGGGGGCTGCAGAGCCACGCATACAAGATGGGAGAGGGGGGCCCAGAGCCATGCATACAAGATGGGAGAGGAAGGGCTGCAGAGTCACGCATACAAGATGGGAGAGGGGGGGCCGCAGAGCCACGCATACAAGATGGGAGAAGGGGGCTGCAGAGCCACACATATAAGATGGGGGGTGCAGAGCCACGCATACAAGATGGGGGGGCTGCAGAGCCACGCATACAAGATGGAAGGGGAGGAAGGCTGCAGAGGCATGCATACAAGATGGGAGGGGTGTGCAGAGCCATGCATACAAGATGGAAAGGGGGAAGGCTACAGAGCCACGCATACAAGATGGGAGAGGGGGGCTGCAGAGCCACGCATACAAGATGGGAGGGGGGTGCAGAGCCATGCATACAAGATGGGAAAGGGGGGCTGCAGAGCCACACATACAAGATGGGAGGGGGGTGCAGAGCCACGCATACAAGATGGGAGATTGGGGGCTGCAGAGGCACGCATACAGGATGGGAAAGGGGGGCTGCAGAGGCACGCATACAAGTTGGGAGAGGGGGGGCTGCAGAGCCACGCATAGAAGATGAGAGAGGGGCTGCAGAGCCACACATATAAGATGGGAGAGGGGGAAGGCTGCAGAGCCATGCATACAAGATGGGAGAGGGGGTTGCAGAGGCAAACATACAAGATGGAAGAGGGGAACTGCAGAGCCATGCATACAAGATAGGAGGGGGGAAGCAGAGCTACGCATACAAGATAGGAGAGGGGGCTGCAGAGCCACGCTTACAAGCTGGGAAAGGGGGGAAGCAGAGCCACACATACAAGATGGGAGAGGGGGGGAAGCAGAGCCACGCATACAAGATGGGATGGGGGAAGCAGAGCCACGCATACAAGATGGGAGAGGGGGGCTGCAGAGCAAGGTATACAAGATGGGAGAGTGGGGGAAGCAGAGCCATGCATACAAGATGGGAGGGGGGGAAGCAGAGCCACGCATACAAGATGGGGGGGAAGCAGAGCCAGTGTCCACCCCTGCCCAGGGATCAATTGTACTCGCATCTTACTGTGAGTACAATTGAGGCTCTGACTGCCGGGTCAGAGTGACGTGAGCAGCTTGATCAGATCATGTGATCACGCTGCCGATGTCGCTCACTTGCACTGCAGAGTCGAACACTGGTGGTAAGACTGCTGAAGACACCGAAGATTAAATGCACGGGGGGGGGCAATCAGAGTGGGGATGGAGAGATTTATTGTGTGTGGGGACAATTTGAGTGAGGATAGGGGGATTTATTATGTGTGGGGAGAATAGGAGTGGGGATGGGGGGACTTAATGTGTGTGGGAGATTTGAGGACACAAAATGAAGAGCAAAGGAGGAGGTGGGGAAACAATACAGGGGAATGAGGGCCATGTATGAGGAAACAGTACTGGGGAATGAGGGGCATGTATGAAGAAACAGTACTGGGGAATGGGGGGCATGTATGAGGAAACAGTACTGGGGAATGAGGGTCATGTATTAGGAAACAGTACTGGGGAATGAAGGCCATGTATGAGGAAACAGTACTGGGGAATGGGGGACATGTATGAGGAAATAGTACTGGGGAATGAGGGGCATGTATGAGGAAACAGTACTGGGGAATGAGGGGCATGTATAAGGAAACAGTACAGGGGAATGGGGGCATGTATGAGGAAACAGTAAAGGGGAATGGGGGCCATGTATGAGGAAATAGTACTGGGGAATGAGGGGCATGTATGAGGAAACAGTACTGGGGAATGAGGGGCACGTATAAGGAAACAGTACTGGGAAATTGGGGGGCATATATGAGGAAAGAGTAAAGGGGAATGGGGGCCATGTATGAGGAAACAGTAAAGGGGAATGGGGGCCACGTATGAGGAAACAGTACTGGGGAATGAAGGGCATGTATGAGGAAACAGTACTGGGAAATGGGGGCATGTATTAGGAAACAGTACTGGGGAATGAAGGCCATGTATGAGGAAACAGTACTGGGGAATGGGGGCATGTATGAGGAAATAGTACTGGGGAATGAGGGGCATGTATGAGGAAACAGTACTGGGGAATGAGGGGCATGTATGAGGAAACAGTACTGGGAAATGGGGGGCATGTATGAGGAAACAGTAAAGGGGAATGGGGGCCATGTATGATGAAACAGTAAAGGGGAATGGAGGCCATGTATGAAGAAACAGTACTGGGGAATGAGGGGCATGTATGAGGAAACAGTACTGGGGAATGTGGGGCATGTATGAGGAAACAGTACTGGGGAATGAGGGGCATGTATAAGGAAACAGTACTGGGGAATGAGGGGCATGTATAAGGAAACAGTACTGGGGAATGAGGGGCATGTATTAGGAAACAGTACTGGGGAATGAAGGCCATGTATGAGGAAGCAGTACTGGGTAATGGGGGACATGTATGAGGAAATAGTACTGGGGAATGAGGGGCATGTATGAGGAAACAGTACTGGGGAATGAGGGGCATGTATGAGGAAACAGTACTGGGGATTGAGGGTCATGAATGATGAAATATTACTGGGAAAAGGGGGGCATGTATGAGGAAACAGTAAAGGGGAATAGGGGCCATGTATGAGGAAAGAGTAAAGGGGAAGGGGGGCCATGTATGAGGAAACAGTACTGGGGAATGAGGGTCATGTAAGGAAACAGTACTGGGGAATGGGGGGCATGTATGAGGAAACAGTACTGGGGAATGAGGGGCATGTATGAGGAAACAGCACTGGGGAAAGGGGGGCCATGTATGAGGAAACAGTACTGGGGAATGAGGGATATGTATGAAGAAACAGTACTGGGGAATGGGGGCATGTATGAGGAAACAGTACTGGGGAATGAGAGGCATGTATTAGGAAACAGTACTGGAGAATGAAGGCCATGTACGAGGAAACAGTACTGGGTAATGGGGGACATTTATGAGGAAATAGTACTGGGGAATGAAGGGCATGTATGAGGAAACAGTACTGGGGAATGAGGGGCATGTATGAGGAAACAGTACTGGGGAATGAGGGTCATGTATGAGGAAACATTACTGGGAAATGGGGGGCATGTATGAGGAAACAGTAAAGGGGAATAGGGGCCATGTATGAGGAAACAGTAAAGGGGAAGGGGGGCCATGTGTTGTGATTTTGCTTTTTGCTCCCTCTAGTGGTCATTAGTGATTTGACTCTGGAGCGTCTGTCTTTTCCTATATCCTCACCTGGGCCGTTAGTTCAGGGGCGTTGCTATATAAGCTCCCTGGACCTTCAGTTCAATGCCTGGCATCGTTGAAATCAGAGCTAATCTGTTGTGCTCTTGTCCTCTGATCCTGGTTCCTGTTTTTCAAGCTAAGTCTGCTTCTTTGCTTTTTGCTTTTGTTTCGTTTGGTATTTTTGTCCAGCTTGTTCCTATCTGTATCCTGACCTTTGCTGGAAGCTCTAGGGGGCTGTTGTTCTCCCCCCGGACCGTTAGACGGTTCGGGGGTTCTTGAATCTCCAGCGTGGATTTTTATAGGGTTTTTGTTGACCAGATAAGTTATCTTGCTATATTCTGCTATTAGTAAGCTGGCCTCTCTTTGCTGAACCTGGTTCATTTCTGTGTTTGTCATTTCCTCTTACCTCACCGTTATTATTTGTGGGGGGCTTGTATCTTGCTTTGGGGTCCCTTTCTCTGGAGGCAAGAGAGGTCTTTGTTTTCTTCTCCTAGGGGTAGTTAGATTCTCCGGCTGGCGCGAGTCATCTAGCGATCACCGTAGGCATGATCCCCGGCTACTTCTAGTGTTGGCGTTAGGAGTAGCTATTTGGTCAACCCAGTTACCACAGCCCTATGAGCTGGATTTTTGTATCTTGCAGACTTACACGTTCCTCTGAGACCCTGTCCACTGGGGTCATAACAGTATGCCAGGCCAGTATTAAATGTTTAATGCATTGCAGAAGTGGGATTATAAGAAAGAAAATTTTGAGGTTTTTTTTTCCCTCTCTCATTTTTTTTTTTCTTTTCCCCTTTACCTCAGAGTGGCTTAAGCTTGCTGCAGACATGAATGTCCAGACCTTGATTACAAGTGTGGACCAGCTTGCCGCTCGTGTGCAGGGTATACAAGATTATGTTACCAGAAATCCTAGGTCTGAACCCAAGATTCCGATTCCTGAACTGTTTTCAGGAGACCGATTTAAGTTTAGGAATTTCAGGAATAATTGTAAATTATTTTTGTCCCTGAAACCTTGTTCGTCTGGAGACTCTGCTCAACAAGTAAAAATTGTTATTTCATTCTTACGGGGTGACCCTCAGGATTGGGCTTTTTCGTTGGCGCCAGGAGATCCGGCATTGGCTGATATTGATGCATTTTTTCTGGCGCTCGGTTTACTTTATGAGGAACCCAATCTTGAGATTCAGGCAGAGAAAGCCTTGCTGGCTATGTCTCAGGGCCAGGACGAGGCTGAGGTGTATTGCCAAAAATTTCGGAAATGGTCTGTGCTGACACATTGGAACGAGTGTGCACTGGCCGCTAATTTTAGAAATGGCCTTTCTGAGGCCATTAAGAATGTTATGGTGGGTTTTCCCATTCCCACAGGTCTGAATGATACCATGTCCCTGGCTATTCAAATTGACCGGCGGTTGCGGGAGCGCAAAACCGCAAATTCCCTCATGTTGTTGTCTGAACAGACACCTGATTTGATGCAATGTGATAGAATCCTGACTAGAAATGAGAGGAAAATTCATAGACGCCGGAAGGGCTTGTGCTACTACTGTGGTGATTCTACACATGTTATCTCAGCATGCTCTAAACGTATATCTAAGGTTGTTAGTCCTGTCACCGTTGGTAATTTGCATCCTAAGTTTATTCTGTCTGTAACTTTGATTTGCTCACTGTCATCTTATCCTGTCATGGCGTTTGTAGATTCAGGTGCTGCCCTGAGTCTTATGGATCTCTCATTTGCTAAGCGCTGTGGTTTTATTCTTGAACCATTAGAAAATCCTATCCCTCTTAGGGGTATTGATGCTACGCCATTGGCAGAAAATAAGCCGCAGTATTGGACACAGGTTACCATGTGCATGACTCCTGAACACCGCGAGGTGATACGTTTTCTCGTTCTACATAAAATGCATGATTTGGTTGTTTTGGGGCTGCCATGGTTACAGACCCATAATCCAGTCCTTGACTGGAAGGCTATGTCAGTGTCTAGTTGGGGCTGTCGTGGTATTCATGAGGATTCCCTGCCTGTGTCTATTGCTTCTTCTACGCCTTCGGAAGTTCCGGAGTACTTGTCTGATTATCAGGATGTCTTTAGCGAGTCCAGGTCCAGTGCATTGCCTCCTCATAGGGAATGTGACTGTGCAATAGATTTGATTCCAGGCAGTAAATTTCCTAAGGGAAGACTGTTTAATCTGTTGATACCTGAACATACCGCTATGCGTTCATATATCAAGGAGTCTCTGGAGAAAGGACACATCCGTCCGTCTTCTTCCCCTCTTGGTGCGGGATTCTTTTTTGTGGCTAAAAAGGACGGATCTTTGAGGCCTTGTATTGACTATCGGCTTTTAAATAAGATCACTGTCAAATTTCAGTATCCTTTGCCGCTGTTGTCTGACTTGTTTGCCCGGATTAAAGGTGCCAAGTGGTTTACCAAGATAGACCTTCGTGGTGCGTACAACCTTGTGCGCATTAAGCAAGGGGATGAATGGAAAACCGCATTCAATACGCCCGAAGGTCATTTTGAGTACTTGGTGATGCCTTTTGGGCTCTCTAATGCCCCTTCAGTTTTTCAGTCCTTTATGCATGACATTTTCCGGAACTATCTGGATAAATTTCTGATCGTTTATCTGGATGATATTCTGGTTTTTTCTGATAATTGGGACTCGCATGTGGAGCAGGTCAGGATGGTCTTTAAAATTTTGCGTGAAAATTCTTTGTTTGTCAAGGGCTCAAAGTGTCTTTTTGGTGTACAGAAGGTTCCCTTTTTGGGGTTCATTTTTTCCCCTTCTGCTGTGGAGATGGACCCAGTCAAGGTCCGAGCTATTCTTGATTGGACTCAGCCCTCGTCAGTTAAGAGTCTTCAGAAGTTCTTGGGTTTCGCTAACTTCTACCGTCGTTTTATCGCTAACTTTTCTAGCATTGTGAAACCTTTGACGGATATGACCACGAAGGGCTCCGATGTGGTTAATTGGGCTCCTGCTGCCTTGGAGGCTTTCCAGGAGTTGAAACGTCAGTTTACTTCGGCGCCTGTTTTGTGCCAGCCTGATGTCTCGCTTCCCTTTCAAGTTGAGGTGGATGCTTCAGAGATTGGAGCAGGGGCCGTTTTGTCGCAGAGAGGCCCTGGTTGCTCTGTTATGAGACCTTGCGCCTTTTTCACTAGGAAGTTTTCGCCTGCGGAGCGAAATTATGATGTGGGCAATCGGGAGTTGTTGGCCATGAAATGGGCATTTGAGGAGTGGCGTCATTGGCTCGAGGGTGCTAAGCATCGTGTGGTGGTCTTGACTGAACACAAAAATCTGATGTATCTCGAGTCTGCTAAACGCCTGAATCCTAGACAGGCCCGCTGGTCATTGTTTTTCTCCCGTTTTGACTTTGTTGTCTCGTATTTACCAGGTTCAAAGAATGTGAAGGCCGATGCTCTTTCCAGGAGCTTTGTGCCTGATGCTCCTGGAGTCACTGAACCTGTTGGTATTCTTAAGGATGGTATTATCTTGTCAGCTATTTCTCCTGATCTGCGACGTGTGTTGCAGAGATTTCAGGCTGATAGGCCTGATTCTTGTCCACCTGACAGACTGTTTGTGCCTGATAAGTGGACCAGCAGAGTCATTTTCGAGGTTCATTCCTCGGAGTTGGCAGGTCACCCAGGAATTTTTGGCACCAGAGATCTGGTGGCCAGATCCTTTTGGTGGCCTTCCTTGTCTAGGGATGTGCGGTCATTTGTACAGTCCTGTGGGACTTGTGCTCGAGCTAAGCCTTGCTGTTCTCGTGCCAGCGGGTTGCTCTTGCCCTTGCCTGTCCCTAAGAGACCTTGGACACATATCTCCATGGATTTCATTTCTGATCTTCCGGTGTCTCAGGGCATGTCTGTTATCTGGGTGATATGTGATCGCTTCTCCAAGATGGTCCATTTGGTTCCTTTGCCTAAACTGCCTTCCTCTTCCGATCTGGTTCCTGTGTTTTTCCAGAACGTGGTTCGTTTGCACGGCATCCCTGAGAATATTGTGTCAGACAGAGGATCCCAGTTCGTTTCCAGATTCTGGCGATCCTTTTGTAGTAGGATGGGCATTGACTTGTCGTTTTCGTCTGCTTTCCATCCTCAGACTAATGGACAGACGGAGCGAACTAATCAGACTTTGGAGGCTTATTTGAGGTGTTTTGTCTCTGTTGATCAGGACGATTGGGTGACCTTCTTGCCGTTAGCTGAGTTTGCCCTTAATAATCGGGCTAGTTCCGCCACCTTGGTTTCGCCGTTTTTCTGCAACTCTGGTTTCCACCCTCGTTTTTCTTCGGGTCATGTGGAACCTTCTGACTGCCCTGGGGTGGATTCTGTGGTGGATAGGTTGCAGCGGATCTGGAATCTTGTGGTGGACAACTTGAAGTTGTCACAGGAGAGGGCTCAGCGCTTTGCCAACCGCCGCCGCGGTGTGGGTCCCCGACTACGTGTTGGGGATTTGGTGTGGCTTTCTTCCCGCTTTGTTCCTATGAAGGTTTCCTCTCCCAAATTTAAACCTCGTTTTATTGGTCCTTACAAGATATTGGAAATTCTTAATCCTGTATCCTTTCGCCTGGATCTACCTGTGTCGTTTGCTATCCACAACGTGTTTCATAGGTCCTTGTTGCGGCGGTACGTTGTGCCTGTGGTTCCTTCTGCTGAGCCTCCTGCTCCGGTGTTGGTTGAGGGCGAGTTGGAGTACGTGGTGGAGAAGATCTTGGATTCTCGTCTCTCCAGGCGGAGGCTTCAGTACTTGGTCAAGTGGAAGGGCTATGGTCAGGAAGATAATTCCTGGGTGGTCGCCTCTGATGTTCATGCGGCCGATTTAGTTCGTGCCTTTCACGCCGCTCATCCTGATCGCCCTGGTGGTCGTGGTGAGGGTTCGGTGACCCCTCACTAAGGGGGGGGGTACTGTTGTGATTTTGCTTTTTGCTCCCTCTAGTGGTCATTAGTGATTTGACTCTGGAGCGTCTGTCTTTTCCTATATCCTCACCTGGGCCGTTAGTTCAGGGGCGTTGCTATATAAGCTCCCTGGACCTTCAGTTCAATGCCTGGCATCGTTGAAATCAGAGCTAATCTGTTGTGCTCTTGTCCTCTGATCCTGGTTCCTGTTTTTCAAGCTAAGTCTGCTTCTTTGCTTTTTGCTTTTGTTTCGTTTGGTATTTTTGTCCAGCTTGTTCCTATCTGTATCCTGACCTTTGCTGGAAGCTCTAGGGGGCTGGTGTTCTCCCCCCGGACCGTTAGACGGTTCGGGGGTTCTTGAATCTCCAGCGTGGATTTTTATAGGGTTTTTGTTGACCAGATAAGTTATCTTGCTATATTCTGCTATTAGTAAGCTGGCCTCTCTTTGCTGAACCTGGTTCATTTCTGTGTTTGTCATTTCCTCTTACCTCACCGTTATTATTTGTGGGGGGCTTGTATCTTGCTTTGGGGTCCCTTTCTCTGGAGGCAAGAGAGGTCTTTGTTTTCTTCTCCTAGGGGTAGTTAGATTCTCCGGCTGGCGCGAGTCATCTAGCGATCACCGTAGGCATGATCCCCGGCTACTTCTAGTGTTGGCGTTAGGAGTAGCTATTTGGTCAACCCAGTTACCACAGCCCTATGAGCTGGATTTTTGCATCTTGCAGACTTACACGTTCCTCTGAGACCCTGTCCACTGGGGTCATAACAGCCATGTATGAGGAAACAGTACTTGGGAATGAGGGACATGTATGAGGAAACAGTACTGGGGAATGGGGGCATGTATGAGGAAATAGTACTGGGGAATGAGGGGCATATATGAGGAAACAGTACTGGGGAATGAGGGCCATGTATAAGGAAACAGTACTGGGGAATGGGGGCATGTATGAGGAAACAGTACTGGGAAATGGGGGGCATGTATGAGGAAACAGTACTGGGAAATGGGGGGCATGTATGAGGAAACAGTACTGGGGAATGGGGGCATGTATGAGGAAACAGTAAAGGGGAATGGGGGCCATATATGAGGAAACAGTAAATGGGAATGGGGCCATATATGAGGAAACAGTACTGGGGAATGAGGGGCATGTATGAGGAAACAGTACTGGGGAATGGGGGCATGTATGAGGAAACAGTACTGGGGAATGAAGGCCATGTATGAGGAAACAGTACTGGGGAATGAGGGGCATGTATGAGGAACCAGTAAAGGGGAATGGGGGCCATGTATGAGGAAACAGTAAAGGGGAAGGTGGGCTATGTATGTAGAAACAGTACTGGGGAATGGGGGGCATGAATGAGGAAACAGAACTGGGGAATTGGGGCATGCATGAGGAAACAGTACTGGGGAATTGGGGGCATGTATGAGGAAACAGTACTGGGGAATGAGGGCCATGTATGAGGAAACAGTACTGGGGAATGAGGGCCATGTATGAGGAAACAGTATTGGGAATGGGGGGCATATATGAGGAAACAGTACTGGGGAATGAGGGGAATGTATGAGGAAACAGTACTGGGGAATGGGGGCCAAGTAAGACGAAACAGTACGGGGGAATGAGGGGCATGTATGAGGAAACAGTACTGGGGAATGGGGGCATGTATGAGGAAACAGTACTGGGGAATGGGGGCATGTATGAGGAAACAGTACTGGGGAATGAAGGCCATGTATGAGGAAACAGTACTGGGGAATGAGGGGCATGTATGAGGAACCAGTAAAGGGGAATGGGGGCCATGTATGAGGAAACAGTAAAGGGGAAGGTGGGCTATGTATGTAGAAACAGTACTGGGGAATGGGGGGCATGAATGAGGAAACAGAACTGGGGAATTGGGGCATGCATGAGGAAACAGTACTGGGGAATTGGGGGCATGTATGAGGAAACAGTACTGGGGAATGAGGGCCATGTATGAGGAAACAGTACTGGGGAATGAGGGCCATGTATGAGGAAACAGTATTGGGAATGGGGGGCATATATGAGGAAACAGTACTGGGGAATGAGGGGAATGTATGAGGAAACAGTACTGGGGAATGTGGGCCAAGTAAGACAAAACAGTACGGGGGAATGAGGGGCATGTATGAGGAAACAGTACTGGGGAATGGGGGGCATGTATGAGGAAACAGTACTGGGGAATGAGGGGCATGTATGAGGAAACAGTGCTGGGGAATGGGAGCATGTATGAGGAAACAGTAAAGGGGAATGAGGGCCATGTATGAGGAAACAGTACTGGGGAATGAGGGGCATGTATGAGGAAACAGTACTGGGGAATGAGGGCCATGTATGAGGAAACAGTAAAGGGGAATGAGGGTCATGTATGAGGAAACAGTACTGGGGAATGGGGGCTGTGTATGAGGAAATACTACTGGGGACTGAAGGGCATGTATGAGGAAACAGTACTGGGGAATGAGGGCTATGTATGAGGAAAAGTGCTGGGGAATGGGAGCATGTATGAGGAAACAGTACTGGGGAATGAGGGCCATGTATGAGGAAACAGTAAAGGGGAATGAGGGCCATGTATGAGGAAACAGTACTGGGGAATGGGGGCTATGTATGAGGAAATAGTACTGGGGAATGAGAGGCATGTATTAGGAAACAGTACTGGAGAATGAAGGCCATGTACGAGGAAACAGTACTGGGTAATGGGGGACATTTATGAGGAAATAGTACTGGGGAATGAAGGGCATGTATGAGGAAACAGTACTGGGGAATGAGGGGCATGTATGAGGAAACAGTACTGGGGAATGAGGGTCATGTATGAGGAAACATTACTGGGAAATGGGGGGCATGTATGAGGAAACAGTAAAGGGGAATAGGGGCCATGTATGAGGAAACAGTAAAGGGGAAGGGGGGCCATGTATGAGGAAACAGTACTTGGGAATGAGGGACATGTATGAGGAAACAGTATTGGGGAATGGGGGCATGTATGAGGAAATAGTACTGGGGAATGAGGGGCATATATGAGGAAACAGTACTGGGGAATGAGGGCCATGTATAAGGAAACAGTACTGGGGAATGGGGGCATGTATGAGGAAACAGTACTGGGAAATGGGGGGCATGTATGAGGAAACAGTACTGGGAAATGGGGGGCATGTATGAGGAAACAGTACTGGGGAATGGGGGCATGTATGAGGAAACAGTAAAGGGGAATGGGGGCCATATATGAGGAAACAGTAAATGGGAATGGGGCCATATATGAGGAAACAGTACTGGGGAATGAGGGGCATGTATGAGGAAACAGTACTGGGGAATGGGGGCATGTATGAGGAAACAGTACTGGGGAATGAAGGCCATGTATGAGGAAACAGTACTGGGGAATGAGGGGCATGTATGAGGAACCAGTAAAGGGGAATGGGGGCCATGTATGAGGAAACAGTAAAGGGGAAGGTGGGCTATGTATGTAGAAACAGTACTGGGGAATGGGGGGCATGAATGAGGAAACAGAACTGGGGAATTGGGGCATGCATGAGGAAACAGTACTGGGGAATTGGGGGCATGTATGAGGAAACAGTACTGGGGAATGAGGGCCATGTATGAGGAAACAGTACTGGGGAATGAGGGCCATGTATGAGGAAACAGTATTGGGAATGGGGGGCATATATGAGGAAACAGTACTGGGGAATGAGGGGAATGTATGAGGAAACAGTACTGGGGAATGGGGGCCAAGTAAGACGAAACAGTACGGGGGAATGAGGGGCATGTATGAGGAAACAGTACTGGGGAATGGGGGGCATGTATGAGGAAACAGTACTGGGGAATGAGGGGCATGTATGAGGAAACAGTGCTGGGGAATGGGAGCATGTATGAGGAAACAGTAAAGGGGAATGAGGGCCATGTATGAGGAAACAGTACTGGGGAATGAGGGGCATGTATGAGGAAACAGTACTGGGGAATGAGGGCCATGTATGAGGAAACAGTAAAGGGGAATGAGGGTCATGTATGAGGAAACAGTACTGGGGAATGGGGGCTGTGTATGAGGAAATACTACTGGGGACTGAAGGGCATGTATGAGGAAACAGTACTGGGGAATGAGGGCTATGTATGAGGAAAAGTGCTGGGGAATGGGAGCATGTATGAGGAAACAGTACTGGGGAATGAGGGCCATGTATGAGGAAACAGTAAAGGGGAATGAGGGCCATGTATGAGGAAACAGTACTGGGGAATGGGGGCTATGTATGAGGAAATAGTACTGGGGAATGAAGTTCATGTATGAGGAAACAGTACTGGGGAATGAGGGCCATGTATGAGGAAACAGTACTGGGGAATGAGGGGCATGTATGAGGAAACAGTATGGGGAATGTGGAGCATGTATGAGGAAACAGAATGGGGGAATGGGGGGCATGTATGAGGAAACAGTACTGGAGAATGGGGGCCATGTATGAGGAAACAGTATGGGGGATCGGTGCAGACAGTATGAGGAGCGAATGGGGGAATGTATGTGGACACAGTATGAGTAGAGATGTGAAAAATGTATGTGGACAGAGTACGGGGAGTGAGGGTAATGGGATGTGTGCAGACACAGAATGGGGAGTCAGGTGAGTAAACAATATAGAAAGTGAGGGGGTAAATATATGAGGAGACAGTATGGTGAACAGGAGGGATGCGAGAGGAGACAGTATGAGAAGGGAGGGGAAAAGTGTGAGGAGACAGTATGGGGGAAGAAAAGTGAGTAGGCACAGAATAGAAACTGAGTAGTGGAGCGTAGCATGGGGGGACAGTGTAAGGGCACAGCCAGGAGGGGACAGTTTACCAAGGAGGTTGAGTGTGATGAGAGAGTACAGTATAAATACTGGGCCCTATAGTGGGGTCACTGTGAAAGGACAGTGTGAAGAGGGGGCCTTTATGGAAAGGAGAGGTCGGTGTAAAGAGCATGAACCATAAGAGGGACAGTGTGGGGGTCATATTTTGTGCAGACAATATAATGAGGGGCAATTTTGTATTCAGAAGCATTATAATGACACTTGTATCTTTAAGGGCGTCATGCGGAAATTTTCTGCAAAAAAGAGGAGAAGCCGGAAGTCTGCAGAGACGGCTGTGGATGAGAAATCTCATCATGGGGTCTGGACAACATGAAGAAAAGGAGAATTACTCCAGAGACGATGTCATCTATAAGGTACCTGGATGTAAATGTTATTTGTGATACTAACTCTCATGTTTTTATTTATGTTAGGAGTATTAAAGGGGATGTCCAGGTTTGTAATGAGTCTGCAGTCATTTTTTGTGACTGCAGACTTCTGAATTCTCACAGTGCGCTCTGCATGCTGTCAGGATTCTCTCGTGCTGGCGATTTACATACATGCAGTCATGTGCTGACTGGACATGTGTGGCCTCACTCTATGAATAAGAACTGAGCGACGCTGGGCACGTCTAGTCGAAATGTGGTTAGAAGTATACAAATCACATGCTTCTGCTGACATGACTGTCCACCGGCAAGGGAGAATCCTAAAAGTGTGCAGTGCATTAGTTGTGAGAATTCAGAAGCCGGCGATGTCAGGATTCAGCTCTGCAGGTTACACTAGTCGTCACATGGACTTTCATACTTATGGTCCTGTGACAGTGAGCTTCTCTTCCTGCTTCTCTCTGTTTTTCACTGAACATTGAGAGCATTAGGGAGAGGAGCTCGTGGGTACATGACTAAGTGTGCAAATCGCATATGGCCTTGGTGGGGGGGGGGCACCAAAATGAATTCTTGCCCAGGGTGCCAGAAACCCTAGATACACCTCTGCTGGTATGCTACTGTGAGCAGCGATTACCGGGTCCGGTGGAGGGATGTCTGTGAACAGTGCAGCACAGGCAGTGAGGCAGGGACTGAGGGTGTGCACAGAGAGAGAATGGAGACCTGGAGACTGCCCGCCCCTGTCTACGCTGTAGCCTGGAGCCCTCATTATCGTAGGAATATGTCAGGTAATAAATTGTTTTTCTAAAGCTTTATAGTGTAGTTCTAGGTCATATGGATGGTTAGTGATGAGCAACGTGCAGGGACAGGTAATGATGGCTACTTGCAGACATGTGCGGCACTTGCGGTTTTGCACTTGCGGTGAGACATAAAAAACACTGCTAGCAGCAGTTTTATTTCTATTTCTGCAAGTACCGCATATGCCCGATCACGGCAAAACCGCAAGTGCCCCACATGTCCGCAAGTCCCATAAGGAATGAATGAGGCCGAACCCAGTGTTGCCGTAAGTGATCCGTTACGTGGCAGATGCGGAAAAACTGCCGGATCTGCTGCCAAAGGCTACTTTCACATCAGCGATTTATGGCAAAGTCACTGCCGATAGTGTCATACTCACCAAAGGGGGAGACAGCACTAAAAGTGCCTAGGGCAGCAGAAACTCTAAATATGGCCCTGATCTGTGGGTTAAAAATTATGGAATTTGTGGGCCCATTGAACTGTTTTTGCTGTTTCTTAGCCTAGTTATTGACACTATTTTGCTGTAAAAAATAATACAGGCCAGATATTTTAAAGTGGTTATCTCCGTCACACGCCTCACCTATCAGTGGGCTAAAAATTGTGGCATTTGAGGCCTCCGTTAAACTATTTTTGCTGTGTCTTAGCCTAGTAATTGACACTAGTTTGCTGAAAAAAAATTGTTACCTACAGGCCAGATATTTTAAACTGTGGTTTTCCCCCAGACGGATCACATACATGTTCGCTTCAAATTCTGGCATTTGTAGTGAACATGGAAAATATTGTAGTTCATTTAAAATGGGCAAGGCGCATGGCAAGGGACGGGGGAGTGGACGTGATGGTGATGGTGCATGCAGAGGGAGAGGCCGAGGCCATGGGCAATCTGAAATTGGGCCACGACAAACACCCACATCTTCTCGTTCGACCTTCCTGTCACAATTACTAGGGGACAGCAGCAGCACACCACTATTGAACGCAGAGCAGTGTCAAAAGGTTGTTGGTTGAATAGCAGATAAAGCTTCCAGACACTTTGCCACCACCACCACTACCCTGTCTTCCACATGGTTATGTATGAGTAGCTATGAGTATGGACCACATATTCCTCACCCTGATCCTCCTTCCTCCCACCATGCCAAATGCCCGGAGATAACTGATCCCACACTTGGTCACTCCAAAGAGCTGTTCACTTTTCCATTTAGAGATTCTAGCCTTTCTCCCGGTCCACTCGAAGTGAGGCAAGAGGAGATTGCATTCAGCGAAGCCCAAATATTTGAGCAGCCACAGTCACACGAAGACGATGGTGGGAGCGTGTCACAAGAGGTGGACGATGATGAGACACAATTGCCAGAAAGTCAGTAGGAGGACCAGGGTGCCGAAGTGGAAAACAAGGTGGTGGGTGATATAGTAACTGACCCAACATGGCAGGAGGACATGCAGAGTGAGGGCAGCAGCACACATGGGGAGGGAGGCGTAGCACCCCAACAGGCAGGAAGAAGCAGTGTGGTGGCTGCAGACAGAAGGTGGGCAACTGTTCCCGGTAACACCAACACGACGGAAGTTGGCAGTACAACTGTTAGGTCTTCCTGAGACTGTTTTTTTAAAGACTCTGCCAATAATTCCAAACAGGTCATTTGCACCACCTGCCATGTCCGCATGAGCTGGGGCAACAAAGCTACCAGCCTGACCACCACCAGCATGATCAGGCAAATGGCAGCAGAGCACACAACTTTTTGGGCCGATCCCCAGGGTCCAGGAACAGTGACACAACTGCTTCTTCCACTATTGTGCATGCAAGCCAATCCCCTGACCATGGTGCATGCGAAGATGCCTCCTGCCTTGCACCTGTGGTTGCACACACTCAACTTGCACCATCATCAAGCACATCCTTGTCCTTGTCCCAGCCCTGCATTCAGTTGTCCAAACCCCAGTCCTTGGAACACAAACGGAAATACGCTGCCAACACCCCATAGGCCACACTACTAAATTCACACATTTCTCGACTGCTTGCACTCAATATGTTGCCTCTAGGAGGGAAAATGTTCCCTCCTAGACCCTTCACAGTCCGGGTTCCGCCCCCTACATTCAACAGAAACTGCACTCATCAAGGTGACCAATGACCTTCTGACAGCAAAATGTAATGGTGACCACTCTCTGCTCATTCTCCTCGATCTTTCTCCAGCTTTTGACACTGTTGACCACCCTCTCCTACTCTCTAGGCTCCAGTCACTAGGCATTAAGGACACTGCTCTCTCCTGGTTCTCTTCCTATCTTTCTGAACGCTCCTTCAGTGTTCTGTTCTCCGGCTCCACTTCATCTCCTCTTCCTCTCACTGTCGGGGTACCTCAGGGCTCAGTCCTTGGCCCCCTTCTCTTCTCCCTCTACACGGCCCCAATTGGACAGACCATCAGCAGATTTGGCTTTCAGTACCATCTTTACGCTGATGACACACAACTATACACGTCAGCCCCTGACCTTACCCCCGCTGTACTACAGAACGCCACTGACTGTCTGTCTGCAGTCTCTAACATCATGTCCGCTCTCTATCTGAAACTCAACCTCTCCAAAACTGAACTTCTTCTGCTCCCGCCTTCTACTAGCCTCCCTAAATCTGACATTTCCCTCTCCGTGGGTGGCACCATAATAATGCCTAGGCAGCAGGCACGCTGTCTGGGTGTTATGTTTGACTCCGATCTCTCCTTCACCTCCCACATACAATCTCTTGCCCGCTCGTGCCGCTTACACCTAAAGAACATCTCTAGAATCCGCCCTTTTCTCACCATGGAGACCACAAAAACTCTCACTGTGGCCCTAATCCACTCCTGTCTGGACTACTGCAACTCTCTATTAATTGGCCTCCCCCTCACGCGACTTTCCCCTCTCCAGTCTATCCTTAATGCAGCAGCCAGGGTCGTCTATCTAGCTAATCGTTACTCGGACGTGTCCGCTCTTCGCCAGTCGTTACACTGGCTGCCCATTCACTACAGGATACAATTCAAAGTACTTGTTCTCACCCACAAAGCTCTCCACAGTGCGGCACCCCCTTACATCTCCTCCCTCATTTCTGTCTATCGGCCTAGCCGACCGCTGCGCTCTGCAAACAACTTTCAACTAACCTCCGCACTAATCCGTACCTCCCACTCCCAACTCCAAGACTTCTCCCGTGCTGCGCCAATCCTCTGGAATGCTCTACCCCAAGATATTAGGACCATCCACAACTTGCATAGTTTTAGGCGCTCCCTCAAAACTCATTTGTTCAGAGCGGCCTATCACGTTAACTAATCAGTCATTTTATGTTTGCGTGTGTGTGTAGCCCATTCACTATCTCCATCTACCCCCCCACCCCCTGAAGATGGCTGGACCATCATTGTAAATACATCATTGTAAATACACACCTGTACTTTGTATCTCCCCACCTCATTGTAGATTGTAAGCTCTCACGAGCAGGGTCGTCTTATATCGTCTTATTTTGCTTTATTACTGTATTGTTAACATTGTTACCTATGACTGCTGTGTTTGAAACTGTTAAACTGTAAAGCGCTGCGGAATATGTTGGCGCTATATAAATAAAGATTATTATTATTATTATTATTATTTTAGGCTCATGGAAACAGAAGTTTTCCGCAACCAGATGGCGGCAGCCATCCCAAGGTACTCGGTCCCCAGCAGCCATTATTTCTCCCGGTGTGCCGTCCCCTCATTACACAAGCATGTGTCCCACAACATTAGCCATGCCCTCAACAATGCTGTTACTGAGAAAGTCCATCTAACCACGGACAGGTGGACAAGTGCTCCTGGGCAGGGACGGTACATCTCGCTGATGGCACACTGGGTTAACATAGTGGAAGCCGGGACCCAGTCAGACCTTGGGATGGAACATGTCCTCCTGATGCCGCGGATTGAGAGCCCTACGTCAATAAGGGTTGCCCCCACAGTCTACAGCTCCTGCACCTTCTCCTCCTCTTCAAACTCCATCTAAAAAATGACCACATCAGTCACAAGCTGGAAGCACTGCAGCACTGCCTCAGCCAAGCAGCAACAGGCTGCTCTGAAGCTAATAGGCTTAGGTGACAAACCACACAATGCTGAAGAGTTGTGGACAACTCTGAAAGAGTAGGCAGATCTGTGGCTGACACCGCTGAACCTACAACCCGGCATGGTCGTGTGTGACAATGGCCGGAACCTGGTGGCGGCTCTGGGGCGAGACGAGCTCACACACATACCATGCCTGGCCCATGTGCTTAACCTCATTGTTCAATGCTTTATCATAAGCTACACGAAGCTGCCGGATCTGCTTATCTAAGTACGCCGCCTGTGTGTCCACTTTAGAAAGTCAGCTCTAGCTTCCTCCGCCCTTGCCGTGTTTCAGCAGTGTTTGCATCTTCCAGCTCACCGACTGTTGTGTGATGTCAACACGCATTGGAACTCTACACTGCAGATGTTGGAAAGGATTTGTGAACAAAAGAGGGCAGTTCTTGACTACCAGCATCAACAAGGCCGTCGGTATTCAGTTCAGACTCCACACATAAGACCTCATGAGTGGACATGAATGTCAGACATATGTACCATCCTCCAAATCTTTGAGGACTCCACCAAGATGGTGAGCGGTGATGACGCCATAATTCGCGTCACCATCCCACATCTCTGTGTTCTGAAATGCTCTCTGCTCACAATAAAAGAGGATGCATTGCAGGCGGAGCATGATGAGACAGAGCAAGGTTGATTACACACAGGTTGATTACACACAGCCCAGCCTCATCTCCTTCCAACGTGGATTGGGTGACAATGAATAAGATGAGGAGGAGGTAGAACAGGAGCTAGTTTCATGCGCTATAGACGGTACTACAAGCACAACTGTCATACCGTCTGTTCAGCATGGATGGCCTGAGGACATGGAGGAGGAGGAGAGCATGGTCCCTCGCCCTCTTGGTGAGGACACAGAAGTCTTGCCTGTTAGCAGTCTGGCACGCATGGCTGAGTTTATGTTACGTTGCCTTTCCTGTGACCCTCGCGTTCTCAAAATTTTGGGTGACAGTCATTACTGGTTAGTGACAATTCTAGATCCACGCTACAATGAGAACTTTCTATTTCTTATTCCAGAGGCAGACAGGTGTACTAGAATGGTGCAGTACCAAAGGGCTCTTGATGCAGAATTATTAAAAAAATTCCCATCTGAAAACGCTGGTGGCAGAGGTCACAGTTCGTTGGACAACCAAGGAGTAGAGGCGAAAGATACACAACTCCAATCCAGCAGAGGCAGGGGAACAATGGCAAAGTTCTGGGAGACTTTTCTTAGACCCTCCCATTGCACTGGCCCTGAGGCATGGGGTACTCTCACAAGCAGTGCAAAGTTTTGGAAAATGCTGAGGGAGTACCTTGCTGACTGTACCAATGTCCTCCGTGATTCCTCTGTGCCCTATAATTATAGTGTATCCAAGCTTGCACGTGGCATGAACTAGCTCTCTACGCCTTGTAGATCATGGCATGCCCTGTCACTAGCATTTTATCAGAGGGGGTATTTAGCGCCGCTAGTGGAATTATAACTGATAAGCGCATCCACCTGTCAACTGAAAATGCTGACAGGCTGACTCTTATAAAAATGAACAAGGGCTGGATTGGAACAGAATTCTCTACACCACTTAATGATAGCAGCGAAACATAAACTGAAATCTAGTGTCTTTTTTTGGGAACTCTATTCCCATGCACCAGCATGGGAGACCCATTTCCTAATAATGTGAACTTGGTTGGTTGGTCAGCTTCGACAAAGCAATCCTCCACTGCCAGTTCTTCATCCTCAACACTGCAATTCTCCACTGCTTGTTCTTCAGGCTCAATATTTAAATGCTCCACTGCAGGGTGTTCAGCCTCAACACTGCAATACTACATTGCAGGTTCTTCTGGCTCAACACTGCAATTGTCCACTACAGGTTCTTTAGGCGGCTTACCACTGCAACTCACCAATGCAGGTTCTTCAGCCTCAACACTGTAATTTTCCACTGTTGGGTGTTCAGCTCTGTTCTGCTTGTGCTGTAGCGATTTCCACTGTCCAACACCACCTTTTTTTTGCAGGGACAGTGGAGGCTATATTTTTGTGCATCAGCTATGTAGCTTATTAGGCTGCCTTATAAGGCTCCCTGATAGCTGCATTGCTGTTTGCATGCTGCTGTGCAAACCAACTGCTTTTTTAAAAGCAAAAATCCTTTTGCTCCTTTCTGCACAGTTATGTTGTTTATTTGTCCACACTTTTGTGTGCAGCAGTCCTTTTTATTGCTGCCATACTTGTCCTGAGAGCATTGTAGGAAGACTAAAATTGTACTACAGTCCTTGTATTTTTTCATATATCTTCCAGTCACTTTCTGCCACTTAGGCCTCTTTCACACGTCAGTGTCTCCGGTATGTGTAGTGACAGTTTTCTCATGTACCGGAGACACTGACACCCGTAGACCCATTCAAATTAATGGGTCTATGCACATGTCTCCGTGTTTTCACAGACCGTGTGTCCGTGTGCAAAACACGGAGACATTGTTCATTTTTCTCCCGCAGCGCGTACTGCAATACGTCCTGCACACGTGCACACGGAGAACAGTGTGCACTCTCCTCCGCATGTGGTGCTGAAGGCAGAATTCATCTCTTCTCCCCCAGCGTTCGTTGGAGAGAAGAGATGAAAGATCTTTTCTTTTTTTGGGGGGGGTGAAAAATAAAGTTTGCATGTGTCCCCCGCCTCCCCCCCCCAGTGCGCCGCCTGGCCCCTTCCCGAAGAAATACTCACCTAGCTCCCGCGATGTCTCCTCTGTCCTCTCCACGCTGGCAGCTTCTCCTGTGTGAGCGGTCACATGGTACCGCTCATTACAGTCAGGGAATATTCACTGACTGTAATAAGTGGTACCACGTGACCGCTCACTCAGGAGAAGCTGCCAGCGCGGAGAGGACAGAGGAGACATCGCGGGAGCTAGGTGAGTATTTCTTCGGGAAGGGGCCAGGCGGCGCACTGGGGGGGGAGGCGGGGGACACATGCAAACTTTATTTTTCACCCCCCCCAAAAAAAGAAAAGATCTTTCATCTCTTCTCTCCAACGAACGCTGGGGGAGAAGAGATGAATTCTGCCTTCAGCACCACATGCGGGGGGGACAGCGGTTAGTGTAGCGCTGTCTCTCCTGCACGGTCCTTGTGCTCCTCAGGCGGCACACGGGCGGCACACAGATGCCGTACGTGTGCCACACTGATGTGCCACTTGAGCACATGGACACGGATAACTCCGGTACCGATTTCTCCGGTACCGGAATTATCTGGACGTGTGAAACCGCCCTTACATTTTGTTGTTTTATACACTGGGCCTGAGTTTTGGTTCAGTCTCCAAAAAAAAGTGAGATTCAAATTCTCACAAAGTGGATATACTTCAGTCCTGTTAGTTTGTCGTATATATGGCAGCCACTTTCTGCCACTTACATTGTGTTGTTTATGCACAGGGCCTGAGTTTTGGTTCAGTCTCCCCCAAAAAAAGGGAGTGGATGCTCCCGGTCAGGAACAAGATGTTTCCTTGTGTCCTTCACCCAAACCAAAAGTGAAGGATGCGTCAGGTGACACTACAGGTTACTCCATGGAGCTCTTTACACATACCGTGCCTGGGTTAGAAAGGGAAATTGTTAACTGCCCATTACAAGATGAATCAGACATAGAGTGCACTGATTCACAGCCACAGCTAGATTATAATGCTGTTCCATTGACTCAGATCACTACATTGCCCTCGCAGTGTACTGAACCAGAATCTGACCCTGATGAGACTATGGTGCCCCGTCCCGAACGCTATAGCACCTTACACGGTGACACAGAGGAAGGTGCACATGACATTGAAGAGGAGGTGATAGATGACCCAGTTGTTGACCCAGATTGGCAGCCAATGGGGGAAGAGGGTGCCACTGCCAGTAGCTCAGAAGCGGAAGAGGATGATCCGCAGCAGCCATCTACATCGCAACAGCTGTCATCTGGCAGGCCCGTATCAGGCCAAAAATGTTTGTCAAATACAAAAACAGTTTTAGGACAGCGTGGCCATTCGGTGAAAGTAGCACAGCGTGCAATGCCTGAAAAGGTATTCCATAGTGGTGTAGTGTGGCAATTTTTTTAACCAAGATCCGAATGATCAGTCAAAAGTTATCTGTAAGAAATGCTCAAAGACCTTTAGCAGAGGGAAGAATCTTCAAAATTTAAATACAACGTGCATGCTTAGACATTTAACCAGCATGCACTTGCAAGCCTGGACTAACTACCAAACGTCCCGTACTGTTGGTGCACCTGCTCTGAATGAAGGTAGTCAGCAACGCTACATTGCTTCCCTCACTGTAAGCCCACCGGTTAGGACACCACCGGCAGCAAATGTGGAGGTATCATCGCAAGGCCAAAGCAGTCAGGGAATCACAAGGTTATTGGTAGGAAACACTGTATGTAGGCCAACATCAAGAATACCAACACTAACCCTCTCTCAATCCACAATGTCCACCACCACCGCCGCTAGTTCCACCATATGCAGCTCTCCAGTCCAGCTCACCCTACAAGAGACTCTCTTTAAGAAAGGAAAGTACTCATCCTCTCATCCTCATACACAGGGTTTGAACGCCCACAATTCTATACTAATCTCGTTAGAGATGATGCCCTACCGGTTGGTTGAGAGCAAAGCTTTCAAAGACCTGATGGCCTACGCAGTACCACGCTATGACCTACCCAGTCGGCACTTCTTTGCGAGAAAAGCCATCCCAGCCCTCCACCAGCATGTCAAAGACCGCATTGTCCATGCACTGAGGCAATCAGTCAGTGGAAAGGTGGACCTCGCAACAGATGCATGGACCAGTAGGCATGGCCAGGGACGTTACGTGTCCATCACGGCGCACTGGGTTAATGTGGTGGATGCAGGGTCCACAGGGGACAGCCATAGTGGGACAGTTCTGCCTAGCCCACGGTCTAGGAAACAGTTGGCTGTAGGCATTCGCCACCCCTCCTCCTCCTCCAGAAGCGAAAGCTCATCCACAGAGCGCAGTTGCACGACCACTCCATCCGCAGCTGCCAGTGTTGCACACGAGGTGTCCCATTATCGAACAGCTAGAGGTAAGTGTCAGCAGTCTGTGTTACAAATGAAGTGTTTGGGCGACAACAGACACACCACGGAAGTACTGGCCGAGTACTTGCAGCAACAAACTCAGTCATGGCTGGGCAGTGTACATCTTGAGGCAGGCAAGGTAGTCAGTGATAATGGAAGGAATTTTATGGCTGCCTTAGCTCTTTCAGAACTGAAACACATACCTTGCCTGGCTCACACCTTGAACCTGGTGGTGCAGTGCTTCCTCAAAAATTATCCGGAGTTACCAGCCTTGCTCTTGAAGGTGCGAAGACTTTGCTCGCACATCCGCCGGTCGCCCGTACACTCCAGCCATATGCTGAACCATCAGCAATCGCTGAATCTTCCCCAGCACCGCCTAATAATCGATGTTGCAACAAGGTGGAACTCCACACTGCACATAATTCAGAGGCTGTGCGAACAGAGGTGTGCTGTAATTAATTTGTGGGAGGATACACATACACGGGCAGGCACTTGGGTGGCAGACATGGAGTTGTCTGGTGTGCAGTGGTTGAAGCTACAAGACCTCTGTCAAGTCCTTCAGTGTTTTGAGGAATGCACACGGCTGGTAAGTGCAGACGACGCCATCATAAGCATGAGCATCCCACTGATGCGTCTGCTGATGCAAAGTTTGAAGCACATTAAGGAGCAGGCGTCTGCAGCCGAGGAGGAGGGAAGCCTTGATGACAGTCAGCCATTGTCTGCTCAGGGAACTCTCCTGGACGAGGTGGTGGACGAAGAGGAGGAGGAGGATGATGGGGATGAATATTTATGGGAGGAGGATGCTTCTCAGGGGGCAATAGAAACTGGTGGCATTGCAAGGTCAGGTACAGGGTTTTTGCGGGACACAAGTGATGTTGATTGGCTAGAAAGTGCTCCTCAACCCAGCACAAGCAGTGAATTGACACCTGGAACATTGGCCCACATGGCTGAGTATGCCTTGCGTATCCTAAAAAGGGACCCCCGCATTATCAAAATGATGACCGATGACGAAAACTGGTTGGCCTGCCTCCTGGATCCACGATATAAAGGAAAATTACAAAATGTCATGCCACATGAGAACCTTGAGCAAATATTGGCTACCAAACAAGCAACACTTGTAGACCGTTTGGTTCAGGCATTCCCAGCACACAGCGGCGGTGATGGTGCTCACACGAGCCGTAGGGGGCAACATGGCAGAAGTGTTAGAGGTGCACAAATCCGAAGTGGCGTTGGACAGAGGGGTTTTATGACCAGGTTGTGGAGTGATTTCGCAATGACCGCTGACACGACAGGTACTGCTGCATCGATTCAAAGTGACAGGAGACAGCATTTGTCCAGTATGGTTATGAACTACTTTTCCTCCCTTATCGATGTTCTGCCTCACAGGACATTCCCCTTTTATTACTGGGCATCTAAAATAGACACCTGGCCTGAATTGGCAGAATATGCATTACAGGAGCTCGCTTGCCCTGCTGCTAGTGTGCTATCAGAGAGTCTTCAGTGCTGCTGGTTCAATACTGACCGAAAAAAGGACATGTCTGGCTACCCGAAATGTTGATGATCTAACCTTCATTAAAATGAACCAATCATGGATTTCAAATTATTTGGCCCCACCTTCCCCTGCTGACACGTAGCTTGCCTGAAAAATGTCTTGCTTTTGGCCTCCTCTTACTGACTTCTCCAATTCCTCCATTTGCAGCTGCTGAATGTCCACCATAGGCAATTTTTATACCTCCCTAAATGGGCTGACTCCCCCCACAGGGCCGTGGTCACCACCTGGCGCAAGCACCCGTGCGAGTGCCGTTTGCCTGAACAGGTGGGTGGGCCCACTCTTGGATGACGGCACTGGCACAGGGTCCCTCATAGTACAATGAAGTGTCTCTGAGAGTGGTGGTGCACAACCAACGTCAGACACACCGTCGTAATATGAGGGGCCCTGTGCCAGTACCGCCGCCCACGAGAGAGTGTTCCCCCCAGCTCGAACATTGCTCTACCACTTGCAATACTTACCTCTCCCTGCTCCACCACTGTGTAGTCTGTGCTGTTAAATCCTTCAATGGCACTGCCAATACAAATTTGTTGAAATGATAGATGATAGTTAAAATATACAGGAGCCCTGGCCTCCATTTAGACCAGTTAATACTTTGCACCTACTACCACTGTCTGCTACTCAGCAGAGGAGCCCACCCCTGTACCTAGCTATGCCACCTGTTTATTTATGAACAATTTTTTGGCAGACATTAAGCCCACTTTATTATTTGGGCCTACTAACTGTGTCTGCCACTCATTACAGTTTTCCTCCACTGAACAAAGCAATGCTGCCTGTTTAGTCCTGTTACCACATTTGAACTGCATTTAGCCTACTTTATTATTTGGGCCTACTACTGTGTCTGCCACTCATTACAGTTTTCCTCCACTGAACAAAGCAATGCCGCCTGTTTAGCCCTGTTACCACATTTGAGCTGCATTTAGCTTACTTTATTATTTGGGCCTACTAACTGTGTCTGCCACTCATTACAGTTTTCCTCCACTGAACAAAGCAATGCCGCCTGTTTAGTTCTATTACCATTTTTGAACTGCATTTAGCCTACTTTATTATTTGGGCCTATATCTGTGTTTCCTCCTCATCCTGCCCATTGCCCAGCCACTGCTAGATGAGTCTGCTGGTACATTGACCCAGACCACTACATTCCCCTTGCACTCTACACAGCCAGAATCTGACCCTGCTGAAAGTCAGGTTCCCCTTCCCGCATACTATACCACCTTACACGGGGACAAAGAGGAAGGTGCAGATGAAAGTGCAGGTTCCTTCATCAGGTAGGGGGGCATACTCGTTGGCGACGTCACTGGCACAGGGCCCCTCATAGTACACAAAAGTGTCTCTGCCAGTGGGAGGCGCCACCTGCCATCAAACACACCGCCGTACTATGAGGGGGCCTGCGCCAGTGCCAATGAGTGGGCCCCCCTGTTTGCTCAGGATCACAGCACTTGCAAAGTTGAAATACTTACCTCTCCCTGCTCCACCGCCGTGACGTATTCCGCGTTTCCTGGGCCCACGAAAATCTTGAGCCAGCCCTACCCCCCCACAACTTTAGCCAAATGACCCCCAGTTTTCAATACCTAACTATTATTATAAAGTAAATAAAGATTGACAAGCTTAAGTAATAAGAATTGATGTTTTTGACATTAAAATGGGCACTGTAGGTGTTTTCCTGTCCTCCACTCACTGCCGACTTTGATTCCCCATTGACTTGCATTGGGTTTCGTGTTTCAGTCGGCCCCCGACTTTTCACAATAATCGGCCGATTTCACCCGACCCGACTTTTGACAAAGTCAGGTTTCGCGAAACCCGACTCGATCCGAAAAAAGTAAAAGTCGCTCAACTCTACTCCTAATGCTACAAATTCCACAAATGAGCATTTTCAGTTCTTTAAAACATATCAAATGTTTAGCAATTCTACTGTGCCTAATAATTTGAAACAGTGCATTTTGAGTTTTTTTCATTTTTGAGATTATACTGTTATCATTTGGAGGTTTCTTCAATAAAATTCGATATATACTCTAACGGGTGATGACTTTTATTAGACTGACTGTCATTTGCACCTACAATTTAGGAAAATCCGAGAAAAATGTATTTTGCATAATAATTTGGAACATGGTGTAATGCTGCTGCTGGGATTAAACAAAAAAAAAAAAAAAACTCTCGTCGCTGCCCGCTGCTCCTTAGCATTGCCGGCTCTCTGCAGTGACTGTTCAGGCAGAGGGCGCGCACTAACCACATTATCGCGCCCTCTGACCTGATCATCACAGCCAGAGGACCCAGAAGACACAGCGTGGCAGTGGAACGAGGACAGGTGAATATCGCATGGCTCACCCTCCCCCAGTCCTACTCACCCTCCTGGCGCTGCATATCAGTCCCTGCATCTCGGGCGTCGGCATCTCTCTTCCAATCTTCCTTCCTGTGATGAGCGGTCAGTGATACCACTCATTAAAATAATGAATATGCGCTCCAAGCCTATGGGAGTGGAGACGCATCCATATTCGTTACTTTAATGAATGGTACCACATGACTGCTCAGCACAGGAATAGAGATGCCGGTGCCCGAGAAGCAGTGACTGATATGCAGCGATGACACCAGGAGAGTGAGTATGATGTCTTCTGCTTCCCCATTCCCCTCCCTCGCCAGCAATGACTCATGTATAAGCCGAGAGGGGCATTTTCAGCACAAAAATATGTGCTGAAATTCTCGGCTTATACACGAGTATATACGGTATATAATAGATAGATTAGATAGATAGAATAAAATCCGGCAATTCATGTGGCGTGTACAGTAAAATCACAGAGTGACAGGTTAGAATAGGATAGAATAGATACAGTACAGACCAAAAGTTTGAACACACCTTCTCATTTAAAGATTTTTCTGTATTTTCATGACTATGAAATTTGTACATTCACACTGAAGGCATCAAAACTATTAATTAACACGTGGAATTATATACTTAACAAAAAAGTGTGAAACAACTGAAATTATGTCTTATATTCTAGGTTCTTCAAAGTACCCACCTTTTGCTTTGATGACTGCTTTGCACACTCTTGGCATTCTATTGAGGAGCTTCAAGAGGTAGTCACCAGGAATAGTTTTCACTTCACAGGTGTGCCCTGTCAGGTTTAATAAGTGGGATTTCTTGCCTTATAAATGGTGGTGGGACCATCAGTTGTATTGTGCAGAAGTCTGGTGGATACACAGCTGATAGTCCTACTGAATAGACTGTTAGAATTTGTATTGTGGCAAGAAAAAAGCAGCTAAGTAAAGAAAAACGAGTGGCCATCATTACTTTAAGAAATGAAGGTCAGTCAGTCCGAAAAATTGGGAAAACTTTGAAAGCGTCCCCAAGTGCTGTGGCAAAAACATGAGGACCGCCCCAGGAAAGGAAGACCAAGAGTCACCTCTACTTCTGAGGATAAGTTTATTTGAGTCACCAGCCTCAGAAATCGCAGGTTAACAGCAGCTCAGAGTAGAGACCAGGTCAATGCCACACAGAGTTCTAGCAGCAGACACGTCTCTACAACAACTGTTAAGAGGACACTTTGTGCAGCAGGCCTTCATGGTAAAATAGCTGCTAGGAAACCACTGCTAAGGACAAACAACAAGCAGAAGAGACTTGTTTGGGCTAAAGAACACAAGGAATGGACATTTGACCAGTGGAAATCTGTGCTTTGGTCTGTTGAGTCCAAATTTGATATCTTTGGTCCCAACTACCGTGTCTTTGTGCGACGCAGAAAAGGTGAATGGATGGACTCTACATGCCTGGTTCCCACCGTGAAGCATGGAGGAGGAGGTGTGATGGTGTGGGGGTGCTTTCCTGGTGACACTGTTGGGGATTTATTCAAGATTGAAGGCATACTGAACCAGCATGGCTACCACAGCATCTTGCAGCGGCATGCTATTCCATCCGGTTTGCATTTAGTTGGACCATCATTTATTTTTCAACAGGACAATGACCCCAAACAGACCTTCACGCTGTGTAAGGGCTATCTGACCAAGAAGGAGAGTGATGGGGTGCTACGCCAGATGACCTGGCCTCCACAGTCACCAGACCTGAACCCAATCGAGATGGTTTGGGGTGAGCTGGACCACAGAGTCAAGGCAAAAGGGCCAACAAGTGCTAAGCATCTCTGGGAACTTGTTCAAGATTGTTGGAAGACCATTCCCGGTGACTACCTCTTGAAGCTCATCAAGAGAATGCCAAGAGTGCAAAGCAGTCATCAAAGCAAAAGGTGGCTACTTTGAAGAACCTAGAATATAAAACATATTTTCAGTTGTTTCACACTTTTTTTGCTAAGTATATAATTCCACATGTGTTAATTCATAGTTTTGATGCCTTCAGTCTGAATGCACAATTTTCATAGTCATGAAAATACAGAAAAATCTTTAAATGAGGTGTGTCCAAACTTTTGGTCTGTACTGTATATACACATAGAATACATAGATACTGTTTATAGATGTCAGTGATAGACAGATGAAAAGTCAGCAAGTCAGCGTAGAGTAAAATTACTGCAGGAGCCGACAGGATAGAAGAGATGGATTACATACAGTAAATACAAATAGAATAGGTAGATATACAGATGTCTGTGATAAATACAATTAGCACAGTGTGCGTGCAGCTTATTGTACATGTATTTAATGAATAAAAGATTTTTGTTACTAGCAGAGGGAAAGCCGACAGCTGGGGCCGATGTTTATAGCCTAGGGTAATACCCATGGAGCTTCCCAGGCTAATAATATCAGCTCACAACTATATACTAAGCCTTTACTTGCTATTAAAATGGGGGACCCCAAAAAGAAAATGACGTGGGGTCCCCTATAATTAATAACCAGCAAAGGTTATGGAGACAGGTGCAGGCTGATATTAATAGCCTAGGAAGGGACCATGGATACTGGCCCCTCCCCTGGCTAAAAACATCAGCTCTCAGCTGCCCCAGAAAAGGTGCATCCTTAAGATGCACCAATTCTGGTACTTAGCCTTGCTCTTCCCACTTGCCATGTAGCGGTAGCAAGTGGGGTGATGGGGGTTGATGTCACCTTTGTATTGTCAGGTGACATCAAGCCCTGAGGTTAGTACTGAAGAGGCGTCAATAAGACACCCCAATTACTAAGCCCATAGTCACATTGTAAGAAAACACAGACACCCAGAAAAAAGTCCTTTAATTAGAAGAAGGACACTGACTCCTTTAATATTCTGACAAAATTCATTGCTATCTGACAGGTCCTGCAAGTTCACAGCCAATGAATTCACTTCACCTTTCTGATGTCAGCACAAGCACTGTGGGAAAATTTGCGCCAACGTCACATAGGTGAAGTGAGTTCATTGAACTCATAGGACCTTTCAGATGGCACCGTGAGCAGGAGAACTTTCTCACGCTCGCAGTGCCCTCAAACAGGGAATAGCAGTTCACAGGCAGACACTGAGCAGATGGTGCTCAATGTGTCTGCTGGATGACAGGATGTATGGTCGCATCATGCAGCCTGTCATCTAGATGTAGCAGAGCTGGACCTGTCATGGGACAAATGGATTAGCAGCATCTCTGTGGAAAGGTAAGGAATATAGTTGTTTGTTTTTTTGCCTCTTTGCAGATGACAAGGGCATTTGGGGAATGGGCTAGGTCATAAGTATGGTTTAAAGGGCCACTGTCACCCCCTCCAGCCGTTATAAACTAAAAGAGCCACCTTGTGCAGCAGTAATGCTGCATTCTAACAAGGTGGCTCTTTTAGTTTTTGCTTCTGTTATTCCCTCAATAAAGCGTTTTATAATTTTCCCCAAATACCTGTCTTTGTACCTGGAGGCAGGTCTGAAGCCTCCTCTGTGAAGCGCCCAACTGCCGTCACTCATCTCTTCTGGGGCGCTGGTCGCCGCCCCCTGAGCGCTGTTATCTTCTGAAATCCGGCACCTGCGCTGTGCGTGCCTGCCTGGGGCAGGCGCATTGAGAATTGCCCGTCATAGCTCAGATGCCGGGTTCCGTTCTGCGCCTGTGCGGGCAGTGCGGCCAGCCTGTTGCTGAATCCCCGCACTGTGTTATGCATTATGCACAGTGGGGGGCTGGGATTCCTGGGCATGCACACTGTGCTGTTCAGACGCTCCCCCAGGTCCCCCGCCTTCCAGCGTTGTTCTGTGCGGCTGTTCCAAACGCCGGCAAGGTAACCTGTATATTACGGCAACGCTGGAAGGTGGGGGACACCGTAATTATAATTTTCCATTGCAGTCTAAAGAATAAAATCTGAATTAAAAACAGTTGCATTTTGGGCGACTCTATTTACATGAGGTGCAAAGAGTTGTAAATGCATCAGCATACCGCGTTGGTCATTGTCTTTTGTCTCCTGCTATCTGTCATGTTTGTGATAGTCTGAAAATGAGTGTCACCAAAGGATTTGTAAAAAGATATGGTTTACTAGTAAGGTTGTCCTCTTAAAATGGTGGTAATCATCCCTGTGTGACAGCCGCTCCCGTCATTTCATGGATGTGTCATCTTTCCATACAAGTTGTATTTAATTTACGTCTCTAACTTGATAACATATATCATTGAGATTTCACCTTCACAACTTGTATTTTGAAGTAATATTATGGAGAAAAAAATAGATTGTGTGGGTCGAGCAGAGCTGTTATTTTAAAATAAAGTACTGTCTTCCCTGACCCCAACTTTGAAATTGGTGCCGTATTCTTATTTTCTTTCAATCTTTCTTTTGCAATTACACAACACACACAGAATTCTTACACTTGCAAAGAAAAAGATCAAATGCTTGAATTGCGGACTTTAATCTGTGCTCTGCCACATAGTTCCTATAATATATTTTCCTGCAATCTCCCGTGCTAGCAATTCTCTCAAGTAGCTTTCTGTCTCTTTTTTTATTCAAGGCTACAACAACTATTTATTTCCCTGAGTATGTTATAGTTACATGACATTTTTTTTTATTTTATGCCCAAATATTTGTGGGTTTTTTTCTTTCTGTAACCAGAGTTCTCAAAGAACTGTTTTCATGCAATTCATCAATAATGGGAACTGCCATTGTCTAAAGAGTGGATCATTCTTACCAGTAAGATATACACAGCACAATAAAACAGACCTGAAGCCAGCGAAAAAGCCCAGCAGCCATGTATGATATGCATTATACCGTACATAAATAAAAATATTTTAAAGGAATTTTCCAACAGTTAAGTAGAAAATGTGATAAAATAAAAAATTAACATTTCTCACTAGTTAAATTCACCACTGCTCAAGTGATCCTCGCTGTGCTTTGTAAATTTACTTTACCTTAGAGATAACTAACCAAATCTCAGGATACTCAAATAGAAAATAAATACCGTATTTTCCAGCGTATAAGACAACCTTTTAACCCCTGAAAATCTTCTTAAAAGTCGGGGGTCGTCTTATATGCCGGGTGTTGTATTATAGGGCGGGTGCGGACCAATGTGCATATGGTGAGGGGGAGTGATCCCGATGATGAAGAGAGGGGGCGTCTCACAGGGAAGGTGTAAATGGAGTATCCCCCTATTACCTCATTGTGGCAGCGATGCTCTCTGCGGGTCTTTGTGCTGAGGGGCGGTGGCGGCAGGGCCGGACTGGCCATCGGGCACGTCTGGCAAATGCCAGAAGGGCCGGTGCCAGTAGTGGGCCGCTGCACTGTTCCTCCCCCTCCCCCCGCCATTGCTGCCGCCGCATTTAACTATACCGGCGTCTATGACGCCGGTATAGTTCAATGCAATGATGGAGGAGAGAGCGTCTCCTGATGCTCCCTCTCCCATCATTCCCCGCTCTGCCTCTGACAGTACACTGCGGGTGCGCGATGACATCATATTATTGCGCACCTGCTGTGTCCTGGGCAGACTGCAGCCGCCGAGACAGGAGCAGGGAGCAGGAGCATGGACTGTGGGGCCATTATCGGGGGGGTTGGTGGGGGAGAGGTGAGATGTGGGCTGTGCTCTATATATCCCTGTGTGGGCTGTGCTCTATATATCCCTGTGTGGGCTGTGCTCTATATATCCCTGTGTGGGCTGTGCTGTATATACTATTGCGTGGGCTGTGCTGTATATACCCCTATGTGAGCTGTGCTGTATATACCCCTATGTGGGCTGTGCTGTATATACCCCTATGTGGGCTGTGCTGTATATACCCCTGTGTGGGCTGTGCTCTATATATCCCTGTGTGGGCTGTGCTCTATATATCCCTGTGTGGGCTGTGCTGTATATACCCCTGTGTGGGCTGTGCTGTATATACCCCTGTGTGGGCTGTGCTCTTTATATCCCTGTGTGGGCTGTGCTGTATATACCACTGTGTGGGCTGTGCTGTATATACACCTGTGTTGGCTGTGCTGTATATACCCCTATGTGGGCTGTGCTGTATATACCACTGTGTGGGCTGTGCTGTATATACCCCTATGTGGGCTGTGCTGTATATACCCCTGTGTGGGCTGTGCTCTATATACCCCTGTGTGGGCTGTGCTGTATATACCACTGTGTGGGCTGTGCTGTATATACCCCTGTGTGGGCTGTGCTCTATATATCCCTGTGTGGGCTGTGCTGTATATACCCCTGTGTGGGCTGTGCTCTATATATCCCTGTGTGGGCTGTGCTCTATATATCCCTGTGTGGGCTGTGCTCTATATATCCCTGTGTGGGCTGTGCTCTATATACCCCTGTGTGGGCTGTGCTGTATATACCCCTGTGTGGGCTGTGCTGTATATAGCACTGTGTGGGCTGTGCTGTATATAGCACTGTGTGGGCTGTGCTGTATATAGCACTGTGTGGGCTGTGCTGTATATAGCACTGTGTGGGCTGTGCTGTATATAGCACTGTGTGGGCTGTGCTGTATATAGCACTGTGTGGGCTGTGCTGTATACTACTACGCGGGCTGTGCTATATTTTGCAGGCTGTGCTATATACTGTGCAAGTTGTGCTATATACTATGCGGGCTTTGCTATATACTATAGGGGGTATATTATATTCTATGGGGGAGGCCGTGTTATATACTATGTGGCTGTGTTATATACTATTGCGGGGGTATATTATATTCTGTAGGGGAGGCTGCGTTATATACTATGGGGGTATATTATAATCTATGGGGGAGGCTGTCTTATATACTATGGGGGGCTGCATTATATTCTATGGGGGGCTACATTATATATTATGGGGAGGTGGGCTGTATTATATTCTATGGGGGGCTGTATTAGATTTTATGAGGAATGATTGCATCATACTCTGATGGGGCTGCATTATATTCTATGGGGAGGTGGGCTGTATTCTATTCTATTCGGGGCTACATTAAATTCTATGGGGGGCTGTATTATATTTATATTCTATGAGGGGTGATTTCATCATACTCTATGGGGGGGCTGCATTATATTCTATGGGGGGTTACATTATACTCTGGGGTGGCTGCATTATACTCTGTAGGGTGGTGGCTGCATTATACTGTATGTGGGCTGCATTATACTGTATCAAGGAGTATGGGGAATATGTTATACTATATGAAGAACTATGGGGTGCACTATACTATGGGAAGTGAATTGTACTACATGGATGACTATAGCGATGCATTATACTATATGGAGCACTATGAGGAGTGTATTATGCTCTGTGGAGGACTGAGCAGTGTATTTTAATATATGGAGGACTATAGGGAGTGTATTATACTATATGGAGGACTGTGCTGTGCATTATAATATATGGAGGACTATGGGGTGTATTTTACTAAACAAGTAAAATGCTGCATATTCAGATTGTTTTTGCCGGAACAAAAATCATTGTTCTCAGCAGCACATCGCCAGCGTAAACTGTAGATGTGCTGCTGATAACAAGATACTGTATGGTGATCTGTTAGTGATCGTTCTGTCCCATCATTCTGTCTCAGACGGTGGAAAGAGGCCGGGAAACAAGCGTTGAACAACTTCAGTATGGTCAATCAAACTCATTTAGCGGCCTGAACTCAGCGCATGTAAATACAACCGAAATGCTTTTGTGTGATGTGCAATATGTTAGCATTTGGGGCCCCATTTTAAACTTTGCGTAGACGTAGGGCCCCACTTTGCCTAAAACCGGCCCTGCCTACAAGTGTACAAAGATATTATACAGTCACCATGTGACAAGTGGGCCTGTGTAACTTCAAATGCAGGGCTGAATTTTAGTCCCAGTCCGGCCCTGGGTGGCGGCATATCTTTGTGCAGCATAGGGGCTCCGCCGGCATTTCCTCAAAACCCGGAGGCACCGGCAGCTCCATTGCTGCAATGCAGTGGCCTCCGGGAAAATGGCCGCTGGGGCGGTGCATGCTCAGATTCAGATCTTGTCCCGAGATCTCAGGAAACAAGATCTCGGAGGCCACCTCATTGCAGCAATGGAGCTACCGGGGCCTCCGGGCTTGGAGGAAATGCCGGCAGAGCCCTGATTCTGCACAAAGAGCCACCGCTGCCGCCCCCCAGCAGAGCCTCCATGCTGTACAAAGAGGAGCCGCCCCCCAGCACAGAGAGCATCGCTGCCACAATGAGGTAATAGGGGGATACTCCACTTACACCTTCCCTGTGAGACACCCCCTCTTCGCCATCGGGACCACTCCCCCCACCATATGCACATTGGTCACCCGCCCTATAAGACGACACACGGCGTATAAGAAGAACCCCGACTTTTAAGAAGATTTTATATTTTAACTGGAAAAGTTGGGGGTCATCTTATATGCCGGAAAATATGGTATATTGTTTATCAAAAAGATACCAGACACTATTGCAAACATAAATTATTAACACTTTTAATAAACTATCTAAAAAAAGTTCTTGCTACCAAAAAAGACATATTTTACACATATAATATACAGTATATACACTGCTCAAAAAAATAAAGGGAACACTAAAATCCCACATCCTAGATATCACTGAATGAAATATTCCAGTTGTAAATCTTTATTCATTACATAGTGGAATGTGTTGAGAACAATTAAACCTAAAAATAATCAATGTAAATCACAACTAATATCGCACGGAGGTCTGGGGTTGGAATGATGCTCAAAATCAAAGTGGAAAATTAAGTGACAGGCTGATCCAACTTCAGTGGAAATGCCTCAATACAAGGAAATTATGCTCATTAGTGTGTGTAGCCTCCACGTGCCTGTATGACCTATCTACCACGCCTGGGCATGCTCCTAATGAGGAGACTGATGGTCTCCTGAGGGATCTCCTCCCAGACCTGGACTAAAGCATCCACCAACTCCTGGACAGTCTGTGGTGCAACGTGACGGTGGATTTTGCAAGACATGATGTCCCAGATGTGTTCAATCGGATTCAGGTCAGGGGAATGGGCGGGCCAGTCCATATGGATCGCCCCCATTGTAGGGCAATGGGGTACTCGGTACCGGGCCCTGCGATTCGGGGGATGTCACGGTGGCTGACCCGGTCCGTGGCCCTCAGGGGTGTCCAATAAAAGAGTTTATATATGGGCAAGGTGCAATAAAGGATGAGGAGACAGGTTTGCAGTCTTTTACCTTGTTTACTGAAGACTTCAGATGGTATCCTCTGCCTGGAGCGCCAGATGACAGGGCAGGCAGAGTGCGGTCGATCTGAAGGCAATTCCAGAGTCCCCTTGTCCAGGTGGAAATCAGTAGCCTTCCTACTAGCGCCTGTGTGTTGTAGTACCTCCCTGCTGAGCTTCTCGGTAAGGTTCTCACAACTCTTGTAGATGTTCTAGATGTTGTTATTTCTTCTTCTCTGTCCCCCAGATAGTGTGGATAGGACAACCCATATGACTGGGGTAGCCTGGGGCTTGTTTGTAGGGACCCTAGAGACGCCCCGACCTCCACAATTTGCCACCGTGTCTTCTTAAGTATTAAGGTCGGGCAGCCAACTTGGAATTGACTGTCCTGCCGGTCTCTGAAGTAAAGCGTAGAGTCTATTACTTTCTCGGTGTTTCTGGCTACCGGCTTCTGCGCCTCAGAAAGGAGCAGCTTGTTCCTGGCTGATCTCCCTCTGATATTCCTCTCCTGTGCTCTGCTTTCCTGCAAACTCTCTGCAGTATGTTCACCTTTTTGTGTCTTTCTTCCAGGAGTTGCAGCACTTCAGGCCAGCAGAGCTCCACTTCTTCTGTCTGCCTGACAGGAACTGAACTCCTTTTCTCCAGATCAGGATGTAAAATAGGGGAGCTCACGCTAAACAGGCTTAGAGCTCCCCCTTCTGGTCTGGAGTGTGAACATGTTGCATGCGTGTAATACCTGAATGTGGTTGTCTTTCATTGCCTTCAGACATGACATCACTTCTCCCCTGAAAGGATAATGACATCACTGCGACGACCAGGACACTGGGGCGCCGCACTCCCCCCCTGTTAAATCCAGTACTCCGGGACTGGGAAAAGAAGAACAACAATACATTAGCAAAAAGACATACACATTTTTGGAATGCTTTAAAACATGTTAAGATAACAATGCTTCCCTTTATGGGAGGTGAGGACACTTGAACGTTGCGAGAGTCTTGGTCATGCACAGTTCATGACTCCCAGTTCAGTGAGTGCAAACTCGAAACAGCAAGGATCCCGGGTAAACAAAGGGATCCTTTTAAAAGTATAATGAAAGTTTTTGAGTAATTCACTGTCCATTTTAAACCTGTGACAAAGATATATATATACAGACATCTTTCAAACAAACAGCAGAAACCATTAATATTTCCAATTTTTGTAGCGAATTGGGGTCTGATTTTTAGTGTTACGTGTAGACCTCCGCAGTGCAGGGATTGCTAGTGACCTAACAGGGTCCGCTGTGCTTGCTATCGCTGGTGTAGTTCACTGTCTTCTGGCTACACTTCTAGTGAGTCTAGGTAGCACTGGTATGCTGGAGCTCTCAGGACTGCTGCTACTAATTGTGGGCATGGCAGATTCACCGATAGCCGAGGGTGGACTTGCCGATTCAACTGTGCATGGCATCCACTGTTGGAGTCTGCTGTGGCTGACTTACGGCTGGGATCACGTCGGCTATTGGAATCTGTTGGTGCAGAGTCTCTTTTGGCTCCAGATGATCTGGCATCACATTTGGTTCCGGCGGGTTCGGCTGACGAAACATCAAAACAGGTATCACGATGGCCTGATTTATTTGAGTCCAAGACTGGCGAAAGTGTCCAAGAACAGTGTGTATCATCTTCTCCTCTTCTACGGGTGGAGATGTTCCTGGATCTGTTTCCCTATCTCTCAACTTATATTTTGAGGTGGTCTCTGGATATTGCGGTTCAGGTTTCTCCTCCACCTTTGCTAATGAGACAGACCTTTGTATTGTCAAAGTCGGATGGCAGGATGGTATATGGTTCCGCTTCCCATTGGTCGTCAAGTTTGTGTAGTCTCCTCTTCCGTTTGAGTACTTGTTCACCTGGCGACAAGGGAATTGCAGGAGCGTGCTGGTTGTAGTCCCTTTCTTGTTTTTGCCTGGCTTGGGCTAGACTTCTTTCACGCATTCCTGTACTTTGCTGTATCCCAATCTGCATGTGGCGAGGTATCTTCTGGGGTTAGGACTCCCATGTCTAGATCAACAGGTAACTTACTGGATCTTCCTCGCATCAGGTATCCTGGAGTGCAGTTGGTGGAATTCACTGGGATGTGGTTGTACATGTCTACCAAGTCAGGCAACTTTGCTGGCCATAAGTTCCGTTCCTCCACAGGCAAGGTCTTCAGTAAGTCAATTACCACTTGGTTCATCTTTTCGCACATCCCATTGGTTTGTGGGTGATACGGTGTCGTTCTGATCTTCTTACACCCGTATAAATTGCAGAATTCCTGGAACACTTCCGCTTCAAATGCTGGTCCTTGATCAGTCAGTACCTTCTCTGGGTACCCGTGTGGTCTACAGAAGTACTGCTGGAAGGCTTTGGAAGGCTTTGGCTGCTGTCCTGGCCATCAGATCTTTGACAGGCACAACTACCAGAAATCTAGAGTAGTGGTCCATGATGGTTAGAGCGTAGACATAGCCTGACTGGCTGGGTGTTATCTTTACATGATCTAGCGCGACCAGTTCAAGCGGCCATTTGGTGATGATAGGCTGCAGGAGAGCCCTTTGGCTATCACGGTCCTTCCTGCGTAGGCTACATGGGCCACACTCTCGACACCACTTTTCGATGGCTTTCTTCACGCAAATCCAGTAGAACCTTCCACGGAGTAGTCTCTCCAACTTCCTCCATCCGAAGTATCCTGCTCCATTGTGGTATGCTTCCAGAACCATTGGCGCATATTGTCTTGGGACCACTATCTGCCATACCAACTCACGAGTGCGTGGGTTGATGCTTCTTTGGCACAGCTTACCATCGTAAATAAATAGTTTACCTCTCCCCTTCCACAGTTGTTGCGCCTCTTGTGGATCATCCGGGCCAGGGCGTGAACCTGCCTGCGTCAGGAGCTCTTACACCCGATGGACCGTGGGGTCAGTGTCCTGGGTCTCTGCCCATCTGTGGTGGGGCAGGGGATTCAGCGTGGCATCCTGCTTGTTCTTGCACCTGTTCCCCACATGATGGGAATACTGAGTGGCCTTGGGGCGATGGAAAGCTGGCAACTCTATTTCTTTGAGTGCTTCCGAGTCTTCTCTCATTTCTGGCAAGTTGGGCATCCTGGACAATGCATCGGCATTCGTATTCTTGTGCCCTTCCCGGTACTTGATGGTGAAATCGTAATTGGACAACCGGGCCATTCACCGCTGCTCTAAGGCACCAAGTTTTGCTGTGTCCGAGTGTGTCAGTGGATTGTTGTCCGTGAAGACGGTGAATTTTGCTGAGGCCAGGTAGTGCTTGAACCTCTCCGTCACTGCCCAAACGATGGCGAGGAACTCCAGCTTAAAGGAACTGTAGTTGTCAGGGTTCCTTTCAGTGGGACAAAGTTTCCTGCTGGCGTAAGCAATTACCCTCTCTTTGCCTTTCTGGACCTGGGACAACACGGCTCCCAGTCCCATGTTGCTGGCATCCATGTACAGCACAAACAGTTGGTCATATTCAGGGTAGGCCAGTACCTCTTCTCCCGTCAGCGCCAACTTCAAACAAGTGAAGGATCCCTCCAGTCCGTTGTTCCAGTCAAATAGGGTATTCTTACCCTTGGTTTTCTTGGATTGGCCCACCAACAGGTCTTGCAATGGCACGGCTTTCTTGGTGAAGTCTTTGATAAACCTCCTGTAGTAGCCTACCAACCCGAGGAACTGCCGGACTTCATGGAGGTTTCTGGGCTTCGGCCAGTCTCTGATCACCGTGACCTTTTCAGGGTCTGGGGCCACCTCTTCGGCGCTCACTACATGGCCCAGATACTGCACTTTGGGCTTTAACAGATGGCATTTGGACGATTTTACCTATAGGCCAAAGTTGGACAGGGCTTCGAACACCTCGGCCAGGTGCTTCAGATGGTCCTCATAAGTCTTGAGGAAAACAATGACATCGTCCAGATATAGCAATATGGTTTCAAAGTTCTTGTGTCCAAGACAGCACTCCATCATCCTCTGGAACGTTCCTGGGGCGTTGCACAGTCTGAATGGCATGTAGTTGAATTCACAGAGACCCATCGGTGTGGTGAAGGCCGTCTTTTCCTTGTCCGCCTCTGCCACGGGAACCTGCCAGTACCCACTGGTGAGATCCAAGGTAGAGAATTAGCAGATTTTAAAGCAGCTAAGGACTCTTCTATTCTGGGCAGTGGGTATGCATCCTTATGTGTAATGCGGTTTATCTGCCTATAATCAACACACATCCTCATTGTGCCATCCTTCTTTCTGACAAGGACTAATGGAGCTGCCCAGGGGCTACAACTGTCTCTCACTACCCCAGCCTCCTTCATCTCTCGCAACATGTCTTTGGCACACTGATAATGAGCTGGGGGTACAGGACGGTATCTCTCTTTAATGGGTGGATGATCTCCTGTGGGGATATGATGTTGAATCCCTTTTACCTGCCCAAAATCTAAGGGATGCTTGCTGAATACCCGCTCATACTCATGAACCCTGTAAGCCCCTTGTTTTTGGTGTGATGGGGTAGAGTCAGTGCCTACATGCAATTTCTGACACCAATCTTCCATTTGTCCTGCAGAGCCATTGTCCTCCACCTGGTTGGACGGGACCAAGGGTTGTGTCGCCTGTATCACATTATTATCAACGGCAAACAATTTGGCAAGTGTGGCATATTTGGTTAGGTGGACCTCTTCCTCTCCACAGTTAAGGACACGTACTGGCACCCTCCCCTTGCGGACTTCAACCACCCCTCTGGCTATCAGGAGGGTGGGCCTACTTTCTGAACACACAGGTTCTACCAGGGCTTGATAGTCTTTGCCCCTGAGGCCTATTGCTGCCCGACACCATATTAACATTTCGCTCCTGGGGGGTATTGCAATGGGGATTGAATCACTCACGGTGACACGGCCAATTTCTCCACCAGTCAGTTCTACCTGCTGTCTCTGCATCAGAGCTCAGATTTCTTTCTGCAAGGCACGCTGTTCACTGTAACCAGCTGTTTCTGCCACCTGCTGTAACAAGACAATAACCTCTGCAAGACAATTTTCTATGACATTAGTACCAATGGTCATCATGGGGTTACATTCCCGTCGGTCAATATCAACAATCACAATTCCTTGGGCTTTCAATTCTACCCGCCCCACTTTAATGGTGACCTCTTTGTACCCCACGTGTGGCAATGGCTGACCGTTACTGGCTATTATGGTGAAATCATCATCAGGGCCACGAGTAATGTCGGTGTCCTCCCAATAACGTTTATAAAGGATGTAAGGCATAGTTGTCATCTGAGAACCGGTTTCCAACAGAGCGTTCATGGGAATACCGTCGATCACAATGGGGAGAACAGGTCGTCCTCCAATGTACTTGGCTCTCCAGTTTTGCGGGCCTGGTCATCCTACTCCTGGGGGTTGGCCCTCTGCCCCAGGGGTTGTTCGTTTAAATGACAGTACCTTGCAATGTGGCCCACCTGGTTGCAGTGGCGGCAGATGGGTCGTCTGTCCTGATGAAAGCGATCGTCGTATCTGCCTCTGGTCGGCGGGATCCTCCTCTGCCGTCGCCAGGGAACATCCTCCGGTCTGGAAGCCAGCTTGATCTTCTCCTTGGGGGCCTCCTGTAGGGACTGCACGGTCCGAGCTAAGACAGCAATGGTCTTGGTCAGCTCCTGCATCTGGAGGCGTAGTCCTGCAGGGGAATCGTCTTCCAGGATCTGGGCATCGGCCTCGGCAGAAACTTCAGCATCTGGCGCCACCTCCTGGTGGTACGTGAGGGCTTGATGCCTGGGAGGTACTGCACGGCTGGGCTGTCGCTCCTGTAGCACTTGGATGGCCTTGTCCTTAAATTGCACAAAGTTCAGGTCAGGATTCTGCATGGCCAGGAGGTGCAGTTGGGCCCTTTGGTGACTGCACAGGAGCCCCTCAATGAACCGCTCCTTTAAGAGTTTATCCTCATCTTGCATGCTGTTTGGATCATCCTGCTTGATTGCCCGCAGTGCCTCCTGGAGATTAAGGGCATAGTCCCGTAAGCTATCCTGCGGCCTCTGCTTGCACCCATAGAGCGTCAATTTAATTTCTGTAGCGGTGCGGGTGTCAAAGGTGGTTTTAAGCTTTGCAAAGACTTGCTGCGTAGTTCTCTTATCCGCAGCGGGCCAGGACTTCACTTCTCTCAGAGCCACTCCAAACAGTTGGCCTGTTACCATGTGAACTTTCTGAGGCTCTGTCAGGGGATAAAACTCAAGCAGGCTGCAGATCCCTTCTTTAAAGTCAGTTAATGTATGCGATTCTCCAGAGTATCGTGGAAGCCAGGCTGCTCCAGGTATGTATGGCATGGAGAAGGGCATTATGGCGGCTGTAGCCGTGGCAGTGTCCGGCTGGCTGATGGGAGCGGCAAGCTCTGCGGGACCCGGCGGCGGTACAAGGCCTGCGGCTGCGCCTATTGCGGGGCCTGGAGGCGTTTCCAAGTCCGCGGCTGCGACCGCCGCTACTTCCCCTCCCGGATCGGACATAGCCGCTCCTCCCCTCTGCTAACCTGGTGGAAGCCGGGGTTCCTCCCCGGAATCGGCACTTTGCAGCGTCTCTCCTGGTGGCTCTGCCGCACGGCATCTCCACTTCCGGCTTTCCAGGCTGCAGCACAGCACCCGTTTTCTTGCTTCGCGCTCTTTTCGGCTGGCTCCGCCCACAAAGCTATGGCTCATCCCCACGCGCTCCACACGGCGCGGCGATGGCGGATTTTGGTGGCAATTTTCAACACAGTCTTTAAACAAATCGCAGTTCACATACAGTTCTGGCACAGTTCATAGGCGCACATGACCCGATTTTTCAGGCTTAAGTAGATCCTGTTCGTGACTCCAAAATGGATCGCCCCCAGTGTAGGGCAATGGGGTACTTGGTACCGGGTCCTGCGATTCGGGGGATGTCACAGTGGCTGACCCGGTCCGTGGCCCTCAGGGGTGTCCAGTAAAAGAGTTTATATATGGGCAAGGTGCAATAATAGACAAGGAGACAGGTTTGCAGTCTTTTACCTTGTTTACTGAAGACTTCAGATGGTATCCTCAGCCTGGAGCACCAGATGACAGGGCAGACAGAGTGCAGTCGATCTGAAGGCAATTCCAGAGTCCCCTTGTCCAGGTGGAAATCAGTAGCCTTCCTACTAGCGCCTGTGTGTTGTAGTACCTCCCTGCTGAGCTTCTTGGTAAGGTTCTCACAACTCTTGTAGATGTTCTAGATGTTATTTCTTCCTCTCTGTCCCCCAGATGGTATGGATAGGACAACCCGTCTGACTAGGATAGCCTGGGGCTTGTTTGTAGGGACCCTAGAGACGCCCCGACCCCCACAATTTGCCACCGTGTCTTCTTAGGTATTAAGGTCAGGCAGCCAACTTGGAATTGACTGTCCTGCTGGTCTCTGAAGTAAAGCGTAGAGTCTATTACTTCCTCGGTGTTTCTGGCTACCGGCTTCTGCGCCTCAGAAAGGAGCAGCTTGTTCCTGGCTGATCTCCCTCTGATATTCCTCTCCTGTGCTCTGCTTTCCTGCACACTCTCTGCAGTATGTTCACCTTTTTGTGTATTTCTTCCAGGAGTTGCAGCACTTCAGGCCAGCAGAGCTCCACTTCTTCTGTCTGCCTGACAGGAACTGAACTCCTTTTCTCCAGATCAGGATGTAAAATAGGGGAGCTCACGCTAAACAGGCTTAGAGCTCCCCCTTCTGGTCTGGAGTGTGAACATGTTGCATGCGTGTAATACCTGAATGTGGTTGTCTTTCATTGCCTTCAGACATGACATCACTTCTCCCCTGAAAGGATAATGACATCACTGTGACGACCAGGACACTGGGGCGCCGCACATACACTACTGTTCAAAAGTTTAGGGTCACCCAAACAATTTAGTGTTTTCCATGAAAACTCATACTTTTATTAATCAAATGAGTTGCCAAATAAATTTAAAATCTAGTCCAGACATTGACAAGGTTTGAAAAAAAAGATTGAAATAATAATTTTCTCCTTCAAACTTTGCTTTCGTCAAAAAATGCCCCCTTTGCAGCAATTACAGCATTGCAGACCTTTGGCATTCTAGCAGTTAATTTGCTGAGGTAATCTGGAAAATTTCACCCCATGCTTCCAGAAGCCCCTCCCACAAGTTGGTTTGGCTTGATGGGTATTTTTTGCGTACCATATGGTCAAGCTGCTCAATGGGGTTGAGATCTGGTGACTGCAAAGCCACTCCATTACAGATAGAATACCAGCTGCCTGCTTCTTCTCTAAATAGTTCTTGCATAATTTGGAGGTGTGCTTTGGGTCATTGTCCTGTTGTAGGATGAAATTGGCTCCAATCAAGCGCTGTCAACAGGGTATGGCATGGCGTTGCAAAATGGAGTGATAGCCTTCCTTATTCAAATTTCCCTTTACCTTGTACAAATCTCCCACTTTACCAGCACCAAAGCAACCCCTGACCATCACATTACCTTCACTATGCTTGACAGATGGCATCAGGCACTCTTCTTTTCAGTTGTTCTGCATCTCACAAATGTTCTTCTGTGTGATCCAAACACCTCAAACTTAGATTTGTGTCCATAACACTTTTCTCAAATCTTCCTCTGTCCAATGTCTGTGTTCTTTAACCCATATTAATCTTTTCCTTTTATTAGCCAGTCTCAGAAATTGCTTTTTTTTTTTCCACTCTGCCCTGAAGGACAACATCCCGGAGTCGCCTCTTCACTGTAGACGTTGACACTGGCGTTTTGCGTTTACTATTTAATGAAGCAGCCAGTTGAGAACCTGTGAGGCGTCGATTTCTCAAACTACAGACTCTAATGTACTTGTCTTGCTGCTCAGTTGTGCAGCGGGACCTACCACTTCTCTTTTTACTCTGGTTAGAGCCTGTTTGTGCTTTCCTCTGAAGGGAGAAGTACACACCGTTGTAGGAAATCTTCAGTTTCTTGGCAATTTCTCACATGGAATAGCCTTCATTTCTAAGAACAAGAATAGACTGTCGAGTTTCACATGAAAGTTCTTATTTTCTGGCCATTTTGAGAGTTTAATGGAACCAACAAATGTAATGCTCCAGATTCTTAACCAGCTTGAAGGAAGGTCAGGTTTATAGGTTCTCTAATCAGCCAAACTGTTTTCAGCTGTGCTAACATACTTGCACAAGGGTTTTCAAGAGTATTCTAACCATCCGTTAGCCTACTTACACAGTTAGCAAACACAAAGTACCATAAGAACACTGGAGTGATGGTTGTTGAAATGGGCCTCTATACACCTATGAAGATATCACATTACAAACCAGACGTTTGCAGCTAGAATAGTCATTTACCACATTAACAATGTATAGAGTGTATTCCTTAATCATTTATTGTTAGCTTAATTGGAAAAAACTGTGCTTTTCTATTAAAATAAGGTAATTTCTAAGTGACCCTAAACTTTTGAACGGTAGTGTAGCTTCAAAGCCTTCATCTTGCAGGACCTGCTGACACACTCCAGCCACATGAGGTCTGGAATTGTCCTGCATTAGGAGGAACCCAGGGCCAACTGCACCAGGATATGGTCTCACAAGGGGTCTGAGGATCTCATTTCGGTACCTAATGGCAGTCAGGCTACCTCTGGCGAGCATATGGAGGTCTGTGCGGCCCTCCAAAGTAATGCCACCCCACACCATTACTGACCCACTGCCAAACCGGTCATGCTCAAGGATGTTGCAGGCAGCAGATTGCTCTCCACGGCATCTCCAGACTCTGCCACGTCTGTCACATGTGCTCAGTGTGAACCTGCTTTCATCTGTGAAGAGCACAGGGCGCTAGTGGTGAATTTGCCAATCCTGGTGTTCTGTGGCAAATGCCAAGCGTCCTGCACGGTGTTGGGCTGTGAGCACAACCCCATCTGTGGGCACCGGGCACTCAGACCATCCTCATGGAGTCGGTTTCTAACCGTTTGTGCAGACACATGCACATTTGTGGCCTGCTGGAGGTCATTTTGCAGGGCTCTGACAGTGCTCCTCCTGTTCCTCCTTGTACAAAGGCTGAGGTAGCAGTCCTGCTGCTGGTTTGTTGCCCTCCTATGGCCCCCCAAATCTCCTGGTGTACTGGCCTGTCTCCTGGTAGCGCCTCCAGCCTCTGGACACTACGCTGACAGACACAGAAAACTTTCTTGCCACAGCTAGTCTGGATGAGCTTGCACTACCTGAGCCACTTGTGTGGGTTGTAGAGTCCGTCTCATGCTACCACGAGTGTGAAAGCTATGGTGCTATGGTGAACAATTGGTACCTATTGTGTTCTATGACTTTTTCGCTTTTTATTTCTCCTTTTCTCTAATTTGTGGATATCTTTTGTAAATATTTTATTTGGCTCAAACCACACTTAACTCATTGCCCCCAATTCCAGTGCTGAGTCTCCAGCGCCAGCGTCTGAAATTGCTTGTAGTGCTGATTTCACAACAATAGCAGAGTAACCAATAGTTACCAATCAGTGAGCTCAGTGGCTTTAAAAAAGACATTCCTTCTAAAGCTCACTGATTGGCTGCTGTGCTTGATGGTTCTGGTGGCGCTTTCATTTAGTGATTGTGTTTCTGGTAGCGTATTCATGTAGTGATGGTGGTTCTGGTGGTGTATTCATTTAATGATGGTGGTTTTGGTGATGTATTCAAGTAGTTAAAAATAAAGAAATAAAAAAAATTAAAATAATTGGTATGGCCCAATCCATAAAAGATCAGTTTATCGAAATGATTAAAATGTAAAACTGATTAACCCAGACGGTAAGCAAAAAAAAAAGAATCGAAATGCCAGAACTGCTTCATTTTGATCATCTCACTAAAAAAATTCAAAAGAAAGTGATGAAATCGTTGTATGTATCCCAAATTGGTGTCCCTGAAAACACCAGATCGCCACACAAAAAACCAAGTCCTCACTTAGCTTTATGAGCAGAACAATAAAAATGTTATAGGTTTCAAAATATGGCATCAGAAACCAAATATTTTTTTTTTCACAAAAGAAAAAACTCTGTAAGTTCGGAATTTTCATAATGACACTGACCTATAGAATGATGGTCAGAAGTCACTTTTACAATACAATGAATATATTAAAAGCAAAACCCAAAAAACAATTACAGAATTGTGTTTATTCACTACAAGTTTATATTGCAATGCGGGGAGAAGCGCCATTTCAATTTTTGCCTCAGAAAGGAGAGCTAGAATTGTCCCTGTTTGTCTATAATGCCAAGCAGACACCCACTTATGGATTATAGGTGTGTGACTGTTTTTATATCATTATTTTGCAATTGTACTACCTTTGATTTTACCATGGTGGATGTGTGTTGTTTTTTTTTTTAATAAATAATGTCAGATTTAAGAGAACAGCTGCAATTACTGTCATGAATGTGCCGCATTCTACTGGGACCTGTGCTACATCTGAGATTAGAAGATCTTTAAATCTACACAGCCATTCATGAGTTAAAGAGGTTTTTTGTGACAAGGAAAGGGTTTAGCGTTCCTCTTGCTCTATTGGCTGATTCTTGGAACCACATCTTTCCATTATTTAAACATGTGTTTGGCTTTTCTCTATGTGAGCAATAGAATCTTCATTCTGTTCTTGGCTGCATTGGAGAAGGTGTTTCCAGAGAGTCATTCTTGACATTTTGAGATTGTTGTATGCGGTTTGTTGTGAATATTTCTTTCTTCCCCTTTTTGGTGTTCCTTCACGTTGCTTTTCTGCCTCGTTACTGTGCTCCCATCTTCCCTTTTTATTTTAACCTGTGCACCTGTTGTTTGATTTGGTTGGTTTTCTCGTTTGTCCAGTTTGTGTTACACCTTTTATTCCTGCCTCTTTTCTACCTTGGGGAAAGGTGGGAGCTGCGTAGGATTTTGTAACAGCACAGAGAGGAATGGGAACCAGGCATCTCAACTCTCAGGAGTAACACCAGGGTTAGGGATAAACTAGGGCTTCCCTAGATTACGGACAGTGTAGGGTCCCTCTTCCCCAGCATTCCTACATCCACAGAGTGACAAGTACACAGTTATATGGCAGCAGGTTATGGGTCCCGCTGAAGGCATAGTAATGGCAGGAACCCCTGATAAGTAAGCAGGTAGGCTCCCCAAAAAAGGACGCTGAGGTGTTACTGATCATAACTGTGCCATAGTGCAGAAGTGGTAAAATGATCAGTGCAAAGTTTGATTAAAATCCATAGTGAGTTATTTAAGGGGAACCTGTCACCCCCCCCCCACCCCCGGCGTTTTTAACTAAAAGAGCCACCTTGTGCAGCAGTAATGCTGCATTCTGACAAGGTGGCTCTTTTAGTTCTGGGTGCTGTAACTGCCGAAATAATCAGTTTTGTAATTTGTCCTAAATACCTTTTCTTCAGTCAAGGAGGCAGGCCTTTCTCCACCTGCTGCAGACGCCACACAGCCGTTACTCAAATCTTCTTGGCGCCGGGCGCCGCCTCCTCACTGCTGTTTTGAAATGAGCCGGTGCCAGCACTCTTTTTTCCTGCCTGGTGCAGGCGCAGTGAGCGCTGCCCATCTGTCCTCATATGCAGTCTAGCTGACTGCGCCTGTGCGGCCGCCCTGCCTGTGAATCCCAGCCCCGCAGTGTCTTCTGATTTATTCTCACTGTGGGGCTGGGATTCACAGGCAGGGCGGCCGCACAGGTGCAGTCAGCTAGACTGCATATGAGGACAGAGGACTGGCAGCGCTCACTGCGCCTGCCCAAGGCAGGAGAAAAGAACGCAGGCGCCAGCTCATTTCAAAACTATGAAGGTACAGATGATTGACCTCGTGGAGACCAAAACATCCAACACCGCGGAGACACCATCACGTGTTTCTCAACACAGTGATCCAGAACACTGCCCCAATATGCAAATGCATGTAGAGTAGCTGCGGAGACACCATCACGTGTTTCTCAACGCAAGCAGTGAATAGCCAGGCCCTTCCCCGGGAAGGAACAACCACAGGATGGTGTCTCCGCAGCTACTCTACATGCATTTGCATATTAGGGCAGTGTTCTGGATCACTGCGTTGAGAAACACGTGATGGTGTCTCCGTGGTGCTGGATGTTTTGGTCTCCACGAGGTCAATCATCTGTACCTTCATAGCCTTTTTACTAGGCACTGCTCCTAATAGCCAGTTTCCTACTCCACACTGATGAGGGGCAAAAACCCTGAAACAGCTGTCTGTGGATGGATACCATGCTTGGCATAGGTGGTTTTCCCTTATTGGATGTTTTCCTTTATCGGATGCTGCCCTTCCCATGGTTGTTCCTTCCCGGGGAAAGGCCTGGCTATTCACTGCTTGCGTTGAGAAACACGTGATGGTGTCTCCGCAGCTACTCTACATACAGCTCATTTCAAAACAGCGGTGAGGAGGCGGCGCCCGGCGCCAAGAAGATTTGAGTGATGGCTGTGTGGTGTCTGCAGCAGGGGGGAAAGGCCTGCCTCCTTGACTGAAGAAAAGGTATTTATGACAAATTACAAAACTGATTATTTCGGCAGTTACAGCACCCAGAACTAAAAGAACCACCTTGTCAGAATGCAGCATTACTGCTGCACAAGGTGGCTCTTTTAGTTAAAAACGCCTGGGGGGGTGACAGGTTCCCTTTAATTCCAGTTTTTGAGCTATGAAAAAGCTTGAGAACAAGCAAATATTTTCTGGTCAAGAGAAATATAATTTGTAATTTTGTTTTCATCTGTAAAGTGAGAATAATGACCAAAAAACTAACAATGTACAAAAATACATTTCTGACATTTAAAAAAAAATATTAGTGACCAATACAGCTGCGCCTTTTTCAATAACAGGCATAAGCCTTCCATCCAAGGAGTATGTCAGTTTCTTAATCTGTTGACAATCAACCTTTTGGGCAGCACCATCCACTGCCTCCCAAAATCATGATTTTCTTGAAAGATTTAGACTTTTTCTTGTGCCACTGCATGAAGAAAGTGTCTTCTAACAACTGGCAGGAGGTGTGAGAGTTGATTTTTGACTCAATCTTATATCTGAAAAGGTCTAACTAGCTCATTTTCAATATTACCAGTACATAGCAGTACCCCACCTCCCCTTTGCTGGCATCTGAGACAAAGTGGAGGTCTGTGGCCAGTACTAATCCAGCCATAGACCCATCCATCTGGTCTGTCAAGAGTCACTCTTATCTCATCCGTCCATATAAACATTGAATAATCTGTCTTCTTGGTCCTGTCTTGACATGACATTCAAACGCTTGTGTCATGATTCTCAATGGCGAGAGAACATAGCCCAGCATATATGAGAACTAGCTCTTGGAAGATGGAAACTATACTGACCATGAACTAAACCTGCCGCACAACTAGAAGTGGCCGGGTAGCATGCCTACGTTTTTTTATCCCTAGATGCCCAGCGCCAGCCGGAGAACTACCTAATCCTAGCAGAGGAAAAGACAGTCCTGGCTCACCTCTAGAGAAATTTTCCCCAAAGGCAGACAGAGGCCCCCACATATATTGGCGGTGATTTAAGATGAAATGACAAACGTAGTATGAAAATAGGTTTAGCAAAATCGAGGTCCGCTTACTAGATAGCATGAAGACAGAAAGGGCACTTTCATGGTCAGCAGAAAACCCTATCAAAACCCATCCAGAAATTACTTTAAGACTCTAGCATTAACTCATAACACCAGAGTGGCAATTTCCGCTCACAAGAGCTTTCCAGACACAGTAACGAAACAGCAGCTGTGAACAGGAACAAAATGCAAAAACACACAAGGACAAAAGTCCAACTTAGCTGGGAGTTGTCTAGTAGCAGGAACATGCACAGAAAGGCTACTGATTACATTGTTGACCGGCATGAAACTGACAGAGGAGCAAGGTTATATAGCGACTCCCACATCCTGATAGGAGCAGGTGAACAGAGGGGATGATGCACACAAGTTAAATTCCACAAGTGGCCACCGGGGGAGCCCAGAATCCAATTTCACAACAGTACCCCCCCCTCAAGGAGGGGGCACCGAACCCTCACCAGAACCACCAGGGCGATCAGGATGAGCCCTATGAAAGGCACGGACAAGATCGGAGGCATGAACATCAGAGGCAGTGACCCAAGAATTATCCTCCTGACCGTATCCCTTCCATTTGACCAGATACTGGAGTTTCCGTCTGGAAACACGAGAGTCCAAGATCTTTTCCACAACGTACTCCAACTCACCCTCAACCAACACCGGAGCAGGAGGCTCAACGGAAGGCACAGCTGGTACCTCATACCTGCACAACAATGACCGATGAAAAACATTATGAATCGAAAAGGATGCAGGGAGGTCCAAACGGAAGGACACAGGGTTAAGAATCTCCAATATCTTGTACGGGCCGATGAACCGAGGCTTAAACTTAGGAGAAGAAACCCTCATAGGGACAAAACGAGAAGACAACCACACCAAGTCCCCAACACAAAGCCGAGGACCAACACGACGACGGCGGTTGGCAAAAAGCTGAGTCATCTCCTGGGACAACTTCAAATTGTCCACCACCTGCCCCCAAATCTGATGCAACCTCTCCACCACAGCATCCACTCCAGGACAATCCGAAGATTCCACTTGACCGGAGGAAAATCGAGGATGAAACCCCGAATTACAGAAAAACGGGGACACCAAGGTGGCAGAGCTGGCCCGATTATTGAGGGCGAACTCCGCCAAAGGCAAAAAAGCAACCCAATCATCCTGATCCGCAGACACAAAACACCTCAAATATGTCTCCAAGGTCTGATTAGTCCGCTCGGTCTGGCCATTAGTCTGAGGATGGAAAGCAGACGAAAAAGACAAATCTATGCCCATCCTAGCACAGAATGCCCGCCAAAATCTAGACACGAATTGGGTCCCTCTGTCAGAAACGATATTCTCCGGAATACCATGCAAACGAACAACATTTTGAAAAAACAGAGGAACCAACTCGGAAGAAGAAGGCAACTTAGGCAAGGGAACCAGATGGACCATCTTAGAGAAACGGTCACACACCACCCAGATGACAGACATCTTCTGAGAAACAGGCAGATCCGAAATAAAATCCATCGAGATGTGCGTCCAAGGCCTCTTCGGGATAGGCAAGGGTAACAACAGTCCACTAGCCCGAGAACAACAAGGCTTGGCCCGAGCACAAACGTCACAAGACTGCACAAAGCCTCGCACATCTCGTGACAGGGAAGGCCACCAGAAGGACCTTGCCACCAAATCCCTGGTACCAAAGATTCCAGGATGACCTGCCAACGCAGAAGAATGAACCTCAGAGATGACTCTACTGGTCCAATCATCAGGAACAAACAGTCTGCCAGGTGGGCAACGATCAGGTCTATCCGCCTGAAACTCCTGCAAGGCCCGCCGCAGGTCTGGAGAAACGGCAGACAATATCACTCCATCTTTAAGGATACCTGTGGGCTCAGAATTACCAGGGGAGTCAGGCTCAAAACTCCTAGAAAGGGCATCCGCCTTAACATTCTTAGAACCCGGTAGGTAAGACACCACAAAATTAAACCGAGAGAAAAACAACGACCAGCGCGCTTGTCTAGGATTCAGACGCCTGGCAGACTCAAGGTAAATTAAATTTTTGTGGTCAGTCAATACCACCACCTGATGTCTGGCCCCCTCAAGCCAGTGACGCCACTCCTCAAAAGCCCACTTCATGGCCAAAAGCTCCCGATTCCCAATATCATAATTCCGCTCGGCGGGCGAAAATTTACGGGAAAAAAAAGCACAAGGTCTCATCACGGAGCAGTCGGAACTTCTCTGCGACAACACCGCCCCAGCTCCGATTTCAGAAGCGTCGACCTCAACCTGAAAAGGAAGAGCAACATCAGGCTGACGCAACACTGGGGCGGAAGAAAAGCGGCGCTTGAGCTCCCGAAAGGCCTCCACAGCATCAGGGGACCAATCAGCAACATCAGCACCCTTCTTAGTCAAATCAGTCAATGGTTTTACAACATCAGAAAAACCAGCAATAAATCGACGATAAAAGTTAGCAAAGCCCAAAAATTTCTGAAGACTCTTAAGAGAAGAGGGTTGCGTCCAATCACCAATAGCCTGAACCTTGACAGGATCCATCTCGATGGAAGAGGGGGAAAAAATGTATCCCAAGAAGGAAATCTTCTGAACCCCAAAAACACACTTAGAACCCTTCACACACAAGGAATTAGACCGCAAAACCTGAAAAACCCTCCTGACCTGCTGGACATGAGAGTCCCAGTCATCCGAAAAAATCAGAATATCATCCAGATACACAATCATAAATTTATCCAAATAATCGCGGAAAATGTCATGCATAAAGGACTGGAAGACTGAAGGGGCATTTGAAAGACCAAAAGGCATCACCAAATACTCAAAATGGCCCTCGGGCGTATTAAATGCGGTTTTCCACTCATCCCCCTGCTTGATTCGCACCAAATTATACGCCCCACGGAGATCAATCTTAGAGAACCACTTGGCCCCCTTTATACGAGCAAACAAATCAGTAAGCAGTGGTAACGGATATTGATATTTAACCGTGATTTTATTCAAAAGTCGATAATCAATACACGGCCTCAAAGAGCCGTCTTTCTTAGACACAAAGAAAAAACCGGCTCCTAAGGGAGATGACGAAGGACGAATATGTCCCTTTTCCAAGGACTCCTTTATATATTCTCGCATAGCAGCGTGTTCAGGCACAGACAGATTAAATAAACGACCCTTAGGGTATTTACTACCCGGGATCAAGTCTATGGCACAATCGCACTCCTGGTGCGGAGGTATTGAACCAACCTTGGGTTCTTCAAAAACGTCACGAAAGTCAGACAAGAATTCAGGAATCTCAGAGGGAATAGATGATGAAATGGAAACCAAAGGTACGTCCCCATGAGTTCCTTTACATCCCCAGCTTAACACAGACATAGCTCTCCAGTCGAGGACTGGGTTATGAGATTGTAGCCATGGCAATCCCAGCACCAAAACATCATGTAGATTATACAGCACCAGAAAGCGAATAACCTCCTGGTGATCCGGATTAACACGCATAGTCACTTGTGTCCAGTATTGTGGTTTATTACTAGCCAATGGGGTGGAGTCAATCCCTTTCAGAGGTATCGGAGCCTCCAATGGCTCCAAATCATACCCACAGCGTTTGGCAAAGGACCAATCCATAAGACTCAAAGCAGCGCCAGAGTCGACATAGGCGTCCGCGGTAATAGATGACAAAGAACAAATCAGGGTCACAGATAGAATAAACTTAGACTGTAAAGTGCTAATTGAAACAGACTTGTCAGGCTTCTTAGTACGCTTAAAGCATGCTGATATAACATGAGTTGAATCACCACAATAGAAGCACAACCCATTTTTTCGTCTAAAATTCTGCCGCTCGCTTCTGGACAGAATTCTATCACATTGCATATTTTCTGGCGTTTTCTCAGTAGACACCGCCAAATGGTGCACAGGTTTGCGCTCCCGCAGACGCCTATCGATCTGAATAGCCATCGTCATGGACTCATTCAGACTCGCAGGCACAGGGAACCCCACCATAACATCCTTAATGGCATCAGAGAGACCTTCTCTGAAAATCGCCGCCAGGGCGCACTCATTCCACTGAGTAAGCACAGACCATTTGCGGAATTTTTGGCAGTATATTTCAGCTTCATCTTGCCCCTGAGACAAGGACATCAAGGCCTTTTCCGCCTGAAGCTCTAAATGAGGTTCCTCATAAAGCAACCCCAAGGCCAGAAAAAACGCATCCACATTGAGCAACGCAGGATCCCCTGGTGCCAATGCAAAAGCCCAGTCTTGAGGGTCGCCCCGGAGCAAGGAAATTACAATCCTGACCTGCTGTGCAGGGTCTCCGGCAGAGCGAGACTTCAGGGACAAAAACAATTTGCAATTATTTTTAAAATTTTGAAAGTGAGATCTATTCCCCGAGAAGAATTCAGGCAAAGGAATTCTAGGCTCAGACACAGGTGCATGAACAACAAAATCTTGCAAATTTTGTACCTTTGTGGCGAGATTATTCAAACCTGTAGCTACACTCTGAAGATCCATTTGAAACAGGTGAACACAGAGCCATTCAAGGATTAGAAGGAGAGGAAGAGAGGAAGGCTGCAGTATAGGCAGACTAGCAAGTGATTCAATTAAGAGCACACTCAGAACTAGAGGGAAAAAAAAAAAAAAAAAAAAAAATTGTAGCAGACTTCTTTTATCTCTCCTTTCTCAGCCAGAAATTTAACCCTTTTTTGGGCCGGTCAAACTGTCATGATTCTCAATGGCGAGAGAACATAGCCCAGCATATATGAGAACTAGCTCTTGGAAGATGGAAACTATACTGACCATGAACTAAACCTGCCGCACAACTAGAAGTGGCCGGGTAGCATGCCTACGTTTTTTTATCCCTAGATGCCCAGCGCCAGCCGGAGAACTACCTAATCCTAGCAGAGGAAAAGACAGTCCTGGCTCACCTCTAGAGAAATTTTCCCCAAAGGCAGACAGAGGCCCCCACATATATTGGCGGTGATTTAAGATGAAATGACAAACGTAGTATGAAAATAGGTTTAGCAAAATCGAGGTCCGCTTACTAGATAGCATGAAGACAGAAAGGGCACTTTCATGGTCAGCAGAAAACCCTATCAAAACCCATCCAGAAATTACTTTAAGACTCTAGCATTAACTCATAATACCAGAGTGGCAATTTCCGCTCACAAGAGCTTTCCAGACACAGTAACGAAACAGCAGCTGTGAACAGGAACAAAATGCAAAAACACACAAGGACAAAAGTCCAACTTAGCTGGGAGTTGTCTAGTAGCAGGAACATGCACAGAAAGGCTACTGATTACATTGTTGACCGGCATGAAACTGACAGAGGAGCAAGGTTATATAGCGACTCCCACATCCTGATAGGAGCAGGTGAACAGAGGGGATGATGCACACAAGTTAAATTCCACAAGTGGCCACCGGGGGAGCCCAGAATCCAATTTCACAACACGCTTGTGTCTTGTTAGGTAGTTGGTAGGTTTCAGCCTCCCTTACCTCATTCATGTCTCTGAGCAATGAACACTCTGTACTTCTGGGCACTCCATAGAGTTTCTAGTTCTGAAATATGACAATGTGGCACCCCAGAATCCAGTTGCCACAGTGATATTGCCTCCCTCTGTAGGGTGATGTCATGCCTGGAAGCAGGAAGAGGTCCCCATGCCAGGTAATACACAGCATGCATCACAATTCCTGCTCTAGGTCAGAAGGGGGAGCTCTGACTTCTGGGGAGCTGCTCTCTCTGGTCAGGAGGAGGAGTCAGTGTAGTCTGTGAGGGGTTAGTCTGAGGAGAGAGGAGCGGAGACAAGGGCTCTGGGGAATGACAGCTGCATCAGAGCTGACCCCGGAGCAGAGCGCTGACAAGGAGAACACCAGAGTCCTTGGCTGTGCGGATGCTGTAGTCCCCGACAGCCGAATCTAGAGGGCAGGGGACTGTAAGCTCCCTGGCCACACCGAACATCCGGAGGCACCGCAGCAGACCCGGAGCCCATGATAGCTTCGCACTTTCTGCCATACGAGTCAAAGCCAACACGCAGGAGAGGGCCACAGCTTAGCTACAGGCAGCAGGGACCCGAAAAGAGAACGCAGCAGGGAGGCCTCCAACTCCACCTGGCAAGGTGGACCCCCTGAATGCTTCCAGGCTAGCCGGACTCCTTCTGTCATCTGTAGCTGGTACTCCGGATTGCCTTGTTATCTATTAAGAAGTAAAAAGGTAAATAAAACTGCACTTTCCTGCATCACTTGCTTATTTTCTGCACCCCAACATTCACCACTACCTGAACTGACTGCTATATTTGCCCTGGAGCCGCGCTCTACCCATGGGGAGCTGTACCATCTTTGCTGCGTCACCACCGGCTCCAGTGGACCTGAACTGCAGCGTCAGCCATCTCTTGCCGAACACCACTGGTGGCGTCACGAATCAATCCCATATAATTTTCCCCCTTACATTTTTATTGCACGCCTCGGACCACGGAGTCGCGTCACGGCCCCATGACTTCCCAAAAAACTGTCCAACCCAGTTCCGAGTACCCCCCACGGCCCTGGTGGGCATCGCAACAACACTGGAGGATAATGGGCTCCTGGTCGACCCTGTTGACTACTTGCAACAAAACATTTAACGATTCTGTAATCACTTCCCAATAGCTTAGCAATTTCAAGAGTACTGCATCCCTCTGTAAGACTTAGCATTTTTTTGACTTTTCAGAGTCAGTTAAATAATTTTTTGGCTCATTTTGCTTAAGGAAAACATGGTGTCCAATAATTCTGTAGACGTTAATAAAGGGTGTTGTATCCCTAAGCCTCACCAGCCCTAATTATACAAATACACATCATCTGGTCTGCTTCATCCAATAAGCATTCAACTTTATACAGTTTGGAGTTAGAAAATCTGCATAAAAATGATGATCAAAATACTCTCTTGCCTAATAATTCTGCACATGGTGTATATTTTACATGTCACAATGTGTAATTCTCGATGTAGGCCTAAACATACTCAGTTTATAGGACTTTTCTATTTTCTTTTACTTTTCTTCGACTTGTATTTCTATCCAAAAGACAAATCATATGCAACAAGTTTTTGCAAGATTTCTGTTTCATGCAGTAAGTATAACCTGCTGAAAAATCCCATTTCATCCGGAGTAGTAGGATTGGTTTCTTGTGGCCATTTAGTGAAATGGCTTGCAATGGTTTTTTGATAGTGTCAGTTCTATCAGAAAACATGAAGATCATCTTCAAAGGCACATCAAATACTGATTAAAGGGTAGCTTAACATCACTACTGGAACACAAGCGAATTCATCCTCCTCAGTACATTTCTGCTTTGCATATATTAAAAGGAAAAGAAAACCCTTGAATTTAGCGGAGGTCACCAGCAGGTTACTTGGAGAAACAATGCAGCAGAATTTAATGTTACGTTAAATCCTGAGCGGGGTTAAAGTCGCTAACTAAATGTATGAATTTAATTAATTTTTTTGTTTTTTTATGTTCATCACATTTCCGTAGCACATGTTCTAATAATACATTTTTATTTAAATGGATAACATCAACATTGACCCGATGCAGAATTTATCTGCCATCAAAGCTCATGGAAGAGATTCAAGGTATTTAGGAATAAGATCCGGTGGGGAACTGACTTCTGTGTATGAAAAGCCTGATTTACATAATAATCTCAGTATTTGAGAACATTGTTTTTCTTCATAGCAAATGTAATATTGTCAGTGACAAATGTAAAGCAATTTGTCCTCAGCATCGTTAAGGGAAATATAAAAGGTAATATTTATATACATTAAGGATAGGGCAAAAAAATTCCCTCTCAACAATAACTTTTCTTCTATTACGTTTTTCTGTTGCCATTTTTAAATGGTTAGCTCCCTCCCCATTTATAATAACTGTAGACCCTAAAAGATTTTTTAATTTATTATTAAATAGGATCATACAATTTGATTTATAATATGGCTACTTTGGTCACAAAACATTGCAAGTCCTGTGCAGCTGACTGAGACTGAGCTGTAATATCAAGAACAACCAATAAACAGTGGGGATTTTGGAAAAGAATAATCATTTTCTCCAAGCTCAAGTAATTTTTAGCAAAACAAAATTAAAATTAAACTTTGACTATACCCACCTTAAAAGTTTCACTAAATGTCAGCAATCAACTTCTCAAACACTTGTGTTAAAGCCCGTATTTTCTAATTTGCCTATAATAACCTGTTCAAGGAAGACAACAGATAGAGTAGGATCAACAAATCCCTTCAAAAGATGGCAGCAGATCTCAGGATTGGCAGAGACTTTGGGGTAATTTGGGGGTGAGTATTGCACGTAGAATGTGAGCAAATAGTTAATTTCCTGCTTTTACCGTTTGTTTAAGGCTGCACCTTGGGGCTCTTTTAAACTATATATTAGGCAGTTTCATTAACAACCACCTTTCATATTCAATAAAATGCTACTTGAATAATTCTAAAATTATGTATACCTTCCCAATTGGTGTACAGATACAGTTAGGTCCAGAAATATTTGGACAGTGGCACAAGTTTTGGCATTTTAGCTGTTTACCAAAACATAGTCAAGACACAGTTACAGTATATAATCAATCTGGGCTTAAAGTGCAGACTCTCAGCTTTAATTTGAGAGTATTCACATCCTAATTGGAATAACTGTTTAGGAATTACAGCTCTTTAACATGTAGCTGCCTCTTTTTAAAGGAATCAAAAGTAATTGGACAATTATCTCAAAAGCTCTTTAACCCCTTAAGACCACCAATACGCCTTTTAACGCCGGCAATTAAGGGCATGTATGCTTCAGCACCGCTTTTTCACGGCGCTGAGAAATAAGTGTATAGCGCCCCCCAGAGTCGAAATTTCTCCAGAGTCTCAGCTACCGGGGGTAGCGGAGACCCCAGAGACCATGAATCAGGTCGGTTTTTACAGACCTCAGTGTTGCAATCGCTGTTATTAACGGTATAATGGTGAACACAAAAAAAAGTCAGATTTTCCATTTTTAATTTCTATCACCTCTGATGGACAGAGAAATAGGCTCCCCCAATCCTCCCCCCATACCTCTGGTGTCCCTGCATCCCCACATGAAGTTCCCCAGGCCGCCGACATCTTCTTCTGGGAGAAAATGATGGTCGCATGTGGAGCACCCACTAGGGCCGTGGGGTACTCGGTACCGGGTCGGTTCTTAAAGGGGATGTGTCACGGCAGCAGTGGCACAGCCCTGGGTGTCCAATAAAAGAGTCAATGTAATAAAAGGAGATTGTAAATGTTCGTGACATCACCTGTGGTACTCGGCAATAAAGGTGGCAGCCAATGTTGCTTCAGAGTCTGCTAAGGCTGATGGTGATGCAGCAGAGTTGGGACAACTCTCCACAGGCAGAGCTAAACCCCAGGGCAACTGTATGAATAGGTGATGTGATGATGGTGGTTGTGGTAGGCTGGGCAGGTGTTGTAGAAAGGACACAAGGACACAGCGAGGTGCAGTTCCAATGCTTTAGACAGTTCTCTAGTCCACACACACAAGCCTGATGCTGTGTTCTTCAGGTTAGTGGTCCAGCAAACTCCCAGGCAAATTGGGATGCACTATTCCAGGACTCCTTTCATATGCCTTTCTCTAGCCATCTCACTACAATTGCATTCCTCTTCTCCTGCCCAGTGCCTTACCCACAGTGTCCCAATCCAGCAGCCTCAGATCTTGTCAGGCAAAACTCTCAGTTGGTCCCGTGGATCCTATATGGCTGCCTTTTATGCCAAGTATGGGTGAATGTGGCTGTGCTTCTTGCAAAAGCCACAGCCTCCAGTTTCTTAGCTGAACATGAAGTATTCCACTAAGTTGGGGCCGGTCCCCTTGCCTGAGACCTGGTCTATCCACTCTGGAGACGGGCCCCATGGGTGGCTTCTGCACTACCCATGCCCCTAGGACCCCTTCTGTCCTATCTGGAGTTTCCTTCAATCTCTCTCTCTTTCAGTCTGTTCTCTCTCTTTCTAGCTCCCACTGACTAGGAGCTCCTTCTCTGTACATTTCTCAGGAGCTTCAGACCCCCACGTCTGCTCAGCTCAACTTCTCTCTCTAACTGCTCTCTGCACTCTTCTTCCTGCCTTCTAAGCTCCTCCCCTACTCTACCTACCCCACCCACTCCCCAATACCCTTTCCTATTCAGCCCGGGATGAGACCATCCTCCCTTAGGGTACATCCAGGTGCCTCAACTGAACTGGTGTGTGTTGGATGTGAGTGTTAGGGTCCTGGATAGTGCTCCCTCCTTATCTGAGAGTGGGATACCACACCTCTGGGTGAGGTGCAGTACCTCTGTGGCGACTGGACCCCAGGGGCACCACACATGCAGAGTGCGCCCGCCAAGATCTGTAGGCCATCACCCATCAACAATGGGACATTTTTCCTTCATTGGGCTAAAGTGAGTTCAGCTAAAGTGAGTTGGGCTAAAGTAAGGGTTAGGCTAAAGTTAGGGTTAGGGTTGGGCTACAGTTAGGGTTGGTTTAGGGTTAGGGCTAGGATTAGGGTTGGGTCTAGGGTTAGGGTTGGGCTGAAGTTAAGGTTGGGCTAAAGTTTGGGTTGGGCTAAAGTTAGAGTTGGGCTAGGGTTAGGGTTGTGGTTATGGTTGGGATTACGGTTACGGTTGGTATTAGGGTTAGGGGTGTGTTAGGGTTAGGTATGTGGTTAGAGTTATGGTTAGGGTTGGGATTAGGGTTAGGGGTGTGTTGGGGTTAGTGCTGGAGTTAGAATTGGGGGGGGTTCCACTGTTTAGGTACATCAGGGGGTCTCCAAACGCGACATGGCGCCGCGATTGATTCCAGCCAATTTAGCGATCAAAAAGTCAAATGGTGCTCCACCCTTCTGAGCCCTGCCATGCACCCAAACAGTGGCTTTTCCCCACATATGGGGTATCAGTGTACTCAAGAGAAATGGCACAACAAATTTTGTGGTCCATTTTCTCCTGATAACCTTGTGAAAATAAAAAAAATTGGTTCCAAAGTAAAAAATTTTGTGAAGAAAGTAAAATATTCATTTTTTCTTCCACATTGCTTTAGTTCTTATGAAGCACCTGGAGGGTTAATAAACTTCTTGAATGTGGTTTTGCATACCTTGAAGGGTGCAGTTTTTAGAATGGTGTAATTTTGGGGTATTTTCTGTTATATTGACCCCCCAAATTCACTTCAAATGTGAAGTGGTCTCTACAAAAAATGGTTTTGTAAATTATGTTGGGAAAATGAGAAATCGCTGGTCAACTTTTAACCCTTATAACATTCTAGCAAAAAAAAAAAATGATGTTTCCAAAATTGTGCTGATGTAAAGTAGACATGTGGGAAATGTTATTTATTAACTATTTTGTGTGACACGACTCTCTGATTTAAGTGTACAAAAATTACAAGTTTGAAAATTGCAAAATTTTCAAAATTTTTGCCAAATTTCCATTTTTTCATAAGTAAACACAAGTTATATCGAAGAAATTTTACCACTAACATGAACCTCATTATGTCACTAAAATATATTCTCAGAATCAGTGGGATATGTTGAAGTGTTCCAGAGCTATAACGTCATAAAGTGACAGTGGTCAGAATTGTAAAAATTGGCTTGGTCATTAAGTACCAAATTGGCTCTCTCACAAAGGGGTTAAAGGGCTATTCCATTGTTAGTCCATCATCATTTAAGCTGGTAAAAGGTCTGGAGCTGATTCCAAATGTGGCAATTGCATGTGGTCAAAAGAGCTAATAATGGAAGTGAAACAGATCATCATTAGCCTTAAAAAAAAGAAGAAATCCATCAGAGAGATAGCAGAAATGTTAGAAGTGGCCAAATCAACAGTTTGATTCATACTGCAAAGGCCTGGACATTCACGGAAGACAACAGTGGTGGATGATAACAGAATCCATTCCATGGTGAAGAAAAAAACCCTCACAACATCCATCCTAGTGAAGAATACCCTCCAGGAAGTAGGTGTTTCAGTATCTAAGTCTACCATACTGAGAAGACTTCAAGAGAGCAATACAGAGGGTTCACCACAAGATACAAACCATTAACCATAGAATTAGGCCATATTAGACTTTGCCAAAAAACATCTAAAGAAGCCAGACCAATTCTGAAAAAGTATCAACTAAGATCAACCTGTACCAGAATGATGGGAAGAAGGAAGTATGGAAAAGGCTTGGAACACAACATGATCCAGAGAACACTACATCCTTTCATGGGCATGCACGGATTCCAATGGCGTTGGGTCACTAGTGTTTATTGATGATGCAACTGAAGATAGAAGCAGCCGGATGAATTTTAAAGTGTATAGGGCAATACTTTCTTCTCACATTCAACCAAATGCAGCAAGGTTGATTGGATGGCGCAGCACAATACAGATGGACAATGACCCAAAATATACTGCGAAAGCAACCCAGGAGTTTTCTAAAGCAAAGAAGTGAAATATTCTGTAATAGTAGATACAAGGGAGGAAACCCAGCTTTTGGTGACATCCATGGCTATCAGATTGCAGGCAGTTATTGCCTGCAAACAATTATCTATAAAGTATTAAACATGAATACTTTATTTATAATAAAGTTAATTTGTCCAATTACTTTTGAGCACCTGAAATATGACACAGCAATGCGACGAAATGCAATATCTATGCAACATTCTATTACATACACCGTTCTTGTTATCTAAAAGTCCTAGATATGCTTCTACTGGTGCTGGTTACAGACTTCTGCTGGCGCTGCTTACAAACTTCTACTGGCGATGGTCACAGACTTCTACTGGTGCTGATTTCAGACTGGTTACAGACTTCTACTGGCACTGCTTACAGACTTCTAGTGGCAATGGTCCCAGACTTCTAATCGTGCTGGTTACGAACTGGTCACAGACTTCTACTGGTGCTAGTTACAGACTTCTACTGGTGATGGTGTAAGCAGGTTGCGGGATGCAGTGACGCAAGGCAGACAGAGCAGGGGTTAACAATATAACAATTTAATTAACACAAAGGTGAAAACTCCTCACAGGGAGATGAACAGTTACATTTGAAAAAAGAGAAAATGTAAAATGACAGCAGTCCAATCAAACTTATCGTATCCTTATGGTCCTCTACTGCAGATGATCCATTGGGGGTCGTAGTACTGGCAGCGGCCAGAGTAATGTCCACAGATGGGGTCCCACAGACAGCGATCCAGCTTCTGGTGGCAACGGGCAGTCTCCGGTTTTACCCATTGTGCTCCTAATCCATGAGCCTGTTCATCCAAAGCAATGAGAGCTGCACCAATCCCGAAAAAAAACATGAGCTCAGGCATGCTGTCCGGCATATGGTACCGCTGCCTAATGTCCTGCAACCGGCCCACACTTCTTTGCACATGCGCGGCCTTAATTGCCTCTGGGCGTGCAGTGCTCTCTACACGCACTGTCCCGCTAATGTTACCCGGAGGTGTCGGCTGCTGTACATCACAGCACCGGGGCTCAGAGTGCAGAGCGCGCTTCTCACCCTGCTGCACTCTCCCTGACGGCGGGAAACTGCTCACTACTTTGCGCGCTTTTCCCTTAATCTCCGATTCACATGCACCCTCCCTTTCTGGGTCATAGGAACCTATCCGTTCCCCTATTCCTTCACCGGGACAACGAACGTGGGACGCGGTCTCGACAGTTCCGGAGCTGGCTCACCGAAGGTATCTTTTACTATCCATACACAGCAGATAAATCAGAAGACAGGTTTAAAAAAAAAATCTCTGCAATTTATGCCCAGTGGGACTTTTCAGACCAAATATGTTGTGTTGCAAACTATGTTCTCGTTGACATCTGGCCCTCTATCACTATAGATAGGGCGGAATGCTGGGCGGCGTATAGAATAGCTGTCTGTACAAGCAGCAATACTTTATATTGAATATAACTGCATACACTAAAGATAGAGTTTCGCTGCATTTATAGAGCAGCCTCGGCAGCCATGAATGCAAAATTGAAAAATAAAAAGCACATTGTGAGGCAATAAAGCAAGGCTGGTATTGGGACTGCACTAAATGTGATGGATAGGCCAGATGCCTGATAAGCTATCCATAAACATAGGAATCTTTATGTTTAAGGTACCTTGGGAAATTTAATTATATTCCATGGAAATTATATGCAGCTAAACTCTGACATTTTGCAAAAGTGGGGGAAAACCTGCAACATAAAGTATCATGAATCTTGTGCCTTGATAGGACTTTAAGGTACAGTCGGCTACATCATTATTGGAAGTAGTCTTAATTGCTTCACATCCAGAGGGGCTCATCAAACCAACACAGTGCATCCTAGGGGTTAGCATGATAGAAAAAATTGCACTGTAAGCTATTCCGCACAGACCTTTATGTTCCTGATATCGCTTTTTATATTCTTTCCACTTATTTACCTCTAGACTGAAGTTTAAAGTGCGGCTCATATTGTTCTTGCTAGAATGGGCTTTTTAGGATATTGTACAAAGTAAGGCATGCACTATAAATGATTGACTACTACTATCTCAGATGTGTTTGAGATAGGCTACAGTTTTAGGATGCACAATTGTTTGATCTGAATGTTTGCTTCAATATAACACAAAAGAGGATTTTGTAAAAGTCATAACAGTAACGGGACATATGTCCACAAATTACTAACGGAGTGTCTATAAAAATGGAGCCATAACTAAAATTCCATCATCATATACACATTGGGCAATACTGAAAAATATTGTTGGAGGAATTTATTAAGGGCGTCGCATCAGTTCACCGCCATAAAAAATAAAGACATTTTGGTGCACACCATAATTGCACTAATATTTGCACATTTTTGTCCCTTCTTTCCACTTTTAAATGTGGTGATAAACGTGAGTGAATTTAAGTGATCAGAACCCTGATTTGTGCAACGGACTTAAGGTACCTTCACACGAAGCGACGCTGCAGCGATAGCGACAACGATGCCGATCGCTGCAGCGTCGCTGTTTGATCGCTGGGGAGCTGTCACACAGACCACTCTCCAGCGACCAACGATGCCGAGGTCCCCGGGTCCCCAGGGTAAACATCGGGTTGCTAAGCGCAGGGCCGCACTTAGTAACCCGATGTTTACCCTGGTTACCAGCGTAAAAGTAAAAAAAACAAACAGTACATGCTCACCTGCGCGTCCCCCAGCGTCTGCTTCCTGACACTGACTGAGCTCCGGCCCTAACAGCACAGCGGTGACATCACCGCTGTGCTTTCACTTTCACTTTAGGGCCGGCGCTCAGTAAGTGTCAGGAAGCAGACGCTGGGGGACGCGCAGGTGAGTATGTACTGTTTTTTTTTTTTACTTTTACGCTGGTAACCAGGGTAAACATCGGGTTACTAAGCACGGCCCTGCACTTAGTAACCCGATGTTTACCCTGGTTACCAGTGTAAAACATCGCTGGTATCGTTGCTTTTGCTTTCAAACACAACGATACAGGGGGATCGGACGACCAAATAAAGTTCTGGACTTTATTCAGCGACCAGCGACATCACAGCAGGATCCTGATCGCTGCTGCGTGTCAAACTAAATGATATCGCTAGCGAGGACGCTGCAACGTCACGGATCGCTAGCGATATCGTTACAAAGTCGTTTCGTGTGAAGGTACCTTTAGTGAAACTTACTGCTAATGTTAGTCTCCCTGCACTACCGATCTCCGTTCTCTAGACCGCAGGTCACTTTAAGTCTGTGTTCTACAGAACGCCCGAGGCTCCGACGCATGTACATAACCTCAGAGGTCCGGCATGGTATGGTCATCACTCTGAAACTCTGACATTCTGTGAGAGCATCGGCGCTATTTCAGCGCATTGCCTTGCCATTGGACTCAATGATTTTTTTAAATTAAAACTTGTGGTGTGATGTGGGGGCATTATAAACAATGGGGGAACTTTATACATAATAATAGATAGTGAGAGGGACCCAGAAACAGTGAGGGGGACACCCATATGTTTTAGGGACTAATGCGAGGGCCATTTTATAGCTTGGGGAGCTAATGCAGGAGCCATTGTACAGCTTGTGGACTAGTGCAGGGGCCATTATACAGCTTGGGGACTAATGCAGGGGCTATTGCAGAGCAGGTGGACTAATGCAGGGACTATTATACAGCTTGGAGAGCTAATAAAGGAGCTATTATTCAGCTTGTACACTAACGCAGAGGCCATTATACAGCATGTGGAATAAGGCACAGGCCATTATACAGTTTGGAGAGCTAATACAGGAGCCATTATACAGCTTGCAGACTAATGCTGGGGCCATTATACAGCTTGGGGACTAATGTAGGGGCCATTATACAGCTTGTGGAATAAAGCACGGGCCATTATACTGCTTGGGGGCTAATGCAGGGGCCTTCCCAATCATGAAACATGGTGAGGAAACATCATACTTTGGGGGTGCTGTTCTGCAAAGGGGACAGGACAATTGCACTGTATTGAAGGGAGGATGGATGGGGTCATGTATTGCGAGAATTTGGCCAACAACATCCTTCCCTCAGTGAGTGTATTCAAAATGAGTCGTGGCTGCATCTTCTGGCATGACAATGACTCAAAACACACAGCCATGACAATTACAGACTTGATCCGTTAGGGTCCCTTTCCACTTGCGAGGAAAACGGACGCGTGCAATCCGATAAAAAATCGGATTGCACTCGGACCAATGTTAGTTAATAGGTGTCTTTTGATTTGCGATTTTTTTCTCAGCCGAAATCGGACTGAGAAAAATCTGGATCGGCTGAGAAAAAAATCGCAGCATGCTGCGTATTCCTGCGATTCTCGTGCGAGACTCGCCAATGCAAGTCAATGGGTGCGAGAAAAAAATCGCACAGCACTCGCACCATGCGAGTTCTGTCCGATTTTTATGCACCGGTGTCCTTTGAAAAGCCGGTAATTCAGCGCGGTGTACAGTAAAATCACACTGACAGGTTAGAATAGACTAGATATATACACATAGAATGTGTCTATATACGTATATATATGTCAGTGAGACATCTATATATGTATATTTATATTTAATGCAGCACTAGATAGCATTAAAGCCGCTAATTCAATTGCCGGCTTCTCATTTCTCCTGCACAAACCCGACAGGATATGAGACATGGTTTACATACAGTAAACCATCTCATATCCCCTTTTTTTTGCATATTCCACATTACTAATGTTAGTAGTGTGTATGTGCAAAATTTCAGCGCTGTAGCTGCTGAAATAAAGGGTTAAATGGCGGAAAAAATTGGCGTGGGCTCCCGCGCAATTTTCTCCGCCAGAGCGGTAAAGCCAGTGACTGAGGGCAGATATTAATAGCCAGGAGAGGGTCCATGGTTATTGGCCCCCCCGTGGCTAAAAACATCTGCCCCCAGCCACCCCAGAAAAGGCACATCTGGAAGATGCGCCTATTCTGGCACTTGGCCACTCTCTTCCCACTCCCTGTAGCGGTGGGATATGGGGTAATGAAGGGTTAATGCCACCTTGCTATTGTAAGGTGAGATTAAGCCAGATTAATAATGGAGAGGCGTCAATTATGACACCTATCCATTATTAATCCAATTGTAGGAAAGGGTTAAAACACACACACACACACACATGATTTAAAAGTATTTTAATGCAATAAACACAGCGGTTGTTGTAGTAATTTATTGCTCTCTCAATCCATCAGGAACACCCTCGCTTGGCAAAATAATAACCGCACAAGATACATACCTTCTGATGTCAGATCACGTCCAACGAGGTAATCCATCTGAAGGGGTTAACTAATATTACAGGCAGAGCTGCAATAAACCACTCGCTCGTGCCTGTAATCCCCGGGTGCTGAAAGGAAAGCAGGATCTGTACTTACATTGAGTCGCGGTGAGGCGCCCCTGGTGGATGTTCTCATGAACTGCAGCCTGGGAACTTTTTCCCACGCTCCAGGTCATATGAGGACATCCACCAGGGGGCGCATCACCGCGACTGAAGGAAATGTAGGTCAATGACCTACATTTCATTCATTCGCCGGGGAATTACAGGCACGAGCACACCGCTGCATTAGCAGGGCTCGTGCCTGTAATATTAGTTAACCCCTTCAGATGGATTACATCGTGGGACGTGATCTGACATCTGAGGGTATGTATCTTGTGCGTTTATTATGTTGCCAAGCGAGGGTGTTCCTGATGGATTGAGAGAGCAATAAATTATTACAACAACCTGTGTGTTTATTTCATTAAACTACTTTGTAATCATGTGTGTGTGTGTTTTTTAACCCTTTCCTACAATTGGATTAATAATGGATAGGTGTCATAATTGACGCCTCTCCATTATTAATCTGGCTTAATGTCACCTTACAATAGCAAGGTGGCATTAACCCTTCATTACCCCATATCCCACCGCTACAGGGAGTGGGAAGAGAGTGGCCAAGTGCCAGAATTGGCGCATCTTCCAGATGTGCCTTTTCTGGGGTGGCTGGGGGCAGATGTTTTTAGCCAGGGGGGGCCAATAACCATGGACCCTCTCTAGGCTATTAATATCTGCCCTCAGTCACTGGCTTTACCATTCTGGCGGAGAAAATTGCGCGGGAGCCCACGCCATTTTTTTCCGCGAGTTAACCCTTAAATTTAATAGCTACAGCGCTGAAATTTTGCACATACACACTACTAACATTAGTAGTGTGGAATATGCAAAAAAAAGGGGGATATGAGATGGTTTACTGTATGTAAACCATGTCTCATATCCTGTCGGGTTTGGGAAGGAGAAATTAAAAGCCGGCAATTGAATTAGCGGCTTTTATGCTATCTTGCGCTGCATTAAATATAAATATACATATATAGGTGTCTCACTGACATATATATATGTATATATACCTATTCTATGTGTATATATCTAGTCTATTCTAACCTGTCAGTGTGATTTTACTGTACACTGCGCTGAATTGCCGGCTTTTCAAAGGACACCGGTGCGTACAAATCGGACAGTAATACGGATGTCATACGGATGATGCGATTATAAAAAACGGATGATGCGATTAAAAATCGCATTGTACTCGCATGACACTCGCATGAAAATCGCATACGTTCCATCCGTTTTTTCGGTCCAGATTACGGACCGTTTTTTATCTCGCAAGTGGAAAGGGACCCTAAGAAGCATTTCAAGGTCTTGGAGTGGCCTACCCAGTCTCCAGACCTGAACCCAAAAGAAAATCTTTGGAGGGAACTGAAACTCAATGTGGCCCAGTGACTGCCCCGAAAACTGAAAGATCTGGAGAAGATCTAAATGGAGGAGTGGGCCAAAATCCCTTCTGCAGTGTGTGCAAACTTTGTCAAGAACTAAGGAAACGTCTGACCTCTGCAACAAAGGTTTCTGTACCAAATGTTAAGTTCTGTTTTTCTATTATATCAAATACTTATTTCTTGCAATAAAATGCTAATTAATTCTGTAAAAATCATAAAATGTGTTTTTCTGGATTTTTTTAAGATTCTATCTCTCAGAGTTGAAGTGTACTTTACCTATGATTAAAATTGCAGACCTTTCCATTCTTCAACCCTTCCCCTGATGAAGCCGTCCTAGTAACGGCGATACGCGTGGGGTCTCTCCCCACTTTGATCCGGGATACCTGCTTTCTGGTACGTTTATACTTTTGGCGTTACCTATTGATTTTGTGCCGATTCGGCTGGACTTGGGACTTTCCCCTACATCTTGGTATGTGGCTATTATAGCCTTACACGTCGGGTTCTTTTTCACGTTGATCCAGGATATCTGGTTTCTGGTACGTTCATGCTCTTGGCGTTACCAATTTATCTTGTGCCTATTTGGCGGGACATGGGACTTTCCCGTGCATTTTTGTATGCGTTTATTATAGCCTTATACGTCTGAGCATAACAGCTATCCATTTTTTCTTGTCCAGTTCTTTTAGGCATTATACATTTATGCAGGAGGTATCAGGGCCATATGCACATGTTATATCTGTGCCACACTTGGGCCACATCTTACTTACGAGGAGCACATATATATGTGGTTTCTTTTCATATTGTTTCATGTGGATATTGATGAGATATATCATACTTTTATCTCATAGGCACTTACACTTGTGATCAGACATCTGCCCTGATTTGGCCATCACAATCATTATGGATCATTGTGGGGATTTGTGGTGTGTTACATGTTTTTAATGTTTTTATTATGTCAATAAAGTTTACCTTTTATATTATGGATATACATTGTGGTGTGCAGCATGTTCTAGTGGTTCTTTTTCTTGGTTCTTTACAAGAACTAAGGAAACGTCTGACCTCTGCAACAAAGGTTTCTGTACCAAATGTTAAGTTCTGTTTTTCTATTATATCAAATACTTATTTCTTGCAATAAAATGCTAATTAATTCTGTAAAAATCATAAAATGTGTTTTTCTGGATTTTTTTAAGATTCTATCTCTCAGAGTTGAAGTGTACTTTACCTATGATTAAAATTGCAGACCTTTCCATTCTTTGTAGGTGGGAAAACTTGCAAAATTGGCCGTGTATCAAATACCTATTTTCCCCACTGTATATACAATGATGGGGAACATATATGCCAGACTGGTGAGCCGTATGTATCAGTATGGTGGGCCATATGTACCAGGATGGGGGGGCCATATAACAGGATGGGGAAAATATATACCAGAATGGTGAGCCATTTATATCAGGAAGGAGGGGGCCAAATATACCAGGATGGTGAGCCATGTATACAAGAATGGTGAGCCTTACATACCAGAAATGTGAGCCATATATACCAAGATGGTGGGACATATATACCAGGATGGTGGGCCATATATACCAGGATGGTGGGCCATATATATACCAGAATGGAGGTAGCCATATACAGGTGCTTCTCACAAAATTAGAATATCATCAAAAAGTTAATTTATTTCAGTTCTTCAATACAAAAAGTGAAACTCATATATTGTCATTACAAAGAGAGTGATCTATTTCAAGTGTTTATTTCTGTTAATGCTGATGATTATGGCTTACAGCCAATGAAAACCCATAAGTCATTATCTCAGTAAATTAGAATAATTAACAAAAAACACCTGCAAAGGCTTCCTAAGTGTTTAAAAAGGTCCCTTAATCTGTTTCAGTAGGCTCCACAGTCATAGGGAAGACTGCTGACTTGACAGATGTCCAAAAGGCAGTCATTGACACACTCCAAAAGGAGGGTAAGCCACAAAAGGTCATTGCTAAAGAAACTGGCTGTTTGCATAGAGTGCTGTATCCAAGCATATTAATGGAAAGTTGAGGAGAAGGAAAAAGTGTGTAGAAAAAGGTGCACAAGCAACCGAGATAACTGCAGCCTTGAAAGGATTGTTAAGAAAAGGCCATTCAAAAATTTGGGGGAGATTCACAAGGAGTTGACTGCTGCTGGAGTCATTGCTTAAAGAGCCATCACACATAGACATATCCACGACATGGGCTACAAGTGTCGTATTCTATGTGTCAAGTTACATTCCTTGGGTCAACCACTTATGACCAATAGACAACGCCAGAAGCGTCTTACCTGGGCCAAGGAGAAAACAAACTGGGCTGTTGCTCAGTGGTCCAAGGTGTTGTTTTCAGATGAAAGTGAATTTTGCATTTCATTTGGAAATTGAGGTCCCAGAGTCTGGAGGAAGAGTGGAGAGGCACACTGTCATGATATATAAAGCGACCCCACGGGGGTGTTGGAGGAGAGCACGACACACAACAGGATGGTAAAGGGGTGAGGAGGGACCTACCGATAGGGAAATGAGGAATGGTCACCTCCTGCTCCAACCTGAGCCTGACCCTGCACTCCCCTAATGCCCTAAGTCGGTCCTTACCCCTACTGCTGTCAGGAACCTCATCCCTTGGGAAGAAAATGGCGGACGCATGCGCAGTGCACCCACCGTGATTTGCCAGCCGGCAGAGAAAGATTCTTCCTCTTGTTTTATTTTGGTCATTGTGAGATCCTATCACAGTGATCAAAATTTAAAAAAATAGTAAATAACCCCCCCTTTATCACCCCCTTAGCTAGAAAAAAGTAATAAAATAAAAAAATGTATGTATTTCTATTTTCCAATTAGGGTTAGGGCTAGAGTTAGGGCTAGGGTTACGGCTAGGGTTAGGGTTAGAGCTAGGGTTAGGGCTAGGGCTGGGGCTAAAGTTAGGGTTAGGATTGGGGCTAAAGATAGGGTTGGGGCTAAAGTTAGGGTTAGAGCTAGGGTTGAGACTAAATTTAGGGTTAGTGTTGGGATTAGGGTTAGGGTTGGCATTGGGGTTAGGGTTGGCATCAGGGTTACGTTTGGGATTAGGGTTAAGTTTGGGATTAGGGTTAAGGTTGGGATTAGGGTTAAGGGTGTATTGGGATTAGGGGTGTATTGGGATTAGGGTTAGGTTTGAAGTTAGGGTTGAGATTAGGATTAGGGGTGTGTTGGGCTTAGGGTTTTGATTAGGGTTATGAATCGGGTTGGGATTAGGGTTAGGGGTGTGTTGGGGTTAGGGTTGGAGTTAGAATTGGGGGTTTCAACTGTTTAGGTACATCAGGGGTTCTCCAAATGAGACAGCCAATTTTTGTCTCAAAAAGTCAAATGGTGCTCCCTCCCTTCTGAGCTCTGCCGTGCGCCCAAACAGTGGTTTACCCCCACATATGGGGCATCATCGTACTCAGGACTAATTGTACAACAACATTTTGGGTCCAGTTTCTCCTGTTACCCTTGCGAAAATAAAAAAATTGGGGGCTAAAAAACATTTTTGTGGAAAAAAAAAAGGATTTTTTGTTTTTACGGCTCTGCGTCAAACTTCTGTGAAGCACTTGGGCGTTCAAAATACTCACCACATATCTAGATAAGTTCCTTGGGGGGTCTAGTTTCCAAAATAGAGTCACTTGTTGGGGGGTTTCTACTGTTTAGGTACATTAGGAGCTCTGCAAATGCAACATGACGCCCGCAGACCATTCCACCAAAGTCTGCATTTTAAAACGTCACTACTTCCCTTCCGAGCCCCAATGTGTGCCCAAACAGTGGTCTCCCCCACACATGGGGTATCAGGGTACTCAGGACAGATTGGTCAACAACTTTTGGGTCCAATGTCTCTTGTTACCCTTGGGAAAATAAAAAATTGGGGGCTAAAAAAATCATTTTTGTGGAAAAAAAATATTTTTTATTTTCACGACTCTGCATTATAAACTTCTGTGAAGCACTTGGGGGTTCAAAGTGCTCACCATACATCTAGATAAGTTCCTTGGGGGGTCTATTTTCCAAAAAGGAGTCACTTGTGGGGGGTTTCTACTGTTTAGGTACATCAGGGGCTCTGCAAACGCAACATAACGCCCGCAGACCATTCTATCCAAGTCTGCATTCCAAAACAGTGCTCCTTCCCTTCCGAGCTCTGCAATGCACCCAAACAGTGGTCCCCTTCCCCCACCACATATGGGGTATCAGCGTACTCAGGATAAATTGCCCAATAAATTTTGGGGTCCAATTTCTCCTGTTACCCTTGTGAAAGTAAAAATTTGGGGGTGAAAAGATCATATTTGTGAAAAAAATATGATTTTTTATTTTCATGGCTCTACATTATAAACTTCTGTGAAGCAGTTGGGAGTTCATAGTGCTCAACACATCTAGATAAGCTTTTAGGGGGGTCTAGTTTCCAAAATGGGATCACTTGTGGGGGGTTTCTACTGTTTAGGTACATCAGGAGCTCTGCAAATGCAACATGACGCCCGCAGACCATTCCATCAAAGTCTGCATTTTAAAATGTCACTACTTCCCTTCCGAGCCCGATGTGTGCCCAAACAGTGGTCCCCCCACACATTGGGTATCAACGTAGTCAGGATAAATCTCCCAATAAATTTTGGGGTCCAATTTTTCATGTTACCCTTGAGAAAATAAAAAATTGCAAGTTAAAAAATCATTTTTGAGGGAAAAAAGGATTTTTTATTTTCATGGCTCTACGTTATAAATTTCTGTGAAGCACTTGGGGGTTCAAAGTGATCACCACACATCTAGATAAGTTCCTTAATGGGTCTAGTTTCCAAAATGGGGTCATTTGTGGGGGGTTTCCACTGTTTAGGCACATCAGGGGCTCTCCAAACGCGACATGGCATCCGATCTCAATTCCAGCCAATTCTGCATTGAAAAAGTCAAACGGCACTCCTTCCCTTCCAAGCTCTGATGTGCACCCAAACAGTGGTTTACCCCCACATGTGGGGTATCAGCGTATTCAGGAGAAATTGCACAACAAATTTTGTGGTTCATTTTCTCTTTTTACACTTGTGAAAATAAAAAAAATTGGTTCTGAAGTAAAATGTTTGCAAAAAAAGTTAAATGTTAATTTTTTCCTTCCACATAGTTTCAGTTCCTGTGAAGCACATAAAGGGTTAATAAACTTCTTGAATGTGGTTGTGAGCACCTTGAGGGGTGTAGTTTTTAGAATGGTGTCAAGTTTGGGTATTTTCTGTCATCTACACCCCTCAAAGTGACTTTAAATGTGAGATGGACCCTAAAAAAATGGTTTTGTAAATTTTGTTGTAAAAATGAGAAATCGCTGGTGAACTTTTAACCCTTATAACTTCCTACCAAAAAATAATTTTGGTTCCAAAATTGTGCTGATGTAAAGTAGACATGTGGGAAATGTTATTTATTTACTATTTTGTGTGACATCTCTCTGTGATTTAACGGCATAAAAATTCAAAGTTTGAAAATTGCTAAATTTTAAAAATTTTTGCCATATTTCCGTTTTTTTCATAAATAATCACAATTAATATCGAATAAATTTTATCACTAACACGAAGTACAATATGTCACGAAAAAACAGTCTCAGAATCAGCGGGATCCGTTAAAGCGTTCCAGAGTGATAACCTCATAAAGTGACAGTGGTCAGAATTGCAAAAATTGGCTCGGTCATTACGTACCAAATTGGCTCTGTCACTAAGGGGTTTACAGAAATAAACACTTGAAACACATCACTCTGTTTGTATTGACTCTATATAATATATGAGTTTCACTTTTTGAATTGAAGAACTGAAATAAATTATTTTTTTGATGATATTCTAATTTAGTGAGAAGCACTTGTATACATCTACCTATTCTATGTGTATATACTGTATGTAATTTACGCCTAAACCAAAAAGAACCCTCTCGGCCAATAGAGGAGACACCTCTAAGCCAGAACATATAACCTAAAAAGCTCACTAGGTTGCAGGTTGGAAAAATCAATATACACACAAATTCGCAACCAGGTGAGAGGAGGTGTCCAAAATAGTAAATAATTTTATTAAAGTATCAAAATGTACACCAATATAAACATTACATACGGACAAATACGGTGAGAGGAAAAGTGTGCCAAATGACACCAGCAACAGAAGATGTTAAAAGGTGCTGAAAAAAGAACACACCAAAAGCAGGCCTCCTGATATCACAACCACGCTGGAGAATGCCTATAAATTGTTATGGCAGTCTATAGTAAAGTAAAAAGCAGTCAAACTTCAACAAAGTAGAAGAAATAAAGAACATAAAAATAACCAATAGACCCTTGAAGTGAATATGTCACAAGAGACTAAAGACCGCATGTAGAGTGGACATGTTGCTACACTCAGTAATAGCAAGGCATGCAGATGTACTACACACTGGCACCACCAAGTTCTGAGGAAAATGTAAGCATGTTAAGGTGTATCAAGAATATTTACCTTGAGACATGGTGGAAACCGTGGATCAGCGTGGTGTGAGCAGGAGGAGGCCTCGACGTACGTTTCGCCCTGGGGGGCTTCGTCAGGAGGCGTTTTACTTTACTATAGACTGCCATAACAATTTATAGGCATTCTCCAGCGTGGTTGTGATATCAGGAGGCCTGCTTTTGGTGTGTTCTTTTTTCAGCACCTTTTAACATCTTCTGTTGCTGGTGTCATTTGGCACACTTTTCCTCTCACCGTATTTGTCCGTATGTAATGTTTATATTGGTGTACATTTTGATACTTTAATAAAATTATTTACTATTTTGGACACCTCCTCTCACCTGGTTGCGAATTTGTGTGTATATTGATTTTTCCAACCTGCAACCTAGTGAGCTTTTTAGGTTATATATACTGTATGTAATTTGTCTATTCTATCCTGTCGCGTCATGCTGTGATTTTATTGTACGCAGTGGATGAATTGGCAGCTTTTTATCTATCTATCAATCTATCTTTCTTTCTTTCTTTCTATCTATCATCTACTTTAAAATACTTTAGTGGCAACACAATTATTTTCCAGCACTTTTACCAAATTTTACCAACTTTTTCTGATTTTAAGAAAAATACTCCTGTTTCCGGTCACAAATCTGAATGTGCCATATTCGTGCTGAATTTACATTTGGAGATCATTTTCCGAACATATTCGCTCATCTATACTGTTGAATCTTACTACATCTCGTCAGTGCTGTGGTTTCTGTATGGTCCCCAGTCATATAAAGACTGATAATAACTCCCAGCATCTTCTACCATTATCAAGGACATACTGGGATTTGTAGGTTCATGAGATACAAATATATATGGGCCTGACTTAAGATTCAGCTAATTTTTTAAGCACATGATGTCACAGACATAATGGAAAAAGGAAAAATAAGCTGAGTGGAAAAGCAAAACTACCAATTGTAAGTGCACAGTGGTATATAATATGTTGATTGCAATATATTAAAGGGGAAATCCAGGACTTTCTGAAAAACACAAATGTGCCTAAGAATAAACAGGCCCATTAGTTAACGGGGCAAGACTTCCAACGTCATTCTGATTATCAGCCGGATTTCCGCTGCCTAACTGTCCCTCCCCGTTAACAGAGAGAAGCGGAATAGAATCCAACAATTTGTGGACGCGTTGTCAGCAGGGGCAGCTGAATCTCTGGCAGGAGCGGTCACTGTGCCTGTGAAGAATGGCGCTGTGCACAACAGGAATGTAAGTAGCAGTTGCCTACCTGTTAGTGCTTAGGAACATTTTTTGCTTTTCAAAAGTTACGAATATCCCCTTTAGGACACGTTCTGTATTTGGTCAGTATTTTACTTCAGTATTTATAAGCCAAAATCAAGAGAGGAATAATCAGAGGAAAAGTATAATAGAAACACGTCACCACTTCTATATTTTTCACCCACAATTGGTTTTGGCTTTGAAATATAGATGTTAACTACTGAACATCTGAACATGGCCTTAAAGAGAATAAAAATTTTGATGGGAGTGATTCTTTAAAAATAATCATACATATCCGTATCCTTTTATCTATAATGGGGTCTGTTTAGTTTCCATTAGGGCGTCTGCCAAATTCTCGAAACCAAACAGCCCCCATTGTAGTTAAGTCATATTACTTTCCATGACCGTCCTTGGATCTGACACAAAATATAGGACATTGGGATGAATATAGCTATTAGTCCCTGGTATTGTGAAAATGCTCCAGAAACAATGACTAATTCCATATCTAACTTTGAATGCACACTCTCTGCAGAGCGTCACCCGTAAAGTTCAACACTTTTTTTTACTTTGCCGGTATTTTGTGGTGAAAACGGTGAGGGGGTTACTTTAAGGGCTCTTTTACCTTAGTCTCTGACTCATTTCTTTACTTCGATGCTGAGGGTTCTTCGGGGTTGGAAGGGGCGCCGTCAGCTTCACCTGCCTTGGGCACCAAAATACCTTGTCCCAGCCCTCGTTGTATTCTCTGCAGATGAATCATGACTGGAAAAGTTGTCGGTCTGTGTCAGATGGAAAAGACAGGAAAAGTGAACGACTCCAACAGAATGAACCTCAGATGTAAGTCACTGTCTATAACTGTGCTGTAATCTCTTATGTGTACTGCAGCTCTCATATACTGTATTTTTCAGACCATAAGATGCACTTTTTTCCCAAACTTTTTTCCCAAACTTTTTTCCCAACTTCTTTCTTATGGTCGCAATATACTTACAAATTCTGGTGGCGGTCCCTGTGGCAGAGGTCCCGATGTAGCTGTTGCGGCTGTGGCTGTGCTCTGTGGTGCGGTGGTGTCTGGGCTCTGTGGTGTGGTGGCAGGGGAGCTCTGTGCTTTGTGGGGGGCTCCGCCGGCACTTTGGCAAAGCCTGGAAGCCCCTGCAGCTCCGTTACTGCAACACGGTGGCCTCTGGAAAGATGGCCACCGGGGGCAGCGCATGCTCAGATTCAAATCTCGGCAAAAAGATCTCATTCTCAGGATGAGATCTCGTTGCCAAGATCTGAATCTGAGAATGTGCCGCCCCCGGTGGCCACCTTACTGGAGGCATCCGTGTCGCAGCAGCGGAGCTGCGGGGTGTTGTGGATTCTGTTTGCGGGCTCCCTCTGGTGGTTACTGCTGGTACTGGGTGACTTTGGTGGGTTGCGGCCTTTGGTTTCCATCTGTCCATCAGAGGCTGAGTGTTTCCTATTTTACCTGGCCTTTCTGTCATTTCCCTTGCCGGCTATCAATGTGTTCAGATGTGCTCTGTTTGGTTCCTGCCTACCTGCTCCCAGATCTTTCAGGATAAGCTAAGTGCTGATTTTCAGTTGTTTGGTTTTTTGTCCAGCTTGCTTTGAATGTCTCTTTGTTAGCTGGTTGCTCTAGTGGACTGAGGTTCTCCCCATGTGCCATGAGTTGGCACATGGGTTCTTGTAATCTCAGGATGGTTTTTTTGATTAGGGTTTTTGCTGACCGCTCAGTCCCCTTTTGTGTCATTCTGCTTTCTTGTTTTCAGCGGGCCTCTATTTGCTAAAGCTATATACATCATCTCTATGTGTGTGCCTTCCTCTCATTTCACCGTCAATACATGTGGGGGGCATCTATACCTTTGGGGTTAATTCCTCTGGAGGCAAGTGAGGTCTTTGTTTTCTCTGCAGTACTAGTTAGCTCTTAGGCTGGTGCGTGGCGTCTAGAACCAACGTAGGCACGCTCCCTGGCTATCTCTAGTTGCGTTTGTCAGGCGTAGGGCAGAGGTCAGCCCAGGTTCCATCACCCTAGAGCTCGTCCGATATTTATTAGTACTTTGCTTATCCTGTGCTATCCCTAGCCATTGGGGATTCATGACAGTATAGCCGGCCCACAAAGTGTTAATTGTTTGGGCTGAAGCAGGAGAAATAGAAGTGTTCAAGGAAAATTTTTTTTTTTTTTTTTTTTTCCTTCAGAGTTTTGCTGCCTAGCCCTTAATTGCTGTCTAGCTGCTTCTTACCTCCTCTTAACCCTTGAATGGCTCTGATCTTAGCTGTTTATCATGGATGTCCAGAGTTTGGCTTCCAGCCTGAGTAATCTCGCGGCAAAGGTTCAAAACATACAGGATTTCGTTGTTCACACTCCCATGTCTGAACCTAGAATTCCTATTCCAGAGTTTTTTTCTGGAGATAGATCTACCTTCCTGAATTTCAGGAACAATTGTAAATTGTTTCTCTCTTTGAAATCTCGCTCCTCTGGAGACCCTGCTCAACAGGTCAAGATTGTTATATCGTTCCTACGGGGCGACCCTCAGAATTGGGCATTTGCATTGGCACCAGGGGATCCTGCATTGCTCAGTGTGGATGCGTTTTTTCTGGCATTGGGATTGCTCTATGAGGAACCTAACCTAGAGATTCAGGCTGAAAAGGCTTTATTAGCCCTCTCTCAGGAACATGATGAAGCGGAAATATATTGTCAGAAATTTCGGAAATGGTCGGTGCTTACTCAGTGGAATGAGTGCGCCCTGGCTGCAAACTTCAGAAATGGTCTTTCTGAGGCCATTAAGGATATTATGGTGGGGTTCCCTGCGCCTACAGGTCTGAATGAGTCTATGGCTATGGCCATTCAGATTGATCGGCGTTTACGGGAGCGCAAACCCGTGCACCAGTTGGCGGTGTCTTCTGAACAGGCACCTGAGACTATGCAATGTGATAGAATTCAGTCCAGAAGTGAACGGCAAAATTATAGGCGGAAAAATGGTTTGTGTTTTTATTGTGGTGATTCAGCTCATGTTATATCAGCATGCTCTAAACGCACAAAAAAGCTTGATAAATCTTTTGCCATTGATACTCTGCAGTCTAAGTTCATTTTGTCTGTGACTCTGATTTTTTCACTGTCTTCCATTTCCGTCGATGCCTATGTGGATTCAGGCGCTGCCCTGAGTCTTATGGATTGGTCATTTGCTAAACGCTGCGGTTTTAGTCTAGAGCCTCTGGAAGTTCCTATTCCTCTGAAGGGAATTGATTCTACACCATTGGCTATGAATAAACCGCAGTATTGGACACAAGTGACCATGCGCATGACTCCTGTTCATCAGGAGGTGATTCGCTTCCTTGTACTGTATAATTTACATGATGTACTAGTGCTTGGTCTGCCATGGTTACAAACTCATAATCCTGTCCTGGACTGGAAAACAATGTCTGTGCTAAGCTGGGGATGTCAGGGGGTTCATGATGATGCACCTCCGATTTCTATCGCTTCATCTACTCCTTCGGAGATCCCTGCGTTTTTGTCAGATTATAGGGATGTTTTTGAGGAGCCTAAGCTCAATTCGCTCCCTCCTCATAGAGAGTGTGACTGTGCTATAGAATTGATTCCTGGCAGTAAGTTCCCAAAGGGTCGTTTATTTAATCTGTCACTGCCAGAGCATACTGCTATGCGGAATTATATTAAGGAGTCCTTGGAAAAGGGACATATTCGTCCATCTTCGTCCCCTCTGGGAGCAGGTTTTTTTTTCGTGGCAAAAAAAGATGGTTCCCTGAGGCCTTGTATAGATTATCGCCTTCTGAATAAGATTACAGTCAAATACCAGTATCCATTGCCATTATTTACTGATTTGTTTGCTCGCATTAAGGGGGCTAGGTGGTTCACTAAAATAGATCTTCGTGGTGCGTATAATCTGGTGCGGATAAAACAGGGTGATGAGTGGAAAACCGCATTTAATACGCCTGAGGGCCATTTTGAGTATTTGGTAATGCCTTTTGGACTCTCCAATGCTCCGTCAGTCTTTCAGTCCTTTATGCACAATATTTTCCGTGAATATCTGGATAAGTTTATGATTGTGTATTTGGATGATATTTTGGTGTTTTCTGATGACTGGGAGTCTCATGTTCTACAGGTCAGGAAGGTGTTTCAGGTTTTGCGAGCCAATTCTCTGTTTGTGAAGGGCTCAAAGTGTCTCTTCGGAGTCCAGAAGATTTCTTTTTTGGGGTACATTTTTTCTCCTTCTACTATTGAGATGGATCCCGTTAAGGTTCAGGCTATTTGTGACTGGACACAACCTACATCTGTTAAGAGCCTTCAGAAGTTCTTGGGGTTTGCTAATTTTTATCGTCGGTTCATTGCTAATTTTTCCAGTATTGTTAAACCTTTGACTGATTTGACTAAAAAGGGTGCTGATGTTGCTGATTGGTCTCCTGCGGCCGTGGAGGCCTTTCGGGAACTTAAGCGCCGGTTTTCTTCTGCTCCTGTGTTGTGTCAACCAGATGTTTCACTTCCTTTTCAGGTGGAGGTTGATGCTTCCGAGATTGGAGCGGGGGCGGTTTTGTCACAGAGAAGTTCTAATGGCTCGGTGATGAAGCCATGTGCTTTCTTCTCTAGAAAATTCTCGCCCGCCGAGCGCAATTATGATGTGGGTAATCGGGAGCTTTTGGCCATGAAGTGGGCATTTGAGGAGTGGCGTCATTGGCTTGAGGGTGCTAAACATCGCGTGGTGGTCTTGACTGATCACAAGAATCTCATTTACCTTGAGTCTGCCAGGCGTTTGAATCCTAGACAGGCTCGTTGGTCGTTATTTTTTTCTCGTTTCAATTTCGTGGTTTCATACCTGCCAGGTTCAAAGAATGTGAAGGCAGATGCTCTTTCCAGGAGTTTTGTGCCTGACTCTCCTGGAGACACTGGGCCTGCTGGTATCCTTAGGGATGGGGTAATATTGTCCGCCGTATCCCCAGACTTGCGACGCGCATTGCAGGAGTTTCAGGTGGATAAACCGGATCGATGTCCACCAGAAAGACTATTTGTTCCGGATGATTGGACCAGTAGAGTCATCTCCGAGGTCCATTCTTCTGTGTTGGCTGGTCATCCTGGAATATTTGGTACAAGAGACTTGGTGGCCAGGTCTTTTTGGTGGCCTTCCTTGTCTAGGGATGTGCGTACCTTTGTGCAGTCTTGTGAAGTGTGTGCTCGAGCTAAGCCTTGCTGTTCACGGGCTAGTGGGTTGTTGTTATCCTTGCCCATCCCGAAGAGGCCTTGGACGCACATTTCCATGGATTTTATTTCTGATCTCCCGGTTTCACAGAAAATGTCCGTTATCTGGGTTGTGTGTGACCGCTTTTCTAAGATGGTTCATTTGGTGCCCTTGCCTAAGTTGCCCTCCTCTTCTGAGTTGGTTCCTTTGTTTTTTCAGAACGTGGTTCGTTTGCATGGGATTCCGGAGAATATCGTTTCTGACAGGGGATCCCAGTTTGTGTCTAGATTTTGGCGGACATTTTGTGCCAAGATGGGCATTGATTTGTCTTTCTCGTCTGCATTCCATCCTCAGACGAATGGCCAGACGGAGCGAACTAATCAGACCTTGGAAACTTATTTGAGGTGTTTTGTTTCTGCTGATCAGGATGACTGGGTTGCTTTTTTGCCACTGGCCGAATTTGCTCTTAATAATCGGGCTAGTTCGGCCACGTTGGTCTCTCCTTTTTTTTGTAATTCGGGGTTTCATCCTCGTTTTTCCTCTGGTCAGGTGGAGTCTTCGGATTGTCCTGGAGTGGACGTGGTGGTGGACAGGCTACATCACATTTGGAATCAGGTGGTGGACAATTTGAAGTTATCTCAGGAGAAGACTCAGCAGTTTGCTAATCGCCGTCACCGCGTGGGTCCCCGACTTCTTGTTGGGGACTTGGTGTGGTTGTCTTCTCGTTTTGTCCCTATGAAGGTCTCTTCTCCTAAGTTCAAGCCTCGGTTCATCGGTCCTTATAGGATCTCGGAGATTCTTAACCCTGTATCTTTCCGTTTGGATCTCCCAGCATCGTTCGCTATTCATAATGTGTTCCATCGGTCGTTGTTGCGGAGGTATGAGGTGCCTGTTGTTCCTTCGGTCGAGCCTCCTGCTCCGGTGCTGGTGGAGGGAGAATTGGAGTATGTTGTTGAAAAGATCTTGGATTCTCGTCTTTCCAGACGCAAACTCCAGTATTTGGTTAAGTGGAAGGGTTATGGTCAGGAGGACAATTCCTGGGTGGTCGCCTCCGATGTTCATGCGACTGATTTGGTCCGCGCCTTCCATAGAGCTCACCCTGATCGCCCTGGGGGTTCTCGTGAGGGTTCGGTGACCCCTCCTCAAGGGGGGGGTACTGTTGTGGATTCTGTTTGCGGGCTCCCTCTGGTGGTTACTGCTGGTACTGGGTGACTTTGGTGGGTTGCGGCCTTTGGTTTCCATCTGTCCATCAGAGGCTGGGTGTTTCCTATTTTACCTGGCCTTTCTGTCATTTCCCTTGCCGGCTATCAATGTGTTCAGATGTGCTCTGTTTGGTTCCTGCCTACCTGCTCCCAGATCTTTCAGGATAAGCTAAGTGCTGATTTTCAGTTGTTTGGTTTTTTGTCCAGCTTGCTTTGAATGTCTCTTTGTTAGTTGGTTGCTCTAGTGGACTGAGGTTCTCCCCATGTGCCATGAGTTGGCACATGGGTTCTTGTAATCTCAGGATGGTTTTTTTGATTAGGGTTTTTTGCTGACCGCTCAGTCCCCTTTTGTGTCATTCTGCTTTCTAGTTTTCAGCGGGCCTCTATTTGCTAAAGCTATATACATCATCTCTATGTGTGTGCCTTCCTCTCATTTCACCGTCAATACATGTGGGGGGCATCTATACCTTTGGGGTTAATTCCTCTGGAGGCAAGTGAGGTCTTTGTTTTCTCTGCAGTACTAGTTAGCTCTTAGGCTGGTGCGTGCCGTCTAGAACCAACGTAGGCACGCTCCCTGGCTATCTCTAGTTGCGTTTGTCAGGCGTAGGGCAGCGGTCAGCCCAGGTTCCATCACCCTAGAGCTCGTCCGATATTTATTAGTACTTTGCTTATCCTGTGCTATCCCTAGCCATTGGGGATTCATGACAGCGGGGCTTTTGGGGCTTTGACGAAATGCCAGCAGAGCCCCCAATGCAGCACAGAGAGCCACTGCTGCCCCAGCACAGAGCCCTGAAACCCCACAGTGCTCTACCGCCCCACAGAGCCCCGCCGCCCCACAGGTCACTGCAGCCCCATAGACCCCCGCAGCCCCACAGGCCAGTGCAGCCCCAGAGAGCACTGCAGCCCCACAGCCCCATAGGTCACCACACCCCCACAGAGCACTGCAACACCACAGCCACTGCAGCCCCACAGATCAGCAGCACCACCGCACCAGCCTGGGATGGAATTTCTCAGAGGCCACCGCACCAGTCTGGACCACCGAACAACCTCTGTGACTACTCCTCCACTAATGCCAAAACCTTTCCTCAGTAAGCTGAATTCAGACTGTAAGAAAGACCCCCATTTGACACATTTTGTTTTCCCTATTTTCCTTCTGAAAATTTGGGGTGCGTCTTATGGTCTGGTGCGTCTTATAGTCTGAAAAATATGGTACTACTAGATGTCACCATGTGGCAGTAATATAGATCTTGGTATATGTAGAGATTTTTTTCCAGCAACAGCGGGGTCATCTGCTGAAGTTTCCTTATAACCACGATTACACTGCGCCACCATACTTGTAATTAGGGTTAGTGGCCCACTCAGATGTTTCGCCACAGAGCTGGACTCCTAGCTACTCTTCTAACAGTATCTCTCCAGTTACACAGAGGAATACTCTTGGTACACACATTGTTTTCTGCCTATGACACATACAAGTATTGTTCCTGCAGTTTCTTCCCTGTGTCGCTGCTTGGCAAGCCTTAGTATTCTTTAACTAATATTGCTCAGCTAGGCTACAGCTGCAATTACACTGCAAGAAAATTCACCATTATTTTGTCTTGTAAATAGGTGAAAGTGGTCGCTTCTCAGGTGAAATTATCCTTTGCGCAGAGCAAAAAATGAAAACTTTTGGCGGAGCATCGTCCTTTATACTCCAAGAACAATGGCAGCCTACATGCACTGAGCAATCTAGCAATGATAATTTGGTGCTCTTCACTTCTTTGGTCTTCCTGGCTTTTAAAAGACCGTAAAAGTTTACTGACTGGTAATTGTCTGTGTAAACCAGGGGTCTCAAACTTGCCCGGGTATACGGGCAGTACATAGAAAAAATTAGAATTTAGGGGGCAGCATTCTTTGCAGGACAGTGACATTTTTAGTGATACAATTATTTTTTTTATCCATACACCTTTTGATCATTTTTTTAAAACTCTTTTGTCATGTTTATTTTTTTAGAGCATTCATCATATGAGTTATGGTACTTTTATAGCTTGGCTTGTTATGGATGTGGCGATAACAAATGTCCACTTTTTTGGCTTACTTTGGTTTATATATAAACCAGCATTTTTAGTGGTAAAATATTTTTTCATGCTTTATTTTTATTTTTTTTTACATTTTCACAATTTTGTTTCCCCCAATTGGCCACATACAGTAATATTCTCTTACAATTAGCATCATATAATAATTCTGGCAAACATCTTGCAGTAATTTGCCCCATACTGGTCCCTGTATTGTAGTCGTGGCCGAGCATAACGGGTCTGTAAGACCCTGGTCTCCCCCTATATGAAAATCACATCTCACTTTGAGCTTACTTGTGTTCCCGTTTTCTGCTTCTTCTAGAATTTCCCTCCGCTCTTCAGGGTTAATTTCAGTATAAACAGACACACAGTCCAATTGCAATTCAAAACAGGTAACTTTACTTGACATACTTCGCAGCACATCCTTGATAGAAACAATTTCAGCATCAAAGTCCATACAGTTCACATGCTGTACTTTCCCTGTACTTCACTCTATGTCCTCTCGTACATTACGCCAACCAGGAACACCCCGGGTTCCTGGTTGTTACAGTGACACTGATTTCCTCAAGGGGAGAGCGATGTCATGCTAGGAAATGAGGAAGGATTGTTTTTAGCAGGTAATCACAAGTATGCAACATGTTCATACTCCAGGCCAGAAGGGATAGCTCTGATCCAGCTTGTGGGTGGCTCCCCTTTATATATATTCTGGTCTGGAGGGAAAGTAGTTAGTCAGAGACTGTGAGTGCCAGACAGCAGACTGGAGCAGTCTGAGGCAGAGAGGAAAGAGAGGGGCCGTGCAGCCACGGGAGGTGCTGCAGCTCCTGGAAAGATACAGAAAAGAAAGCAGAACAAGCTGTAGAGAGCGTGAAGGGGAAATGAAGCGCAGGAGAGTGAAGAACTGGGGGTTAGCTGCAACTGAGCTACCTCCCTACTGAGCGCAGATACCGGTAGCCGCAAGTCCGGGGTTGTGAAGCACCCTACGTCTCACAGCAGAAACCGGCATAACAGCGGGATTACAATTCACCTGTCCACCATTGAAACCTGAGGGCACAGTAGCGCATAGAGCCTGGATCATGATAGAGACCCTGTAAAAAGGCTCGAGCTACCTGTCGTACAGGTAGTGTCCTACCAACCTGGAGGACAGAGAGAACATGAGGACCTTGTGAGAGGCCTAAGGCAGCAAGGGACTACACCACAGCGCTAGAGGGAAGACTTCCAACTCCAACTGGTAAAGGGGACTACCATCTCGCTTCCAAGCTGGCCGAACCTTATCAGTACCTGTGATCTGGTACCCTAGACTGTGGCTGCCTGAATTCATCAGTAAACCAGGTAAAGAGACTGCAAACCTGTGTCCTCCGTTTCTTGCTATACCACCCAACATTTTTATCTATACACCGGAGCCCTGGGGACCCAGCTTCACCTGTGGGAAGTCATACCATCCCTGCTGCCATAAAATCACCCCAGAGGACCCCTTTAAGCAGCGTCAGTCACCCCTGACCGAGTAGCACATGTGGCGTCACGAACAAACTTTATTCACAAAATCCCTTTAAAGACATTTCCTTTTACTTGGGCACCCAGGGCCATGGATCAGGTCGCTGCCGCCATGACACATCCCCTTTAAGTACCGGATCCGGTACCGAGTAACCCACGGCCCTGGTAACAAATAGCAAAAGATGGTAATACACCTAATCGTGTAGCAGTACCATTATATAGCAACACGTATACATACACTTATAAAACACTATAACATACAGTATGGGGATGAACGAGAGAGAAAAGGTTGTTACAGTAAAATAGTCTATTCCCTTACATAGTCACACTCCATCCTGATCCCCTTCTTGTAGTAATGCCCCATTCTGGTACCCTTCTTGTAGTAATATCCCCATGCAGGTTCCCATATTGTAGTAATGTCCCCATATTCTAGTATTGTCACCATCCTGGTTCCCATCTTATACTAATGCCCCATCCTGGTCCCCTTCCTGTAGCAATCTCTCTATACAGGTCTCCATATTGTAGTAATGTCCCCATCCTGGTCTTCTTCTTGAAGTAATGTCCACAACCTGATCCCCTTCTTGTAGTAATGTCCCTATCCTGGTCCTTTTCATATAGTAGTGTCCCCCATCCTCGTCTTAATCTAGTATCAATGCCCCATCCTTGTCCCCTTCTTGTAGTAATACCGCATCCTGGTACCCTTCTTGCACTAATGCCCCATTCTCATTCCCATATTGTAGTAATTTCCCCATCCAGGTCCCCATATTGTAGTAATATACCTATTGTGCCATTCTTCACATACACATAAAAGAAAAAACACCTGTCCTCTGTTCCCTCTGCATCCTCTTATTCTGTGGCCTGCAGGCACTATAGACCCCTTGATGACCATGGTCCAGTCCAGGGGGTCCACCGACGGCAGTGCTTTATTTCAGTTGAATGTGCATCACTAGATGCACATTCAATTGAAATGTATTGCAACGCATAGCAAGCTCTCTGCACAGCAATACCTGTGCTATCCAAAAGGCCAATCAGAGGCCAGCAGCTGACACTTGCTTGACCGCCATAGCGGCATATCACGTCACTGCCATGTGTCAGCATGCAGATGTCAGCCGCTGGCCTCTGATTTGCCATAGGCTGGAATTGGTATTGCTGTGCCGAGAGCTTGTCTCTGTGCAGCAATACACTTCAATTGAATGCGTATTTAATGACGCACATTCAACAGAAATAAAGTGTTGTGGGCAGCGGACCACTGGACCAGTCTGCGATCGTCAAGGGGTCTACTGTGACTGTGGGCCACATGAATCAGCCGCAGGGCCGCATGCTTCCCACGGGTTATGTGTTTGAGTTCGCTTTTCACAAATCCCTCTGAACTGTACAGAGTGAGAATATGCACTACATTTCCAATATAGGCAGTATATACAATGAAATTTACATACCAATGAAGCAAATTACTTTTTCAGACAGAAAGTACATAACAATTTACATTAAAGGGAACCTGTCAGCTGATTCATGCTGCCAAAACCACAGCAGCGCGAGTCAGAGTCTGGGGTTTCAGAAAACATTTATTTTGAAAAACCAGCCAGGGACCATAGGAAAAGATTAAACCAGTGCTGCCCCCTGGATGGCTTTTCATAGCATTGCTCCAGGTGATTGTAAACAAGGGAGAAACCTGTTAGGCTACTTTCACACTAGCGTCGGGCTCGGCCCGTTGCAGTGCGTCGGGCCGAGTTTACCGACGCTAGCGTTCTCTGCACCGCACAACGGGGGCAGCGGATGCATTTTTTCAGCGCATCCGCTGCCCCATTGTGAGGTGCGGGGAAATGCGGGGAGGTGGGGGCGGAGCGGACCGTCGACAGCAAAAAACGTTACATGTAGCGTTTTTTTGTGCCGACGGTCCACCACAGCACGGCGCAAGCGTCGCACGACGGTTGCGACGTGTGTCAATCCGTCGCAATACGTCGCTTAATGTTAGTCTATGGAGAAAAAACGCATCCTGCAAGCACTTTTGCAGGATGCGTTTTTTCTGCAAAACGACGCATTGTGACGGATTGCAGTTAACGCTAGTGTGAAAGTAGCCTTAATCACCTAGGGAAGTGAGGGGAGGTTGTCCAGGACTGGAGCTTGACTAGTCATCTCTATCACTAAGGGTATGTGCACACGTCAGGATTTCTTGCAGAAATTTCCTGAAGAAAACCGGAAATTTTCTGCAAGAAATCCGCATTTTTTTTTTGCGTTTTTTTTCCGTTTTTTCCCGTTTTTTTTAGCATTTTGCAAGCGAAATTAGCTTGCAGAATGCTAAAGTTTTCCAACCGATCTGTAGCATCGCTTGGAAAACTGACTGACAGGTTGGTCACACATGTCAAACATAAGTCTCCAGTCGGATCTTCAGTCTATATCTATATACCCATGGTTTGAACAGCATGAATCACCTAAAGGCTGAGTCACACATAACGATACCGTTAACAATATCGTTGCAACGTCACGCTTTTGGTGATGTAGCAACGATCCCGCTAACGATGTCGTTATGTGTGACAGCAACCAACGATCAGGCCCCTGCTGGGAGATCGTTGGTCGATGGGAATGATCAGGACCTTTTATTGGTCGCTGATCACCCGCTGTCATCGCTGGATCGGCATGTGTGACGCCGATCCAGCGATGTGTTCACTTGTAACCAGGGTAAATATCGGGTTACTAAGTGCAGGGCCGCGCTTAGTAACCCGATATTTACCCTGGTTACCATTGTAAAAGTAAAAAAAAAAACAGTACATACTCACATTCTGATGTCTGTCACGTCCCCGGGCGTCCACAGGGTTAAAACTGCTTTCGGCAGGAGCCCTGCTGCCGAGAGCTTCCCTGCACTGACTGTGTCAGCGCCGGCCGTAAAGCAGAGCACAGCGGTGACGTCACCGCTGTTACTGCCAGCGCTGACACATTCAGTGCAGGGAAGCTCTCGGCAGCAGCGCTCCTGCCGAAAGCAATTTTAACCCTGTGGACGCCGGCGGGGGACGTGACAGACATCAGAATGTGAGTATGTAGTGTTTTTTTTTTTTTTACAATGGTAACCAGGGTAAATATCGGGTTACTAAACTTAGTAACCCGATGTTTACCCTGGTTACCCGGGTGCTGCAGGGGGACTTCGGCATCATTGAAGACAGTTTCAACGATGCCGAAGTCGTTCCCCTGATCGTTGGTCGCTGGAGAAATCTGTCTGTGTGACAGCTCCCCAGCGACCACACAACGACTTACCAACGATCACGGCCAGGTCGTATCGCTGGTCGTGATCGTTGGTAAGTCGTTTAGTGTAACGGTACCTTAACAGGCCTCCTTTAATCTCTTTACGACCTTTGACATATAGATATGTCAAAGGTCATGCCCCTGCCTTTGATGCGGCTCTGGCACTGAGCCCACATCTTTCCCCACACATGAACAGTGATCTGATCAATTGTCATGTGCCTCTAATAGCACATTCACCCATGGCTGTTAGCCAGTTAAATGCCGATCTCAATCGCTGACAGTGGCATTTAACACTCGTTGGCCGGAAGCGCATCACAAGTCGCGCTCACTGGTGCCCCTGTCACATGATAGTGGGGCACCAATGAGTTGTCATGACAGCCGGTGTTCATAGGAGATTGTGATTTCTGCTGAGGCCCTGAAGCATCGAATGATCGCAGCTTGCAGTCTCCTAGGGGGACTATTGAAGCCTGTAAAAGCTAAAAAAGAAAAAACTTTAAAAAAAAACATTGAAAATAAAACAATTAAAAATACACATATTTGGTATCGCTGGGTTCAGAAATGATAGATCTATCAAAATATAAAGTAAATTAATCCGATTGGTAAATGGCATAATGAGAAAAAAATGGAAAAAGACAGAATTAAGTTTGTTTTGCTGCTGAAAAATTGCAATAAAATGCAATAACAGGTGATCAAGACTAGAGATGAGCGAAGGTGATTGGAAAACATTTAAAGTTTGCACGAACATTGCACATTCAGATTCGTGTTCGGATTCCCGAGCATTTTCCTTAAAATTGTCAAAATTCTGCCAAAGTTAGGTAAATGATCGAATTCCCACTAAGGCTGCGTGCACGCGGCGGCTCTGATCGTCGGTAAAGTTACCACCAGTAAGGTCATTACTATCAGTCAGAGCGCTGCAGAGATACACTGTCAGATCACTGTGAGCGTGACCCCCACAGCTGTGACTGGGACCCACAGTAAAAAGCTCACCGCAGCTCACAGGCATCAAATGAGAGACTACTACTCCCATCAGCCTACGCCTGCTGTCGCTGATAAGAGCAGGAGGAAAGTGATGGGCGTATTCATCAGCCAGCACCTGTGCTCAAAGTAAAGAAAAAAAAGTTAAAATAGAGAAATTAAAGTTGAATTAAAAATAAAAAACACCGAATATACTCACCTTACACCTAATGCCTGAAGCTCTTGTCTTCTGTAAAAAATAAAAAAACACCTTATACTCACCTTAATGCCTAATCCTCAATGCCCATGTCACCAGGAAAAGAGAAAAAAAAACCTTATTCCTCACCTATAAGACATAATCCATACTGTCCCTTGATGATTTGGATCACTTGTAGAGCAGTGACATCAACCGATGTGACTGCTCTACCCGGCAGCTAGTGTCTAGTGCTGAGCTGTCCTAAATCAGGTTGCCAGAGTTCATCAGCTAATGAGCCTTGGTGACATCAGTTACAGCACCATTGCGTGAGGAGAAAGTTCTCACGCCGCAGAGGTGCTGTAAATGAGATCTCTGGGGCTCATTAGCTCATAAACTCTGGTAAACTTTCTCACTGCAGCTCAGCGCTACACACTGCAGGAGTGATTACACGCTCCTGTCAGTGTGTTGCCGGCTGCCGGGTAGAGCAGTCGCATTAGTGACTGCTCTTAAAGTCATCAGGATCATCGTGGGACATTATGGATTATCTCTTCACTTTGGACATGCGAGAAATATGATTGTTTATTATTTGAATTCATTTGCAGGGGACATTGGCTTCAGTGTGTTGGGCAATGATCTGAATATGGTTTAGTTTAGAGTCAATAAAGGAGGCTGTGTCATTATTAAAAAATACTTTATTCTGAGTGTGTTTTTTTATACAATATCACTATGGGGTTAGTAATGGAGGTGTCTTAGTAACCTCTGAACTTGATGTCACTGGACGATACAAAGGTAACATCAACCCTACAAATATGAACCCCACCTGCCACTGCCACAGGGCAAGTGGGAAGAGTCGGGCAAAGCACCAGAATTGACATATCAAATAGATGCGTCTTTTCTGGGGTGGCTGCGAGCTGCTATTTTTAGGCTGGGGGGAAGGACAATATCCATGGCCTCTTACCAGCCTGAAAATACCAACCCACAGTTGTCAGCTTTAACTTGCCTGGTTGTCAAAAATGGGGGAGACCCCATGCAGTTTATTTAAATTATTTATTTAAATAATTTTAAAAAACAACATTGAGACCCCTCTATTCTTGATAACCAGCTTTGCTAAATCTGACAGCTGATGTTTGCAGCCCGCAGCTGTCAGTTTTGCCTGGTTGGTTATCAAAAAATACAGGGGAATACACGTCAATTTTTTTTTATTATTTATTTATGATGGGACAATTGATGCCACTTTTCCTGGTGTCTGCTCTTAATTTGAGCTGTTTTGGCAGCTTTTGGGCTTCCCTGTTGTCTATGCGTTTGGTTTCAATTCAATGGTGTTCGGTTACTGTATGTTCAGCTAACTGTAACATCGAGAAGTTTGGTGAACATAGCCGAGCCGAATCTTAAAAGGTTTGCTCATCTCTAATCAAAACATAGTATCTACCCCAAAATTCTATCAATAGCAATGTTAGCTCAGTGTGCAAAAAATAAGCCATCATCCAGCCCCAGATCCCAAAAAATTGAGACTCTACGAATCGCTATTTTTTTTCTTACAAATTTCCTATTTTGTTCACCACTTAAATAAAAAAAGAACCTATACACTCCCTGACAGAAGTTATGTCACTTATCCATGTTATGTAACTAAAAGCTTATAACCTGACGTTAAATTCATCCATTGGTTGTATAAATTATTATTTTGAAAGCTAAAACCCTCCGAAATGTGGTTTAGGTTAAGAAAATAAATTGTCATCAATGCAGAAATATTGATCAGTTAATGGACACAGAATGGTCAGATTTTGGCAAGACAAAAGTTTTGTCGCCCACAGAAAGTAATGTGATATTCAAACAAATAATTAACTTAAAATACAAATATACGATGCATAACATTGGTGAATGAAGTTGTGGTGCTGAGTCATTTTTAATATTTTGTGTGACGTCCATGAACTTGAAGGACTGCATCCATGTAGTTCATCAATGATTCATACAATTTATTAATGAAGTCATCAGGAAAAGCAAAGAATGCAGTCTTACATGCCTCCCAGAGTTCATCTAGATTTTTTGGTTTTGTCTTCCAAGCTTCCTCTTTGATCCTACCCCAAACATGCTCAATGATGTTCATGTCTGGTGACTGGGCTGGCCAGTCCTTGAGCACCTTGATCTTTTTTTGCCTGGAGGAACTTTGTTGTAGAGATGAATGTATGAGATGGAGCACCATCCTGCTGCAGAATTTGACCCCTTTTATGATTTGGAATATAAGAGGTAGCTAATACTTCTTGATATTTTAGGCTATTGATATTGCCTTCCACCTTGCAAATGTTTCACACACCCCCATACTGAATGTAACCCCAGACCATGGTCTTTCCACCACCGAATTCAACTGTTTTCTGGGTGTGTTTTGGATCCATACAGGCTCCAGTAGGTATCCTGCAGTGTTTGTGGCGGCTGTGGTGTAATTCTACTGAAGATTCATCAGAGAAATCCACCTTCCGCCACTTTTCCAGCATCCATCTGTTAGGCAGGCTGTGGGACTTTGCAAATGCCACACCGTTTTTTATTTGCCTTTTGTTTAGTGCTGGCTTCTGGGCACTGATTCGACCATGGAGGCCATTTCGAGACAGAATCCTACAAACTGTTCTAGTTGACACAGGGACTTGAGGTGACCAGTCCTGTTGGAGCTCTGCTGCAGTGAAAGAGGGGCTTGCTTTGGATTTTCTAACCAACAAACGTTCCTTCTGAGCAGTTGTCTTGTGGGGTCTGCCGGACCTGGGCTTGTCAAACACATCTCCAGTCTCTTCAAATCTTTTTTGAATTCTTTGTACTTGACGCTGAGACACATTAAAGGTGCTAGCCACCTCTGCTGTGGATCTGGTCTTCAGCCTCTTGATAATCCAGGCTTAGGTCTCAGGGTGGATTTTTGGCCTGTTGTCAGAGCTCAAGTTGCAGTTCAAGTGAAGGTCTGGGGTGCTGGGTTTCTTTTTATACACACACTAATTAACCGATCATTTACTGAGCAAAGGTAATGATGTAAACTAGGATTGGGTGCATTATATGACCAGGCAACAAAACTTTTGTCTTGCCAAAATCTGACCATTCTGTGTCCATTAACAGATCAATATTTCTGCATTGATGCCAATTTATTTTCTTAACCTAAACCATATTTCGGAGGGTTTCAGCTTTCAAAATAATAATTTATAAAACCAATGGATGAATTTAACATCAGGTTATAAGCTTTTATTTACATAACATGGATAAGCGACATAACTTCTGTCAGGGAGTGTATATGTTTGGTATCTGTTTACTCATACTGATCTGGGGAATCATATTACCATGTCAGTTTTAGCATTCAGTGAGCATGGTAGATAAAATAAACAATTATGGGCTTGCACTTTTGCAATATTTGCAATTTTACCGCACTTGGAATTCTTATACGCTATACCGGTGTTCCCCAACTCCGGTCCTCAAGAGCCACCAACAGGTCATGTTTTCAGTATTTCCTTAGTGTTGCACAGGTGATAATTGCATCACCTGCACAGGCAATAATTCCATCACCTGTGCAATACTAAGGAAATCCTGAAAACATGACCTGTTGGTGGTTCTTGAGGATCGGAGTTGGGGAACACTGCGCTATACGGTAAAATCAATGGTGTTATTAAAAAGTACAATTTGTCCCACAAAAAACAAGCCCTCACATGGCTATGTTGATGGAAAAATAAAAAAAGATATGGCTCTGAAGAAGGGGAGGAAAAAACAAAAGCGGAAGAATGGCAAGGTCATGAAGAGGTTAAAGAAACACATTTTGCAGAAGGTGTTTGGGTCACCTGCCACCCTGTTACAAGTATACACTAAGTTCCCTCCAGTGGCAGCAGTGAGAATTTTATCATTTGTCTTAAGATTTTCTTCTGAAAGACACAAAGGTTTTCTGGCACTTGGACAATCTCTCTAATAAGGAAATATACAAAGCAGGGGCGTAACTACCACAGTTACAGCAGGTTAGGGGCACACCGACACCAGGAAAAAGTAAAAATCTGTTGCCGTGCATTAGATTCCTCCTGCACGGCAACAGACAGACCTGCCCTCCACCTGACCTGCCGGGCGCATACATCAGCTCAGCAGCCGACACTTCAACTGTTAGAAAGCAAGAGCTGAAGGACCTGTGGTGACATCATCATTATCATAGGTCCTTCACCATTTATCAGCTCCGCCTCTTGATCACATGACGATGGCATCACCACAGGTCCTTCAGTTCTCAGCAGCAGCTCCGTCCTGGTTGTGTGCAGCTCGTGTTCTCTGGTATCAGCCAGCAGCAGATGTGGAGTCAGATGGGCCAGAATGTGGAGTCAGATGGGCCAGAATGTGGGGACAGTGGGGCAGAATGTGGAGTCAGATGGGCCAGAATGTGGAGTCAGATGGGGCAGAATGTGGAGACATATGGGCCAGAATGTGGAGTCAGATGGGGCAGAATGTGGAGGCAGATGGGGCAGAATGTGGAGTCAGATGGGCCAGAATGTGGGGACAGTGGGGCAGAATGTGGAGTCAGATGGGCCAGAATGTGGAGTCAGATGGGGCAGAATGTGGAGACAGATGGGGCAGAATGTGGAGTCAGATGGGCCAGAATGTGGGGACAGTGGGGCAGAATGTAGAGACAGATGGGGCAGAATGTGGAGGCAGATGGGGCAGAATGTGGAGGCAGATGGGGCAGAATGTGGAGACATATGGGCCAGAATGTGGAGTCAGATGGGGCAGAATGTGGAGGCAGATGGGGCAGAATGTGGAGTCAGATGGGCCAGAATGTGGGGACAGTGGGGCAGAATGTGGAGTCAGATGGGCCAGAATGTGGAGTCAGATGGGGCAGAATGTGGAGACAGATGGGGCAGAATGTGGAGTCAGATGGGCCAGAATGTGGAGTCAGATGGGGCAGAATGTGGAGGCAGATGGGGCAGAATGTGGAGTCAGATGGGCCAGAATGTGGAGTCAGATGGGCCAAAATGTGGAGTCAGATGGGGCAGAATGTGGAGTCAGATGGGCCAGAATGTGGGGACAGTGGGGCAGAATGTGGAGTCAGATGGGCCAGAATGTGGAGTCAGATGGGGCAGAATGTGGAGACAGATGGGGCAGAATGTGGAGTCAGATGGGCCAGAATGTGGAGTCAGATGGGGCAGAATGTGGAGGCAGATGGGGCAGAATGTGGAGTCAGATGGGGCAGAATGTGGAGTCAGATGGGGCAGAATGTGGAGTCAGATGGGCCAGAATGTGGAGTGAGATGGGCCAAAATGTGGAGTCAGATGGGGCAGAATGTGGAGTCAGATGGGGCAGAATGTGGAGTCAGATGGGGCAGAATGTGGAGGCAGATGGGGCAGAATGTGTAGTCAGATGGGGCAGAATGTGGTGACAGTGGGGCAGAATGTGTAGTCAGATGGGGCAGAATGTGGAGTCAGATGGGGCAGAATGTGGAGTCAGATGGGGCAGAATGTGGAGGCACATGGGCAAGATGTGGATTTGGGTGGAAAAAATTTTGGCAGGGGGGCCATTTGAAAGTTCGCAGCGGGGCCCATAACTTTGTAGTTACGCCACTGATAGAAAGGAATGGCTGCTAAACTTGGTGAGAAGCGAATGTTCTATCGGAGACAAAGATGTCTTCCCTTCATGTTTTTCATTGTCCTTAGTTTGGTTGATGTCCCATCTAGAATACACTGTGTAATTCACTTACCACGTGCAAATAGAAAATGTCATTGTTGTTCTCTTGTCTATCATGCTACGTCAATTGTTCCCGAGTTCTCCAGATGAGCAAAACCAAACCAATTAGCGTTATTGAGTTACTTTAGTTTGCCCGCAGCTACAGACACACTGAATAACTATATTTAATGTTCCATTCACAAATTGTTATCTTCAGTCCCAAACAAAAGCAATGAGCTGCTCCTGTATTCCCAGAACATTCATTTAGACAGAAGGAAAATGCACCTGAACACGGCATAGGGATCACATCCCATTGTCCTCCTGTGTAAATTAATCAAGCCCTTTTCCTGCTGTAATTGAATAGAACTTTCTGACAAGGATAAGATCTGCCAAGATTGTAGATTGCTTTGTATCAGGGCTGGGACAAGTCACAGTGAACAATATCTATATTATATCGGTGACAGAGGCATCACAACTGGGGGGGAAACTGCATTTTTAGTACTGTTTAACCAAGATTTACAGAAAGCAATTTCCTGAGTATTGCAGAAATGACAAACAGCTGAAAAATGTCATCTCCACACCTCCTTCATTCTGCACTTTCTCTAATGTCTGATGTAAATAAACTCTGATTCCAGGACATGTTTCTGTGTAATTTGAACATGATAGATATTGGGTTTTGTATAGAGAGATGTAATTGTCTTTGCCAGCTATTCAACAATAATGCAATTTTCTATAGCTATGGGAGATGTAAATCAGATGACTGCTTCCCAGAGATTGTGAATTGTGCTGTTCTTATATATTCAACAACAGGACATTAATGATGATATTATTTTATCAATGCCAATCCATTTGGAGTAAACTGAAGACACAAAATGATAAATAAGTAGTAAAATGTGTCATATTAGCAAGGTTAAACTGGGGATGTTCATGCAGGACAGGCTGCTGTCTCATTACTCACACTGTATATTTATTATGGGGCGAGGGAGGTAATTCGGCTGCAAGATTTAGCTTCACACTTTTGTGATACTGCATAATTATATTATTATAAATTATAGGTGTAGGGATGGGGGGATTAGGCAGTTTCCATTGCTTTTTGTCTCCCAGAATAGGACTATATGCTGCTATTGTGGACAGTCATGCAATTAAATTGAATCTGTCAACAGGTTTGTGCTATGTAATCTGTGGACAGCATGAAGTAGGGCCTGAGACACTGATTTGAGTAAAGTGTCACTTATTAGACTGTGTGCTGTTGTTTCAATAGAATTGATATTTTATCACCAGGAGATTATCACTGCTTGGACTGCAGCTCACATGAGCCCTGGTCTGACCCCACCCCCTCCTCTTATAAGCAGCTCACTGTCTATAGGCAATGTACACACTTTTTGGTATTTCAGTTTTTAAATAAAGCGGCTTTGGTTTTTTTACATTCTGGTACTTGACTTTGCCAAAACTTTATACAAGTCATGTGTGTATCAAATGTGATTTTAGTCCATTTCCACAGCAGAAAGAAACACACTGAAAATGCATATGCATATTTTTACCTGCAAAGTTACCACATCTTATTGCAATTCAATAGGGGAAAATTCTATGGGGAGAAATTGACATGTTGCGGATTTCAAACATGCATCGGAGGTCAGTTTACGCAGCGTACAAAAAAAAAAGCACTGTGGGAATACGATTACTATAAATCACATACACTTTGGTTCACAGTTGATTCAAGTTCAACCTTTCTCCACCATTTATACATTCTCTATCACTGGATTTCCTTTTATATAACAAACAATGCCATTTGTTGTGAGAAAAGCACCCAGTCCTTTTTTTTGTGCATATACCCTAATGAAAATAAAAAGCAAGTGCATTAAAAAATTAACATAGAGTACATACTAAAAACTGCTTTTGATCAAATGAATGAATGTGAATGTTTTCTAGGCCGGGATCACACTTGCGAGAAACTCGCCCGAGTCTTGCATCCAGAGGCGTAGCTAGGGGTTCAGCTCATGGAGGGCGAAACATGCGAGTGGGCCCCTAAGGCTATGTCTCCACGTTCAGGATGGCCGGCGGTATCGCCGCAGCGGCGAAGCCGCTCGGCGCTAAGCCCCGCCCCCTTAATGGGACGCGATCATGCCGGATGTGTTAACTCTTCACATCCGGGATGATCGCTCTGTCCCATAGGGCCCTGTGATATGCCTTGCGGGGACGCTGCGTCCCCGCAAGGTGGCATGCTGTGATCTGAAAAGACGCGCAGCATGTCCGTAGTCGCAGGGCCGCCGCGTGCGGGTTTCCACGCATAGTGGAGACAGGATTTCATCAAATCCCCTCCACTATGCAGGAACATCTGGACGCTGCTTGTTTGACGCTGCAGCGCTGCGCAGCGTCAAACAAGCAGCGTTTCCTGAACGTGGAAACATACCCTTACAGGCGGACATATCATTTGTGCAACCTATGCGGCAGCACATGGGCCCAAGAGATAAGGGGGCCCATTTCTACCTCTAAATTAGGTGCAATTTTGTATTTTTAGGAGCTCTTGGGCTGCAAAGGGCCCATGTATTGTTCTTGCACATGGGCCCTTTTCTGTCTGTGTCTGCCTGTGGCCCTTAACCAGGTAAACATGATTATAACTACGGTGGGTACAGAGGAACCTCAGGAGATGACTGCACTGTTACTGAAAATAAATCTCCATACAATGACCGGCACAGATATTACCGCCATATGGTGACATATAGTGGTAGATACCAGTCCTGCATGACATATAGAGATCACAGAACAGTTATAGACGGTGACTTACAGATGGTTCTTTCTGATGGAATTGTTCACTTTCCCCATCTTTTCCATCTGGCCCAGACCGACATGTCGACTTCTTCAGCCAGGACGCGTCTGCAGAGATCACAACAAAGACATTTCACATCTCACATTTCCAGCACTGTTCACATCTATCCCCAACTTTCACAAACTCCTCATCCTGCTGATTCCAATACTGAGCTGCTGCTGCCATATGTGTCCCTATTACTGCACCTGATACCCCAATACTGAGCCGCTGCTGCCGTATGTGTCCCTATTACTGCACCTGATACCCCAATACTGAGCCGCTGCTGCCGTATGTGTCCCTATTACTGCACCTGATACCCCAATACTGAGCCACTGCTGCCATATGTGTCCCTATTACTGCACCTGATACCTCAATACTGAGCCGCTGCTGCCGTATGTGTCCCTATTACTGCACCTGATACCTCAATACTGAGCAGCTGCTGCCGTATGTGTCCCTATTACTGCACCTGATACCCCAATACTGAGCCACTGCTGCCATATGTGACCCTATTACTGCCCCTGATACCCCAATACTGAGCCGCTGCTGCCGTATGTGTCCATATTATTGCCCCTGAAACCCCAATACTGAGCCGCTGCTGCCATATGTGTCCCTATTACTGCACCTGATACCCCAATACTGAGCCGCTGCTGCCGTATGTGTCCCTATTACTGCACCTGATACCCCAATACTGAGCCACTGCTGCCATATGTGACCCTATTACTGCCCCTGATACCCCAATACTGAGCCGCTGCTGCCGTATGTGTCCCTATTATTGCCCCTGAAACCCCAATACTGAGCCGCTGCTGCCATATGTGTCCCTATTACTGCACCTGATACCCCAATACTGAGCCACTGCTGCCGTATGTGTCCCTATTACTGCACCTGATACCCCAATACTGAGCCGCTGCTGCCGTATGTGTCCCTATTACTGCACCTGCTGTGTGGTACAATAATGGCCCTCTTAGTGCCCTCACATAGTACTAATGCCACCACTGTGCTCTCACATAGTAATAATGCCACCACTGTGCCCTCACATAGTAATAATGCCGCTTCTGTGCTCTCTAGATGGTAAAATTGCCCCCAGAAAATATTAATTTCCTGTGCATGTGCGCCCTTATGCTAATACTTATCCTTGTTATACTAATACTGAAATATTAACCTATTAGTAACGTATTAACGCTATTAACCTGCATTGCTATGCTTGTTATACTAATACTTATAAAAGACCCAGCTCGCAAGTATAAAAAGCCCCCGACCTACCTGTTTCCAGCTCCTAAGATAGCAATTATTACATATGATGGATTGCATGACCAGGAAGTGTCCAGATAGATGCAAGGAGGGCACTAGGACCCAGCGTGCCTCCGCCAATCTAAGGGTGCACAGCCAGAAAGCAACTGCAGCTGCTGCCAGCCAGGAAGAGATTCCTCGGATGAGAGTGAGACCACATTGCACACTGCACAGATGGAGGCTCTGCAGCCGGCCACTGTGCAGTCTATCAGACAGGGGAGCCGGCATTGTGCTGCTCTCTCCCTGACACCTCAGACAAGGCAGTGGATCTCCCGGTGGACCCCTTCAGGTGACTGGGCCCGGGGCAATGGCCCCCTCCATCCCCCCAGTAGCTACGCTATTGCTTGCATCTCAAAACGCGGCACTGCCACCAGCACTCGAGTCCGGAGCGTGCAGCTGCATGTATTTCTATGCAGCCGCACACTCCTGTACGAGTGTCGGCGGCAGTGCCGGGTATTGAGATGTGAGACTCATGCGAGTTTCTCGCACGTGTGATCCCGGCCCAAGTCATACTCCTGCTCAGTTTCCCGTTTTTCTTCAGTATTTTTGTAATCAGTACAAATAGGGTGTGGCCCCTTTTTCACTGAGCTGCCAGTTCATATATAGTTGCTCCAAAGTTGGGTGTCCGATTGGGACCCTGTGACTCTCTGCCACTATTTACACTAGGTAGGTTTCAACATTAGAGAGTGTAGTTACTGTCCCAATCGGGTACACCTTGCCGCGGTGGGACAGCTTTATGCTTTATTTTTTATCAAAAACAGTGTTTACTTAGTACCCTATGTTAATTATTTTATGCACTCGCTGTTTTACTTATTTTCATTAGGGTAAATATGCACATATTGTTTATTCTTTGGTTTTGTTTGTTTCCATGGCCAGTGTGAACATGCCCTTACACCATGTGTGTTTTCAAGTCATACTCCGGCTCAGTTTTTTGTTTTTCTTCAGTATTTTTGTATTCAGTACAAATAGGGTGTGGCCCCCTTTTCACTGACCTGGCAGTTCATATATAGTTCCTCCAAAGCTGGGTGTCCGGTTGGGACCTTGTGATTCTCTGCCACTATTCACACTAGGTAGGTTTTGACATTAGAGAGTGTAGTTAGTGTCCCAATTGGGTACACCTTGCCGCGGTGGGACAGCTTTATGCTTTTTTTTTCATCAAAAACAGTGTTTACTATGTTAATTATTTAATGCAATTGCTGTTTTACTTATTTATTTTCATTAGGGTATATGCACATATTGTTTTTTTCTTTGGTTTTGTTTCCATGGCCAGTGTGAACATGCTCTTACATCATGCAGGTTTTCAAACCATACTCCGGCTCAGTTTCTTGTTTTTCATTACTATCTCTTGGATTGAGTATTCCACAGTCTGACTGCTCTAACTGTAAATAATAATTTCCCACTAAGCTGATGGAATCCCCTTGTTTCTACATGTAAGAGTGCCCCATGGTCTTTTCTAAGGTCTTTGCAAGGAATAAGTCACATGACAGTCCTTTTTGTTGACCACACATGTACAGGTGCTTCTCACACAATTAGAATATCATCAAAAAGTTAATTTATTTCAGTTCTTCAATCCAAAACGTGAAACTCATATATTATATAGTCATTACAAACAGAGTGATCTATTTCAAGTGTTTATTTCTGTTAATGTTGATGATTATGGCTTACAGCCAATGAAAACCCAAAAGTCATTATTCCAGTAAATTAGAATACGGTACCTAACACCAGCGTGAAATATGATTTTAAAATCCCAAATGTTGGCCTACTGAAATGTGTGTTCAGTAAATGCACTCAATACTTGGTCAGGGCTCCTTTTGCATCAATTACTGCATCAACATGGCATGGCATGGAGGCGATCAACCTGTGGCACTGTTGAGGTGTTATGGAAGCCCAGTTTGCTTTAATAGTAGCCTTAAGCTCATCTGCATTGTTGGGTCTGGTGTCTCTCCTCTTCCTCTTGACAATACCCCATAGATTCTCTATGGGGTCAAGGTCAGGTGAGTTTGCTGGCCAATCAAGTACAGTGATACTGTTGTTTTTAAACCATGTATTGGTACTATCGGCAGTGTGGACAGGAGCCAAGTCCTGCTGGAAAATGCAGAGGGAAGCATGAAGTGCTGCAAAATTTCCTGGTAGACGGCTGCATTGACTTTGGCCTTGATAAAAGCACAGTGGACCTACACCAGCAGATGACATGGCTCCCCAAACCATCACTTATTGTGGAAACCTCACACTAGACCTCAAGCAGCTTGGATTGTGTCTCTCTTCAGTCTTCCTCCAGACTCTGGGATCTTAATTTCCAAATGAATAGAAAAATTTACTTTTATCTGAAAGCAACACCTTGGACCACTGAGCAACAGTCCAGTTGTTTTTCTCCTTGGCCCAGGTAAGATGCTTCTGGTGCTGTCTATTGGTCATGAGTGGCTTGACACAAGGAATGCGACACTTGTAGCCCATGTCCTGGATACGACTATGTGTTGTGGCTCTTGAAGCAATGACTCCAGCAGCAGTCCACTCCTTGTGAATCTTCCCCAAATTTTTGAATGGCCTTTTCTTAACAGTCCTTTCAAAGCTGCGGATATCCTGGTTGCTTGTGCACCTTTTTCTTCCACTCAACTTTCCATTAATATGCTCAGATACACCACTCTATGAACAGCCAGGATCTTTAGCAATGACCTTTTGTGGCTTAACCTCCTTGTGGAGTGTCAATGACTGCCTTCTGGACATGTGTCAAGTCATCAGTCTTCCCCATGATTGTGGAGCCTACTGAAACAGAATAAGGGACCTTTTTAAATGCTTAGGAAGCCTTTGCAGGTGTTTTTTGTTAATTATTCTAATTTACTGAGATAATAACATTTGGATTTTCATTGGCTGTAAGCCATAATCATCAACATTAACATAAATAAACACTTTAAATAGATCACTCTGTTTGTAATGACTCTATATAATATATGAGTTTTATTTTTTGTATTGAAGAACTGAAATAAATTAAATTTTTGATGAAATTCTAATATTGTGAGAATCACCTGTATATATCATTTATATATGTTGAAAAACTATTGTGCCATCAGTATACACTGTTGCTGTTTTTTACCTATCTGTCATGTTTTATTAAGCTCTATTATCTTCAATTACAACATTAGGTAACCGGAAAGTATTATTGTGCCAACAGTGCATACTATTTTTGTGGCACGCTTATTGCCCATGTTGAGCTTTCATTGTATATCAGGCTAGGTATTTAGAATATAATGTATAGCATTGCACTTGTGTTGCCCTTTAGTTAACCTTTGTAAATTGTAGTGATGAGCGAATATACTCGTTATTCGAGATTTCTCAAGCACGCTCGTGGGTCCTCCAAGTATTTTTTAGTGCTCAGAGTTTTAGTTTTTCTTGCCGCAGCTGAATGATTTACAGTACATCTGTTAGACAGCTTGATTACATGTGGGGATTCCCTGGCAACCAGGCAACCCCCACATGTACTTAAGCTGGCTATCAGATGTAAATAATTCAGCTGCGGCAAGAAAACCTAAAACTCCGAGCACTAAAAAATACTATGAGGACCCCCGAGCATGCTCGAAAAATCTCGAGTAACGAGTATATTCGCTCATCACTAGTATATTGCTACTTTTATGGGGTTTTAAACACAGATCTTAGATCTTTCTGGCACTAAATGTTAACATTACACACTTACAATATTATGGCATATATGCTATTGGTTCCTTGTGTACCTTCTTACAGACAGCTGGATTAGATTCGAACACTACAGTGTTGTGGTCCAATATATTACTATGGCCATTTGTGCTTTTTAAGTGTTTTTAAATGTCTTTGTTTTGACTTGTGTATCAATAAATGTTTATTACATTTAGGTGATCTTTGTCTCTTTTATTCTTCAAACAGTAGTTTTCTCCCTCATATAGGGTATCGGTGTACTCAGGTGAAATTGCGCAACAAATTGTATGGTGCATTTTCACTCATTAACATGCAAATTTGTGGCGAAAACAAAATTTTAGTGTGAAAATGTTATCCTTTTATTTTCTCAGCTATAAAATTCTGTGAAGTGCCTGGGGGTTCAAGGTGCTCACCACACATCTAGATAAATTCCTAGGTCTATTTTCCAAAAACGGGTCACCTGTGGAGGGTTTCCACTGTTTACGCACATCAGGGGATCTCCAAATATGAGACTGTGTCCGCTAATGATTGTAGAAAAAATCCAACTTCTTAAAACTGCAAAATTTATTGCAGGAATGGATAAAAAATTTTAATGCATGATAGTTACATGAACAGTAATGCGCTTGAAATGCACACAGTGTTCCTTATCAGAACTATACACAGAATGGTTGCAGCCGGATATTTAAGTAACCAAGCACCAATGGGTACACAACACACAATCACGTGATCACCACATAAAACCAAGAAGTTTAGGAAATAAAAACATCAAGCAAAAATTGTAACAAATGCAAGCAAAAATATCAGGACAGTATTTCTAGTAACATGGATTATCTTGATGAAACATGGGTTCCTTGCTCATGTTCAATCCATTTGGATTACATGTGTCCAGGCTGTACATCTAATATGCTTCACGATCGCGCAGTCGCCTCTTGATGTCTCTGCCTCTTGGAGTTGTAAGTATTCTCTCTATCCCAAACACCTGAAGTGACAACGTTTTGCGGTTATGCTGTTGAATGAAATGTGTAGATGCATGAGAAATCATGCGATTAGTATCAGATGTATTGTAGATGTCAGTCAAATGTTCAGAGATGCATTTTTTTAATTTCCGCAATGTGCAACCCACATACATTTTATGACGCAAAGAATATTTGATAATGTATACCACATTTTCACTGCTACAATTAATATACAGTAGTGTTTGATGTCAAAACACTGTGACCCACCCGTGTTAGAGTAGCTTTATGTTACATATCCATGTCAACACATTCTGCAACGATTGTCAACAGATTTATAGAATCCTTTACAATTGAGCCAAGCGTGGAGATGCATCCTAGAGATGGATGAGTTGGATGACAGTATGTTTCCTAAAGTGGTTGCTTTTTTTGCTACAACTAAACAACCTGCACTGAGGATTTTAGAAAGAAAGACATCCACATAACAGTGGCAAATGTTTCAATACAGTGTTTTTTATTTCTCTAAATTTGGCATTAACTGGAGGGAAAGGACTGGTTTATAATTTTAGACTTGTCATGTCTTGGCGTACACGTAATTAAATCTGTACGGTTTATATTACTGAAAATATTTCTAGCCCTACTAAGAGCCCAAGTTGGATAACTCCTCTTTAGTCTTTTGTCACAATCCAGCAGCTCATACTTAAGTTACATCGCAACAATTGTGCTGAATATGGGTGAACTCACCAACCAGAACCGCTTTGATAAAGTGCTTTGGGTGGCCACAAGTATTGCCTGATAAGGGCTTAGAAAAGGTTGAAGTCAGAATTTTGCAATTGATACCTTCCAATTTAAAATCTAAAAAAGAAATACAGGACTGGTGAAAATTAGATGTAAAAGACAAGCCGTATGGATTGTTATTACTATAAGCAATGATTTAGGTATGACAGATATATCAACCCTCCAAATGAAAAGAGGTCATCGATAAATCTGCCATACCAGAATAGGTGGGAGAAAAAAATATTTAAAGAAACATACAACCAATTGAGTTCCCAAAATGACATCACTAAATTTGCAACAGATGGCAAATATTTAGCCCACATACATTCGACTTTGCATTGAAGGAAAAAATCCTGTTCATAGTCAAAAATATGTGAGTCATAGGAAGTGTGTGACATGTAAAATATGAGTGTTCAAGTCAAATGTATAATTGCTATATTTAGGCAGATGAAATTTCAAAGCTTCAAAAGCAATTTCATAAGGTATATAACAAAATAGCATCACAACTAAGTTATGTATCTTTGGGACACCAGGACAAATGGGACGACTGCACCAATATGTCCCAAAAGTCTTCGAGAAACCTTGGTGTTGTTTGTACAAGAGGTTGCAATAAAGAATTAAGCCATTCCCCAAATGATCGGTAACTGAACCAATCCCTGAGACCATGGGCCTCAATGGGGAAGGGTTGATGGCCTTATGTACTTTTGGGAGACTGTACATTATGGGTAAAATGCGAGCCAAAAGAACAGGAGTCTAGAGATCCAAAACATCATATAAAACCAAGAACAACTTTTATTAAATAGACTACACAGTAACAATAAATATTAAAATAGTATCATGTATAAATCTGTCATAAACAATATGTAACATCACAGAGGCATCAGAAAGGAGACCTAGCGGTAGCCAGGTTAGGTGTCAGCTACAAAATATATGCCAGACATGAGCAAAAGTGCACAAATAGAAATATGGAAAAAAGGCTAGGACATCTTAACAAGTAGTGCACAATGCACAATCCACAACGTCCCCAAATAGGGCTCAAAGTCCTCAACCCACCATACAGAGCATTGGTATTACGTGCTTACCCATGTTGTAGTAACAAAAAGAGAAGCTGGCACTTCACCAGCCAGCTACTCTTTTTGTTACTACAACATGTAAAAAGTTGGTCACACTTGTCAAACAGTATGTTTGACAAGTGTGACCAACCTGTCAGTCTGTTTTCCAAGTGATGCTACAGATCGCTTGGAAAACTTTAGCATTCTGCAAGCTAATTACGCTTGCAGAATGCTAAAAAAACCGCAAAAAAAACGGGAAAAAAACGCAAAAAAAAAAATGCGGATTTCTTGCAGAAAATTTCCGGTTTTCTTCAGGAAATTTCTGCAAGAAATCCGGACGTGTGCACATACCCTCAAACCCTCATTGATAATAAAGTGTGTCTCCCTGATATATAGAGAAGATGGATTAGATGATATTTTTCTATATGTCGTATTGTCTGACAACAAGCTTAACATCTGTGACTTGTACATAACCAAATCCATTACAACCACTAGACCCCCATTGCCAGACATTTTGATGATAATGTCATCCATATCTTTTAGCTCATTTAATGCAATAAATTCACGAGGAGCAAATTTGAACCATTTACAGATGGAAATAACAGACACATGAAATTTTTTTAGTTCTCGCCAAACCACCTCTTGAAACCAGTTGATAGACTCCACTCTAGATTGAACAGTATAAAAGTATGGATTGCACATTTTAAAAGTATGTGCTTGATTGGTAGTGAATACAACGAGGAGTTCTTCCTTCTGTGGCTCTTGCAAGTTCAAGAGTGATAGTGTCATGCTGGGTGAAGGATAAGTCAGTGCGCAACAATGGGGAAAGGGACGGGATACCACCAGCAATAGGGGAGGGGAGTTGAGACCCCTAGACAGATCTTGAATCATCCTGTCTGCCCTAACATCCCTATATAGGTTCTGCACCTATCATTGAGCAGGAACCTAATCCCTGACTCACTTTAGTGATAGTTCCTGGATAGGGAAAGAATGGGGTGAGCCACTAGTCAGTCCCCACTACAAACTAGAGACAAAGGGGAAGACGATCGAGGGAACACTTAACTTTAGAAGAAAACCGCTATATCACGCCAACAATCCTCCGAGGGTCCTTAGGGAAGCCACTAACTGACTGTTAGAGCTTCCAACAAGGCTGAGGTAAGTAGAGCTAACACCAGCAGCATGCTGCAGATGCTGAACAAATGTAAACCCTCACCAGGGTTTCTAATCAGCAGCAGAAGGTGGAGGCAACCTCTGGGTCCTAAAGGGAGAGGGATATCACTTCACAACACAGATACCAAATTCAAGAAAGTGCTTGAGCTTATCGCAATGACCTTCTGCAGCCAGAACCAGGACAAATGTCAGTCACCCCTGAGACACCCGTGACAGATAGTTCTTCAAAAAAATTAAATGAATGGTATTCATTCTTATGAAGAAGATCAAAGTCATCATTTGTGCAAAAGGTGTTCTCCGAAAAAAATTTCTTTTTACAGTTAGATTCCTGATGAATTTACTTATATCCATTAAAGTGCCAAATAAGTTGAATTTTTTCTCTGAAACACTTTTTTTATGTTTTTTTGCTTTGCGGTAGTAAAGAAAAACCTGACAAGAATTGGTGGACTGAAGTTGAGTTCATTAGTGTTGCTGTCTGACGTTTCTGATTCTGGAACTAAAGCTGACATGCAGTTTTGGGGAAGTTTTTTTATATGATTTGACTCATTTAAAAATGGATCTAGGTGTTTTGGGGAATTTTTCCCATCTGTCCCACTCATAAACTTGTTTCATTTTAGAATCATTAATATTTTGTTTCTCTTTCTATTGGTAATGATGTCCTATAATTTGAAACAAATGTTTGTATATGCTGCATAGATTTCTCATATTCTGATACACCAGTTGGGTCCGCTATCGATTCCAGACAATTTTACATTCCAGAAGTCAAATGGCGCTCCTTTACTTCCAATCCCTACCGTGAGCCCAAACAGTAGTTTTCAACCACGTACGGGCTATCGACGTACTCAGGAGAAATTTCACATCTGTATTGTGCACTTTTTCCTGTTACTTTTGTGAAAATGCTAAACTTGGGGCTCAAACAACATCTTTGTGGCAAAAATGTTTTTTATTTGCTTTGTTCAACGTTATAAAATTCTGTGAAGCACCCGGGGGTTCAAGGTACTCAGCACATATCTAGACACATTCCTTGAGGTGTCTAGCTTCCAAAATAGGGTCAGTTTGGGGGATTTCTACTGTTCAGGCACATCAGGGGCTCTGCAAATGTGACATGGTGTCCATTATCTATTCCAGACAATTTTGCGCTCCAATATTCAAATGGCGCTGCTTCCCTTCAAAGCCCTGCCGTGTGCTCAAACAGTAGTTTTCCACCACATATGGGGTATTGGTTTACTCAGGAGAAATTTCACAACAAATTGTATGGTGCATTTTCTCCTGTGACTCTTGTGGAAATGCTAAATTTGGAGCTTAATATAACATTTTTTTGTGGGAATAAGTAACATTTTCATTTTTTCCTTCCGCATTGCTTTAGCTCCAGTGAAGTACATGAAAGGTTAATAAACTTCTTGGATGTGGTTTTTAGCAATTTGAGGGGATTAACCCCATATTTGCAGGTTAATAGTATTTTTTAACATGACAGGTTTCTTTTAAAGGGACTCTGTCACCTGAACTTGGCGGGCTATATAAATGCCCTGTTTTCGGTTCGATGGGCGGTGTTTCTTCTTTTTTCCTCCACTTCCGGAACATAGTGCACCGGCGCATGCTTTTCGGCTTTGCCCGCAGATGGGCAAAGCATACTGCGCATGTACGAGACAAGATTGCATTGCACACTCGCAAACTATGGAGGACACCTACTCCAATTCTGGAAAATATTGTGGGGAAGGATGGGGTGGAGGAAAAAAGAAGAAACACCACCCATCGGACCGAAAACAGGGCATTTACATACCACGCCAAATCCAGGTGACAGATTCCCTTTAAACACTCCCCATACAGTGGGGGAATTAAGTATTTGATCCCTTGCTGATTTTGTAAGTTTGCTCACTGACAAAGACATGAACAGTCTATAATTTTAAGAGTAGGTTAATTTTAAGATTGAGAGATAGAATATCAAAAATAAAATCCAGAAAATCACATTGTATAAATTATCTAAATTTATTTGCATTTTGCAGTGAGAAATAATTATTTGATCCCCTATCAACCATTAAGCGTTCTGGCTCCTACAGACCAGTTAGACGCTCCTAATCAACTTGTTACCTGCATTAAAGACAGATGTCTTACAAAGTCACCTTTATAAAAGACTTCTGTCCACAGACTCAATTAAACAGTCAGACTCAAACCTCTACAACATGGGCAAGACCAAAGAGGTTTCTAAGGATGTCAGAGACAAGATCATAGATCTGTACAAATCTGGAATGGGCTACAAAACCATAAGTAAAACGCTGGGTGAAAAGGAGACAACTGTTGGTGCAATAGTAAGAAAATAGAAGAAATACCAAATGACTGTCAATCGACATCGATCTGGGGCACCATGCAAAATCTCACCTTGTGGGGTATTGTTGATCATGAGGAAGGTGAGAGATCAGTCCAAAACAACACAGGGGGAACTTTTTAATGATCTCAAGGCAGCTGGGACCACAGTCACCAAGAAAACCATTGTTAACGCTTTACGCAAGGTTTAAAATCCTACAGTGCCCACAAGGTCCCCCTGCTCAAGAAAGTTCATGTGCAGGCCCGTCTGAAGCTTGCCAATGAACACCTGGATGATTCTGTGAGTGATTGGGAGAAGGTGTTGTGGTCAGATGAGACAAAAATTGAGGTCTTTGACATTAACTCAACTCGCCGTGTTTGGAGGAAGAGAAATGCTGCTTATAACCCAAAGAACATCATCCCCACTGTCAAGCATGGAGGTGGAAACAGTATGTTTTGAGGGTGTTTCTCTGCTAAGGGCACAGGACTGCTTCACCGCATCAATGGGAGAATGGATGGAGCCAAGTACCATAAAATCCTGAGTGACAATCTCCTTCCCTCCGCCAGGACATTAAAAATGGGTCGTGGCTGGGTGTTCCAGCAAGACAATGACCCAAAACATACAACCAAGGTAACAAAGGAGAGGCTCAAAAAGAAGCACATTAAGGTCATGGAGTAGCCTAGTCAGTCTCCAGACCTTAATCCCATAGAAAACTTATGGAGCGAATTGAAGCTCCGAGTTGCCAAGTGACAGCCTCAAAATCTTAATGATTTGCAGATGATCTGCAAAGAGGACCAAAATTCCTCCTGACATGTGTGCAAACCTTATCATCAACTACAAAAAATGTCTGACTGCTGTGCTTGCCAACAAGGATTTTGCCACCAAGTATTAAGTCTTGTTTGCCAGAGGGATCAAATACTTATTTCTCACTGCAAATAAATTATAATTTATACAATGTGATTTTCTGGATTTAATTTTTAATATTCTATCTCTCAATGTTAAAATTAACCTACCTTTTAAATTATAGACTGTTCATGTCTTTGTCAGTGGGTAAACTTACAAAATCAGCAAGGGATCAAATACTTATTTCCCCCACTGTACAATATATGTTCGGTATGCGCTATTAGCAGAAAATGATAAAGGCCCAGGTCTTTTTATTTTACCCCTTTGTAATATTTTGTTGAATATTAAGTTAGAACTTACGATATTGTGGCTAAATGGAATCTATTGGAGCTAGCTCTGGTCACTGCTATTTAAGCAGATGATGGCTGTGTAATACAGATGACTTCTACTGTGTATGCAGTGTGCTCACATTCTGAACCCACTTCATATATAAGCATCCAAACAGTGACTAATATATACATCACAGATTGTTAACAGGTAAAATAAGTCTCAAGCTCAAATTGTTTTGCTGTAGGTAGGGATGAGCGAACTTGGTGTCGTACCGGACATCAAGTCCGAGCACGGATATTTTACTGTGGGTCTGGTTTCCTGTTCGGGTTTGCTATTTTAATAAAGCTTGTTGAAAGTATTGGCATGGCTGTGATTGACTGATGCAGCTTGTGACCCAGCCTGTGTAAAGGCCCGATTATGAGGGCTGCTGCCACCATTATGCTCTCATTAATGTAGGAATAAGATACAGCTGGAGTGAGGTACAAATAGTGACTGCGCACGCTGCAAAAAAAACGCTATGCGTACTGTACTATTTCTATTGACTGGTGTGTGTGTGATTTTTATTAGTCTGGGAAATAAGTAATTGCCATCAGCCATCTAGTTGCCATTCTAGGCCAAAGAAATAATTTTTCAGGACCGCTGTGTTTCTTTTTGTGCTGTTGCGAATAAATAAATCCACTTTTCCGCCATCTCTTTGCAAGTAGTGTTTAGAAAATCAACCTCCAAAAATGAAAAGAGCATCAAATAAGGGACATGGATGTGGCCGTGATGTTGCTGGTGTAGCTGCTGATAGTGGTGGTGGTATAGCTGATGCAGGGAGAGGACCTGCTATGTGCACAAATACAATACCTTCCTCTGGTGCATGCAGGCGACAGGACATAATGCGTCCTTTCCTAGGCCAGAATACCACTGAACGAATGGTGAAGCCACAAGATATTGAAAAGGTGTTAGTATGGATGGCTGAGAGTGGCTCCAGTTCGTTTGCATTATCTTCCACCTGGTCCAGTGCAGAAAGTGCATAGTTGGCACCTGAGGACCATGGTCATTCGGCTTCCATTCCCTTGCAAATCAGCCAAACAATCTGAGCCCCAAGTCATGCAGCAGTCCCCTCTGTTTTTTGATGACTCAGCTGGCTGTGGTTCTGTGGCCCATCCACCTGCCCCAGAAGTGGAAGAGACTGAGTGCGCTGATTCCAAACCACTTGTTAGTTTGGAGGATTAGGACGTGGGAGGGCTAGTGCACATGGTCAGTGGCCACCACAACACGTCAGATGATCATGAAACCCAGTTTCCAACTGCAGTTTACTACGGCATTGTGCAGACTGGCAAGGGGGGCAGGGTTAAGGAGTCAGTGGAATATGATGTGGTAGATGATGAGGTCCTAGACTCCACAAGGAGTGGAACTAGTTACATGCACAGTTTGGAGGAAGAGGAGGTGCCACAGCAGCACAGCAAAAGAGGCAGCAAGGTGCAAATGCCCAGCAAACAGCTCCTTGCTAGGAGGATGTTGGCTACTACTGCCTGTAGCACCGCAGAAATACGCACACTACAGACAGCTCAAAAGAGATCCCTGGCATTGCATTTCTTTAGGGAATGTGCTGCCGACATGCGACAGATGATTTTTACTCTGTACCATCTCCATCGGCCCGGTACCCAATAGTACAGCAAGAACACAGTTTGGGAGGATGATGATGATGAAGAGGTGGGGGAGGAGGAACAACTGTGTTCACAGCATGGTGGCACTTAGATCAGCTTACAGGCATCACTGGAGTGTGGCTGGGGGGATACAGAGTACCCAGACGATATACTTTTCACCGAGGACAGCTTGTCGTTGTCTCTTGCAGATTGGCATTTATTAGCCAATACATGTTGCAGTGCCTGCGGATTTACCGCCAAGTTGCCCGTATTGTTACCAGTGCAGATTACAAGCACACACTGGTAAAAAATACTACTAATGGCTTTCCCACTTGACAGCAGGGACTCAGTGGAACAACAGGCCAAGGTGAAGGAGGACGTCGCCACCGCAGGTGGAATCCTGCCAGCATCTTTGAAGGAATGGTTAGCATGGACAAAATGTGGCAAAATTTTGAGCATGCCACAACATCTGGCACCACCATCTGATACGGTCCGTATTAGCAGGAGGCAGCATTACAACAACATGGTGGAAGAGTACGTGTCCACACGTCTTCATGTACTATCAGATGGGTCTGCCTCATTTAACTGTTGGGTCTCCAAAGTGGATACATGGCCTGAGCTTGCCCTTTATGCCATGGAGATGCTGGCTTTCCCAGTGGCAAGTGTACTGTTGGAACAAGTGGGGTGTCATCACAGATAGGCACATCTGACTGTCCGCATTAAACATGGAAAACCTAATATGCCTTAAAATGAACCAGGTGTGGATTCCACAGGACTTGTCTATACCTTTGGATGACTAGACAACTATAACAGCCGCACCCAACCAGTCTTCAATTCTTTTTGTCATTTGTTTCATTTGGGGGCCTCCTCTGCAACACAAAAAACTGTGTTGGCTACATCCTCCTCTGCATTGCCATGTCCAACTCCTCTTCCAGTTGGATGATCACCCTATGGTTGTAGCTCATTTTATTTTGGGTTTATTATATTTTTTTAATTCATTTCCCTTGCCTCTTCCACCCATAATGACGTGTCTACCTCTTCCTCCACTTGGACCTACGCCTCATGCATACGTGCTAGATAGCTAGTTTTAGTTATGTAAATTCAAATTTTTTTTTATTGAGTTACATTTTAAAACAAATTAATAAAGAAAAAACAAAAAAATGAAAAACTAAAAAAACAAAGTTGGTTTAGTCCTCCCTTGCCTGTTCAACCCATACCGACACATCCACCTCTTCCTCCACTTGGACCTACGCCTCGTGGTTCTAGACAGCTAGTTTTAGTTTTGCAAATTATAGGTTGTTTCAACTGAGTTACATTTCAAAAATACAAAAAAAAAAAAAGCAGTGATGGATTAGTTCTGTCTTGCCTCTTCAACCCATACCGACATGTCCATCTCTTCCTCCATGCCTCGTGGTTCTAGATAGCTAGTTTTAGTTTTGTAAACTCTAAGTTATTTTAAGTAGGCTACATTTTAAAAAAATTTCAAAAAAATAAAATAAAAAAACATTAAAAAAAAAAAACAGTGATGGATTATTTACACAGCGCTTTACAGACATAATGGGATCTGTCCCCATTGGGGTTCACAATCTAATTTTCCTATCAATATGTCTTTGGAGTGTGGGAGGAAACAGGATAACCCAAAGGAAATCCACACAAACATGGGGAGAAGACACAAACTTCTTACAAATCTTGCTCTTGGTTGGATTTGAACCCTGGACCACAGGCCCTTCCTCTACCAGCTATACCGCCATGTCCATCTCTTCCTCCACTTGGATCTGTTCCTCCTGGTTCAAGATTCTTAGTTTTTATTTCTACTCTGCTTAACATAAGCACAGGACGCAGCCGTAGTGAGGGACAGTATGAGGTATTGCTTGTGCGCAGTTTTATAAAAACACTCTCTATGCATACCCTGCACCCATGTCTGTGATAGTACCGTGCGTAACCAAAAGTTTTTAGAATCTTCAACTGCGTCAGTAGGAGTGATGTGTGTAAACATATTTTTTTCTACTCTTAGGCAACCATGTCTAAGATAGCACTGTGCCAAAAGCCACTGTGTTTTCTTTAGCCCATATCTGTGGAAGAACTTTGTCAAAAGCTGCTGTGTATACTTTAACCTATATCTGTGGGAGCAATGTGCCTTTAAGTAGCTGTGGGCCATTATCTCAGTGTGAAATTTATCAACTTCTATAGGATAAATATGGAAACATGCTCTGTGGATTAAATTTATTAATAGCTTCTGTGGAGGTACTGTGCCCAAAAGCCTCTGTATACTCTGCAGCCGTATCTGTATAAGTACAGTACTAAAAATAATTTTACTCTACCTTTATGGCTGGTCCTAAAGCTCATTAAAGAATTTAACTACTTATTCCAATTACAGATACTCTAAATTGTCATAGATGGCAATTCTGTCTTGCATTATCAGCTGCTGATTCTGTTGAAAAGTGGCTAATTTGCTAGGCTGCAGCATTCCTTGGATGTGGTACACATTTATCAGGTTGCTTCTCCTGAGTAGTCTGCAACCCTACCTGTGGGTGGTTTGAGATTGGGTGGTTGAGAGTGCCTCCAGTTCTTTCACTTTGTGTTCCACCGGGTTCCTCCTTAATTATGACCCCAGTTTGAACAAACAGAAAAATATAAACTGAGTGCAATTCCATTATTCCTAGCTGAAGTATTCATGCGTGGTTGCCTGCTGTGAACACTTTGGGCACCCAAGAACCTAAAGCAACACGATGGAGAGGCATCCCAAGGCAAAGTGGCAGGGGCTGGCAGTAGCAAGCTTCGCGGTGGATCGCTATCTGTATACAAACTCAAACTAACCTTTTATCTGTGGCTGCTCTACTGTATGCTACTGAAGATGAAAGTTTGACTCTGTGGGTGAAATTTGTGAGCTGCCAATGTAGGGCTACTATGGCCCATGCTCTGTGGGTTAAATTTCTAAGCTGCTCTTGAGGGGGCATTCTGCTGCATGCTCTGTGGGTAAAATTTTGAACTCGACTGGAAGTAGATAGCCTCAGTCTCTCTGAGGGCACTGTTAAAATTGTTTATGTTATTCATTTAATTCTTATTTTACCATAATTGCCATGGTGATAGAACCACTTTAAGTAATTTCCCCATCCACATTTGTTTGCAGGGCAATTGTCCTGCTCTTATCCCATTTAGCGTTTGCAGCCCCCTTGCCCTGACTATTACCATTTTACAGCCATTTTAAAGCACTGAAGTTTAGGACCCCATTGACTTGTATTGGGTTTGGGTCTGGGGTCAAGGTTGAGGTCAAGTTCAGACCCGAACCAATCTTTCTACTGTATGTTCGCCAAACTCGGAAACCCGAACATCCGCGAGTTTATCTGTAGTTGTAGATCCTAAAGTTTAAATGATTAACCCCTTAAGCCCCAAGGGTGGTTTGCACATTAATGACCGGGCCAATTTTTACAATTCTGACCACTGTCTCTTTATGAGGTTATAACTCTGGAACGCTTCAACGGATCTTGGTCGATTCTGACATTGCTTTCTCATGACACATTATACTTCATGATAGTGGTATAATTTATTCGATATAACTTGCGTTTATTTGTGAAAAAAATGGAAATTTGGCGAAAATTTGAAAATTTCGCAATTTTCCAACTTTGAATTTTTATGCCCTTAAATCACAGAGATATGTCACACAAAATACTTAATAAGTAACATTTCCCACATGTCTACTTTACATCAGCATAATTTTGGAACCAAAATTTTATTTTGTTAGGGAGTTATAAGGGATAAAAGTTGACCAGCAATTTCTCATTTTTACAACACCATTTGTTTTTAGGGACCACATCTCATTTGAAGTCATTTTGAGGGGTCTATATGATAGAAAATACCCAAGTGGAAAGTAGACCCCTTAAGGAACTTATCTAGATGTGTGGTGAGCACTTTAACCCAACAAGTGCTTCACAGAAGTTTATAATGCAGAGCCGTAAAAATAAAAAATCATATTTTTTCACAAAAATGATTTTTCGCCCCCAATTTTTTATTTTCCCAAGGGTAAGAGAAGAAATTAGACCACAAAACTTGTTGTGCAATTTGTCCTGAGTACGACGATACCCCATATGTGGGGGTAAACCACTGTTTGGGCGCATAGCAGAGCTCGGAAGGGAAGGAGCGCCATTTTACTTTTCAATGCAAAATTGACTGGAATTAAGATGGGACGCCATGTTGCGTTTGGAGAGCCCGTGATGTGCCTAAACATTGAAACCCCCCACAAGTGACACCATTTTGGAAAGTAGACCCCTTAAGGAACTTATCTAGATGTGAGGTGAGCACTTTGACCCAACAAGTGCTTCACAGAAGTTTATAATGCAAAGCCGTAAAAATAAAAAATCATATTTTTTCACAAAAATGATCTTTTCGCCCCCAATTTTTTATTTTCCCAAGGGTACAAGAAGAAATTGGACCCCAAAAGTTGTTGTGCAATTTGTCCTGAGTACGCTGATACCCCATATGTGGGAGTAAACGACTGTTTTGGCGCATGGCAGAGCTCGGAAGGGAAGGAGCGCCGTTTGACTTTTCAATGCAAAATTGACTGGAATTGAGATGGGACACCATGTCGCGTTTGGAGAGCCCCTGATGTGACACCATTTTGGAAAGTAGACCCCTTAAGGAACTTAACTAGATGTGTTTTGAGAGCTTTGATCCCCCAAGTGTTTCACTACAGTTTATAACGCAGAGCCGTGAAAATAAAAACTCTTTTTTTTTTCACAAAAATGATTTATTAGCCCCCAGTTTTGTTTTTTCCCAGGGGTAACAGGAGAAATTGGACCCCAAAAGTTGTTGTCCAATTTGTCCTGAGTACGCTGATACCCCGTATGTGGGGGGAACCACTGTTTGGGCGCATGGCAGAGCTCGGAAGGGAAGGAGCGCCATTTGGAATGCAGACTTAGATGGATTGGTCTGCAGGCGTCACGTTGCATTTGCAGAGCCCCTGATGTACCCAAACAGTAGAAACCCACAAGAAGTGACTCCATATTGGAAACTAGACCTCCCAAGGAACTTATCTAGATGTGTTGTGAGAACTTTGAACCCCCAAGTGTTTCACTACAGTTTATAACGCAGAGCCGTGAAAATAAAAATTATTTAACCCTAACCCTAACCCTAGCCCTAATCCTAACCCTAACCCTAGCCCTAACCCTAAACCTAGCCCTAACCCTAGCCCTAATCCTAATGGGAAAATGGAAATAAATACATTTTTTTAATTTTATTATTATAGGGGGGTGATGAAGGGGGGGTTTGATTTACTTTTATAGCGTTTTTTTATATCGGATTTTTATGATTGGCAGCTGTCACACACTAAAAGACACTTTTTATAGCAAAAAAGTTTTTGCGTCTCCACATTTTGAGACCTATCATTTTTCCATATTTTGGTCCACAGAGTCAAGTGAGGTCTTGTTTTTTGCGGGACGAGTTGACGTTTTTATTGGTAACATTTTCGGGCACATGACATTTTTTGATCGCTTTTTATTCCAATTTTTGTGAGGCAGAATGACCAAAAACCAGCTATTCATGAATTTCTTTTGGGGGAGGCGTTTATACCGTTCCACGTTTGGTAAAATTGATAAAGCAGTTTTATTCGTCGGGTCAGTACGATTACAGCGATATCTCATTTATATCAATTTTTTATGTTTTGACGCTTTTATATGATAAAAGCTATTTTATAGAAAAAATAATTATTTTGGCATCGCTTTATTCTGAGGACTATAACTTTTTTATTTTTTTGCTTATGATGCTGTATGGTGGCTTGTTTTTTGCGGGACAAGATGACGTTTTCAGCGGTTTTTGATATCGTGTTATTCCACTTTTTGTTCAGCGGTATGATAATAAAGCGTTGTTTTTTTGCTCGTTTTTTTTTTCTTACGGTGTTCACTGAAGGGGTTAACTAGTGGGACAGTTTTATAGGCCGTTACGGATGCGGCGATACTAAATATGTGTACTTGTATTGTTTTTTTTTATTTAGATAAAGAAATGTATTTATGTGAATCATTTTTTTTTTTCTTTATTTAGGAATTTTTTTTTTTTTTTACACATGTGGAATTTTTTTTTTTACTTTTTTACTTTGTCCCAGGGGGGGACATCACAGATCGCTGATCTGACAGCTTGCACAGCACTCTGTCAGATCAGCGATCTGACTGACAGCACTGCAGGCTTACCAGCACCTGCACTGGACCCGGAAGTAATCCCTGCAGGACCCGGATGCAGCCCTGCGGCCATTTTGGATCCGGGGCCTGCAGGGATAGGAGGTAAGAGATGCTCAGAGCAACGCGATCACATCGCGTTGCTCTGGGGTTCTCAGGGAAGCCCGCAGGGAGCCCCCTCCCTGCGCAATGCCACCCTATACCGCCGGAGCACTGCGATCATGTTTGATCGCAGTGTGCCGGGGGTTAATGTGCCGGGGGCGGTCCGTGACCGCTCCTGGCACATAGTGCCGGATGTCAGCTGCGATAGTCAGCTGACACCCGGCCACGATCGGCTGCGCTCCCCCAGGGAGCGTGGCCGATCGCATATGACGTACTATCCCGTCGGTGGGAATTAAGGCCCACCCCACCTCGACGGGATAGTACGTCATATGGGATTAAGAGGTTAAGGACAAATGTCGGTTCCCACTGTTTTATAATGACTTTGTTACTAAAGGGTCTAAAATTTAAAAAAAGTTAAATTTTTTACAAGATCCATAAATAATACCACAGAACCATTTAAACTCAAAATCGATTTATGGCATCTGTCATGGATTCACCCCTACCTTCTGTCTCTTCCCCACTATCCCATAGAATGTAAGTCCGCAAGGACAGGGTCCTCTCCCCTCTGTACCAGTGTGTCACTGTAAACCTGTTTACTGTAAATGATATTTATAACCCTGTATGTAACCCCTTTCTCATGTACAGCACCATGGAATTAATGGTGCTATATTAATAAATAATAATAATAATAATAATAATTTGGTAAAAATGGAAATTTGAAATAAGGGCAACCATGACCAGTGTGAACAGTCTGCAAAAAAATGGACTAGTGTTATTGTTGCTATTCCTATCTATGGCTAAGCAGATAAGCTTTCAGCTCCTGTAATTATTGCTTTTCTCCTATGTCAAATATATCTCATAGTATTCAAAGCAGTGTCAAATCTGTGTATTTTACATGTTCATTAAAGTTCTCAATGAAAAGCCGCAATGAAGAGAAGACCTCCTCTAAGATAAATCAGTACTGAGATACAGGCCTGTCTCATATTCATGTCACCGCTCTGCCTCTTTTCTTCTTCCTCCAAAATTCTTTGGAAAATGAAGATAATATTCGTGGAACCCAAGAGGCATTCTTCACTTTAGATTGGGGTTAAAGGTGTTGTAAAACTTTGAGAATAATTGTTGTTCAGAAGAAAACTTTAAAACCAAGAGAAAAGCAGCAGGGAATTTAGATAAAGAAATGAGATGGCTCTTTGCAAAATTGTATTAATATAGGATGTAAGGTATGTTCATTACCAAAGGAAATGAAGGACGCCATTATACATTTCAGTATCATGATGAGAAGGCAGGAGGAAATACTGCCACAAAGATGGACCTTTTATATGCAAATTATAAGCTCTCCATTAAAACAATCTTAAAATATATCTGCATAGAAAATGTCTTCATTCAAAGCACAGGCACACACAGCAGTTTAACATCTCCGCTAGAACAATACCTAGACAAGACATATCTTTATGTGCAGTTTCTTCAGAGAGGAAAATTCAAGAAGAAATCTGAAGTTACTTGTTAGTACAATAAGAGACATACAGGATTTTAACTTCTAAAGAGAAATTGTTACCGGGACACATGCTTTAAGCTAGGCCATTAGTAATGTGTAACATCAAAGCAACCGTCCATTTTTTAACTTAAATGTAAACGGCATTTTTCTCTTTTTTTTCATAAATCAATAATAAACATGAAAATAAGCAACTTTACATACATTTACGATACATCTTATCATGTGAGAGAAATGTGCTTCTTTCTCCTCCTGATCTGATCATTTATTCTCAAAATTCTCATTTTACATGTAAAATCAGTCTTCAGTGAAGACAGATTTTACTATTAGTGAGATAGATGACAGTTGGTGCTTATAAAGTTCTATGGAGAAATGTAACGGTCATTTCAGAAGAACTTGCGTTAGAATGTCTGTGTTTGCTCCTAGTTCCTCCCTCCATACATATTAAAAACACTAACGGTCATCTCCTGTTTCAGTAGTAGGAAAGTCTGTCTTTACTGAATACAGATTTTACCCATAATTATTCATTCATTTAAAAAATCAAAAGTAAAATGTGAACATGCATTTAGGCACAATACCTTGTGCCATATGTTCTGCAGCCACTCTCGCCCTCTGCCAATTCGGTGACCCATGATCCGCTTTTAAAAAATGGCCACCACACTACACAAAGAATGTTGTGAGAAGTCTGAACCACACCTTCCTGCCTTTCCATAGTTGTGGAATGGACCCGCATTGATAACAACATTGCTGTTTTTATTCTGCAGCAGGAAAAAGGCAGGGAAGGGTCAGACTTTCAAGTTCGCACCCCATGCCTCTGCAATGGCCATTTTGAAAAAGAGGAGAATGAACCAATGAATTCAAAGAGTGAGGCAGTAGCTGCAGAATGAAAAACACTTGGTATTGTGACTATACATGAAAATTGTACAGTCATATTTAGGTTTGACGGTGGAGGGTCCCTTGAAATTAATTGGTTCATCGGCATATGTAGTAGTTGTATGTTCTGCAACTACCTTACCTAGCCAGTTAGCAGAAGCAATGAGGCTGAAAGAGGTTATCTTAAATAGACAACTTTTTATATTAATGTCTGCCTTAAAGGGTATTCTAAAGTTGGCTCTTCAGCAGCTCAGAGCTATGTCTCCTTGGTTTACTTCCTGGTTTCTAGCAGGGCGGGATGTCCTCCTCAAAAGAAAACTCTGGTGAATTGAAATGTGTTATTAGTAGAATTATAAATCTCAGCACAAGTTCTGCTGTAACTAGTGTTGAGCATTCCGATACCGCAAGTATCGGGTATCGGCCGATACTTGCGGGTATCGGAATTCCGATACCGAGATCCGATACTTTTGTGGTATCGGGAATCAGTATCGGGATTAATATCAATGTGTAAAAGAAAGAATTAAAATAAAAAATAGGGATATACTCACTCTCCGACGCAGCCTGGACTTTACCGCCGTAACCGGGAGCCGTTGTACCTAAAAATGCGCGCTTGAAGGGCCTTAGATGACGTCACGGCGCTCTGATTGGTCCGTAGCGGTCGCGTGACCGCTACGCGACCAATCACAAAGCAGTGACGTCACCTAAGGTCTTTCAAGCGCTTGAAAGACCTTAGGTGACGTCACTGCTTTGTGATTGGTCGAGTAGCGGTCACACGACCGCTACGGACCAATCAGAGCACCGTGACGTCATCTAAGGCCCTTCAAGCACGCATTCTTAGGTACAACGGCTCCCGGTTACGGCGGTAAAGTCCAGGCTGCGTCGGAGGGTGAGTATATCCCTATTTTTTATTTTAATTCTTTCTTTTACACATTGATATGGATCCCAGGGCCTGAAGGAGAGTTTCCTCTCCTTCAGACCCTGGGAACCATACAGGATACCGTCCGATACTTGGTGTCCCTTTGACTTGTATTGGTATTGGGTATCGGTATCGGATTAGATCCGATACTTTGCCGGTATCGGCCGATACTTTCCGATACCGATACTTTCAAGTATCGGACGGTATCGCTCAACACTAGCTGTAACACATTCAGCTATCAATGGTTTGATCTGAGTGTGCACTGCAATTTTTTACATTTACACATAGAAATAACAGGGTATTCGTATAAGCACACAGCAAAGAATAGCAACAGCAGAAAGCTGGATTAGCAGAACGGCTCTGAAAGCTGCATTCTGGTGATTTTGCAAGATTTATAACAGAATTCCTCTTCCGAAGATAAGTATTGTGACTAAATAACTTGGCAGCGAATGTAGGCTTGAGACACCATTTCTTGACTGTATCTATGTACCAGTACTCACATAAAGAGATTTCATCAGATAGCTTGACTCGACTGATGGAGACACGTTTGAATGTTCCAAAAGAAGGGTTTTTTTCAAGCTGAATTTTTGTAGTTATTCGCAATTACAGTAGGTAATAAGAACTATTCTGAACCAGAGCTGCAAAAGACATGAGCTTCTTAACATGGCTGACATACACTGGATGAGGAAGAAGAGAGAGGTTGCTGAAATCAGAGCTACATCAGAGATACAGGGAGAGAGAAGGACAAGCTTATAAAAGGGGAAACCTTATTGCATAACAATGACACAGCAGCAATATAGTGACAATACAATACTGTGTGATTCCCAAGTCATAAGACATGACAATGAGAAGGGGAGAGGTGAGTAGAAACTAATGGGCTGGGGAGAGCTGACTGGGATCTTAAGAGTTAATCTTTCTCTTTCAATAGAACTACTATGTACTTTTAGCCTGGTTCTGGGCAGGCACAAGAGGCCAAACTCTATGGAAACCAGCTGTACTCTATAAAAGATAAAATCTCTCAATACAGGACAAGAAATAGAAAAGACAAGTCTATTGCAAACTTGCTTGTTTTCATGCAGTCTGACTAAAGCAATGTAGGAACTTGAGAATTCCCAATTATTGCTGTTCGACTGGCTTCATACATCATCAAGAATCTGGTGATATTGCAGGTTATAGCACAACCAACTTAAATTTTTTTGCAAGGGGAATGTAATATACAGGAGCGGACTGGGCCGGGGGGCCCACTGAGGATCTTGGGCCCCCTGAGGAAGCCATCGCGAAAAGGGCAGAGGGGCGCATGTCACACTCACATTCATCAATATGGGTAAGGACCTATAGTGATATGATTTGCTTCACTACCATTGGGACTGAATTGATTTAAATGGTCACTGACATTATTATTATACATTCATATAGCGCCATCAGCATGTGGGCTGGGGAAAGTGAGCAGCCATTGACATTGATGAATAGATCTCATGGAGGGCACAGTGAGATGGGGAAAAAGATGATGAATTTTGTTTTGTCCATGTTCAGTTTTAGAAAGTGAGCAGAAAAGAAAGCTGAAATAGCAGACAGACATTGTGGGATTTTGGTCAGTAAGGACGTGAGGTCCTTATGGAAGCTATGGCAATTTAAGTACCGTTTGGTGGTGATTATGAATCTGCCATTATATAAATGACTTGTGATATAATTATTGGCATTATCACTATATTGAAACCTCATTAAATATTATGGTTCAATGTGTTTTCCTGTATTTGTGTATGTGTATGTGGGGTGACACCAGTATTTGGTGCACCCTCTTTGACCGGATTTAAACATCTCTGTACTGTACACCCCAGGTAGCCGGTTGCAGCAGTGATGTTGCCTTCCCTTCGGGGAGGGTGATGTCACGCTTGGAGACAAGGGAGATTCTTTCTATCAGGTAAGGCACTCCCATTCAACACATCTGAATCTAGACTAGGAGGGGGAGCTCAGGACCCAGATTCAGGGGAGCTTCTTTAGACTTTATGTATCCTGGTCTGGAGGAGGAGTCAGCCAGTTGTAGAGGAGTGAGGAGAGAAGGACGTCTGGAGGAGACGTAGAGGCCCAGCAGCCACGAGGGAGCTGCAGCCTCTGGAAAGAGAGATACGAGAGGAGTTGAATTGTGAAGGAGCTTAGAGGGAAGAAGCACAGTGGAGGAAAGAGCTCAGGAGGGGAACAGCGGAAGGACACCCTCAGAGCCAGAGCGCAGAAGCCAGGTACGGGAGCCTGAGGTCGTGTTGTTCTCCAGGATGCGCGACAGAACCAGAGGGCATATTACTATATGTCAATTACCTGTAACAAGTCTCAGGTGAAGCAGTGACCTTAAGAGCCGGGTCATCTAAGAGATCCTATAAACAGGCTCAAACTGCCTATCGTACAGACATCTGTCTTAGGACAGGAGAGAGGGGACCCTGTCAGCAAGCTTTAAGCTGCAGGGACCTCACCATCTGGCGCAAGTAGAAAAGGCTTATGGACCTCACCTGAAGTGGGATCCCTTATTGCCTCCAAGCTGGCCAGACTACAGCTACCCTACACCTGGTACCCTGGACTGAGGACTGCTACCATCAGTAAACCAGGTAAAAGACTGCAAACTCTGTGTCCTCCACTTATTCGCCGGCATACACCATCTTTGCCACACACCTTGGGAGCCCTGGGGAGCCTGCTTCACCTGTGGGAAGCATTACCATCTTGCTGCAACAACATCACCCCAGAGGACCCCTGTAAGCTGCGTCTGTCCCTACTGACAGAATACCACAGGTAGCGTCACAAACAATAGACATTACAAATCCCTTTAAAGACCTTTCCCTTTAATTGGGTGCCCAGGGCCATGGATCGGGTCTCAGCCACCGTGACATCCCCTTTAAGACCGTACCCAGTACCGAGTACCCCACTGCCCTGGCGGTGCATTCCATATGCTTGCAATGTCTTTTATGTATTTGATTTGGGTTAAAGATTTATGTGCTCTAAGTTCTTATGTTCTCATGTTCAGAGGGAGCTCCACAAGGCTATAGCCCACACTAGTCTGGGTATACCACCTTAAGGGCTCCGACTCACTTGTGCGAAACTCGGATGAGTCTTGCATGTTAATACCCGGCGCTGCACCCAGCACTCAGATCGGAGCGTGCGACCGCATAGGAATAAATGCAGCCGCACCCTCCGCTCCTCTGTGCCAGGTGCAGTGCCGGGTATTGCCGTGCGACACTCATCTGAGTTTCGCGCAAGTGAGTATGAGCCCTAAGGCTATTTCTTTTTGATTATGGTTTCTGTGCTTGAGAGCTTGAGATTTTGTATCTTACTTTTTGTGCCTAAATACCTGTCTGACTTTGGGGATTTGTTCTTGAAGCAGGGAAGCCAAGGACTTCCTCCTCATCATCCTTATGACAGCGCCATTAATCTTGTCCCTGGGGCCGAGCTGCCAAAAAGCAAACTATATAATATCTCTGGTCCAGAGAGGCGAGCCATGAAGGACTATATCGTGGAGAGTTTGGCAAAGGGTCATATCAGACATCCTCATCCTCCATTGCTAATACATTTTTATTTGTAAGGAAGAAAGATGGGGCGTTGTGCCCCTGCCTAGATTTCCACAAACTTAATCTGATCACGGTCCGGGATCCATATCAGCTCCCTCTAATCCCGGACATCTTTAATCAGATTGTAGGAGCAAAATTATTTTCAAAACTAGATGTCATGGGGGCGTATAATCTCATTCGTATTAAAGAGGGGGATGAGTGGAAAACAGCTTTCTGAGAGAGACTATGAGAACCTTGTGATGCCATTTGAGTTGACGATTGTTCCTGCCATCTTTGAGCACTTTGTAAATTACATCTTTAGTTACTTCATAGGTGGATTTGTGGTAATCTATCTTGATGACATATTACTCTATTCATCTGAACTTGAGTCACATAAAGTACATGTCAGGCAGGTCTTACAGATACTCTGAGACAAATTATTTGTCAAACCAGAGAAATGTATGTTCTTGGTTGAGGAGATCCCTTTTCTAGGATATGTTTTATCGTCCACTGGTTTTCGCATGCATACGGTGAAAGTCCTGGCGGTACTGGATTGGGATTGTCCTGAGGATTTAGTGGCATTCCAAAGGTTTTTGGTTTTCGCCAACTACTACCGTAAGTTCATCAAAAACTTTTTTTTTCAGTAGTAGCCAAACCTCTGATGGTTATGACCAGTGTTACACCCGGTCCAGTCCCTGTACCTAAGCAGGGTCACCATGGGGACTCCCACTATGTGCCGGCTCCACGCTGTCCTGACACAGCCTCTGCTTCCCCTTCCTCCTCTGCTTCCTGGCATGCAGCCAGCAGGTTCTTGGGCTGTGTGCTTAGGTCGCGCGCATGCTTGCTCCCTGTCTCTTAAAAAGACAGCGCGCATTTTCCACTATTTCTAGCCCCTCCATCATAGGGAGGGTGCCGGAGCAACAAGTATCCTCTGTTGCTATCTTCCGGTTTCTGCTAGCATGTGCTTCTGTTTCTGAAGTTCTCTGCCAGTGCACCGCTTACACTGTTTGTCTCCACAGACTCTCTGCTACCCGTTACCTGGCTTTCCTGGATGACCTTCGATCTGCCTACTCCAGTTCCATCTCGTCCCGCCATTCAGTTACCCGTACCTCTGGACTACGTCAGTAGTCTCGTCACCACCGGTTAGCTCTACATCACCTGCTAACTCTGCTTGTCCATCTGTCCCGCTGCGTCAGCTACCACGAGTCCAGGGTCTACCTGGAGGTAGCACCTGTGTCCCCCAGGCATCCCATTCTGATGCTTTTTGAGGGGTCTTACCACGGGTGTCTGGGGCTCACGTAGTCATACTCCCTTCGGAGCCCCCCGGACCGTGGTCCCAAGGTTCCACGTTAAACTACAATAAAAACAAATGTGAACTTCACCATCTGTGCCTCCATTTCCATTGGTTACAACCAGGAAGGGGGCAGACTTTTCCAAGTGGTCCAGTCCGGCCAAGGTGGAATTCGATATCTTAAAGGAGTGTTTTTCATCTGCGCTGACCCTCATACAGCCTAACATCAATCTGCCTTTTATCGTCAAAGTTGACGCATCTGAGGTGGGGGTGGGGGCTGTGTGGTTGCAGGGTGCATCTCCTGATAAATTACATCCATGTGCATATTTTTGGAATAAACTGTCATCTGCAGAGAGAACTTATGACATTGGTAACAGGCAACTCTTGGCAATCAAGTGGGCTTTTGAAGAGTGGCGACATTTTCTGGAGGGAGCAGTTGACCTGGTTATGGTAATCACGGATCATAAGAATCTCATATCTTTATAATCTTCAAAATGTCTAACGCCTCATCAGGCATGATGGGCATTGTTCTTCACCAGGTTTAACTTTTTTGACACATATAAGCCGGGGATCAAGAACATTAACGTGGAAGCCTTATATCGTTGTTTTCCTGGGGGAGGAGATAATTGTGAACCGGTTCCTATACTAAAAAAATGGGTGGTTATGAAGTCTATATGCTCCGATCTTGAAAAAGAGGTCATTGACGCTCCGGGAAACACCTCTGCTGCTTGTCCATTAGGTAAACTATTTGTGTCTTTAAATCTCATCTGAGAGTCCTTAGTGAACATCATGACTCGGTCTTAACTGGATATCCTGGTACTAAAGCCACCACTGATCTTCTTACTCAGCCTTTTTGATGGTCAGGGGTACATCAGGATATCCGGGAGTATGAAGCCTCCTGCAGTGTCAGTGCGCATTCTAAAACCTCTCATACTCATTTATCAGTTGATTTTATCACTGATCTACCCGTGTCAGCGGGGAATACTGTAATTTTGGTGGTGGACAGATTCAGAAAAATGTCTCATTTTATTTTTCTACTGGCTTCACCTAACGCCAAGACCATGGCACAAATTTTCATCAGAGAAATTGTAAAGTTACATGGGAACCCTACTGATATTGCACCCATTTTGGGATACATCTTTTGTTCTCTTCAGCATTTCACCCGCAGTTTAATGGGCAATCTGAATGGGTTAATCAGAATCTGGAGACTTATCTCAGGTGTATTGTGTCTGAGAATCAGGAGGATTGAGTTACTTACTTAACGCTTAAAACTGAGTTTTTTCTATGTTAGCTGTTTTTTGATATTAGTAGTAGGACCCGCAATATTATGAGGACCCTTGATGTTGGGTTGCGGGCTTACTTTATTTTGCCCAAAATATTAAACCAATACCTCATATAGTGTATGTGTTTATCATATGCATACATTTTTTTGCACTATATCATATCCTTTTTTGCAGGATGTGGCCAGGCCTCTTTATGTTGGTTAGGTTTTTCTGGGGCGTCTGTCACTGTGTGCTGCATATTATAGTGCTGGGCAGCCCGCCTGTTAAAACAAGGGGCGTCATTAATAGATTGCATACCAGACACTGCGCACCACACTTATCAGTGTGACTGGCGTCCTATGTGAGTTATATCAATGTGCATTTTTTCTACTAGGCAGCCAACCCCTGCAATGTTTGGAGGGTGGGGGTGGTTGTTTTTATCAAGTAGTTTGCACCTGTGCCGTTCCTAGCCTTTATCAGTGGAGGCCTGCTGCATCCTGCTAAGTGTGCATTTGTCATCAGACAGGGTTTTGGGAAGGCCGTATCTCATTGTATGTATTTTTTCTGAGTTTTTTCTATGTTAGCTGAGTGTAATAATTACCTTACTTCTCCTACTTTAGTTTAGTCCCATGCCCGATGCATACCTCTGTTACATGTGAGTATATATTTGCATGTTTGGTATTTTCCGCTACCCCTGTTCTTATTACCTTGTTAGTCTGGTTGTTGTACTACGGTGCACTACTACTCCCCTCTCCCCTGGGTGGGGGAAGGGTACAGACTGATGGTGGATTCAAGAGCTAAGGCAGGGTACATGGCCTCGGCATCTTCATCTTCAGAAGTAACCCAGCGAAAAAGGTGGGCTAGGGTGCCTCCTAGCGTTAGGGATTTAGCTCAGCGATGGAGTCTTGCATGGTGAGCATGCATACAGGCCATGGAGGTTGAGTTCATTACTTATTGTTTTCTTTGAAACAATTACCTGCTAATTCCAGGTCTTTCTGTATTTCTTCACAGGTAGTCCTTGGCTCTTGGAGAACTCTTCTGATAATTCTTTTCATTCTTCTGTCTGAAATCTTGCAGCAAGCACCTGGTTGTGGCTGGTTATTGGTGAAATGATGTTCTTTCCACTTACGGATTATGACCCCCAACAGTGCTCACTGAAACCTCCAGTACTTTAGAAAATCTTAAGTAACCAATACCATCAGGTATATTTTGCAACAATAAGGTTTTGCAACAATAGGACTTGAGACAGTTCACTGGTTTTACCCCTCATGAGCTGTTTCTTGTGTGGCACCTTGTTAATGAAACACCTTTTCATAGGCCATCAGTTGAACCAGCTGATATTTTGGCAGGATTGATTTCAAATTATTAATGGTTAATGGTTTTTAGCTGATGTCATGACTTTCCATTGCTTTTTGCACCACTCTTTGTGCATGTGTTCAATATTTTTTCCCTGTGTCATGTCTCAATATTATAAATAACTTAATTTATGGACATCTATGGCTTTATTTATTTTCCTTCGTGCATTGGATGAGTTGTTGCCGACATGTGGTGAAAATTTCATGTCAATAAACCTATAGAAATATATTTACTTAGAAAACATGTTCAAATATTTATTTTACCCATTGTATACACATGCACACACTCAAATATTTACAGTTGAAACCAGAAGTTTACATACACCATACACTATATAAAAAGATACATATGCATGATTTTCTCATATCTGACAATATCTTTCCCATTTAAGGCTAATTAGGATTTCCATAATTATTATTTGCCAAATGCCAGAATATTGAGAGAGAGACTGTTTTAAGGCATTTTTATTAATTACTGCAAAGTCAAAAGTTTACATCCATTTCATTAGTATTTGGTACCATTGCCCTTAAACTGAATGACTTGGGTCAAATTTTGGGATATTCTTCCACAATCTTCTCCCAATAGTTTGTCGGAATTTGGGCCCATTCCTGACAATACTAATGTAACTGATCCAAGTTTGTATGTCGCCTTGCTCGCCCTGCCTTTTCAGCTTTGCCCATAAATTTTCAATAGGATTGAAATCAAGGCTTTGCGATGGCCTCTCCAAAGCATTGACTTTGTTATCCTTAAGCGGCTTTGTTAACATTTTGGCATTATTCTTCAGGTCATTGTCCATTTCGAAAACCCATTTCCGCCCAAGCTTTAACATCCTGGCTGATGTCTTGAGTTGTTGCTTCAGTATTGCCACATAATCTTCTTTTCTCATGACACCATCTATTTTGTGAAGTGCAAAAGTCCCTCCTGCAGCAAAAAAAAACCCACAACATGATGCTGCCATCCCCATGTTTCACAGTTGGGATGGTGTTCTTAGGCTTCCAAGCTTCTCCATTTTTCCTCCAAACGTAACGATAGTCATAATGCCCAAAAAGTTAAATTTTAGTTTCATCAGACCACAGGACATGTCTCCAAAAATGAAGGACATTGTTCCTGTGTGCATTTGCAAACATTAATCTAGCTTTTTTTATGTTTCTTTTGGAGTAATGGCTTCTTCGTGGCAGAGTAGTCTTTCAGCCCATGTTAATACAGTACTAATTTCACTGTGGATATTGACACAATCTTACCAGCTTCTGCCATCATCTTCACAAGGTCTTTTTGTACTTGGGATGATATGCATATGTTGGACCAAAACACGTTCATCTCTGGGACACAGAACCCATCTTCTTCCTGAGCGGTACGATGGCTGGGCATTCCCATGTTGTTTGTATTTGCATATAATTGTTTGTACAGATAAATGAGGCCCCTATAGGTATCTTGAAATTGTACCCAAGGATAAGCCGGACTTGAGCAAGTCCAGGTATAGTAATCATGGTGTATGTAAACTTTTGACTTTGCAGTAAGTATTAAAAATTATTCTGGCATTTGGCAAATATTAATAATTAAGTTAATCCTAGTTGCCCTAAACAGGAAAGGAAATTCTGATTATGATATTGAGAAAAACATGCATATGTGTCTTTTAATGTAGTGTATGCAAACTTCTGGTTTCAAATGTGTGTATATATGTATATATATATATATATATATATATATATATATATATATATACTAGCTGTACTACCCGGCTTCGCCCGGGTTAATGACTGCTGTTAGCAAAATAGAATGTGTTAACAAAAATTTATTCTGCACACAAAAACCACAAAACAAATAGATAGAAATGTAATTATTAAAAGGCAAAAACTAAGCAAATAGAAGCATTTCACAACATATATTAGCTTTGTTATACTGAGAATGTCTTTGTTGCCTATATTAACCAATCAGAGCTCAGGTTAATTAACTGTAGCAAAATAGAAGCTGAGCTGTGATTGGTTGCTATTGGCAGCCTGATAAATCCCCAGCCAACAGGAAGCCCTCCCCCCTGGCAGTATATATTAGCTCACACATACACATAATAGACAGGTCATGTGACTGACAGCTGCCGTATTTCCTATATGGTACATTTGTTGCTCTTGTAGTTTGCTTATTAATCAGATTTTTATTTTTGAAGGACAATACCAGACTTGTGTGTGTTTTAGGGCGAGTTTTATGTGTCAAGTTGTGTGTGTTGAGTTGCGTGTGGCGACATGCATGTAGCGACTTTTGTGAGATGAGTTTTGTGTGGCGACATGCGTGTAGCAACATTTTGTGTGTTGAGTTGCATGTGACAGGTTAGTGTAGCAAGTTGTGTGCAGCAAGATTTGTGCATGGCGAGTTTTGCGCGTGGCGAGTTTTATGTGTGGTGCATTTTGAGTATGTGCAAGTTTTGTGTGAGGCAACTTTTGCATGTGGTGCAACTTTTGTACATGTGGCAATTTTTCTGTGTGTGCAAGTTTTGCATGAGGTGAGTTTTCCATGAGGTGAGTTTTGCACGTGTGGCGAGTTTTGCGTGAGCCTAGTTTTGCATATGGCGAGTTTTGCATGTAGCGAGTTTTGAGTGGTGACTTTTGTGTTTCGACTTTTATGTGGCGAGGTTGGTGTGTGTGTGTGGTGAAATGTGTGCTGAGGGTGGTATATGTGTTCAAGCACGTGGTAGTGTGTGGCGCATTTTGTGTTTGTGTTCATATCCCCGTGTGTGGTGAGTATCCCATGTCGGGGCCCCACCTTAGCAACTGTACGGTATATACTCTTTGTCGCCATCGCTCTCATTCTTTAAGTCCTCATTGTTCACATCTGGCAGCTGTCAATTTTCCTCCAACACTTTTCCCTTCACTTTTTCCCCATTATGTAGATAGGAGCAAAATTGTTTGGTGAATTGGAACGCGCGGGGTTAAAATTTCACCTCACAACATAGCCTATGACGCTCTCGGGGTCCAGACGTGTGACTGTGCAAAATTTTGTGGCTGTAGCTGCGACGGTACAGATGCCAATCCCGGACATACACACATACATACATACACACATTCAGCTTTATATATTAGATATACCTGTATGTAATCTCCTGTATATAGTATATACCTGTGTGTCATCTCACCTATATATAGTATATATCTGTGTGTCATCTCCTGTATATAGTATATACCTGTATGTCATCTCCTCCTATACATAGCATATACCTGTGTCATCTCCTCCTGTATATACTATATACCTGTAGGTAATCTGCTCCTGTATATAGTATATACCTGTGTGTCATCTCCTCCTGTATATAGTATATACCTGTATGTCATCTCCTCCTGTATGTAGTATGTACCTGTATGTCATCTCCTCCTCTATATAGTATATACCTGTGTGTCATCTCTCCTGTATATAGTATATATCTGTGTGTCATCTCCTCCTGTATATAGTATATACCTGTGTGTTATCTCCCCTGTAAATAGTATATACCTGTGTGTCATCTCCTGTATATAGTATATAGCTGTATGCCATCTCCTCCTGTATTAGCCCTCGTTCACACGTTATTTGGTCAGTATTTTTACCTCAGTATTTGTAAGCTAAAATGGCAGCCTGATAAATCCCCAGCCAACAGTAAGCCCACCCCCTGGCAGTATATATTAGCTCACACATACACATAATAGACTGGTCATGTGACTGACAGCTGCCGGATTCCTATATGGTACATTTGTTGCTCTTGTAGTTTGTCTGCTTATTAATCAGATTTTTATTTTTGAAGGATACCAGACTTGTGTGTGTTTTAGGGCGAGTTTCGTGTGTCAAGTTGTGTGTGTTGAGTTGCGTGTGGCGACATGCATGTAGGGACTTTTGTGAGATGAGTTTTGTGTGGCGACATGCGTGTAGCAACTTTTTGTGTGTCGAGTTGCATGTGACAGGTTAGTGTAGCAAGTTGTGTGCAGCAAGTTTTGCGCATGGCGAGTTTTGCGCGTGGCGAGTTTTATGTGTGGTGCCTTTTGAGTATGTGCAAGTTTTGTGTGAGGCAACTTTTGCATGTGTTGCAACTTTTGTGCATGTGGCAATTTTTCTGCGTGTGGCAATTTTTCTGCGTGTGCAAGTTTTGCGTGTGGCGAGTTTTGCACGTGTGGCGAGTTTTGCATGTGGAGAGTTTTGCGCGTGGCGAGTTTTGAGCGGCGACTTTTGTGTTTCTACTTTTATGTGGCGAGGTTGGTGTATGTGTGGTGAAATGTGCACTGAGGGTGGTATATGTGTTCGAGCACGTGGTAGTGTGTGGCGCATTTTGTGTGTGTGTTCATATCCCCGTGGTGGTGTGATTATCCCATGTTGGGGCCCCACCTTAGCAACTGTACAGTATATACTCTTTGGTGCCATCGCTGTCATTCTTTAAGTCCCCCTTGTTCACATCTGGCAGCTGTTAATTTGCCTCCAACACTTTTCCTTTCATTTTTTCCCCATTATGTAGATAGGGGCAAAATTGTTTGGTGACTTGGAAAGCGCGGGGTTAAAATTTCACCTCACAATATAGCTTTGACGCTCTCAGGGTCCAGACGTGTGACTGTGCAAAATTTTGTGCCTGTAGCTGCGACGCCTCCAACACTTTTCCTTTCACTTTTTCCCCATTATGTAGATAGGGGCAAAATTGTTTGGTGAATTGGAAAGCGCGGGGTTAAAATTTCACCTCACAACATAGCCTATGACGCTCTCGGGGTCCAGACGTGTGACTGTGCAAAATTTTGTGGCTGTAGCTGCTACGGTTCAGATGCCAATCCCGGACATACATACATACATACATACATACACACACACACACATTCAGCTTTATATATTAGATATATATATATATATATATACAGTGGTGGAAATCAAGTACTTGATCCTTTGCTGATTTTGTAAGTTTGCCCACTGACAAACACATGAACAGTCTATAAATTTAAGGGTAGATTAGTTTTAACATTGAGAGATAATTTGCATTTTGCAGTGAGAGATAAGTATTTGATCCCCTATCTACCATTAAGAGTTCTGGCTCCTACAGACCAGGTAGACACTCCTAATCAACTCATTACCTGCATTAAAGACTTACATAGTCACCTTTATAAAAAGACTCCTGTCCACAGACTCAATTACTCAGTCAGACTAACCTCTACAACATGGGAAAGACCAAAGCGCTTTATAAGGATGTCAGGGACAAGATCATAGACCTGCACAAAGCTGGAATGGGCTACAAAACCATAAGTAAGACACTGGATGAGAAGGAGACAACTGTTGGTGCAATAGTAAAAAAATGGAAGAAATGCAAAATGACTGTCAATCGACATCGATCTGGGGCACCATGCAAAATCTCACCTCGAGGGGTATACCTGATCATGAGGAAGGTGAGAGATCAGTCTAAAACTATGCAGGGGGACTTGTTAATGATCTCAAGGCAGCTGGCACCACAGTCACCAAGAAAATCATTGGTAACAAATTACACCGTAAAGGTTTAAAACACAGGTGGCATCACGAACATTCCTACATTAGACTTTATTCCCATTTTCATTAATCCCCCTTTTACTGGACGCCCAGGGCCACGGACCAGGTCACTGCCACCGTGACCACCCCTTAAGAACAGAACCGGCCCAGTACCAAGTACCCTATGGTCCTGGTGGGTGCTCCAGAGGCATGGTCTGACACTAGCTTAAATGTATGGCCAAGTAGGTAATACTTCAGTGTATTAATGGATCATTTGATAGCTAAGCTCTCTTTCTCAACAATGGCAGATTTTTTCTCACAGGAAGAGAGCTTATGACTCCATGACTACACAGCATGGCTCCAACCCGATTTCCGAAGCATTGGTCTTGACTGCAAATTCTTTATTGAAGGCCGGTGTGACCAGAACCGGCTGTTTACATAGGGCCAATTTCAGCTCCTGGAATGCGATCTGTGTTTCAGCAGTCCATTTGGCCATTGTCAATTTGGTGCCTTTAAAGAGATCTGTCAGTGGGGTGGCAATCATGGCGAAATTTTTGATAAGCCTTCGGTAATATCCCACAATACCAAGAAACTGCTTCTTGGAAAGCAGTTAGGGCCACTTCTAGATTGCCTTGACCATATTTTCTTGTAATTTATCCTCTACCAACAGTGTAGCCTATGTACTTGGCCTCTTCCTTCCCCATGGCACATATTTGAAATTTTTGGTAAACCCTGCCTTCCTCAGAGCATACAGAGTCACCTGTACTTTTGGTAGATGACTACCCCAGTCTGAGCTGAAGATCACTATGTCATCAAGGTAGGCTTTAGCATACTTCTTATGGGGAGCAAGGATCTGATCCTGGGCCCGCTGGAAGGATGCTGGGCCACCCTGTGGTCCGAAAGTCATTCTGGTATATTAAAAGCACTCATCAGGTATCAAGAAAGCCGCATTTTCCTTGGCACTCTGGGACATGGGAATTTGTCAGTAGCCCTCCATCAGGTCAAGGGTTGTAATCAAACCCTTTTTGGACATGTGCACTCCTACTCCTATCAGCCACAGGTGATTTTAAGTAATTAGCTAGTCCATTCCTGCCACATAAAGTGTAGGCTTTTTTGCCCAGGAGAGGTAACAGGGCCCCAACTTTGAAAGATGCCTTGATGTTGGCAGTTAAGCTCAGATATATTGGCCAATCTATGCGCTAAGTACCTTCTTTTTTACTGTTATTTTTCAAAGCAATTTTGCAGATTAAAATTTTATATATACATTATATAGCGTTTTTTCCTTTTTTCCCCATTTTCTATGGCAGTAATGCAGTTTCAATGTTCTAGAGCAGGGCCGGGCAAACTGCAGCCTGCAGGCCACATCTGGTCCTTTGCCTGTGCCTGTCCGGACCATGGACAGGCACTGGCAAACAGACTAGAACGAATGCTCCAGCAGTCACAGCTCTCAGGAGCATGCGGGCCAGTAGCAATGCAGCATGTAGTGAGGAGTCTGAGGAGGGCAGAGAGGAGGCAGAATGGCCATAGTGCAGCAGAAAGATTCAGTGGTGGGAAGGCAGAGTGGAGGGTGGAGCGGACATGGGGCAGCCAGCATAAGGATTCAGATGGGGTAGAGCTGCCATGATGCAGCCAGCATAAGGATTCAGAGGGGGTAGAGATGATGCGGAGTGGATGGCGGAGAGGACATGGTGTACCCAGCATAAGGATTCAGAGGGAGGCGGAGCGGAGGGCAGAGCGGCCATGGTGCAACCAGCAACCAGCATAAGGATTCAGAGGGAGCGGAGAAGAGGCGGAGCAGAGGGTGGAGCTTTCAAGGTCCTAAAAATTGCTGTGTGCATCTGAATTGCATAGAGATACATAGAGACGCAGGTCAGATGACCACAGCACGCTGATCTTGACTTTCTCAGAGTCCTGACTTGTCACAGTGAGCACACCAGCCTCAGTACACCCCCACTACACAAATCTGTAGTCTTATTAAAGGCATGTCCCAGGTAAGAATAGAGAAAGATATTGTGCTTCATACACATGTGACATGTAGAATGCCCGGATCCACATGTGCATGAGGCCCTATATCTTTTATTACAAGTTAAAGGGGCTGTCCAGAGGGGGTTACAGAGTAAGGCTGCCATCACACTAGCAGTATTTGGTCAGTATTTTACATCAGTATTTGTAAGCCAAAACCAGGAGTGGGACAATCAGAGGAAAAGTATAATAGAAACATATGCTCCACTTCTGCATTTATCACCCACTCCTGGTTTTGGCTTACAAATACTGATGTAAAATACTGACCAAATACTGCTGGTGTGACGGCAGTCTAACCTTGTAGTCACTCTGTGTGATACAAAATTCTACATGTGAATCCTCAAATAGCGCTCCAGGAGCAACCAGGCAGTTGTGTGACCGCAAGCATGTGATTTGCGTATTCCCGGTCACATTCCGGCTAGATGGGCACAGCTTCGCTTAATGCAAGTTTACTGAGCAAAGCCAGACATGTCTAGCCAAAATGTGTTCGGAGGTATGCAAATCACGTACTTGCGGTCACTCAACTGCCTGCTCACAGAGAATTCTGACATTGCATACACTGCACACTGTGAGGATTTACAAATCTGCCGTTACTTAGAGAAACTGCAGGCTTGATCCCCAAGCCTGGACAACGCCTTTAAATAAGGCACATGTATAGAAATTACATTTATAATGTGTAAACACTATTAACTTGCAGATAAAGGTTTAATCTGCAGGTTAATAGTGTTCTACAGCTGTGCAGCCACATTGAGAGCTCAGCTATGGGAAGAAATGAACTTGAATCCTCCCGGCAGCCTCAGGCTGAGACACGGCTACAGTCACCGTTCAGTACATGGTAAGCGGCGGCTGTAAGCATGTACCAAAACTTTGACAGCTTGCTATGCAGTGCATCAGTACACACCTGGCTGTACTGCTTACATCTGCCGCTCACCATGTACTGAGCAGTGATTGAAGCCATATCTCTGACTGAATGTCAAATGCTGCCAGTAGGAATAAAGCTAATTTCTTCCCGGTTGCTGGGCTGTCATTGTGCAGCGCCCCAGAGTCCTGGTCGTTGCAGTACTGACGCTCCGCCACTAAGGGGAGTGATGGTACGTCTGATGGCACTAAAGGAGTTCACCTGACCAGTCACACATTACACTTCACACTCTGGCCACCAGGGGGAGCAAAGAGTTCTATGTATTAGGCCACTCCTCACAATCTGGTAAAACTGGGGGTTGGATAGGAAGTGAGAGAGAAGCTGACTGGGTTTTGCCCAGGCAACACTTAGTGAGAGAAGAGGTTGCTTGGGAAGATTCAGGGGGGTCTCTGTCAGGGGTGGGATCCTGACAGTGGCCTAGCGAAAAGGACAGAACGTTACGGAGCCGCACCTGCACCTGTTGCGGTGGCATCTTAAGAAAGGACACGAAGCGAGGTTTATTGTGGAGAAGTGAGAAACGAGATCACAGCACAAAGGAGAATAGAACCAGTAGGAGTCGTGCCTTAAGATCGTGGCAACATCCTACTGAGGCGCGTAGCCGGTGGCCGGAACGCCGAGGAAGTATTGGGCTCCAAACATTACTTCAAACAGCAGCAGAACAGTTAACTCTAGGTTGGCTGTCTCACCTAAATCACCTAAGCAGACAACGGAGGCAATTGTGGGAGAGGGGCGTCTCTAGGGTCCCAGAATAACTCCAGGCCTACCCCGTCATACGGGTGCATCCTAGCCATATCATCTGGGGGACAGAGAGAGAAAGAACATCAGAAACAGACACAAAAGTTGTGAGGACTATCCCGTGGTGCTCAGCAGGGAGGTACTACAACACACAGGCGCTAGAAGGTAGGCACTGATTTCCACCTGCAAAGGGAACTCTGGATGTGCCTTCGGACCGGCCGGTCTCAGCCAGCCCTGTTAGCAGTGCTCTGGATTGCGGATCCTGAAGCCTTCAGTAAAGAGGTAAAGAGACTGCAACCCTGTGTCCTCGTTATTCATCGCACCTTGCACCACACACCATCATCACACCTTTCATTGGACGCCCCTTAGCAGGGTCACAGACCGGGTCTAGCCACCGTGACAACCCCAGGACCGAGACAGAGAGGCCCGGTACCGAGTGCCCTGCGGCCCTGCGTCTGGGGGCGCTCCAACTGTAGCAGCTGAAAAGCTTTCTAAGGGTACATGCAGACAATCAGTAATAGCTGTGAGTTTGACGTTGTGTACTTGTGCAGCATCAAAACTGCAGCGGCCAGATGTTACAGCATAGTGGATGGGATTTCAAGAAATCCCACATGCACTATACGTCCACAGACACCCGTGGATCACACGCTGACACTGACATGTGGCGTGTCGTTCAAGACCGCTAAATGTCAATTTTTCTCGAGCCTCCATAACGGAAATTACATCAATAGAATGTATTGGACGTGGTGAATCCACATGGCTGAGTGACCACATACGGATTCACCTGCATTCAATAGACCGCAGTGCTTTGGACTCAGCATCCAAAGTGCTTAAAAGTCCGGATCATGGGCACATAGCCTAAAGCTATTACCTGCACATTAACCACATACCTGCAGGTAAATAGCATTATCTGGCATAACAGGTTCCCTTAATCATTTTAGGATCCTAGTTAAAATGCAAATAATTAATACTCCCCTCCAGCAGCAATAGATTAATGAGGAGAACACTTATCTTGAGGATACTCAGAGATGTAACACAGAAGTCCTCCAACAGCGCCACAAAGAAAGATACCTTCAAGCCTCAACAGGGGGAAATGGAAATATCATTGGAAACTCCCAGCAGCAGGCTGAGAATCTATAAACACCCAGGTCCAGGTATGTCAATTAGAGCCGGAGAAAAGTTGCCACTGGGTCAAAGCGTCAGAAGGGTTAAGGTGTCTACAAAGCCAAATACAGAGACCTTCTGCAGCTAGATGCAGTGTGACTGATTGCAGCTTCTGACATACCCAATAAAATGAACGAACCAGCCTGGGGACATTCACCTCTGATGCCGAGACCCACATCCTTTCCTCTGGACAGTTTTATAAGTGGTAAAGTCTATATTATCACACGGTGATTCAAACAGGTGCAGAGAGAAACTCAAGTCCACAACACTTGGTGCAAATACCAAATGCAGCTCAGCAGTCTATAGGAAACTTCAGAGGAAAATGCAATCACGCAGAAAGTCTATGAAGTCTATGAAGCACAATTATTCTTGAGGATACTTGACACGAATAAATCCTTGTCTTAGTCCAAACACAGATAGATAAGTTTATAAGGCAGTTCAAATAATATCTTAGCTCAACCAGGGAGGCCTGGTTAATAGTCTCAGGATTTTGCAGAGCAGCAAACAGCTTCACAGGAGCAGGTATATAGCCAGGGAGTAATCAGAGGTCAGGAGCTGGATGCAAGGCAGAATACTCTAGCACAGACTACAGGCTGGGGTGGAGTTTTATAGCAGGAAGACACAGTGCACATGAGACCAAAGACGCCATCTTGGAAAAGGGCAGTAATGCACAAAAGGTAATAAAAAATGTTCAGAGGCCTGACATTACTCCCTCCTTAGACGCGGCCTCAGGACGATCCTGGACCCGGTTTCTCAGGGAATCTCTGATGAAAACGAGAAATCTTCTGTTGGGCATTGATGTTTTCCACAGGTTCCCAAGAGTCTTCCTCAGGGGGATATCCCTGCCATCTTATCAGATATTGGAGCCGATTCCTGATGTCATGATTAAGGGTGCTTAGTCACCAGAAACGCGTTGAGATTCTTACCCATATGGCTTGTGCTGAAGTCTGTATCCTCTATGCTTAAAAGTTTGTGAATAAATAAAACTCTTTTTTACGGATTCGGTGAAGCTGGACATTCTTTTCTTTTTTGGACTCTATACGCCTGAACACAGCGGGTCCGTGCTCCCGAGGATTGGTTTATGCATCACGGGTGAGCTGGTTTATATTCCTTCTTTAGTAAAGATACATGAAAAACTGGGTGTACCTTCATAGTCCTAGGCAGCTTCAGCCGGCAGGCCACAGAGCTCACAATACCGTTGATCTTGAAAGGGCCAATGAATTTCTGTTCAAGTTTTTGTGAAGGAACGTTTAACTTCAGATTCTTAGTTGCTAACCACACGGAATCTCCTACCTTGAACATGGGTGCAGGTTTACGGAATCTATCAGCCGATCTCTTATAACGTTCTTGAGCTGTGTTCAGGGATTCCTTCAAAACCTCCAGATTTTGTCTGATCACAGTCAGCCTTTCCTCCACTGCCGGAACCAGAGAATTAATTGGAGACCTAGGTAAAATACACGGATGACAACCCAGATTGGCAAAGAAAGGTGTAAATTTAGTGGAGGCGCTCTGAGAATTATTATATTAAAATTCGGCTAACGGCAGCAACTCCAACCAATCATCCTGGAGATGGCTGACGTGGCATCTTAGATATTGTTCCAGCATCTGGTTGGTACGCTCAGTCTGACCATTTGTCTGGGGATGGTAATCGGAAGAGAGGCAGACATTAATATTGAGTGCAGAGCAAAACCCCTTCCAGAATCTTGAAGTGAACTGTACTCCACGGTCAGAGATGATCTCATCCGGGACCCCATGCAACCGAAAGACATTCTGTATAACCAAGTTCACTGTATCTTTAGCTGAGGGGAGGCCGGTGCATGGAACAAAATGAGCAGCTTTAGTCAGGCGATCAACTACCACCATGATTGTATTCATGCCCCCCGATGTAGGCAGCTCCACAATAAAGTCCATTGATATAGACCCCCAAGGGCGGGACGGAACAGGTAATGGTTGTAGAAGACCCGTAGATGCCACATGAGGAGTCTTGTAATGGGCACATACCTCGCAAGAGAGAACATAGTCCTTGGTATCCTTTAGGCAAGTTGGCCACCAGAAGAATCAGCTCAGGAACTCTTGTGTCTTCTGTACCCCCCTGTGACCAGCCAACTTGGAGTCATGTACCAACTTGAGGATCTGCAGATGGACGACCTCAGGGACGTAGATACGTCGATCTGTGAACCACATGCCACCCTTAAAGACAAGATTAATATCCACAGGTGGGTTGGCCAGAAATACATCACCGTCATAGGCCTCCCTGCACTCCTTCCACAAGTCCTGATCGTGGATAACTCCAATGAAATTGGCATCAGATAGAATGGTCTTGGACGGGGCTCCAGGTACGGAATCCGCAGCATGGATTCGGGATAAAGCATCAGCCTTCCCATTACGAGAACCTGGACGGTACGAGATAACAAAGTTAAATTGATTTAAAAATAAGTTCCAATTAGCCTGACGAGGAGAAAGACATCTAGCGGATTTAAGGAACTCTAAATTGCGATGGTCAGTTAGCACTATGATCTGTTGTGCAGCTCCTTGCAGATGATGCCTCCATTCTTTGAAAGCCACAATGATAGCCAGCAATTCCTTGTCTCCCACGTCGTAATTCTTCTCTGCTGAGGTTAGTCTATGGGAAAAAAAAGCACAAGGATGTAGCAGACCCTTCTCTCCAGTTCTTTGGGAGAGAATAGCCCCCAAAGCATTATCAGAAGCGTCCATCTCCACAATGAATGAAAGTGTTGGATCTGGGTGTATCAACAGCGGTGCTGATGTGAAACAGATCTTAAGCCGATCAAAAGTTTCTTGAGCCTGTGATGACCAGTTAAAGGGCTTTTCCTTCTTTGTCAAGGAAGTAATGGGACGGACAATATCAGAAAAATTTCGAATAAAGCGTCTGTAGAAATTTGCAAAACCAATAAAACGTTGGACCTCCTTAACGTTCTTGGGTACCGGTCAGTCAAGGATAGCCTGAATCTTACCAGATTCCATGTTCAGCCCCTGGGGAGAGATGATATAACCAAAGAACTGTATCTCAAAACGATGGAACTCGCATTTCTCTGGCTTAATATACAGATGGTTCTCTTTCAGACGTCTTAAAACAGTTTTGACATGCTCTTCATGTTCCTGTGTAAACATATGACCCAAACCCATCTCACCAAGCCAAGGGATGGGCTACACTCCAATCAACTGTTGAACATAAAGATCCATAGAGCAACTATTAAGGTGCATATTGAATCAAGAAGTGTTAGGCTTTTAAAACGTTATAACTTTATTAATATACAAAAACTACACACAATAAAACACAAAGTAAAACAATGCCTCATCAACTTGAAAAAAAAATTTTTGAAATTTTTTTTTTAAATATTATGGCAGAAAAAGGCAGAAAAATGCAGAAAAATTCAAAGGCTAGCAGGAGCAAACGGTAATAATGAAATTTCTATAGTTAAATTTAATCTGACCCAATAGTTCAATATAGTATGGTTACATAGTTGGGTAAATTAAATTTCAAAAAATTTTTTTTCAAGTTGATGAGGCATTGTTTTACTTTGTGTTTTATTGTGTGTAGTTTTTGTATATTAATAAAGTTATAATGTTTTAAAAGCCTAACACTTCTTGATTCAATATGCATCTTCATGTTCCTGTAGAGAGTCAGAAAAGATAAGTATATCATCCAAATAGATCACCACAAACTGGTCCAACAAATCTCTGAAAATGTCATTAGCAAGGTGTTGAAACGTTGCAGGGGCGTTACAAAGCCCGAAGGGCATCACAAGAGATTCAAAGTGTCCATACCGGCATCTGAATGCTGTCTTCCACTCATCCCCTGGACGAATACGCAACAAATTATAAGCCCCACGAAGATCCAGTTTAGAGAACACCTTAGCATGGCGGACTCTTTCCAGTAATTCGGGAATCAGAGGCAAAGGGTAACTGTTTCGTACGGTTACCTTATTGAGTTCCCAATAGTCAACACAGGGTCTCAGGGTCCCATCCTTCTTTTTAACAAAAAATATAGGTGCCCCTGCTGGTGAGGAAGAAGGACGTATGAAGCCTTTGGCCAGATTTTCATCAATATACTCCTTTAAGGCTTGAAGCTCAGGTGCCGCTAAAGGGTATACGTTACCAAAAGGAATAGCTGCCCCAGGAAGCAGCTCAATGGGACAGTCATAATGCCTGTGTGGAGGAAGCTGATCTGCATTCTTCTTGTCACAGATGTCATAGAACTCTTTATATGCTGGAGGTAAAGTAAATACCTGTATATGTGGTTCCGTAGCCGTGGACTCCGGGACAGCTTCTGTTAACGCTGAGTTGCTCCTTGTTGGAAAGGTAATCTCCTTGGTCTCCCAGTTGAGAATTGGGTTCTGAGAACGCAACCAAGGAATGCCTAAAATCACAGGAAAATGAGAAGAAATTAGCAAGAAATAAAGTTGCTCCTGATGATTAGGCTCCAACACAATTTCAAGGGGTAAGGTCTCCTGATCCACAGGCCCAGAGATTAAAGGTGACCCATCCACTGTTTTCATGGTAATTGGAGAGGCTCTTTGCTGAATTTCAATACCATGTTCCTTGGCAAATGCGATATCCATGAAATTGCCACCTGCACCAGAGTCAATCATAGCTGCACTGGAAATCCACTGTCCTGAACACAGGATCTTAATAGGAAGAGAACAGTGAGAGTTCTTTTCCTTCAGCTCCTTGGGGGGTGAAGTCATAGAAAGTGAATGGAATACAGCGTTTAAAGGCAGGCTACATTCAGAGATGTCAGATTCATCATCACAGTTGTCATACTCCCTTACTGCTGCTAGCACCTTGTTAGGCTGTCTAGGACACTTAGGACAATTGATCAAGAAGTGGTCAGACTGGCCGCAGTAGAAACATAGACTTTCACAAAGGCAATGCTCCCGGCGCTCATTGATCTCACGCCTCTGAACGGAATCAATTTGCATGGGCACCTCCTCCACCTCCCGAGAGGTTTTACCTGCAGGCTCTTTGGAAGGAAGAGAAAAGTTAGAAATACGGTTATAAGCAGCACATTTCTCCTGCCTATGCTCAGTAAGGCGAATTTCTATGCGCACACAATGCTGTATAAATGTCTCTAGCTCTTGGGGTGATTTAGAGCGAGCTAGTTCATCTTTTATAATACTAGACAGACCCCTTTTAAAAATAGGCAATTGTGCATAACTGTCCCAATTGGTATCTACCGCTAATCTCCTGAATTCAGTGGCATACTCAATAACAGAACGTTTAGCCTGGCGTAAAGACAACAAAGCAGATTCAGCGGTTGCACGGCGATTAGGGTCATCAAACATTAATGCCATAGCGGCCAAGAAATCATCCAAGTTATTTAACCGTGGGTCACGAGACTCAATCATCGGATTCACCCAGGCGAGCGCTCGTGAGGTCAGTAGCATTATTACACACAATACTTTGGATCTATCAGTAGGAAAACGGTCAGCATGCACATCAAAATATAGCATACATTGATTCACAAAGCCACGAAATTTGTCGCGATCACCATTAAATCTGAATGGGGGGCAACTTAGGTGGGCTAGCTGGTGGCGGTTGCCCAGAGCGTAAAGTCACTTGTGCAGCTATTTGCGTGCTTATGTCCTGAAAAGCCCATCCATACTGGGACTCTATGCCAGCAAGTTTGTTTTCCTGGACTGCCATGCAGTTGCTTAAGTCCTGCAAAGTTTGTCCAAACACTTGTTGATTGAGTTCAAAGCTTCCAAACTTCTTTTGCAGACCTTCCACATCTTTCTGCAGTGATCTAATTATGGAAAACACCTGCTCTAGTCTGCTTTCTGCAGTCATTGTTCCAGCAATCTCCTTTTTTTTTTTTTAGGCTAGAGTATCCTGTAATAATTATAGGGGATAACTCAGGAGACTCTTTGCATGGAACAAGACAACTACAGGACACAGTTTTATAAGTGGTAAAGTCTATATTATCACACGGTGATTCAAACAGGTGCAGAGAGAAACTCAAGTCCACAACACTTGGTGCAAATATCAAATGCAGCTCAGCAGTCTATAGGAAACTTCAGATGAAAATGCAATCACGCAGAAAGTCTATGAAGCACAATTATTCTTGAGGATAGATAAGCTTATAAGGCAGTTCAAATAATATCTTAGCTCAACCAGGGAGGCCTGGTTAATAGTCTCAGGTTTTTGCAGAGCAGCAAACAGCTTACATGTCCAGCAAATGCAGATGGAAGTAAATACGAGCAGCAGATGAAGGAGGATTACTGGAACTGGTGTATGCAGCAGGAACTCAGAGCAGAGTAGCAGGATCACCACACAGGTTCACAGGAGCAGGTATATAGCCAGGGAGTAATCAGAGGTCAGGAGCTGGATGCCAGGCAGAATACTCTAGCACAGACTGAAGGCTGGGGTGGAGTTTTATAGCAGGAAGTCACAGTGCACATGAGACCAAAGACGCCATCTTGGAAAAGGGCAGTAATGCACAAAAGGTAAAAAATGTTCAGAGTCCTGACACCTAGAGCCTTTTTGCATGTCAACCATACAGGGGATCGAATGGAGAGAAGCCAGTGGAGGCTTGAGGTACTTCCCTAATGAAGAAGAGCAGGAAGAGAAGCAGATAGTCCCAGTCTCGACCATCCTTCTTTATGACTTTCTTGAGCATAGCATTTAAGGTCTTTTTGAAGCGCTCCACTAGGCCGTCCATCTTCAGATGGTAGACGGAGGTTCACAGCTCGGTAATCTACACAGCTCTTTATCATCTTGCTCATGAAGGATGTCCCTTGGTCTGTCAAAATCACCTTTGGCAGGCCGATCCTGGAAAAAATATGTACAAGCTCTCGGGCTATACACTTGGTGAATGAGTTCTCCAGTGGTACCGCCTCTGGGTAATGGGTCATAAAGTCCATGACCAACAGGATGTATTGATGTGCTCGTGCAGTCTAAACTAGGGGACCTACTAAGTCCACCACAATTTTTTTTAAATAGGACCTCTATAATAGGTAACTGGACTAGTGGACTTTGGAACTGAGAAGAGGGAGGGGTTACCTGGCAGGTGGGGCAGGACCTACAATAATTTAGGATCTCCCGGTAACATCCAGGCAGTAGAATCTCCACATTATCCTCTCCTGAGTTTTTTCTACAACCCAATGTCCCCCAAAAACATGTAAATGGGCCTTATCTAAAACTATCTGCCGATCAGGAACTGGAACCAACAGCTGCTTCCTGATTTACCCACTGTTTAGTCACCCGATACAACTCCCCATAGAGTACAATGTGTGGGAACCTGGTGTCTGCCCCCGGTTATTAAGCAACCCCATTACAGAGAGTAACATTATCAAATGCCCCCTTTATGGTAAGGTACCTAATTTGACCAGTCCCAAAGATCTCTCCGGACATTCTCAACTCAGGGAGGTTGGTCTCCTTGGTCACCGTCTCATCCTCCTCACTGGCCAGTCCTTGACTACACCAACTTCATAGGTCTTGATACCACAGTTTGTTCCTATGGTTACTCTGGCCACAGGGTAGTCCTTGGCATCTTCATGTATACAGGGAACGCCCACAAATTTGTCAGGAATCAACTGATGGGGAAGTGTAACACTGATCAGGGTCACCAAACTTCCCAAGTCCAAAAGACCTAGTACCATTACCCCATTAACTGAAAGTGAGGGATAGTAAGGTGTTTTTCATCTGAGCCCTTACTGTTTTGGGAAACTGACTTGTTTATCTTTACGTTGGTATTTATTGTTGCGGTATTACATTAAAAGATTATATTCACTTGAGTAAGGTGTTCGAATATGTGTCGCCTTGTTTTCAAATGTTGGGGACTGTATACCTAATACTATTTTCTTTGTATAATCACTTCTGGTATAGGTTCGTCTGCTAGTATAGTATGTTTTTACTAACTGTGGGGTATTTGGATTAATTGTGGATTTATAAAAAAATAATAATAAATTCTCTGGCCGTTAATTACCCTGATAATATTGTTTTTTCCATAGATAGTGGTATTTTAGATCATTGGCTATTTTTTCGATCTCAATAAATTAACCTAATTAAGACTGTAATAGGGAACATTAGGGACAGCCATCGGTGAGCGGAGGCGCCACATTGCGTATAAGCTAGGGTGCCAACCTCCGCAGCTAGGAATGCATGTAAATCAGGGCATCTGCAGGGCAAGAGAGCTTATTCCACTTTAACTATATACCCCAATATTTATTGTATTTAATATTCGTTTCTTTTTTTGCTTTTTCTCTTTTTGACTAATTTAAGAATTGATCTAAATAAATGTTATGTTTTAGCGGTATTTTTCTGATAAGCCAATGTTTTGCTAACCCATCATTTGGTAAGCCCGAAGACATTGAAGCCCAGTTTAAACTGGTTTTGGGAGTAGCTAGCAGAATCAATGATCTACAGCCTTTGTGCAGATAACATACATATCTTTTTTTATAATGAAACGTACCCTTTTCTGTAAGTATGTATGGGTGAGACAGGCTTTGTATACAGACTGAGACTCCTGTGTATGCTGTTGCCTCCAAAAGCATCTTTTTCTAATTTGACAAGCGCCAGCAGATCAGAAGACCCACTCCTTGTGTCTCACACCAAATTAACTCTCCCTGAAAAGGAGTTTCCATGACAAAATCAAATCATAAAAAAGTGAGACTATAATTTACCAAAATGTATATTGATAAGCCACAAAGCTTCTTGGAGAATGATGTTTGGACAGATGAGAAAAAACTGGAGCATTTTGGCAATTCACAGCTGTATGTTCATAAACACAAAAATGAAACATACAACAAAAAGAACACTGTATCTACTATGAAACATGGTGGAGGCTTGGTAATATTTTTTCAGGCTGCTTTGCTGCATCTGGCAGTGGGTGTCTTGAGTGTGTGCAGGGTACAATGAAATCTCAAGACTATCAAGGCATTCTGTTGCAAATTGTGCTGCCCAGTATCAGAAAGCTTGGCTTGAGTCACAGATCATGAGTGCTCCAACAGGATAATGACTCAGGATAATGATCAAAGTATTGGACTAATCTGAAGAGGCTTCTAAGAGCCCTGATCTAAATCCTTTTGAAAATCTGTGGAAGGAGCAGAAACCTGCAGTCTGGAGAAGGCACAAACGTACCTGACACAACAGGAACACTTTACCCACGAGGGATGGAACAAAATGCCTGTGGACCGGTGCAGAAGTCATAGCAGTCGTTTGTTTGCACTGATTACATAAAAAGGTTTTGCAACAAAATATTAAGTTGATGGTACCATCGTTTTTGTCCAGGCCATTTTCATTAGTTTGCTTTTCAAAATTTTGCTGTTGAACCACAATTCAAAAGCAATGTCCAATTTTTCATTAGTTGTTAGGGCTAGCGGAATACACCAAATAATTAGAAAGATAGTGTAAGGTGCGTTCGCAGCCCAGGGTCCACCGTGCAGAGATGGAACCTGCTGCTAAATAATGACGGACTATAAGGCGGTATAATATGGATTCACACACGGGTTAACTTCACCCAGTGTGAGGGAAGCAAACCCTGTTGTGTCACAGGGTCACGGTACCGCACCAAGAACGCAAGCAAGGAGTCACAGAACTCTACCCCAAGACTCGGGATATAGTACAACTAGACCTCTTGCACTCGACAACGCAACAGAGGTGTCAGAGTAACAGAAATACTAATTAAGATGCACGGGAGTGCGTGCGGTGCTGCACTGGCGGACGCCACTAACCACCCAGACTTGGGTTAGGAAAGCACTGTGATAGCGCACGGCGCTGCATTGACGGTCACAGCAAATAGACGCTGTTTCTTGTGTTCTAGTGCTGATAATAGGTCGGGCGCTAGATAGCAATCATCCACCTTTCGCGAGCAGTTAAACACAAGGGAGGGGATAATTAAAGAGCGACTTTCTCTCATCAACACACACGTTCACAAGTGTACACTAGCGCATGGCCGAGCGGCCATGCGAACCTTTTATAGCGGCAGTACTACAAGACCTTCCAGATGGACCAATAGGAGCCGCAACAGGACCTGAGCATGTGACCCCCGACCTCCAATGGGAGGTCGTCCCGTGCACATGCTCAGTATGTGAAAAGCAGGACTTAGTTCCAGAAAGACCTGCTCACTGCTGATCATTGCTGGCTACAAGGACAGAGCCTGGAAGGGCAGAAGTAACCAGTCATCCAGTATCAGTCTGAGCTAGGCGCTGGGACCGACGTCTCCGCTGAGCAGACTCCACTGCCGCTGGAGAAGAATGGGAAACTGCAGCGGAGATGGTTTGAGATTCCCCCCTGTGCAGAGGTGGGAACTCGACACCTAACATTGATACTCAGTAAATTTAAATTGAAAGTTACTTTAGTCAGTTTCAATTTATTTCAGTGACCATTGTATTTTTTTAAAAAAATTTTAACAGAAGGGTACCAAAAATTTTGTCCACATCTGTGTTTATATATATTGGCTGAAGAACAAGCCATATTCAATATTCAGCGTAGCTATTTTTGTGTGCATGTGTGCAGCTAGTTAGTGTTCACAGCGGAACATGCCCAGTGGTGGAATAGCAATAAACATGTATTAATAATATACATTTATTATTAACATGTACCAAGAATAACAAAACACCAATGAAAGATGCATGCAAACGCGCCATTCCACAATAACACTGCTACTTTTATCAACAAGGATTTACATGGATCAAAAAGTAACATATAGCCTAATATTTATTTTGTAGATATGGAAATTTACATTACCCTCTTCGTGCTCATTTCACATTTATTAATCACATGTAAATATTCTAGCACTGGACTGTGCTTTATATAATTGCTGCTCTGCCCTTAGGCTGCTGTCTATATTATCATTAATAAAGCACATTACCAGGAGCTACTATACATTGTCACTATTATACTATATCGGTTAGTTAGAAGTGGAGTTCAGAATTCTCCTACTAAAGGTCATGCACTCAGGGGCAATTATAGCCTTTTAGCAATCTGAGGCGAAGTTTAAATTTACAATCCAAGATTCAAGATTGAATTTTAATTTGGTATGAAATTCCCAGATAACAATATAAAAGGTAACTGTGCAACCCCACAATAGTACCAGAAAACCGCTTCAGGCATAGCATTCTTGTAGAAAAAACAATATTGCCCTAAGAGTGTGTTGCCATGATGTCTTTCTCAGGCAGTCGAACCTAAAGATTTTTTTCAAGACAAAGATGCGTTTTTTTTTTCTCAAAGTGTCCTTTTTTGAACATTTCGTGAAAACTTTTTAGATTCTGGCAGCATTTTTACCATTTTTCCATTGTTTTGGGGGCGTTTTTTACTGCAATTTTCCATGCATTATCTTTTAACTTTCACAACAAACAACATTAGTGGTATTTGAAGCAAAATCACTTGCAAAAATGCTCAAAAAGACGTCTTGGCATTTTCTAGATGTCTCTTGAGCTTTTCTATTGACTTTTATTAGAAAGTATAGATTATTTTCTGAGCATATAACACCTGAAGAATGTCAACTCACTTCTTTTAACCACATTAATGAATGACATGCATAAATGTCATAAAGGGAATCTGTCACCCCAAAAATCGTATATGAGCTAAGGCCACCGGCATCAGGGGCTTATCTACAGCATTCTGTAATGCTGTAGATAAGCCCCTGATGTAACCTGAAAGGTAAGAAAAACAGGTTATATTATACTCACACAGGGGCGGTCCCGCTGTGGTCCGGGTCCGATGGGCGTCGCAGTCCAGGTCCGGTGCCTCCCATCTTCATACAATGACGTCCTCTTCTTGTCTTCCTACTGCGGCTCTGTTGAGGGCAGAACTAAGTACTGCAGTGCGCAGGCACCAGGAAAGGTCAGAGAGGCCCAGCCCCTGCGCACTGCAGTACTTTGCTCTGCCCTCCACTTGGCAGACAAAGTACAACTGCACCGGAGCCGCGGTGACCACTGTCCCTTTATGAGGTTATAACTCTGGAACGCTTCAACGGATCCAAGTGATTCTGACATTGTTTTCTCGTGACATTTTGTACTTCATGATAGTGGTAAAATTTCTTTGATATTACCTGCGTTTATTTGTGAAAAAATGGAAATTTGGCGAAAATTCTGAAAATTTCGCAATTTTCCAAATTTGAATTTTTATGCAATTAAATCACAGATATATGTCACACAAAATACTTAATAAGTAACATTTCCCACATGTCTACTTTACATCAGCACAATTGTGGAACCAAAATTTTTTTTTGTTAGGGAGTTATAAGGGTTAAAAGTTGACCAGCAATTTCTCATTTTTACAACACCATTTTTTTTTTAGGGACCACATCTCATTTGAAGTCATTTTGAGGGGTCTATATGATATAAAATACCCAAGTGTGACACCATTCTAAAAACTGCACCCCTCGAGGTGCTCAAAACCACATTCAAGAAGTTTATTAACCCTTCAGGTGTTTCACAGGAATTTTTGGAATGTTTAAATAAAAATGAACATTTAACTTTTTTTCACAAAAAATTTACTTCAGCTCCAATTTGTTTTATTTTACCAAGGGTAACTGGAGAAAATGGACCCCAAACGTTGTTGAACAATTTGTCCTGAGTACGCCGATACCCCATATGTGGGGGTAAACCACTGTTTGGGCGCATGGCAGAGCTCGGAAGGGAAGGAGCGCCGTTTGACTTTTCAATGCAAAATTGGCAGGAATTGAGATGGGACGCCATGTTGCGTTTGGAGAGCCACTGATGTGCCTAAACATTAAAACCCCCCACAAGTGACACCATTTTGGAAAGTAGACCCCCTAAGGAACTTATCTAGAGGTGTGGTGAGCACTTTGATCCACCAAGTGCTTCACAGAAGTTTATAATGCAGAACCGTAAAAATAAAAAATCTATTTTTTTCACAAAAATTATCTTTTCGCCCCCAATTTTTTATTTTCCCAAAAATAAGAGAAGAAATTGGACCCCAAAAGTTGTTGTCCAATTTGTCCTGAGTACGCTGATACCCCATATGTTGGGGTAAACCCCTGTGTGGGCACACGGGAGAGCTCGGAAGGGAAGGAGCACTGTTTTACTTTTTCAACGCAGAATTGGCTGGAATTGAGATCAGACGCCATGTCGCGTTTGGAGAGCCCCTGATGTGCCTAAACAGTGGAAACCCCCCAATTATAACTGAAACCTTAATGCAAACACACCCCTAACCCTAATCCCAACGGTAACCCTAACCACACCTCTAACCCAGACACACCCCTAACCCTAATCCCAACCCTATTCCCAACCGTAAATGTTATCCAAACCCTAACCCTAACTTAAGCCACAACCATAACTTTAGCCCCAACCCTAAATGTAGCCTTAACCCTAGCCCCAACCCTAACCCTAGCCCTAACCCTAGCCCTAATCCTAACCCTAGCCCCAACCCTAACCTTAGCCCTAACCCTAGCCCTAATCCTAGCCCTAATCCTAGCCCTAACCCTAACCCTAACCCTAGCCCTAACCCTAACCCTAACCCTAGCCCTAATGGGAAAATGGAAATAAATACGTTTTTTTAATTTTTAAATTTTTCCCTAACTAAGGGGGTGATGAAGGGGGGTTTGATTTACTTTTATAGCGGGTTTTTTAGCGGATTTTTATGATTGGCAGCCGTCACACACTGAAAGACGCTTTTTATTGCAAAAAATATTTTTTGCGTTACCACATTTTGAGAGCTATAATTTTTCCATATTTTGGTCCACAGAGTCATGTGAGGTCTTGTTTTTTGCGGGACGAGTTGACGTTTTTATTGGTAACATTTTCGGGCACGTGACATTTTTTGATCGCTTTTTATTCCGATTTTTGTGAGGCAGAATGACCAAAAACCAGCTATTCATGAATTTCTTTTGGGGGAGGCGTTTATACCGTTCCGCGTTTGGTAAAATTGATAAAGCAGTTTTATTCTTCGGGTCAGTACGATTACAGCGATATCTCATTTATATCATTTTTTTATGTTTTAGCGCTTTTATACGATAAAAACTCTTTTATAGAAAAAATAATTATTTTGGCATCACTTTATTCTGAGGACTATAACTTTTTTATTTTTTTGCTGATGATGCTGTATGGTGGCTCTTTTTTTGCGGGACAAAATGACGCTTTCAGCGGTACCATGGTTATTTATATCCGTCTTTATGATTGCGTTTTATTCCACTTTTTATTTGGCGGCATGATAATAAAGCGTTGTTTTTTTGCCTCATTTTTTTTTTTTTTCCTTACGGTGTTTACTGAAGGGGTTAACTAGTGGGACAGTTTTATAAGTTGGGTCGTTACGGACGCGGCGATACTAAATATGTGTACTTTTATTTATTTATTTATTTTATTTTTTCTTTTATTTAGATAAAGAAATGCATATGGGAATATTTTTTTTTTCTTTATTTAGGAATTTTTATTTTTTTTTACACATGTGGACATTTTTTTTTAAACTTTTTTACTTTGTCCCAGGGGGGACATCACAGATCGGTGATTTGACAGTTTGCACAGAACTCTGTCAGATCACCAATCTCACTTACAGCACTGCAGGCTTACCAAGCGCCTGCTCTGAGAAGGCACTCGGTAAGCCACCTCCCTCCCTGCAGCGAGGAAGGAGGTAGGAGACCCTCGGAGCAACGCGATCACATCGCGTTGCTGTGGGGGTCTCAGGGAAGCCCGCAGGGAGCCCCCTCCCTGCGCGATGCTTCCCTATACCGCCGGCACACCGCGATCATGTTTGATCGCGGTGTGCCGGGGGTTAATGTGCCGGGGACAGTCCGTGACCGCTCATGGCACATAGCGCCGGATGTCAGCTGCGATAAGCAGCTGACACCCCCCCGCGATCGGCCGCGCTCCCCCCGTGAGCGCGGCCGATCGCGCTGGACGTACTATTCCGTCCTTGGGAATTAGGACTCACCTCACATGGACGGAATAGTACGTCCAATGACAGAAAGGGGTTAACACACATTAAACACTCAATTCTGTCCTTGTTGCAATCCCTTTTATCTATTTTTTTGCAATCTCTTCACTTCACTGATTTGCCCTTTCTGTCCTTGTCCTTTTATTTATTTATTTATTTATTTATTTCAGCAGTCTCTATCTTTATTATTCCACCATGTTTATTTACATATATTTGAACAGCGGTGTTCAAAGTAATAGCAGTGTATTCAAAAACATGAGTTAATCACAAAGTCTTTATACTAGTTTTTATTTCCATTCATTGGGAACGTTGCACACGGTTTTCTAATTCAAAACATGAAGACAGATGTATATAATTTTTAAATACTTTACAGAATATAACAAAAAATTAACATTTGGCTGTTCCAAAAAATAGCAGTGTCTACATTTGTCTTTACAAACTCACAATATGTACTATTTTTTACAACGATTTAGCATTCCTGTGAGTCACTTACCTAATATTAAGTTGTATACCCACAGTTTTTTAGAACTCCTTCACATCTATTTTGACTAGAGTCTACTAACTTCTGGCACCTGTCTACTGTTATTCCAGCCCAGGATACTTGTACTACATCCCACAATTTTTTGGCATTTGTTGGCTTCCTCCAGTAGAAAATCTTTGGAGGAACTGGAACTCAGCGAGAGCCCCGAAACCTGAAAGATCTGGAGAACATCTGTATGGAGAAGTGGGCCAAAATCCCTGGCTCCAGTGTGTGCAAACTTGATCAAGAACTACAGGCAACATCTGACCTCTGTAATTGCAAACAAAGGTTTCTATACTAAATGTTAAGTTGTATTTCTATTGCATAAAATGCTTATTTCATGCAATAAAATTCAAATTAATTACGCAAAAATTATACAATGTGACTTTTTTTGTTGTTCATACTTTCCTGACCATCACATCACCTTTTCCTAACCATTTTTTGTCTTAATTCCCTTCCCCTTTATGGGCGTTATTCATTAGTGATCAGCCTTTTTAAACCCTGTTACTGTATTGTGCTTTTTTTTTGTTTTTATTAACCTTGAGAAAAGGACTGGTTCAGCACTGAGATGGGTTGGAATAATATAGAACCATTTTGGAAAATAAATAGCATCTCATTAACAGCAACGCATCATGTTCAAAGTCTCTTTTCCATGGATTTCTAAGATCAAGTATATAGTATCTTCTGAGTGGATAACACCTGAAGAATGGTAACTCACTTCTTTTAACCTGAAGAGAGGTTTAAAGATGATCAAATAACTGAACATATGAACAACAAGTAGGGAAGTAGTTTTTACATAGTAATGCATATGTTCATTCTTTTGAACATTTCTGAGAGATTTTTCTGAAAGTTTTCAGAGGGAAATCTACCGGAAATAGACATGAAGTACCCATGCCCTAATTATGCCAACCACAGCATCTGCTAACCATACCAGCCACCTCCTCTAATGTACTGATGAGGAGCTTAGACAAAATCCCAACAAATGGTTTAAAAAGAACTTTATATCAGCGGCACATATAACAAAGCTTATTATCATCACTCCACATGATGTACTTGATCATATGGCCCTGAAGATTCATAGAGACTACAGCTAGCACAGATATTTAAATATAGGCAAACTAAGTAAGCATATACCATTGGATCATTACCTGGGTCAAACCTTTACTCGCATAATTGCTCTATGAAGCAATGTTTTCTCTTTTTCTAAGTTTTTCATTGCTTTGCTTCCAGCCATCTTCTCATAACAGTGTCCCCATAATTGTGCCTACCATAGAATACTCATAACAATTCAATATTAGGGTTGAGCGAAACGGTTCGATCATTTTCAAAAGTCGCCGACTTTTGGCTAAGTCGGCGTCTCATGAAACCCGATCCGACCCCTGTGCTTGTCGGCCATGCGGTACGCGACTTTCGCGCCAAAGTCGCGTTTCAATGACGCGAAAAGCGCCATTTCTCAGCCAATGAAGGTGAACGCAGAGTGTGGGCAGCGTGATGACATAGATCCTGGTCCCCACCATCTTAGAGAAGGGCATTGCAGTGATTGGCTTGCTGTCTGCGGCGTCACAGGGGCTATAAAGGAGCGTTCCCGCCGACCGCCATCTCACTGCTGCTGATCTGAGCTTAGGGACAGGTTGCTGCCGCTTCGTCAGAAGCAGGGAGAGCGTTAGGCAGAGTCCACTAACCACCAAACCGCTTGTGCTGTAGCGATTTCCACTGTCCAACACCACCTTCGGTGTGCAGGAACAGTGGAAGCTATTTTTTTTTTTTTCCTCAGCGCTGTAGCTCATTGGGCTGCCCTAGAAGGCTCCGTGATAGCTGTATTGCTGTGTGTACGCCACTGTGGAAACCAACTGCTTTTTTCAAAGCACATATCCTCTTGTTCCTTTCTGCACAGCTATCTTTTTTGTTTGTCCACACTTTTTATTTAATTTGTGCATCAGTCCACTCCTATTGCTGCCTGCCATACCTGGCTTAGATTACTGCAGGGAGATAGTAATTGTAGGACAGTCCCTGTTTTTTTGTTTTTTTTTTTTTTTTTTGTGGGAGATTAAGATTGGCATTTCTGCTACAGTGCCATCCCTGTGTGTGCCATCTCTCACTGAGTGGGCCATAGAAAGCCTATTTATTTTTTCCGTGATTTGTGTTCTAAATTCTACCTCAACACAAAAACACTACATCAATCAGTGGTAGAAAAATATTGGCCTCAGTCAGGGCTTGTGTGCCACTGCTGTGTGTGCTATCTCTTATTCAGTGGGCTATAGAAAGCCTATTTATTTATTTATTTTTTTTCTTATTATTTGGTTTCTAAAGTCTCCCTGAAAAATAAATAAATAAATAAATAAACAGTGGGAGAGTAATATTGCCCTTTCAGCTTGTGTGCCAGTCTTGACTCCTGGGTGTGCCACCTCTCTCTCTAATTGTGGGCCATAGAAAGCCTTTTTTTTTTTTTTTTTTTAAATATTATTGGGTTTCTAAAGTCTCCCTTAAAAAACAAAAAATACATAAAAAAACAGTGGGAGAGTAATATTGCCCTTTCAGCTTGTGTGCCAGTCTTGACTCCTGGGTGTGCCACCTCTCTCTCTAATTGTGGGCCATAGAAAGCCTATTTATTTTATTTTTTTTTTTAATATTATTTGGTTTCTAAAGTCTCCCTTAAAAAACAAAAAATACATAAAAAAACAGTGGGAGAGTAATATTGCCCTTTCAGCTTGTGTGCCAGTCTTGACTCCTGGGTGTGCCACCTCTCTCTCTCATTCAGTGGGCCATAGAAAGGCTATTTATTTTTTTGGTTTTTTTAATATTATTTGGTTTCTAAAGTCTCCCTGAAAATAAAAAATAAAAAAATTAAAAAACAGTGGGAGAGTAATATTGCCCTTTCAGCTTGTGCGCCAGTCTTGACTCCTGGGTGTGCCACCTCTCTCTCTCTAATTGTGGGCCATAGAAAGCCTTTTTTTTTTGTTTTTTTTAAAATATTATTTGGTTTCTAAAGTCTCCCTTAAAAAACAAAAAATACATAAAAAAACAGTGGGAGAGTAATATTGCCCTTTCAGCTTGTGTGCCAGTCTTGACTCCTGGGTGTGCCACCTCTCTCTCTCATTCAGTGGGCCATAGAAAGGCTATTTATTTTTTTGGTTTTTTTAATATTATTTGGTTTCTAAAGTCTCCCTTAAAAAACAAAAAATACATAAAAAAACAGTGGGAGAGTAATATTGCCCTTTCAGCTTGTGTGCCAGTCTTGACTCCTGGGTGTGCCACCTCTCTCTCTCATTCAGTGGGCCATAGAAAGGCTATTTATTTTTTTTTTAAAATATTATTGGGTTTCTAAAGTCTCCCTTAAAAAACAAAAAATACATAAAAAAACAGTGGGAGAGTAATATTGCCCTTTCAGCTTGTGTGCCAGTCTTGACTCCTGGGTGTGCCACCTCTCTCTCTCATTCAGTGGGCCATAGAAAGCCTTTATTTTTTTTTTCCTTGATTTGTGTTCTAAAATCTACCTCAACACAAAAACACTACATCAATCAGTGGTAGAAAAATATTGGCCTCAGTCAGGGCTTGTGTGCCACTGCTGTGTGTGCTATCTCTTATTCAGTGGGCTATAGAAAGCCTATTTATTTATTTATTTTTTTTCTTATTATTTGGTTTCTAAAGTCTCCCTGAAAAAAAAATAAATAAATAAAAAAACAGTGGGAGAGTAATATTGCCCTTTCAGCTTGTGTGCCAGTCTTGACACCTGGGTGTGCCACCTCTCTCTCTAATTGTGGGCCATAGAAAGCCTTTTTTTTTTTTTTTTTTTAAATATTATTGGGTTTCTAAAGTCTCCCTTAAAAAACAAAAAATACATAAAAAAACAGTGGGAGAGTAATATTGCCCTTTCAGCTTGTGTGCCAGTCTTGACTCCTGGGTGTGCCACCTCTCTCTCTCATTCAGTGGGCCATAGAAAGGCTATTTATTTTTTTGGTTTTTTTAATATTATTTGGTTTCTAAAGTCTCCCTGAAAATAAAAAAAAAAAAAATTAAAAAACAGTGGGAGAGTAATATTGCCCTTTCAGCTTGTGCGCCAGTCTTGACTCCTGGGTGTGCCACCTCTCTCTCTCTAATTGTGGGCCATAGAAAGCCTTTTTTTTTTGTTTTTTTTTAAATATTATTTGGTTTCTAAAGTCTCCCTTAAAAAACAAAAAATACATAAAAAAACAGTGGGAGAGTAATATTGCCCTTTCAGCTTGTGTGCCAGTCTTGACTCCTGGGTGTGCCACCTCTCTCTCTCATTCAGTGGGCCATAGAAAGGCTATTTATTTTTTTGTTTTTTTTAATATTATTTGGTTTCTAAAGTCTCCCTTAAAAAACAAAAAATACATAAAAAACAGTGGGAGAGTAATATTGCCCTTTCGGCTTGTGTGCCAGTCTTGACTCCTGGGTGTGCCACCTCTCTCTCTCATTCAGTGGGCCATAGAAAGGCTATTTATTTTTTTTTTTAAATATTATTGGGTTTCTAAAGTCTCCCTTAAAAAACAAAAAATACATAAAAAAACAGTGGGAGAGTAATATTGCCCTTTCAGCTTGTGTGCCAGTCTTGACTCCTGGGTGTGCCACCTCTCTCTCTCATTCAGTGGGCCATAGAAAGGCTATTTATTTTTTTGGTTTTTTTAATATTATTTGGTTTCTAAAGTCTCCCTTAAAAAACAAAAAATACATAAAAAAACAGTGGGAGAGTAATATTGCCCTTTCAGCTTGTGTGCCAGTCTTGACTCCTGGGTGTGCCACCTCTCTCTCTCATTCAGTGGGCCATAGAAAGCCTTTATTTTTTTTTTCCTTGATTTGTGTTCTAAAATCTACCTCAACACAAAAACACTACATCAATCAGTGGTAGAAAAATATTGGCCTCAGTCAGGGCTTGTGTGCCACTGCTGTGTGTGCTATCTCTTATTCAGTGGGCTATAGAAAGCCTATTTATTTATTTATTTTTTTTCTTATTATTTGGTTTCTAAAGTCTCCCTGAAAAAAAAAAAAATAAATAAAAAAACAGTGGGAGAGTAATATTGCCCTTTCAGCTTGTGTGCCAGTCTTGACACCTGGGTGTGCCACCTCTCTCTCTAATTGTGGGCCATAGAAAGCCTTTTTTTTTTTTTTTTTTTAAATATTATTGGGTTTCTAAAGTCTCCCTTAAAAAACAAAAAATACATAAAAAAACAGTGGGAGAGTAATATTGCCCTTTCAGCTTGTGTGCCAGTCTTGACTCCTGGGTGTGCCACCTCTCTCTCTAATTGTGGGCCATAGAAAGCCTTTTTTTTTTTTTTTTTTTTATATTATTGGGTTTCTAAAGTCTCCCTTAAAAAACAAAAAATACATAAAAAAACAGTGAGAGAGTAATATTGCCCTTTCAGCTTGTGTGCCAGTCTTGACTCCTGGGTGTGCCACCTCTCTCTCATTCAGTGGGCCATAGAAAGCATTTATTTTTTTTTTTCCTTGATTTGTGTTCTAAAATCTACCTCAACACAAAAACACTACATCAATCAGTGGGAGAAAAATATTGGCCTCAGTCAGGGCTTGTGTGCCACTGCTGTGTGTGCTATCTCTCATTCAGTGGGCTATAGAAAGCCTATTTATTTATTTATTTTTTTTCTTATTATTTGGTTTCTAAAGTCTCCCTGAAAAAAAAAAAATACCTAAAAAAACAGTGGGAGAGTAATATTGCCCTTTCAGCTTGTGTGCCAGTCTTGACTCCTGGGTGTGCCACCTCTCTCTCTCTCATTCAGTGGGCCATAGAAAGCCTATTTATTTTTTTGGTTTTTTTAATATTATTTGGTTTCTAAAGTCTCCCTGAAAAAAAAAAAAAACATAAAAAAACAGTGGGAGAGTAATATTGCCCTTTCAGCTTGTGTGCCAGTCTTGACTCCTGGGTGTGCCACCTCTCTCTCTCATTCAGTGGGCCATAGAAAGGCTATTTATTTTTTTGGTTTTTTTAATATTATTTGGTTTCTAAAGTCTCCCTGAAAATAAAAAAAAAAAAACTTAAAAAAACAGTGGGAGAGTAATATTGCCCTTTCAGCTTGTGCGCCAGTCTTGACTCCTGGGTGTGCCACCTCTCTCTCTCTAATTGTGGGCCATAGAAAGCCTTTTTTTGTTTGTTTTTTTTTTAATATTATTTGGTTTCTAAAGTCTCCCTTAAAAAACAAAAAATACATAAAAAGAACAGTGGGAGAGTAATATTGCCCTTTCAGCTTGTGTGCCAGTCTTGACTCCTGGGTGTGCCACCTCTCTCTCTCTAATTGTGGGCCATAGAAAGCCTTTTTTTTTTTGTTTTTTTTTTAATATTATTTGGTTTCTAAAGTCTCCCTTAAAAAACAAAAAATACATAAAAAAAACAGTGGGAGAGTAATATTGCCCTTTCAGCTTGTGTGCCAGTCTTGACTCCTGGGTGTGCCACCTCTCTCTCTCATTCAGTGGGCCATAGAAAGGCTATTTATTTTTTTGGTTTTTTTAATATTATTTGGTTTCTAAAGTCTCCCTGAAAAAAAAAAAAACATAAAAAAACAGTGGGAGAGTAATATTGCCCTTTCAGCTTGTGTGCCAGTCTTGACTCCTGGGTGTGCCACCTCTCTCCCTCTCATTCAGTGGGCCATATAAAGCCTATTTATTTTTTTTTTTAAATATTATTGGGTTTCTAAAGTCTCCCTTAAAAAACAAAAAATACATAAAAAAACAGTGGGAGAGTAATATTGCCCTTTCAGCTTGTGTGCCAGTCTTGACTCCTGGGTGTGCCACCTCTCTCTCATTCAGTGGGCCATAGAAAGCATTTATTTTTTTTTTTCCTTGATTTGTGTTCTAAAATCTACCTCAACACAAAAACACTACATCAATCAGTGGGAGAAAAATATTGGCCTCAGTCAGGGCTTGTGTGCCACTGCTGTGTGTGCTATCTCTCATTCAGTGGGCTATAGAAAGCCTATTTATTTATTTATTTTTTTTCTTATTATTTGGTTTCTAAAGTCTCCCTGAAAAAAAAAAATACCTAAAAAAACAGTGGGAGAGTAATATTGCCCTTTCAGCTTGTGTGCCAGTCTTGACTCCTGGGTGTGCCACCTCTCTCTCATTCAGTGGGCCATAAAAAGGCTATTTATTTTTTTGGTTTTTTTAATATTATTTGGTTTCTAAAGTCTCCCTGAAAATAAAAGAAAAAAAACTTAAAAAAACAGTGGGAGAGTAATATTGCCCTTTCAGCTTGTGCGCCAGTCTTGACTCCTGGGTGTGCCACCTCTCTCTCTCTAATTGTGGGCCATAGAAAGCCTTTTTTTTTTTGTTTTTTTTTTAATATTATTTGGTTTCTAAAGTCTCCCTGAGAAAAAAAAATAAATAAATTAGGTGGGAGATTAATATTGACATTAGTGCTTGAGTGACAGTCCTGCGTGTGTGTCATCTCTGTGATTTTGTGCCACAGAAAACAGAGTGTGTAACATTGTGCCTGATTTTCCTTGTGGTCTCACCAACCTGTTAAGGGATATTGAAATCATACTGAAGTTATAGCTCACCGTGTAAGTTGTTTGACAGCAACAAATAAAGTTACTTTGGTTAAGATTTTAAAACAATGAGGAAGTCTGGTGCAAGAGGTCGTCGTGGGCGTTCATTGTCAGCTGGTAATGATGGTAGTGGTAGTGGAGCATCAGGTGGTCGTGGGGATAAAAATATTCCACCTAAGTCTGGAGCTGTGGAGCCGGTTTCGTCGTCAGGCTACACAAGGCCTCGAACGCTCTCTTTTCTGGGAGTAGGAAAACCGCTTTTAAAGGCGGAGCAGCAACAGCAAGTTTTGGCTTACATTGCAGACTCAGCCTCTAGCTCTTTTGCCTCCTCTTCCGAAACTGGTAAATGTAAAAGCAGCGCGTCGCTTGTGGATGTTCACGGTCAGGGACAAGTCGCTTCCTTGTCCTCCTCAGCAAAAACTACAACAAGAGAGAAGGATGCAGCAGGCGACACAACGGGTCACTCCATGGAGCTCTTTACACATACCATCCCTGGCTTAGAAAGTTAAACATTTAACAGGCCATGCCCATTACAAGTAGATTCTGACATGGAGTGCACTGATGCACAGCCACAGCCAGAGTACTATGCTGCTCCTTTGACTCAGACCACCACATTGCCCTCTCAGGGTACAGATCCACAATCAGACCCTGATGAGACTATGTTGCCCCGCCACGAACGCTATACCACCGACCGACACAGTGACACAGACGAAGTTGCACACGAGCTCGAAGAGGAGGTAATAGATGACCCAGTTATTGACCCCGATTGGCAGCCATTGGGGGAACAGGGTGCAGGCGGCAGTAGTTCAGAAGCGGAGGTGGAGGAGGGGCCGCAGCAGGCATCAACATCGCAACAGGTTCCATCTGCCGGGCCCGTATCTGGCCCAAAACGCGTGTCAAAGCCAAAACCTGTTGGAGGACAGCATGGCCATCCGGTTAAAGCTCAGTCTGCAATCCCTGAAAAGGGATCCGAGTCTAGGAAGAGTGCAGTCTGGCATTTTTTTAAACAACATCCAACTGATCAGCGCAAAGTCATCTGTCAAAAATGTTCAACTAGCTTAAGCAGAGGTCAGAATCTGAAAAGTCTAAATACTAGTTGCATGCATAGACACTTAACCACCATGCATTTTCAAGCCTGGACTAACTACCAAACGTCCCTTAAGGTTGTAGCACCCTCGGCCAATGAAGCTAGTCAGCAACGCAACATCCCTTCCGTCACTGTAAGGCCACCATTTTCCGCACCACCGGCAGTATCTGTGCAGGTTTCTTTGCCAGCCAAAAGCAGTCAGGGAACCACCAGTTTTGTAGGAGGAAATATTGCATCTAGGGCACCGGCGGAAACAATACCGTCTCCAACCGTCTCTCAGTCTGCCATGTACACCGGCACACCCGAAAGTTCCACGATCTCCAGCTCTCCAGTCCAGCTCACCCTACATGACACTCTGGTTAGAAAAAGGAAGTACTTATCCTCGCATCCGCGTACACAGGGTTTTAACGCCCACATAGCTAGACTAATCTCGTTAGAGATGATGCCCTACCGGTTAGTTGAAAGCGAAGCTTTCAAAGCCCTGATGGAGTACGCTGAACCACGATACGAGCTACCCAGTCGACACTTTTTTTCCAGAAAAGCCATCCCAGCCCTGCACCAGCATGTTAAACAGCGCATCGTCCATGCACTCAGGCAATCTGTGAGTACAAAGGTGCACCTGACTACAGATGCATGGACCAGTAGGCATGGCCAGGGACGTTATGTGTCCATCACGGCACACTGGGTGAATGTGGTGGATGCAGGGTCCACAGGCGACATCAATTTAGGGACAGTTGTGCCTAGCCCACGGTCTAGGAAACAGTTGGCTGTAGGCGTTCGCACCCCCTCCTCCTCCTCGTCCTCCTGCAGAAGCTACAGCTCTTCCACAGAACGCAGTCTGCCAACCACTCCATCGGCAGATGACACTGTTGCACACCAGTTGTCCCATTATGGGCCAGCTACTGCCAAGCGTCAGCAGGCTGTATTGGCTATGAAGTGTTTGGGCGACAACAGACACACCGCGGAAGTTCTGTCCGAGTTCTTGCAACAAGAAACGCAGTCGTGGCTGGGCACAGTAGATCTTGAGGCAGGCAAGGTAGTGAGTGATAACGGAAGGAATTTCATGGCTGCCATCTCCCTTTCCCAACTGAAACACATTCCTTGCCTGGCTCACACCTTAAACCTGGTGGTGCAGTGCTTATTGAAAACTTATCCTGGGTTCTCCGACCTGCTCCTCAAAGTGCGTGCACTTTGCTCACATATCCGACGTTCGCCTGTACACGCCAGCCGTATGCAGACCTATCAGCGGTCTTTGAACCTTCCCCAGCATCGCCTAATCATAGACGTTGCAACAAGGTGGAACTCAACACTGCACATGCTTCAGAGACTGTGCGAACAGAGGCGTGCTGTTATTTATTTGTGGGAGGATACACGGGCAGGCAGTAGGATGGCAGACATGGAGTTGTCAGGTGTGCAGTGGTCTAAGATACAAGACATGTGTCAAGTCCTTCAGTGTTTTGAGGAATGCACACGGCTGGTTAGTGCAGACAACGCCGTAATAAGCATGAGCATCCCCCTAATGCGTCTGCTGATGCAAAGTTTGACGCACATAAAGGAGCAGGCGTCTGCACCAGAGGAAGAGGAAAGCCTTGATGACAGTCAGCCATTGTCTGGTCAGGGCAGTGTACAGGACGAGGTAGCGGGCGAAGAGGAGGTGGAGGACGAGGAGGATGATGGGGATGAGTATATTTTTAATGCCGAACCTTTCCCGGGGGCACAGGAAATTGGTTGCGTGTCACGGCCGGGTTCTGGTTTTTTGAGGGACACAAGTGACGTAGATTTGCCTGCAACTGCCCCTCAACCAATCACAACCGGAGATTTGACAACTGGAACTTTGGCCCACATGGCGGATTATGCCTTACGTATCCTAAAAAGGGACACACGCATTACGAAAATGATGAACGATGACGATTACTGGTTGGCCTGCCTCCTTGATCCACGCTATAAAGGCAAATTGCAAAATATTATGCCACATGAGAACTTGGAACTAATATTAGCAACCAAACAATCAACTCTTGTTAACCGTTTGCTTCAGGCATTCCCAGCACACAGCGCACGTGATCGTTCTCACACGAGCTCCAGGGGGCAGCAGACTAGGAGTGTTAGGGGTGCACACATCAGAAGTGGCGTTGGACAGAGGGGTTTTCTGACCAGGTTGTGGAGTGATTTTGCTATGACCGCAGACAGGACAGGTACTGCTGCATCAATTGAAAGTGACAGGAGACAACATTTGTCCAGTATGGTTACTAACTATTTTTCATCCCTTATCGATGTTCTCCCTCAACCGTCATTCCCATTTGATTACTGGGCCTCCAAATTAGACACCTGGCCAGAATTGGCAGAATATGCATTGCAGGAGCTTGCTTGCCCGGCAGCAAGTGTCCTATCAGAAAGAGTATTCAGTGCTGCAGGTTCAATATTAACCGAAAAAAGGACTCGTCTGGCTACCCAAAATGTTGACGATCTAACATTCATTAAAATGAACCACAACTGGATTTCGAAATCTTTTGCCCCACCTTGCCCGGCCGACACCTAGCTTTCCTATGAAAAGCTCTTGCCTGTGAATTACTTTTCTAATGTCTAATTTGCTGCAGCTGATTGTACAGCATACGACATGTTTACACCTCCCTAAATGGCAAAACTCCCCACACGGGGCCGTGGTATCGCGACTTGGCGCAAGCACCCGTGAGACTGCTGTTTGTCTGAAGAGGTGGGTGTGCTCGCTTTTGGTTGACGGCATTGCTACTGGGTCCCTCATAGTACAATGTAGTGTCTCTGGCGGTGGTGGTGCGCACCCAACGTCAGACACACCGTTGTAACATGAGGGGCCCTGGGGCGGTCCCGCCGGCCTCAAGAGAGTTCCCCCCTACCCCAGCTCAAAATGTGCTCTACCACGTGCAAAATTATGTCGCACAGCTCCACCAATCTTTAGTCTATTCGCTGACATCATTCAATGTCTGGCACTGACAATACAAATTTGTAGACATCTATGATGCAACTTAAAGTAGTCTGTGTCTGTGTCCTATATTGGCACCATTAAATAGTTACTGCCAAATTACTATGTCAGAAACTCAGTAGATGAGCCCACCCCTGTACCTAAGTATGCCACCTTTTTTTTTGTTTTGGTTGTTTTGCGAGACATTAACATCTATTTATATTTTGGGAGTACTGGGACAGACACTCCTTGCACTACTCCTCCACTCACCACCAAGCTGCCTGTGTATCCATGTAACCGCTGTAAAGCTGCCATGAGCCTATTGTTTGTTATTTTAGGCCTTTGATAGCCTGTCTGCGGTCCCTACTTTAAATACTCCTCCACTCATCACCAGCTGCCTGCCCGTGTATCCATGTAACCGCTGTAAAACTGCCATGAGCCTATTGTTTGTTATTTTAGGCCTTTGATAGCCTGTCTGCGGTCCCTACTTTAAATACTCCTCCACTCATCACCAGCTGCCTGCCCGTGTATCCATGTAACCGCTGTAAAACTGCCATGAGCCTATTGTTTGTTATTTTAGGCCTTTGATAGCCTGTCTGCGGTCCCTACTTTAAATACTCCTCCACTCACCACCAAGCTGCCTGTGTATCCATGTAACCGCTGTAAAACTGCCATGAGCCTATTGTTTGTTATTTTAGGCCTTTGATAGCCTGTCTGCGGTCCCTACTTTAAATACTCCTCCACTCACCACCAAGCTGCCTGCCCGTGTATCCATGTAACCGCTGTAAAACTGCCATGAGCCTATTGTTTGTTATTTTAGGCCTTTGATAGCCTGTCTGCGGTCCCTACTTTAAATACTCCTCCACTCACCACCAAGCTGCCTGCCCGTGTATCCATGTAACCGCTGTAAAACTGCCATGAGCCTATTGTTTGTTATTTTAGGCCTTTGATAGCCTGTCTGCGGTCCCTACTTTAAATACTCCTCCACTCACCACCAAGCTGCCTGTGTATCCATGTAACCGCTGTAAAACTGCCATGAGCCTATTGTTTGTTATTTTAGGCCTTTGATAGCCTGTCTGCGGTCCCTACTTTAAATACTCCTCCACTCATCACCAGCTGCCTGCCCGTGTATCCATGTAACCGCTGTAAAACTGCCATGAGCCTATTGTTTGTTATTTTAGGCCTTTGATAGCCTGTCTGCGGTCCCTACTTTAAATACTCCTCCACTCATCACCAGCTGCCTGCCCGTGTATCCATGTAACCGCTGTAAAACTGCCATGAGCCTATTGTTTGTTATTTTAGGCCTTTGATAGCCTGTCTGCGGTCCCTACTTTAAATACTCCTCCACTCACCACCAAGCTGCCTGCCCGTGTATCCATGTAACCGCTGTAAAACTGCCATGAGCCTATTGTTTGTTATTTTAGGCCTTTGATAGCCTGTCTGCGGTCCCTACTTTAAATACTCCTCCACTCACCACCAAGCTGCCTGTGTATCCATGTAACCGCTGTAAAACTGCCATGAGCCTATTGTTTGTTATTTTAGGCCTTTGATAGCCTGTCTGCGGTCCCTACTTTAAATACTCCTCCACTCATCACCAGCTGCCTGCCCGTGTATCCATGTAACCGCTGTAAAACTGCCATGAGCCTATTGTTTGTTATTTTAGGCCTTTGATAGCCTGTCTGCGGTCCCTACTTTAAATACTCCTCCACTCATCACCAAGCTGCCTGCCCGTGTATCCATGTAACCGCTGTAAAACTGCCATGAGCCTATTGTTTGTTATTTTAGGCCTTTGATAGCCTGTCTGCGGTCCCTACTTTAAATACTCCTCCACTCACCACCAAGCTGCCTGTGTATCCATGTAACCGCTGTAAAACTGCCATGAGCCTATTGTTTGTTATTTTAGGCCTTTGATAGCCTGTCTGCGGTCCCTACTTTAAATACTCCTCCACTCATCACCAGCTGCCTGCCCGTGTATCCATGTAACCGCTGTAAAGCTGCCATGAGCCTATTGTTTGTTATTTTAGGCCTTTGATAGCCTGTCTGCGGTCCCTACTTTAAATACTCCTCCACTCACCACCAAGCTGCCTGCCCGTGTATCCATGTAACCGCTGTAAAACTGCCATGAGCCTATTGTTTGTTATTTTAGGCCTTTGATAGCCTGTCTGCGGTCCCTACTTTAAATACTCCTCCACTCACCACCAAGCTGCCTGTGTATCCATGTAACCGCTGTAAAACTGCCATGAGCCTATTGTTTGTTATTTTAGGCCTTTGATAGCCTGTCTGCGGTCCCTACTTTAAATACTCCTCCACTCATCACCAGCTGCCTGCCCGTGTATCCATGTAACCGCTGTAAAACTGCCATGAGCCTATTGTTTGTTATTTTAGGCCTTTGATAGCCTGTCTGCGGTCCCTACTTTAAATACTCCTCCACTCATCACCAGCTGCCTGCCCGTGTATCCATGTAACCGCTGTAAAACTGCCATGAGCCTATTGTTTGTTATTTTAGGCCTTTGATAGCCTGTCTGCGGTCCCTACTTTAAATACTCCTCCACTCACCACCAAGCTGCCTGCCCGTGTATCCATGTAACCGCTGTAAAACTGCCATGAGCCTATTGTTTGTTATTTTAGGCCTTTGATAGCCTGTCTGCGGTCCCTACTTTAAATACTCCTCCACTCACCACCAAGCTGCCTGTGTATCCATGTAACCGCTGTAAAACTGCCATGAGCCTATTGTTTGTTATTTTAGGCCTTTGATAGCCTGTCTGCGGTCCCTACTTTAAATACTCCTCCACTCATCACCAGCTGCCTGCCCGTGTATCCATGTAACCGCTGTAAAACTGCCATGAGCCTATTGTTTGTTATTTTAGGCCTTTGATAGCCTGTCTGCGGTCCCTACTTTAAATACTCCTCCACTCATCACCAAGCTGCCTGCCCGTGTATCCATGTAACCGCTGTAAAACTGCCATGAGCCTATTGTTTGTTATTTTAGGCCTTTGATAGCCTGTCTGCGGTCCCTACTTTAAATACTCCTCCACTCACCACCAAGCTGCCTGTGTATCCATGTAACCGCTGTAAAACTGCCATGAGCCTATTGTTTGTTATTTTAGGCCTTTGATAGCCTGTCTGCGGTCCCTACTTTAAATACTCCTCCACTCATCACCAGCTGCCTGCCCGTGTATCCATGTAACCGCTGTAAAGCTGCCATGAGCCTATTGTTTGTTATTTTAGGCCTTTGATAGCCTGTCTGCGGTCCCTACTTTAAATACTCCTCCACTCATCACCAGCTGCCTGCCCGTGTATCCATGTAACCGCTGTAAAACTGCCATGAGCCTATTGTTTGTTATTTTAGGCCTTTGATAGCCTGTCTGCGGTCCCTACTTTAAATACTCCTCCACTCATCACCAGCTGCCTGCCCGTGTATCCATGTAACCGCTGTAAAACTGCCATGAGCCTATTGTTTGTTATTTTAGGCCTTTGATAGCCTGTCTGCGGTCCCTACTTTAAATACTCCTCCACTCACCACCAAGCTGCCTGCCCGTGTATCCATGTAACCGCTGTAAAACTGCCATGAGCCTATTGTTTGTTATTTTAGGCCTTCGAAGCCTGTCTGCGGTCCCTCCTTCCACTAGGCCTCCACTGACCAGACCACTGCTGCCCGTGTACCCCTGGAACCAATTTTAAAGTGCCTACAGCCAGCCCATTTTATTGTGTTAGGCCTTCGAAGCCTGTCTGCGGTCCCTCCTTCCAATAGGCCTACACTGACAAAGGTACACCTGACAACAGACACATGGACCTGTAGGCATGGCCACGGAAGGTTACGTGTCCTTTGTGGCTCAATGGGTTAATGTATTGGATGCATGGTCCACACAGGGGACAGCCTGCTAAGTCTGTATGCAGTCCCTAATTCAAGTTGTCCTCAACTGAATAAAGCTGAGCTTCTACCTTCTGGCTCTCATTAAGTGTTTTTTAAAAAACAAAATGGTGGTTAGGGCCTACTAACGGCTTCTGCCCCTCCCTGGTGTTGCCTTCAACTGAATAAAGCTGAGCTTCTACCTTCCGGCTCTGATTAACTGCTGTTTTTAAACACATTGCTGGTTCCGGCCTACTAACGGTGTCTGCCCCTGCCTGGTGTTGCCCTCAACTGAATAAAGCTGAGCTTCAACCTTCTGGCTCTGATTAACTGCTGTTTTTAAACACATTGCTGGTTCCGGCCTACTAACGGTGTCTGCCCCTGCCTGGTGTTGCCCTCAACTGAATAAAGCTGAGCTTCAACCTTCTGGCTCTCATTAAGTGTTTTTTAAAAAACAAAATGGTGGTTAGGGCCTACTAACGGCTTCTGCCCCTCCCTGGTGTTGCCCTCAACTGAATAAAGCTGAGCTTCTACCTTCCGGCTCTGATTAACTGCTGTTTTTAAACACATTGCTGGTTCCGGCCTACTAACGGTGTCTGCCCCTCCCTGGTGTTGCCCTCAACTGAATAAAGCTGAGCTTCTACCTTCCGGCTCTGATTAACTGCTGTTTTTAAACACATTGCTGGTTCCGGCCTACTAACGGTGTCTGCCCCTGCCTGGTGTTGCCCTCAACTGAATAAAGCTGAGCTTCAACCTTCTGGCTCTCATTAAGTGTTTTTTAAAAAACAAAATGGTGGTTAGGGCCTACTAACGGCTTCTGCCCCTCCCTGGTGTTGCCCTCAACTGAATAAAGCTGAGCTTCTACCTTCCGGCTCTGATTAACTGCTGTTTTTAAACACATTGCTGGTTCCGGCCTACTAACGGTGTCTGCCCCTCCCTGGTGTTGCCCTCAACTGAATAAAGCTGAGCTTCTACCTTCCGGCTCTGATTAACTGCTGTTTTTAAACACATTGCTGGTTCCGGCCTACTAACGGTGTCTGCCCCTGCCTGGTGTTGCCCTCAACTGAATAAAGCTGAGCTTCAACCTTCTGGCTCTGATTAACTGCTGTTTTTAAACACATTGCTGGTTCCGGCCTACTAACGGTGTCTGCCCCTGCCTGGTGTTGCCCTCAACTGAATAAAGCTGAGCTTTAACCTTCTGGCTCTCATTAAGTGTTTTTTAAAAAACAAAATGGTGGTTAGGGCCTACTAACGGCTTCTGCCCCTCCCTGGTGTTGCCCTCAACTGAATAAAGCTGAGCTTCTACCTTCCGGCTCTGATTAACTGCTGTTTTTAAACACATTGCTGGTTCCGGCCTACTAACGGTGTCTGCCCCTCCCTGGTGTTGCCCTCAACTGAATAAAGCTGAGCTTCTACCTTCTGGCTCTGATTAACTGCTGTTTTTAAACACATTGCTGGTTCCGGCCTACTAACGGTGTCTGCCCCTGCCTGGTGTTGCCCTCAACTGAATAAAGCTGAGCTTCAACCTTCTGGCTCTCATTAAGTGTTTTTTAAAAAACAAAATGGTGGTTAGGGCCTACTAACGGCTTCTGCCCCTCCCTGGTGTTGCCCTCAACTGAATAAAGCTGAGCTTCTACCTTCCGGCTCTGATTAACTGCTGTTTTTAAACACATTGCTGGTTCCGGCCTACTAACGGTGTCTGCCCCTCCCTGGTGTTGCCCTCAACTGAATAAAGCTGAGCTTCTACCTTCCGGCTCTGATTAACTGCTGTTTTTAAACACATTGCTGGTTCCGGCCTACTAACGGTGTCTGCCCCTGCCTGGTGTTGCCCTCAACTGAATAAAGCTGAGCTTCAACCTTCTGGCTCTCATTAAGTGTTTTTTAAAAAACAAAATGGTGGTTAGGGCCTACTAACGGCTTCTGCCCCTCCCTGGTGTTGCCCTCAACTGAATAAAGCTGAGCTTCAACCTTCTGGCTCTCATTAAGTGTTTTTTAAAAAACAAAATGGTGGTTAGGGCCTACTAACGGCTTCTGCCCCTCCCTGGTGTTGCCCTCAACTGAATAAAGCTGAGCTTCTACCTTCCGGCTCTGATTAACTGCTGTTTTTAAACACATTGCTGGTTCCGGCCTACTAACGGTGTCTGCCCCTCCCTGGTGTTGCCCTCAACTGAATAAAGCTGAGCTTCTACCTTCCGGCTCTGATTAACTGCTGTTTTTAAACACATTGCTGGTTCCGGCCTACTAACGGTGTCTGCCCCTGCCTGGTGTTGCCCTCAACTGAATAAAGCTGAGCTTCAACCTTCTGGCTCTCATTAAGTGTTTTTTAAAAAACAAAATGGTGGTTAGGGCCTACTAACGGCTTCTGCCCCTCCCTGGTGTTGCCCTCAACTGAATAAAGCTGAGCTTCTACCTTCCGGCTCTGATTAACTGCTGTTTTTAAACACATTGCTGGTTCCGGCCTACTAACGGTGTCTGCCCCTCCCTGGTGTTGCCCTCAACTGAATAAAGCTGAGCTTCTACCTTCCGGCTCTGATTAACTGCTGTTTTTAAACACATTGCTGGTTCCGGCCTACTAACGGTGTCTGCCCCTGCCTGGTGTTGCCCTCAACTGAATAAAGCTGAGCTTCAACCTTCTGGCTCTCATTAAGTGTTTTTTAAAAAACAAAATGGTGGTTAGGGCCTACTAACGGCTTCTGCCCCTCCCTGGTGTTGCCCTCAACTGAATAAAGCTGAGCTTCTACCTTCCGGCTCTGATTAACTGCTGTTTTTAAACACATTGCTGGTTCCGGCCTACTAACGGTGTCTGCCCCTGCCTGGTGTTGCCCTCAACTGAATAAAGCTGAGCTTCAACCTTCTGGCTCTCATTAAGTGTTTTTTTAAAAACAAAATGGTGGTTCCGGCCTACTAACGGTGTCTGCCCCTGCCTGGTGTTGCCCTCAACTGAATAAAGCTGAGCTTCAACCTTCTGGCTCTCATTAAGTGTTTTTTAAAAAACAAAATGGTGGTTAGGGCCTACTAACGGCTTCTGCCCCTCCCTGGTGTTGCCCTCAACTGAATAAAGCTGAGCTTCTACCTTCCGGCTCTGATTAACTGCTGTTTTTAAACACATTGCTGGTTCCGGCCTACTAACTGCTTCTGCCCCTCCCTGGTGTTGCCCTCAACTGAATAAAGCTGAGCTTCTACCTTCCGGCTCTGATTAACTGCTGTTTTTAAACACATTGCTGGTTCCGGCCTACTAACGGTGTCTGCCCCTGCCTGGTGTTGCCCTCAACTGAATAAAGCTGAGCTTCAACCTTCTGGCTCTGATTAACTGCTGTTTTTAAACACATTGCTGGTTCCGGCCTACTAACGGTGTCTGCCCCTGCCTGGTGTTGCCCTCAACTGAATAAAGCTGAGCTTCAACCTTCTGGCTCTCATTAAGTGTTTTTTAAAAAACAAAATGGTGGTTAGGGCCTACTAACGGCTTCTGCCCCTCCCTGGTGTTGCCCTCAACTGAATAAAGCTGAGCTTCTACCTTCCGGCTCTGATTAACTGCTGTTTTTAAACACATTGCTGGTTCCGGCCTACTAACGGTGTCTGCCCCTCCCTGGTGTTGCCCTCAACTGAATAAAGCTGAGCTTCTACCTTCCGGCTCTGATTAACTGCTGTTTTTAAACACATTGCTGGTTCCGGCCTACTAACGGTGTCTGCCCCTGCCTGGTGTTGCCCTCAACTGAATAAAGCTGAGCTTCAACCTTCTGGCTCTGATTAACTGCTGTTTTTAAACACATTGCTGGTTCCGGCCTACTAACGGTGTCTGCCCCTGCCTGGTGTTGCCCTCAACTGAATAAAGCTGAGCTTCAACCTTCTGGCTCTCATTAAGTGTTTTTTAAAAAACAAAATGGTGGTTAGGGCCTACTAACGGCTTCTGCCCCTCCCTGGTGTTGCCCTCAACTGAATAAAGCTGAGCTTCTACCTTCCGGCTCTGATTAACTGCTGTTTTTAAACACATTGCTGGTTCCGGCCTACTAACGGTGTCTGCCCCTCCCTGGTGTTGCCCTCAACTGAATAAAGCTGAGCTTCTACCTTCCGGCTCTGATTAACTGCTGTTTTTAAACACATTGCTGGTTCCGGCCTACTAACGGTGTCTGCCCCTGCCTGGTGTTGCCCTCAACTGAATAAAGCTGAGCTTCAACCTTCTGGCTCTGATTAACTGCTGTTTTTAAACACATTGCTGGTTCCGGCCTACTAACGGTGTCTGCCCCTGCCTGGTGTTGCCCTCAACTGAATAAAGCTGAGCTTCAACCTTCTGGCTCTCATTAAGTGTTTTTTAAAAAACAAAATGGTGGTTAGGGCCTACTAACGGCTTCTGCCCCTCCCTGGTGTTGCCCTCAACTGAATAAAGCTGAGCTTCTACCTTCCGGCTCTGATTAACTGCTGTTTTTAAACACATTGCTGGTTCCGGCCTACTAACGGTGTCTGCCCCTCCCTGGTGTTGCCCTCAACTGAATAAAGCTGAGCTTCTACCTTCCGGCTCTGATTAACTGCTGTTTTTAAACACATTGCTGGTTCCGGCCTACTAACGGTGTCTGCCCCTGCCTGGTGTTGCCCTCAACTGAATAAAGCTGAGCTTCAACCTTCTGGCTCTCATTAAGTGTTTTTTAAAAAACAAAATGGTGGTTAGGGCCTACTAACGGCTTCTGCCCCTCCCTGGTGTTGCCCTCAACTGAATAAAGCTGAGCTTCTACCTTCCGGCTCTGATTAACTGCTGTTTTTAAACACATTGCTGGTTCCGGCCTACTAACGGTGTCTGCCCCTGCCTGGTGTTGCCCTCAACTGAATAAAGCTGAGCTTCAACCTTCTGGCTCTCATTAAGTGTTTTTTAAAAAACAAAATGGTGGTTCCGGCCTACTAACGGTGTCTGCCCCTGCCTGGTGTTGCCCTCAACTGAATAAAGCTGAGCTTCAACCTTCTGGCTCTCATTAAGTGTTTTTTAAAAAACAAAATGGTGTTTAGGGCCTACTAACGGTGTCTGCCCCTCCCTGGTGTTGCCCTCAACTGAATAAAGCTGAGCTTCAACCTTCTGGCTCTCATTAAGTGTTTTTTAAAAAACAAAATGGTGGTTAGGGCCTACTAACGGTGTCTGCCCCTCCCTGGTGTTGTCCTCAACTGAACAAAGCTGAGCTTCCACATTCTGGCTTTCGGCCTATACTATCAGATATTAAACTGCATTTGGCCTACTAGTATGGTTAGGCCCTTGAAACAGTGTCTGCTGCTCTTGGGTTTGCTACTCCACTGAACAAAGCAATGCCGCCTGTTTAGTCCTGTTACCAATTTTGATCTGCATTTAGCCTACTTTATTCTTTGGCCCTATATCTGTTTCCTCATCATCCTGCCCATTGCCCAGCCACTGCTAGATGAGTCTGCTGGTACATTGACCTAGACCACTACATTCCCCTTGTACTCTACACAGCCAGAATCTGACCCTGCTGAAAGTAAGGTTCCCCTTCCCGCATATTATACCACCTTACACAGGGACAAAGAGGAAGGTGCAGATGAAAGTGCAGGTTCCTTCATCAGGTGGGGGGGCATACTCGTTGGCGACGTCACTGGCACAGGGCCACTCAGAGTACGCAAAAGTGTCGCTGCTGGTGGGAGGCGCCCCCGCCATGCAAACACACCGCCGTACTTTGAGGGGCCCTGTGCCAGTGCCAATGCGAACGAGTGGGCCCCCCCTGCTTGCTCAGGATCACAGCACTTGCAACGTTGAAATACTTACCTCTCCCTGCTCCACCGCCATGACGTAGTCCATGTTTCCTGGGCCCACTAAAACCTTGAACCAGCCCTACCCCCACAACTTTTGCCAAATGACCCCCAATTTCCAGTGCCCAACTATTATTATAAAGTTAATTAAGATTGACAAGCTTCAGAAAACAAGAATGGATGTTTTTGGCAGTAAAATGTGCACTGTAGGTGTTTTCCTGGCCTCCACTCACTGCCGGCTATGCTTCCCCATTGACTTGCATTGGGTTTCGTGTTTCGGTCGATCCCCGACTTTTAGCGATAATCGGCCGACTTCACTCGACTCGACTCTGGACTAAATCGGGTTTCACAAAACCAGACTCGATCTTAAAAAAATGAAAGTCGCTCAACCCTATTCAATATAGTTTCCCCATAAATGTGTCCACCTTAGTACCCTCATAGATGTGAAAACCACAGTATCTCTACAGCACTACAGTCACTGGCGTAGCTAGAGCTTTTGCCGCCCGGGGCTGATTCCGAGTTTGGCGCCCCCCCATTGCCGTCACTCAACGCCGGGCACCACCCCCTCAGCACTGTTTACCCATGAAATCCGGTGCCTGCGCTGTGTATCGCTGTTTGGTGCAGGTGCAGAGAGCTCTGGCCGTCTGACGTCACAGCCAGGCTTGCAGACTGCGCCTGTGCGGCCACCCACCTTGGTAATCCCAGCCCCACAGTGTGTTATGCATTATGCAGAGTGCGGGGCTGGGATTCACAAGCAGGGCGGCCGCACAGGCGCAGTGTCCAGCATTGCCCCAGTGTGTCCAGCATTGCCTTAGTGTGTCCAGCAATCTGCCCCAGTGTCCAGCATTGCCCCCAGTGTCCAGCATTGCCCCCAGTGTGTCCAGCAATCTGCCCCAGTGTCCAGCATTGCCCCCAGTGTGTCCAGCAATCTGCCCCAGTGTCCAGCATTGCCCCCAGTGTGTCCAGCATTGCCCCCAGTGCGTCCAGCAATCTGCCCCCAGTGCATCCAGCAATCTGCCCCCAGTGCGTCCAGCAATCTGCCCCAGTGCGTCCAGCAATCTGCCCCCAGTGCGTCCAGCAATCTGCCCCCAGTGCGTCCAGCAATCTGCCCCCAGTCTGTCTCCAGCAATCTGCCCCCAGTCTGTCTCCAGCAATCTGCCCCGTCTGTCTCCAGCATATTACCCCCAGTCTGTCTCCAGCATATTGCCCCCAGTGTGTCCAGCAATCTGCCCCAGTGTCCAGCATTGCCCCCAGCAATCTGCCCCAGTGTCCAGCATTGCCCCCAGTGTGTCCAGCATTGCCCCCAGTGCGTCCAGCAATCTGCCCCCAGTGCGTCCAGCAATCTGCCCCCAGTGCGTCCAGCAATCTGCCCCCAGTGCGTCCAGCAATCTGCCCCCAGTGCGTCCAGCAATCTGCCCCCAGTCTGTCTCCAGCAATCTGCCCCCAGTCTGTCTCCAGCAATCTGCCCCCAGTCTGTCTCCAGCAATCTGCCCCCAGTCTGTCTCCAGCATATTACCCCCAGTCTGTCTCCAGCATATTACCCCCATTCTGTCTCCAGCATATTGCCCCCAGTCTGTCTCCAGCATATTGCCCCCAGTCTGTCTCCAGCATATTGCCCCCAGTCTGTCTCCAGCATATTGCCCCCAGTCTGTCTCCAGCATATTGCCCCCAGTCTGTCTCCAGCATATTGCCCCCAGTCTGTCTCCAGCATATTGCCCCCAGTCTGTCTCCAGCATATTGCCCCCAGTCTGTCTCCAGCATATTGCCCCCAGTCTGTCTGAGTCAGACATAAAGAAAAAAAAAAAAAAAAGTAAAATCCTCACCTCTCCCGTTCCCAGCGCAGGTCCCGTGCACTCAGCGTCTCTCCGGCTCTGCAACGCTCAGGACAGAGAGGCTGAGCGCGCAGTGATGACGTCATCGCACCCTCTGCCCTGAGACGTCGCAGAGTCAGAGGGCGCCGAAGACGCTGCAGCTGCTGCAGGAACCAGGAGAGGTGAGTATTAAAGGGGGGCCCAATGCCCGCGCTGGCACCGGGAGGGGGGGGGCCTGGTCGTGGCGGCGGTCGGCGCCGCCCGAAGATTTAAAGGGCCCGCGTCTCTCTCTCTTTTTTTTTTTTTTTTTTTTTCTTCCTCCTCCTCTCTGGGTCGGAGCCGCCTGGTGTCACAGGTAGCATGGTACGATCTCACCCATTTGTTGTTATGTGAGAGGGGTTTTTCGGCCTTTTGGATAACAGATAGCGTCTCCCTGTGACACCAGGCGATATAGCTGGAATAGTATGATAGATCACACATGTCTCAATTGACTGGAGCAGTATATTATTGAGATACACGTGGAAGCCCCTGTATATGGAATGGGCATTTAACTTTCCACAATATGTGTACAAGGATTTGATTAGTCTCGTCATGACTGTGTTTTCTTAGCCCTACATGCTGCTTAATATACACTTTTATTGGTTTTGATACGTAGTTGGTTAGAAAAGTTGAAGGACATATGCATTTCTTTTGGGGCATCTTTGATATGCAAATAGGTCAATTAGATGTATATTGCCTTGCTGCCTTTTCTGGCAGACACTGTGCATATTACTATTTTACATTTGCACCCTTGCTTGTCCTGCTATCTTGAGTTGCAACTCTGACGTACTTCCCTATGAGAGGGAACCAATATGTGTTGCTGGGTCTACTGATGTAACAGACCAGCACATTTGTGTTGATTTTTCCCTACGTACCTTTTGTGTCTACAAGAGTGAACGCCAGTCCCTCTTTTTTATTATTCCTGTGTTTGTTATATCACTTGGTGAAGGCATCACGCCAGTCCGTCTTGTTTTTCTTATATATTTATTATTAAAAGTTAAGTTTTAGTCCAATTGCTTTGTATATCATTTCAAGGCAGAAACATTACTGTGTCCAACAGTTATTAGATATATGAAACTGAAATAGCTGTTGCAAAAAAACAATTTTTATAAAACATTAAGCTTAAGATTAATAGGGATGCCCGAACTTTTTCATATAACTGTATACAGGAAGAAAAATATTTTTGCATCACCAGGAGAAAATGGTAACAATTCAGTGACACGACAAGAATCTGCATAACTAATCATATGCTACATAGCTGCAAGTCAAATTTATATATGAAATAGCCAAGATGATTGTCTATGAAATTATGGTAGTCTCACATTGTAAGCAGTAGTGGATGGTGAGATATGGAGTCTGAAAGTCAAAATTCAAAATATTGTTACCCTTTTACTCGTATATGTAGGGGTTTTTCCCCTCAATATAGGACTTAAAAGAAAAAACTGCTGTTTTTTTTTCTTAAAAGTTTTCATTTACATTGCAAGTGTGATATACACATAGTGTTACATAGGGGAAGGAAGAGATCACATATCATCTCCCTCTGTGCTGCCGCAGCTTGTCCGATCCCTCTAAGCCACCCTCTCCCTTTTCACACCAATTAAAGTGTATGTGTGTGCAGGTCTGCCACTAGGAATTTCGTGGCCCCATACTGACAAAATTTTTGCGGCCCCCTTGAGAGTCTGCCCAGGCTCCACCCAAGCCCTGCCTCCACCCCTCGAACCATCCACAGTCCCACAGTCCTCTCTTAGAAAAACTTCACTTCTGCACCCCATCCTTACCAATCACACATTAACAGTTCCCATCACCACATACATAGCCATCTGCTTTTGTTTTGGCCAAAAGGTTTTTTAATCCGCCACCCTGACAAGGTACTCTTTTGGCCAGGCTCTACTCTACCATAACTTACAAAACATTTGTTAAAATATCCAATATAATTTGGGTGTATTCTTATTTATTATTCAATTTTTAAAATGAACAATAATATCACCAACAAGGAACAAATACCACCACACCATGACCAGACGACACAATACCACCACAATGACCGAATAACAGCACATACAAGGAACAAATACCACCATACCATGACCAGACCACATATTACCACCATATAGTGATCAAATAATATCACATACAAGGAACAAAAACCACATAGTCTGGTCATGTTATGGTATTACCAGCACATAGTGATCGAATAATACTACATACAAGGAACAAATACCACCACACCATGACCAGACCACATATTACTACCACAGTGACCGTATAATAGCATATATAAGGAACAAATACCACCATACAATGCCCAGACCACATATTACCACCAAACTGACCAAATAATAGCACATACAAGGAACAATTACCACCACATCATGACCAGATCACATATTACCCCAACATAGTGACTGAATACTACAATACCGATCATTAATAAAAAAACACAATATTAATATCGCCATAAGTGCCATTATATACAAGAGTTCTGTATTTCGTATACAGTGTTCATGTACAGGTAATACAGAGATCATCGGTGACATTATACACAGAAGCTCTGTATATAGTATACAGTGTATAGGGTCAGTGTACAGGTAACACACTGACTAACCGGTGAAGTCTCTAGTTGAAGTCCTTCATCTTCGCTTTTCATCTTTATCCAGCGCACACCATCACTTATTCCAGCCCAGACTTGTCCCTGCAGAAAGTAACACAGTTATTTAGAGCACAGTCCCCAATTTTTCCCCAACTTCTACACTACACCAGATGAAAAAAAAAGTGACCGTGTCACCCTGCACATTAACAGGACCTCTCCTCCCCACACTGAAAACAGTATCCTCAAAAATAATATCCTTTAAACAGTAATAATATTCCACATTCTGGACCCCAAGAGTCCTCCCATTCTGGAACCCACGTGTCCTCCCATTCTGCCTTATGTCTTTCCATACTTCCCACATGTCTCTCCATATTGCCCCCATAGTCATCCATAATAGTATAATGTACCCCATAGTCATATATAGCATTATAATGCACCCCAATAGTAGTATAATGTACCCCAGTTATATATAATATAATGCACCCACATAGCAGTATAATGCACCCCCATAGCATTATAATGCAGCCCCATAGCAGTATAATGCACTCCATAGTGGTATAATGCACCCCAATAGCAGTATAATACACCCTCACAACATTATAGTGCACCCTTATAGGTGATTAATGCAGCCCCATAGTGGTATGATGCAGCCCCATAGTAGTATAATGCAGACCGATAGTAGTATAATGTGACCCATAGTATAATGCACCCCCATAGCAGCATAATACACCTCCATAGCAGTATAATGCACCCCCATAACAGTATAATGCACCCCCATAGGTGATTAATGCAGCTCCATAGTGGTATAATGCAGCCCCATAGCGGTTTAATGCACCACCATCGTGGAGGGAAAATCAGATAGACAGAAGGAGGGAAGATCTGATAGACAGGGTGGAGAGCAATGTGAGCAGCCTCTTCTTACTTCAGCACTCCAGGTATCTCAAGTATTAGATCAGATAGACAGGAGGACAGCAGTGTGAGCAGGCTCTTCTTACCTCAGCACTCCTAGTAACTCCAGTATGAGATCAGATAGACAGGTGGACAGCAGTGTGAGCAGCCTCTTCATACCTCAGCACCCTGGTATCTCCTGCATTAGGTCAGCTATATAAGTTGCACTGTAGTGTGGACAGCCTCTTCTTACCTCAGCACCCTGGTATCTCCAGTATTAGATCAGATAGGTGGACAGCAGTGTGAGCAGCCTCTTCATACCTCAGCACTCTTGGTATCTCCTGCATTAGGTCAGCTATATAAGTTGCACTGTAGTGTGGACAGCCTCTTCTTACCTCAGCACCCTGGTATCTCCATTATTAGATCAGATAGACAGGGTGAACAGCAGTGTGAGCAGGCTCTTCTTACCTCAGCACCCTGGTATCTCCAGTATTAGATCAGATACACAGGAGGACAGCAGTGTGAGCAGCCTCTTCTTATCTCCGCACCCTGGTATCTCCAGTATTAGATCAGATACACAGGAGGACAGCAGTGTGAGCAGCCTCTTCTTACTTCAGCACTCTTGGTAATTATTAAACTAGAATGTCCCCTTGGAGCAAATGTTGCTACACATCATTAGGGGGTGGAGATCCTACTGCACACGCTGACAGGCACCTGTTTTAACATTAGAACAGACTTCTGACAGTGTAGGAAGATAGAAGCCATTCTAATTTTATAGTGATTACTACTCTGTTTAAATCAAGTATAATTTGCTAATCAAAGTCTTAATAATATATTGAGCTATTTCAGATTTTCTATTCCTGAAGAATCCCTTTAATAATTTTAGATCCATTTACACAGGCAGACCAGAAGCAAAGAACTGCCGATTGTTACACTTTTACTGATAGGTGATCGTTTAGTAGCCTGTTTCCACAGGCAGAATGCAGTATATCATGTACACTAAACGATCTGTAATAGATCGTTCAGTGCACATAGGCCACTATTTTTTTTTATTATTATAGCACTATTAATTCCACAGCACTGTACAGATACAGACATGATCCTCACTCTCCCCATTGGGGAAAACTAGTATGTCTTTGGAGGAAACTGTAGTATCCAGAGGAAATCCACGCAAACACAGGGAGAACATACAAACTCCTAGTTGTTCTTTGTGGAATTTGAACTGGGGAAGCCAGGCAACAGTGCTAACCACTGATCCACCGTGCTACTCTGCTCTGCCATAGTTCTTAGTAGTGTGAGTCCTGTTTACGTGGGATGATGTACCATTGAGAATGTTGAGCTTTTTTTTGCATTGAAAGATTATCATGAGACCAGCTTGTAAATGCACCTTTTAGACCTCTTTCAGACATCCGTCGTTGCACATACAGGTCCTTCTCAAAAAATTAGCATATAGTGTTAAATTTCATTATTTACCATAATGTAATGATTACAATTAAACTTTCATATATTATAGATTCATTATCCACCAACTGAAATTTGTCAGGTCTTTTATTGTTTTAATACTGATGATTTTGGCCTACAACTCCTGATAACCCAAAAAACCTGTCTCAATAAATTAGCATATTTCACCCGGCCAATCAAATAAAAGTGTTTTTTAATAACAAACAAAAAAACCATCAAATAATAATGTTCAGTTATGCACTCAATACTTGGTCGGGAATCCTTTTGCAGAAATGACTGCTTCAATGCGGCGTGGCATGGAGGCAATCAGCCTGTGACACTGCTGAGATGTTATGGAGGCCCAGGATGCTTCAATAGCGGCCTTAAGCTCATCCAGAGTGTTGGGTCTTGCGTCTCTCAACTTTCTCTTCACAATATCCCACAGATTCTCTATGGGGTTCAGGTCAGGAGAGTTGGCAGGCCAATTGAGCACAGTAATACCATGGTCAGTAAACCATTTACCAGTGGTTTTGGCACTGTGAGCAGGTGCCAGGTCGTGCTGAAAAATGAAATCTTCATCTCCATAAAGCATTTCAGCCGATGGAAGCATGAAGTGCTCCAAAATCTCCTGATAGCTAGCTGCATTGACCCTGCCCTTGATGAAACACAGTGGACCAACACCAGCAGCTGACATGGCACCCCACACCATCACTGACTGGGTACTTGACACTGGACTTCAGGCATTTTGGCATTTCCTTCTCCCCAGTCTTCCTCCAGACTCTGGCACCTTGATTTCCGAATGACATGCAAAATTTGCTTTCATCAGAAAAAAGTACTTGGGACCACTTAGCAACAGTCCAGTGCTGCTTCTCTGTAGCCCAGGTCAGGCGCTTCTGCCGCTGTTTATGGTTCAAAAGTGGCTTTACCTGGGGAATGCGGCACCTGTAGCCCATTTTCTGCACACGCCTGTGCACGGTGGCTCTGGATGTTTCCACACCAGACTCAGTCCACTGCTTCCTCAGGTTCCCCAAGGTCTGGAATCGGTCCTTCTCCACAATCTTCCTCAGGATCCGGTCACCTCTTCTCATTGTACAGCGTTTTCTGCCACATTGTTTCCTTCCAACAGACTTACCATTGAGGTGCCTTGATACAGCACTCTGGGAACAGCCTATTTGTTGAGAAATTTCTTTCTGGGTCTTACCCTCTTGCTTGAGGGTGTCAATGATGGCCTTCTTGACATCTGTCAGGTCGCTAGTCTTACCCATGATGGGGGTTTTGAGTAATGAACCAGGCAGGGAGTTTTTAAAAGCCTCAGGTATCTTTTGCATGTGTTTAGAGTTAATTAGTTGATTCAGAAGATTAGGGTAATAGGTCGTTTAGAGAACCTTTTCTTGATATGCTAATTTATTGAGACAGGTTTTTTGGGTTATCAGGAGTTGTAGGCCAAAATCATCAGTATTAAAACAATAAAAGACCTGACAAATTTCAGTTGGTGGATAATGAATCTATAATATATGAAAGTTTAATTGTAATCATTACATTATGGTAAATAATGAAATTTAACACTATATGCTAATTTTTTGAGAAGGACCTGTACGTGTTGTATCGGGTTTTTTTCACGTATATTCCACATACCATTTATAATGTATGCTATTAGCATATCTGTGTTTTCATGGACCATATAACTGTGCAAAACACACAGAGACATGTCCATCTTTTTCCAGCAGCACAGATAAAAAAGTTTAATACAAGTCTATGGGTCCGTGAAAAACATGTACACCATCCATGTGCCATCCGTGTGTCATCCATGTCTAATATTGCAAAGTGTAGGAGAAGATTTGTAATTCATTTCTTTATCCATCTAGGTAAAACACTGATGGTAAAAACGGACACACGGATGACACTGAGGCACAACACTGATGACACCAGTACCATTTTTCGCACACGTGTATAAGCATGGACGTGTGAATGAGGCCTCAGTGAGTGCTGGCTTTCAGCTATCAGTCCCCATCACCCTGATACCTAAAGAGAGATAATTATTTAATGACGTACCTCTTTGTTAACATGCAGTGAAGCAAAACAAACAGCCACTATGCAGAATATAATCTCTCCCCTTTTCTGTCCTATGCAATTAGTAACGTAATCATTTCATTCAAATTTGCAATTTTTAAAAGGGAAGTTGTCTGAAAATTCCTGCCACCCCAATGATGGACAAGCTGTCTGCTGCCTAGGCCTGGTGCTTTTTAACCCCTTCCCGACATGTGACGGTATAGTACGTCACATGTCGGGACCCCCGCTTTGATGTGCGCTCCGGCGGTGAGCGCACATCAAAGTCGCGACATGTCAGCTGTTTTTTACAGCTGACATGTGCGCGCAATAGCGGCGGGTGAAATCGCGATCACCCGCCGCTATTAACTAGTTAAATGCCGCTGTCAAGCGCAGACAGCGGCATTTAACTACCGCATCCGGCCGTGCGGCCGGATATGAGCGCATCGCCGACCCCCGTCACATGATCGGGGGTCGGCGATGAGTCAGGAAGGTAACCATAGAGGTCCTTGAGACCTCTATGGTTACTGATTGCCGGTGGCTGTGAGCGCCCCCCTGTGGTCGGCGCTCACAGCACACCTGCAAATCTGCTGTGTAGCAGCGATCTTATGATCACTGCTGCATAGCAGAGCCGATCGGGCTGTGCCTGCTTCTAGCCTCCCATGGAGGCTATAGAAGCATGGCAAAAGTAAAAAAAAAAAGTTTTTAAAAATGTGAAAAAAATAAAAAAAATATAAAAGTTTAAATCACCCCCCTTTCGCCCCAATCAAAATAAATCAATAAAAAAAAAATCAAACCTACACATATTTGGTATCGCCGCGTTCAGAATCGCCCGATCTATCAATAAAAAAAAAGCATTAACCTGATCGCTAAATGGCGTAATGAGAAAAAAATTCGAAACGCCAGATTTACGTTTTTTTGGTCGCCACGACATTGCATTAAAATGTAATAACGGGCGATCAAAAGAACGTATCTACACCAAAATGCTATCATTAAAAACGCCAGCTCGGCACGCAAAAAATAAGCCCTCACCTGACCCCAGATCACGAAAAATGGAGACGCTACGAGTATCGGAAAATGGCGCAATTTTGTTTTGTTTTGTTTTTTGCAAAGTTTGGAATTTTTTTTCACCACTTAGGTGAAAAATAACCTAGTCATGTTAGGTGTCTATAAACTCGTAGTGACCTGGAGAATCATAATGGCAGGTCAGTTTTAGCATTTAGTGAACCTAGCAAAATAGGCAAGCAAAAAACAAGTGTGGGATTGCACTTTTTTTGCAATTTCACTGCACTTGGAATTTTTTTCCCGTTTTCTAGTACACGACATGCTAAAACCAATGATGTCGTTCAAAAGTACAACTCGTCCCGCAAAAAATAAGCCCTCACATGGCCAAATTGACGGAAAAATAAAAAAGTTATGGCTCTGGGAAGGAGGGTAGCGAAAAACGAAAATGGAAAAACGGAAAAAGCTCCGGGGGTGAAGGGGTTAAGAAAAAGAAAAAAAAAAAAAACATTTTTCTCAGGTATATACTGTAGTTTTACCCAAAGACATAGAAGAAATCCAGTCAGTAATAAAGCCAGGAATTCCCAGATATAAGAGAAGTTGTGATACACAAGGCTGGAATTAGTCCAAAACTACAAAGACCAAACAGTGACCTCTTGTGTTAGACATTGGAATGGCAGTCTAGTGTGCAAAATGTGTTGTCACTAGTGTTGAGCATTCCGATACCGCAAGTATCGGGTATCGGCCGATACTTGCGGTATCGGAATTCCGATACCGGGATTCCGATACTTGCCGCGTATCGGATACCGGAATCGGAAGTTCTAAGATTCAAAAAGCAGAAATTCAGCCAATGAGATTGATTCCAAGTGTGGGCACATCCTGTTTAGCATGGAGGGCATGAAACTACTGGCAAGGCTGTGATTGGCTGGTGTAATGATGTCATGATGCAGTTTAAAAGTCGCTGGCGCCATTTTGCGATCACTCTGCTGTGAATTCAGTTAGTGACAGGACGCTGTTTGCTGACTGAGGGACAGTTTAGAGATAGCGATTTGCTTCTTTGTGCTTTCCAAAGGCTAATTTAGCAACCGCTGTGTTCACCTACTATTCACCTTGCTTTTGCCTTGTAGCGCTGTTTTCACAGCGATCTGCAGGGTCTGTGTGTGTGTGTGTGTGAGTGCAGCCCAGTCTCCAGTCTGAGTGCAGCCACATAGGCCATCCATAGTTGGTTGTATTCAGTTCAGGGAGGGTGGTTCATTGCCTCATACAGTACTGTTCCTTTTTTTTTTTTTTTTCCCAAGTAGTGTAGTCTGCTGCTAATTTATTCAAAAAAATCCTATTAGTGTCTTTCCACCCGTCTCCAGCTAATTTGTGGAAAAACACTACATAGGATAAAGTAGAGGAGGGTTTTTGGGCCTTGCAGCGCCGTTTACGGCTGTCTGCACGGTCTCCGTGTGACTGCAGCTCGCCCTGTAATCTGTGAGCAGCTGTAGCCTGGTTGTCTCCAGCTCAGGGTTTTTCACTGCGTCATACCGCCAAATCAATTTTCTTTTTTTTCAAAGTAGTGTAGTCTGCTGCTAATTAATTTAAAAAAATCCTATTAGTGTCTTTCCACCCGTCTCCAGCTAATTTGTGGAAAAACACTACATAGGATAAAGTAGAGGAGGGTTTTTGGGCCTTGCAGCGCCGTTTACGGCTGTCTGCACGGTCTCCGTGTGACTGCAGCTCGCCCTGTAATCTGTGAGCAGCTGTAGCCTGGTTGTCTCCAGCTCAGGGTTTTTCACTGCGTCATACCGCCAAATCAATTTTCTTTTTTTTCAAAGTAGTGTAGTCTGCTGCTAATTAATTTAAAAAAATCCTATTAGTGTCTTTCCACCCGTCTCCAGCTAATTTGTGGAAAAACACTACATAGGATAAAGTAGAGGAGGGTTTTTGGGCCTTGCAGCGCCGTTTACGGCTGTCTGCACGGTCTCCGTGTGACTGCAGCTCGCCCTGTAATCTGTGAGCAGCTGTAGCCTGGTTGTCTCCAGCTCAGGGTTTTTCACTGCGTCATACCGCCAAATCAATTTTCTTTTTTTTCAAAGTAGTGTAGTCTGCTGCTAATTAATTTAAAAAAATCCTATTAGTGTCTTTCCACCCGTCTCCAGCTAATTTGTGGAAAAACACTACATAGGATAAAGTAGAGGAGGGTTTTTGGGCCTTGCAGCGCCGTTTACGGCTGTCTGCACGGTCTCCGTGTGACTGCAGCTCGCCCTGTAATCTGTGAGCAGCTATAGCCTGGTTGTCTCCAGCTCAGGGTTTTTCACTGCGTCATACCGCCAAATCAATTTTCTTTTTTTTCAAAGTAGTGTAGTCTGCTGCTAATTAATTTAAAAAAATCCTATTAGTGTCTTTCCACCCGTCTCCAGCTAATTTGTGGAAAAACACTACATAGGATAAAGTAGAGGAGGGTTTTTGGGCCTTGCAGCGCCGTTTACGGCTGTCTGCACGGTCTCCGTGTGACTGCAGCTCGCCCTGTAATCTGTGAGCAGCTATAGCCTGGTTGTCTCCAGCTCAGGGTTTTTCACTGCGTCATACCGCCAAATCAATTTTCTTTTTTTTCAAAATAGTGTAGTCTGCTGCTAATTTATTCAAAAAAATCCTATTAGTGTCTTTCCACCCGTCTCCAGCTAATTTGTGGAAAAACACTACATAGGATAAAGTAGAGGAGGGTTTTTGGGCCTTGTAGCGCCGTTTACGTCTGTCTGCACGGTCTCCGTGTGACTGCAGCTCTATCTGTTGTCAGTTCAGCCCCCAAAAAATAAATAAATAATAAAGTTCACCAAACACACCAGTTACACCACTTTACATTTCTGTAGGCCACATTAGCTCATATTTGTGTCTAGTCCACACTTTAGATAATTAGTGCTTCTTATACCTGTTAGGAGGAGTTGCTCAGGAATAAGCACACAAATCCGTTAGTACTTTTCTGCTTATCTTTATCAGTCAACCAAGATGAAGAAGGCAGTGAGTAAGGCACGGGGGCGTGGGAGCCGTCGCGGAGCAGGGAGGGGACGTGGGGATTCTGTGCCTGCTGCGGGCACCGGTGACTCATCAGCACCCACTTTCACCAGGCAACAGTCGTTCATGCGAAGCTTTGTGTCCGAGCGCCGTACACCGCTGCTGCGTGAAGAACAAATTGAAGCTGTTGTCGGATGGATGGCAGCTAATGCATCAACTTCCATTAGTGCCACATCCTCTCAGACACAGAGCACTGGAGAGCAGCCATCTGTCTCTTCACCACCTGCCAAATTGCCCAGGCAGACAGAGAGCCCAGGACAGGAGCCGTCTCTACTTCTGTTCTCTGAATCTCTTGGCTTGGAAACAGGGGGCCAGCCAAGCAGCATTGGAGAAATGGAAGAAGAGGCAGGGTGCAGTGATGCCCAACAGCTTTTTCTGTCTTCCTCTGAAGAGGCGGGTGGGCCAGTGGCTCCGGTCACCACATCGCAGGCCGCATCAGCTGATGATGACACTCAGGTGCCACTTACTGGTGCGTGCTCTGCTGCTGAGACTACCCAGGAGGAGCAGTTGGGGGCAGAGGGTAGTGTAGATGATGAGGTCCTCGACCCATCTTGGCGTGAGGGACAGGAAGGTGGTGGGAGCAGCTCTGAGGAAGAGATTCCCCGTACGGCCCAAAGAGGGAGAGGGAGGGGGAAGACTGCGGATCCTGCAGCCTCCGCTTTGGCACCCGTTAGGAGCATGTCTCTTCCAAAAGCCAAAAAGGGCGCTCCCAAGACTTGCAGTGCCTGGTCCTTTTTTGACACAGTTGCAGATGACATTTGCTATGTCAGATGCAACGTGTGTCATCAAAAAGTCAAAAGAGGTCGAAATGTCAGCAACCTCAATACCTCCAACATGTGGAAACATGTGCGCAACAGGCACCCGGCGGAGTTAGAAAAACACACTGAAGAGGTAGGCCAACCAACAGCGGCAGCTACCACCTCTTCAGCTCGTGTTGCCTCTTCCTCTACCTCACACGCAGCTGGTTCGGCGTCCTCCCAGGATCGCCGTGGAAGAACCTCTGCCCCTGTTGTCCAGAGACCCGCTGTAATTCCACCCGCAGCGCCACTTTCCCAGTCATCCACACACTCCCAGCCCAGTCTACAGCCATCGGTAGTACAGGCATGGGAGAAAAGGCGGCCTTTCTCGTCAAACCACCCACGAGCACAGGCTCTGACTGCAGGCATTGCCAAACTTCTGTCACTGGAAATGCTGTCATTCAGGCTGGTGGAGACTGACAGCTTCCGTGACTTCATGTCATTGGCAGTCCCACAGTACAAAGTGCCCAGCCGCTTTTACTTCAGCAGGCAAGCCGTCCCTGCCCTGCAGAAGCATGTGGAGGGACACATAAAACACGCGCTACTGAACGCCGTCAGTAGCAAGGTCCACCTCACCACCGATGCGTGGACCAGTCAACATGGACAGGGGCGATACCTTTCCCTCACTGCCCATTGGGTTAATGTCGTTGAGCCGGGTACAGACCGTGCGAGTGGCGCAGGACGTGTCCTGCCCACTCCAAGGATTGCAGGAATCCATTCTGTACGCATTGACTCCTCCTCTTACACCAGTTCCTCAGAATCATCGCTGCAGGAGCCGTCACAGTCCACCTCCACATGGACCCGTGATGAACGTGTACCTGTTACGACCGACATGAGCACAGCCGTGGCCAAACGTCAACAGGCCGTCTTGAAATTAATTTTCTTGGGGAATCGTAGCCACACAGCGCAGGAGCTCTGGAATGCCATCAAGCAGGAGAGCGATGTGTGGTTTGTGCCAGCGAATCTCCAGCCAGGCATGGTAGTGTGTGATAATGGCCGAAATCTGGTGGCAGCTCTGGGCCTCGGCAACCTCACTCACATCCCATGTCTGGCACATGTGCTCAATTTGGTCGTGCAGAGCTTTTTGAGGGACTATCCGGATCTTGATGCACTGCTGCACAAGGTCCGCCTAGAGTGTGCTCACTTGCGGCGTTCCAGCACGGCAAAAGCGCGCATTGCGGCTCTGCAGCGCCGACACCGCCTGCCGGAACATCGCATCATATGTGACCTACCTACCAGGTGGAATTCCACGTTACATATGTTGGAGCGGTTGTGTGAGCAGCAGCAAGCTGTAATGGAGTACCAGCTGCTTCAGGCGCAAAAAAGTCGCAGTCAGCGCCGTACAGACTTCACAACCACAGAGTGGGCCACTATGAATGACGTCTGCCAGGTTTTGCGTCCCTTTGATTATTCCACGCGGATGGCGAGTGCAGATGATGCACTAGTCAGCATGACTGTCCCCCTTATCTGCCTGCTTGAAAAATCACTGCAAGCGCTAAGGGATGATGTTGTGGAAGAGGTGGAGGATGAGGATTCACCATTTCCATCATCTTCTGGACAGTCAGCGCCACGTGGTTCCTCACAAACGCGTAGGCAGGGGACCGTTTGTGAGGAGGATGAGGAGGAGTCAATGGAGGAGGAAGACATCCGTCCAGAGGAGGGAGTTACACAATTGTCCAGTACTCAGTGTGTACAGCGAGGGTGGGGTGATGACGAGCGGGCAGAGATCACGCCTCCAGCAGGGGACAGCGTTTCTTGGGCAGTTGGCAGTCTGCAGCACATGGTGGATTACATGCTGCAGTGCCTGAGAAACGACCGCCGCATCGCCCACATTCTCAACATGTCTGATTATTGGGTGTTCACCCTCCTCGATCCTCGCTACCGGGACAACGTAGAAAGCCTCATCACACCGTTGAACCGGGAGCGAAAAATGCGGGAGTACCAAGACACACTGGTCAATTCCATCATCTTCTCCATTCCAACTGAGAGAAGTGCTGCTAGTGCATTCCAAAGCAGCTCAGTGCGTCCAGGCCGTGGTGGAGGCTCTGCACAAAGAGGGAGCAGAAGCAGTGCCTCTGCCCAAGGCAAGACCAGTATGGCCGAACTGTGGCACAGTTTTCTGTGCCCGCCACAAAAGTCTACACCATCACAGACGGCTCCAGTCAGCAGGAGGCAACGGTTCCGTCAGATGGTGACAGACTACATGTCTTGCCCTCTTGCTGTACTCCCAGACGGCTCTTCCCCTTTCAAGTTTTGGGTCTCAAAGCTGGATACATGGCCAGAGCTAAGCCAGTATGCATTGGAGGTGCTGTCTTGCCCTGTGGCCAGTGTATTATCGGAACGTGTCTTTAGTGCTGCAGGTGGTGTACTAACTGACCGTCGCATGCGACTATCCTCCGATAACGTTGACCGGCTTACTTTCCTGAAAATGAACAAGGCCTGGATCTCGCCGGAATTTGCCACTCCTCCTCCTGATTGAATAATTAGGTCACTGTATACGTTATCCAGGTCTCCTGTTGTGTTCATCTTTCTACCACCTGAACTTAAATTCCTGGGCTCCAACACCGCCAGTTGAGGCTCAGACGTGCCGTCTGCACAGTCAAAACATACGACCCAGTGTTATTGGGTTTCAGTAATGTCAGCTGATCCCCAGCTGTGTAGCCGGCAATGTGTCATGCGACCGCCACGCTGACACAACAACTGAAATGTAAGGGAATCTGTCCCCCCCCCCCAAGGCGTTTGTTACTGAAAGAGCCACCTTGTGCAGCAGTAATGCTGCCCAAGGAAAAGGTAGCTATTTTTGTTTAGCTCCTTGCACACGCAGAACTTAACACTTATAAAATGTGTCCACTGATACCGTAAAACCGTCCCGGAGGTGGGACTTTACTTCGTAATGTGACGCAGCCCAGCCGTCATTCCTACCCCCCCGGCGCCGCGCACCGGCTCCTCAGCGTTGTTTTATTCCGTCCTGGAGCCTGCGCTGTTATGTTATCCCGTGGCCAGGCACACTTAGCGCTGCCCGTCTTCTGGCATCATTTGGTGTCTGGATGGCTGCGCCTGTGCGGCCGCGCTGGCAGAGAGCCCGCCTCGCAGTGTCTTCTGATTTAATCCCACTGGGGGCCTGGGATCCATGGACATGCGCAGTGCATATCTGAACCTCCACCTCTCACTCATTTCCCTATGGCTTCTTCAGACTGTTCGGTGTCAGCTGGTCCCTAACAGCATGCCACGGCCGTGACACCGCACAGTCTGAAGAAGCCATAGGGAGATGAGTGAGAGGTGGAGGTTCAGATATGCACTGCGCATGTCCATGGATCCCAGGCCCCCAGTGGGATTAAATCAGAAGACACTGCGAGGCGGGCTCTCTGCCAGCGCGGCCGCACAGGCGCAGCCATCCAGACACCAAATGATGCCAGAAGACGGGCAGCGCTAAGTGTGCCTGGCCACGGGATAACATAACAGCGCAGGCTCCTTGACGGAATAAAACAACGCTGAGGAGCCGGTGCGCGGCGCCGGGGGGGTAGGAATGACGGCTGGGCTGCGTCACATTACGAAGGAAAGTCCCACCTCCGGGACGGTTTTACGGTTGCAGGGGACACATTTTATAAGTGTTTAGTTCTGTGTTTGCAAGGAGCATGATGAAAAGAGCCACCTTTTCCTTTTGCATCTTTTGTGCTGCACAAGCTGGCTCTTTCAGCTACAAACGCCTTGGGGGGGGGTTAAAGGTTCCCTTTCGACTTTCTCAGGCTTCGGCCTACATTGTGTTCCTCTGCTTTTCCACCTGTCCCTGGGCTCCAACACCGCCAGTTGCCGTCCAGAAGTGCTGTACGCACAGTCAACAGTCCCTCCTCTGTTATTGGGGTTCAGTAACGTCAGCTGTTCCCCTGCTGTGTGTGTGGCAATCCCTCCTACAACCTCCTCCTCCTCCACCCGTCCCTGGGCTCCAACACCGCCAGTTGCCGTCCAGAAGTGCTGTACGCACAGTCAACAGTCCCTCCTCTGTTATTGGGGTTCAGTAACGTCAGCTGTTCCCCTGCTGTGTGTGTGGCAATCCCTCCTACCTCCTCCTACCTCCTCCAACCTCCTCCTCCTCCACCTGCCCCTGGGCTCCAACACCGCCAGTTGCCGTCCAGAAGTGCTGTACGCACAGTCAACAGTCCCTCCTCTGTTATTGGGGTTCAGTAACGTCAGCTGTTCCCCTGCTGTGTGTGTGGCAATCCCTCCTACCTCCTCCAACCTCCTCCTCCTCCACCCGTCCCTGGGCTCCAACACCGCCAGTTGCCGTCCAGAAGTGCTGTACGCACAGTCAACAGTCCCTCCTCTGTTATTGGGGTTCAGTAACGTCAGCTGTTCCCCTGCTGTGTGTGTGGCAATCCCTCCTACCTCCTCCTACCTCCTCCAACCTCCTCCTCCTCCACCTGCCCCTGGGCTCCAACACCGCCAGTTGCCGTCCAGAAGTGCTGTACGCACAGTCAACAGTCCCTCCTCTGTTATTGGGGTTCAGTAACGTCAGCTGTTCCCCTGCTGTGTGTGTGGCAATCCCTCCTACCTCCTCCAACCTCCTCCTCCTCCACCCGTCCCTGGGCTCCAACACCGCCAGTTGCCGTCCAGAAGTGCTGTACGCACAGTCAACAGTCCCTCCTCTGTTATTGGGGTTCAGTAACGTCAGCTGTTCCCCTGCTGTGTGTGTGGCAATCCCTCCTACCTCCTCCTACCTCCTCCAACCTCCTCCTCCTCCACCTGCCCCTGGGCTCCAACACCGCCAGTTGCCGTCCAGAAGTGCTGTACGCACAGTCAACAGTCCCTCCTCTGTTATTGGGGTTCAGTAACGTCAGCTGTTCCCCTGCTGTGTGTGTGGCAATCCCTCCTACCTCCTCCAACCTCCTCCTCCTCCACCCGTCCCTGGGCTCCAACACCGCCAGTTGCCGTCCAGAAGTGCTGTACGCACAGTCAACAGTCCCTCCTCTGTTATTGGGGTTCAGTAACGTCAGCTGTTCCCCTGCTGTGTGTGTGGCAATCCCTCCTACCTCCTCCAACCTCCTCCTCCTCCACCCGTCCCTGGGCTCCAACACCGCCAGTTGCCGTCCAGAAGTGCTGTACGCACAGTCAACAGTCCCTCCTCTGTTATTGGGGTTCAGTAACGTCAGCTGTTCCCCTGCTGTGTGTGTGGCAATCCCTCCTACCTCCTCCTACCTCCTCCAACCTCCTCCTCCTCCACCTGCCCCTGGGCTCCAACACCGCCAGTTGCCGTCCAGAAGTGCTGTACGCACAGTCAACAGTCCCTCCTCTGTTATTGGGGTTCAGTAACGTCAGCTGTTCCCCTGCTGTGTGTGTGGCAATCCCTCCTACCTCCTCCTACCTCCTCCAACCTCCTCCTCCTCCACCTGCCCCTGGGCTCCAACACCGCCAGTTGCCGTCCAGAAGTGCTGTACGCACAGTCAACAGTCCCTCCTCTGTTATTGGGGTTCAGTAACGTCAGCTGTTCCCCTGCTGTGTGTGTGGCAATCCCTCCTACCTCCTCCAACCTCCTCCTCCTCCACCCGTCCCTGGGCTCCAACACCGCCAGTTGCCGTCCAGAAGTGCTGTACGCACAGTCAACAGTCCCTCCTCTGTTATTGGGGTTCAGTAACGTCAGCTGTTCCCCTGCTGTGTGTGTGGCAATCCCTCCTACCTCCTCCAACCTCCTCCTCCTCCACCCGTCCCTGGGCTCCAACACCGCCAGTTGCCGTCCAGAAGTGCTGTACGCACAGTCAACAGTCCCTCCTCTGTTATTGGGGTTCAGTAACGTCAGCTGTTCCCCTGCTGTGTGTGTGGCAATCCCTCCTACCTCCTCCTACCTCCTCCAACCTCCTCCTCCTCCACCTGCCCCTGGGCTCCAACACCGCCAGTTGCCGTCCAGAAGTGCTGTACGCACAGTCAACAGTCCCTCCTCTGTTATTGGGGTTCAGTAACGTCAGCTGTTCCCCTGCTGTGTGTGTGGCAATCCCTCCTACCTCCTCCTACCTCCTCCAACCTCCTCCTCCTCCACCTGCCCCTGGGCTCCAACACCGCCAGTTGCCGTCCAGAAGTGCTGTACGCACAGTCAACAGTCCCTCCTCTGTTATTGGGGTTCAGTAACGTCAGCTGTTCCCCTGCTGTGTGTGTGGCAATCCCTCCTACCTCCTCCAACCTCCTCCTCCTCCACCCGTCCCTGGGCTCCAACACCGCCAGTTGCCGTCCAGAAGTGCTGTACGCACAGAGCCAAACACCTCGCCAATGTGTTAGTGGGGTTCAGCACCGCCAGCTGTTCCCCTGCTGTGTATACGGCAACGTGTACTGCGACCGCCACGCAGGCACAACAAGTTAAATGTAAGGGAACCTGACCCCCCCCCCCCCCCCCAGGCGTTTGTTACTGAAGGAGCCACCTTGTGCAGCAGTAATGATGCAAAGGGAAAAAGTGCCTCTTTTCGTGATGCTCCTTGCACATGCTGAACCAAACACTTATGAAATGTGTCCCCACACAGCGTTAAACCGTCCGGTAGGTGGAACTTTCCTTTGTCGTGTGACGCAGCACAGCCATCATTTTTACCCCCTTGGCGCCGTGCGCCGCCTCCTCAGCGTTGTTTTAATCTGTCCCGGAGCCTGCGCTGTTAGGTTAGCCCTTGGCCATGCACACATGTTGCGCTGCCCGTCTTCTGACCTCATTTGGTGTCAGGCTGGCTGCGCCTGTGCGGGTGCGCTGGCCGAGATCCCGCCTCGCAGTGTCGTCTAATGTAATCCCACCGCGGGCCTGTGATCCGTGCCCGTGCGCAGTGCATATCCTCTCCTCTCACTCCCCTCCCTACGGCTTCTTCAGACTGTGCGATGTCAGCTGGTCCCTAATAGCATGCCACGGCCGTGACACCGCACAGTCTGAAAAAGCCGTAGGGAGGGGAGTGAGAGGAGAGGATATGCACTGCGCACGGGCACGGATCACAGGCCCGCGGTGGGATTACATTAGACGACACTGCGAGGCGGGATCTCGGCCAGCGCACCCGCACAGGCGCAGCCAGCCTGACACCAAATGATGTCAGAAGACGGGCAGCGCAAAATGTGTGCATGGCCAAGGGCTAACCTAACAGCGCAGGCTCCGGGACAGATTAAAACAACGCTGAGGAGGCGGCGCACGGCGCCAAGGGGGTAAAAATGATGGCTGTGCTGCGTCACACGACAAAGGAAAGTTCCACCTACCGGACGGTTTAACGCTGTGAGGGGACACATTTCATAACTGTTAGGTTCCGCATGTGCAAGGACCATAATTAAAAGAGCTAAGTTTACCTTTTCCAGCATTAGTGCTGTACACAATGGCTCTTTCAGCTACAAACGCCTGGGGGGGGGGGGTTAAAGGTTTCCTTTCAACTTGCTCGAGTGCAGGCTTCGGCCTACACTCCGCTCCCCCTGCTCCTCCTGCTGACCCTGGGCTCCAACACCGCCAGTTGGGGCCCGGTACTGCTAGCTGCACAGAGAAAAACACCTCGCCAATGTGTCAGTGGGGTCCAGCACCGCCAGCTGTTCCCCTGCTGTGTAGCCGGCAACGTGTCCTGCAAAAGTCACGCAGACACAAGAACTGAAATTGAAGGGAACCTGTCCCCCCTCCCCCAGGCGTTTTTACGTTATCCAGCCACCTTGTACAGCGGTAATGCTGCATGTGTGCAAGGTGGCTCAGAAACGTATTCTCCTCGCACATGTGGAACTGAAAACACGTCTGCAATGTGTCCTCTGTGTGACCATTTAACCGTCCCGGTGGTGTGACTTTCCTTTGTAATGACACGCTGCAACCCCCTTGGTAGCGCTGCCCGTCTTCTGGCATCATGGTTTGGCTGCCTGCGCCTCTGCGGCCGCCCTGACCCACACAACGCCCCTCGGTGTCTTATTTATTGGGACTGCGAGGGTGTGATTGATGGGCAGGATCAGTGCATCAGTTCGCCTGTCCCTCCTCTCCTTCCGCCTTCTTCGGACTGTGCGGCTTCATGGCCGTGGCATGCGATAAGGGATCAGATGACGCCGCACAGTCTGAAGCGGGTGTAAGGACCCGAGTGTGAGAGGCGAACATATGTGCTGCGCCAGGCCCTGAATCCCAGCCCCGCAGTGTTTTAACAATGTTAAGACACTGCGGGGCTGGGATTCATGGGCATCGCGAACCGCACCGGCCGACATTACATGATGCCAGAAGATGGGCAGCGCTAACGGCGCTAGGCCAGGGGATAACACGACAGCGCAGACTCCTGTACAGCAAATAACAACGCTCGGGAGGCTGCACCCAGCACCAAGGTGGGATTCTTGACACCTGTGCTGCGTCTCATTACAAAGGGAACTCTCGCCTCCATTACACAGTTTGACTGTCTAAAGGGCTGAATGTTATACGTGTTCCATTCAGCGTGTGCAAGGAGAAAAATTACAAGAGCAACCTTTGACTTGCGCAGCACTGCTGCTGCATAAGCTGTGGCTCTTCTACTTTGTAACCCCTGAGGGGGGGTTAAAGGTGACTTTTGAAATCGGTTCAATTAGGCTTCGGCCTACACTCTGCTCCACCTGCAGAGCCCGGGCTCCAACAACGCTAGTTGCTGTCCGGAAGTGCTGGCTGCACAGAGCCAAACACCTCGCCAATGTGTCAGTGGGGTCCAGCACCGCCAGCTGTTCCCCTGCTGTGTAGCCGGCAACGTGTCCTGCAAAAGTCACGCAGACACAACACACCCAAAGCTGCCGCCTGTGCAGGCTTCGGCCTACACTCCCCTCCCCCTGCTCCTCCTCCTCCTGCTCCTCCTCCTGCTGTCCCTGGGCTCTAACACACCGCCAGTTTTTGCCCAGATGTGCTAGCTGCACAGAGAAAAACACCAGCCAATGTGTCAGTGGGGTCCAGCACCGCCAGCTGTTCCCCTGCTGTGCAGCCGGCAACGTGTCCTGCAAAAGCCACGCAGACACAAGAACTGAAATTGAAGGGAACCTGTCCCCCCTCCCCCAGGCGTTTTTACGTTATCCAGCCACCTTGTACAGCGGTAATGCTGCATGTGTGCAAGGTGGCTCAGAAACGTATTCTCCTCGCACATGTGGAACTGAAAACACGTCTGCAATGTGTCCTCTGTGTGACCATTTAACCGTCCCGGTGGTGTGACTTTCCTTTGTAATGACACGCTGCAACCCCCTTGGTAGCGCTGCCCGTCTTCTGGCATCATGGTTTGGCTGCCTGCGCCTCTGCGGCCGCCCTGACCCACACAACGCCCCTCGGTGTCTTATTTATTGGGACTGCGAGGGTGTGATTGATGGGCAGGATCAGTGCATCAGTTCGCCTGTCCCTCCTCTCCTTCCGCCTTCTTCGGACTGTGCGGCTTCATGGCCGTGGCATGCGATAAGGGATCAGATGACGCCGCACAGTCTGAAGCGGGTGTAAGGACCCGAGTGTGAGAGGCGAACATATGTGCTGCGCCAGGCCCTGAATCCCAGCCCCGCAGTGTTTTAACAATGTTAAGACACTGCGGGGCTGGGATTCATGGGCATCGCGAACCGCACCGGCCGACATTACATGATGCCAGAAGATGGGCAGCGCTAACGGCGCTAGGCCAGGGGATAACACGACAGCGCAGACTCCTGTACAGCAAATAACAACGCTCGGGAGGCTGCACCCAGCACCAAGGTGGGATTCTTGACACCTGTGCTGCGTCTCATTACAAAGGGAACTCTCGCCTCCATTACACAGTTTGACTGTCTAAAGGGCTGAATGTTATACGTGTTCCATTCAGCGTGTGCAAGGAGAAAAATTACAAGAGCAACCTTTGACTTGCGCAGCACTGCTGCTGCATAAGCTGTGGCTCTTCTACTTTGTAACCCCTGAGGGGGGGTTAAAGGTGACTTTTGAAATCGGTTCAATTAGGCTTCGGCCTACACTCTGCTCCACCTGCAGAGCCCGGGCTCCAACAACGCTAGTTGCTGTCCGGAAGTGCTGGCTGCACAGAGCCAAACACCTCGCCAATGTGTCAGTGGGGTCCAGCACCGCCAGCTGTTCCCCTGCTGTGTAGCCGGCAACGTGTCCTGCAAAAGTCACGCAGACACAACACACCCAAAGCTGCCGCCTGTGCAGGCTTCGGCCTACACTCCCCTCCCCCTGCTCCTCCTCCTCCTGCTCCTCCTCCTGCTGTCCCTGGGCTCTAACACACCGCCAGTTTTTGCCCAGATGTGCTAGCTGCACAGAGAAAAACACCAGCCAATGTGTCAGTGGGGTCCAGCACCGCCAGCTGTTCCCCTGCTGTGCAGCCGGCAACGTGTCCTGCAAAAGCCACGCAGACACAAGAACTGAAATTGAAGGGAACCTGTCCCCCCTCCCCCAGGCGTTTTTACGTTATCCAGCCACCTTGTACAGCGGTAATGCTGCATGTGTGCAAGGTGGCTCAGAAACGTATTCTCCTCGCACATGTGGAACTGAAAACACGTCTGCAATGTGTCCTCTGTGTGACCATTTAACCGTCCCGGTGGTGTGACTTTCCTTTGTAATGACACGCTGCAACCCCCTTGGTAGCGCTGCCCGTCTTCTGGCATCATGGTTTGGCTGCCTGCGCCTCTGCGGCCGCCCTGACCCACACAACGCCCCTCGGTGTCTTATTTATTGGGACTGCGAGGGTGTGATTGATGGGCAGGATCAGTGCATCAGTTCGCCTGTCCCTCCTCTCCTTCCGCCTTCTTCGGACTGTGCGGCTTCATGGCCGTGGCATGCGATAAGGGATCAGATGACGCCGCACAGTCTGAAGCGGGTGTAAGGACCCGAGTGTGAGAGGCGAACATATGTGCTGCGCCAGGCCCTGAATCCCAGCCCCGCAGTGTTTTAACAATGTTAAGACACTGCGGGGCTGGGATTCATGGGCATCGCGAACCGCACCGGCCGACATTACATGATGCCAGAAGATGGGCAGCGCTAACGGCGCTAGGCCAGGGGATAACACGACAGCGCAGACTCCTGTACAGCAAATAACAACGCTCGGGAGGCTGCACCCAGCACCAAGGTGGGATTCTTGACACCTGTGCTGCGTCTCATTACAAAGGGAACTCTCGCCTCCATTACACAGTTTGACTGTCTAAAGGGCTGAATGTTATACGTGTTCCATTCAGCGTGTGCAAGGAGAAAAATTACAAGAGCAACCTTTGACTTGCGCAGCACTGCTGCTGCATAAGCTGTGGCTCTTCTACTTTGTAACCCCTGAGGGGGGGTTAAAGGTGACTTTTGAAATCGGTTCAATTAGGCTTCGGCCTACACTCTGCTCCACCTGCAGAGCCCGGGCTCCAACAACGCTAGTTGCTGTCCGGAAGTGCTGGCTGCACAGAGCCAAACACCTCGCCAATGTGTCAGTGGGGTCCAGCACCGCCAGCTGTTCCCCTGCTGTGTAGCCGGCAACGTGTCCTGCAAAAGTCACGCAGACACAACACACCCAAAGCTGCCGCCTGTGCAGGCTTCGGCCTACACTCCCCTCCCCCTGCTCCTCCTCCTCCTGCTCCTCCTCCTGCTGTCCCTGGGCTCTAACACACCGCCAGTTTTTGCCCAGATGTGCTAGCTGCACAGAGAAAAACACCAGCCAATGTGTCAGTGGGGTCCAGCACCGCCAGCTGTTCCCCTGCTGTGCAGCCGGCAACGTGTCCTGCAAAAGCCACGCAGACACAAGAACTGAAATTGAAGGGAACCTGTCCCCCCTCCCCCAGGCGTTTTTACGTTATCCAGCCACCTTGTACAGCGGTAATGCTGCATGTGTGCAAGGTGGCTCAGAAACGTATTCTCCTCGCACATGTGGAACTGAAAACACGTCTGCAATGTGTCCTCTGTGTGACCATTTAACCGTCCCGGTGGTGTGACTTTCCTTTGTAATGACACGCTGCAACCCCCTTGGTAGCGCTGCCCGTCTTCTGGCATCATGGTTTGGCTGCCTGCGCCTCTGCGGCCGCCCTGACCCACACAACGCCCCTCGGTGTCTTATTTATTGGGACTGCGAGGGTGTGATTGATGGGCAGGATCAGTGCATCAGTTCGCCTGTCCCTCCTCTCCTTCCGCCTTCTTCGGACTGTGCGGCTTCATGGCCGTGGCATGCGATAAGGGATCAGATGACGCCGCACAGTCTGAAGCGGGTGTAAGGACCCGAGTGTGAGAGGCGAACATATGTACTGCGCCAGGCCATGAATCCCAGCCCCGCAGTGTTTAAACTATGTCAATACACTGCGGGGCTGTGATTCATGGGCATCGCGAACCGCACCGGCCAACATTAAATGAGGTCAGAAGATGGGCAGCGCTAACGGCGCTAGGCCAGGGGATAACACGACAGCGCAGACTCCTGTACAGCAAATAACAACGCTCAGGAGGCTGCACCCAGCACCAAGGTGGGATTCTTGACATCTGTGCTGCGTCTCATTACAAAGGGAACTCGCGCCTCCAACACAGTTTGACTGTATAAAGGGCTAAATGTTATACGTGTTTCATTCAGCGTGTGCAAGGAGCGAAATTAAAAGAGCAACCTTTGACTTGTGCAGCACTACTGCTGCATAAGCTGTGGCTCTTCTACTTTCTAACCCCTGAGGGGGGGTTAAAGGTTACCTTTGAAATTGGTTCAAGTAGGCTTCGGCCTACACTCTGCTCCCCCTGCAGAGCCCGGGCTACAACACCGCTCGTTGCTGTCCGGAAGTGCTGGCTGCACAGAGCCAAACACCTCGCCAATGTGTCAGTGGGGTCCAGCACCGCCAGCTGTTCCCCTGCTGTGCAGCCGGCAACGTGTCCTGCAAAAGCCACGCAGACACTTGCTCTTGTACCTTCTGCTCCACATCCTGGTTCCAGTACCGTCAGCTGGTTCCGGGCAGAGCCTTTGGCTTAGGTGCCTCCCTCTGGGTATCCGAGTTCCACCAACGTCAGGTGGTCCTTGGTAGTGCTTTCAGGCACGGGTACCTCCTGCTTAGTAACCGGGTTCCAGTAACGTCAGCTGGTCCTCGGTAGTTCCATTGGCTCTTGGACCTTCGGCTACCCATCCGGGTTCCAGCACCGTCAGCTGGTTCTCGGCAGTGTCTTTTGCTCTTGTACCTTCTGCTCCCCATCCTGGTTCCAGTACCGTCAGCTGGTTCCGGGCAGAGCCTTTGGCTTAGGTGCCTCCCTCTGGGTATCCGAGTTCCACCAACGTCAGGTGGTCCTTGGTAGTGCTTTCAGGCACGGGTACCTCCTGCTTAGTAACCGGGTTCCAGTAACGTCAGCTGGTCCTCGGTAGTTCCATTGGCTCTTGGACCTTCGGGTAGCCATCCGAGTTCCAGTTCCATCAGCTGGTTCTCGGCATTTTCTCAGCCTTCTTGTACCTTCTGCTACATTTCCAAGTTCAAGAGACTAAACACGATGACCCGGAAGAACACCCCTAAGATGACGACGACACCAGAGACGACAACCACCGTGATGACGACGACCCTGGAGACGATGACCCTGAAGACCACCCCGATGACGACGACCCCGGAGACCACCCCGATGACGACGACCCCGGAGACGACGACCCTGGAGACGACGACGACCTGGAAGACCGAGAAGCAGAAGAACAAGAGGCTGCAGAACAAAGAGCAGAAGGACATTAAGCATAACACAAAATATCAGAGCAAAAAAATATTATGTAAATTATAAGCAGAAGAAGACTAAGCAGTGTATGGGGGTGAGTCCGTTCCTCCTCGTGGTGCCCCTGGATAAAGCCTGATGCTGCAGGCCAAACTGAACGCGGACAAATGTAACTGGTTTGTGACAGGCAGAACGGAAGGTGTAATCTTCAAACTTTTATAGATAACAACTACGGGAATGCCTGTCACAAATAAGAATATGATGAAGAAGTTGAATATGATGAAGATAATAGTAAAATAAAAAGAATATGAACAATGTAACCCAAAAAATAATAGGTAGAAGATGAAGAAGAAGATGAATAAGGTGAAGAAGTTGATGTCAAAGAAGCTGATGATGAGGATAATTAAGAAGAAAGCGTGGGAGAAGTAAAAAAGAAGGTGAAGGGCGTGGAAGTAGTGAAACATCAATATCTGACATAAAAAAAAAAAAAAATAACATAGTCAAATTCTTTCTAACGCCGAACTTCATAAAAAAAAATTAAAAATCCTGCTATTCTATTACATTGGGCTAAACCTCTGTCCCTTTAATATCTCCGCCACGTCCCCCAATACATCCTACATTATTCTTAGTTGTTTTCCTTCATGTAGAATGAACCTACAAGTTTATAAAGGGTTTATTTTAATTCCGATATTTTCGTCCCATTGACTTGCATTGGGATCGGGTATCGGTATCGGATTGGATCCGATATTTTGACGGTATCGGCCGATACTTTCCGATACCGATACTTTCCGATATCGGAAAGTATCGCTCAACACTAGTTGTCACTAGACCCAGGATAAATCACTGCATACTGATACAGGAAACATATATATCATTACATACTGTACAGACAATACTCTCATTACAGTAAAAAATATTTTTTTCAAACTAAATCTTCAGCATATAATTCTCAGAAATGTACACATAACTGAATGTGGTTGTTATATTTTGATACTTAATAATAGTTTTATTTATATAGCAACAACATATTCCACAGCACTTTACAATTAAGTGAGGATATATATAGACAAGAAAGACAATTTAACGTAACACATAGCACATCAGTAACAGTAGGAGTGAGGGCCCTGCTCGCAAACTTACCATTTAGATAGAAATGGGGGATGGACACAGTAGGAAAAAAGTGCTTTTCATGTGCGGTCCAGACATGATAAAAATAAATAGGCTATTTCAAATAAGCTGTATGATCCAGTCATCAGCCAGTATCTGTCTAAGTACAGTTACCAACTGCCATGCGGTGCATGAAGGATGTGGAGACAGACGAATAGGAGGGACCAGATTCTGAGGAAATTTTAGAAAAAAGTACCAGGGATTAGTTAGATTAGATTAGTGAATTGAGGCAATAGGCCTGTCTAAAGAAAAGCATTTTTAAAGCACCCTCACAAATGCGGGGACTAGGTGTTAGATCATCTGGGGTAGTGCAATCCAGAAAACTGGCACAGCATGGGAGGTCTTGGAGACAGAGGTGCGTGGTTAGTATTATGGAGGATGTTAGTTAGATTAGTTGCAGAATGAAGAGCACAGGTAAGGCAATAGACAGGGATGAGGTAGGAGATACAGGGTGGTACAGAACTGTGGAGGGGTATGTGAGTGAGAAAGATAAGTTTGTATTGAATTCTGTAGCGAATGGGTAACCAGTGTAATGACTGACAGAAGGTGGAGGCATCAGTGTAAAAGCTGGACAGAAGTACAACCCTGGCTGCCGCATTCATAACGGAGTGGAGAGGAGAAAGTTTGGTTAGAGGGAGACCGATCAGCGGAGAGTTACAGTAATCCAGACAAGAAAGAATCCGAGCGACACTAAAGGTACCGTCACATTAAGCGACGCTGCAGCGATATAGACAACGATGCCGATCACTGCAGCGTCGCTGTTTCATCGTTGTGTGGTCGCTGGAGAGCTGTCACACAGACAGCTCTCCAGCGACCAACGATGCCAAAGTCCCCAGGTAACCAGGGTAAACATCGGGTTACTAAGCGCAGGGCCGCGCTTAGTAACCCGATGTTTACCCTGGTTACCAGTGTAAATGCAAAAAAAACCAAACAGTACATACTTACATTTCGGTGCCTGTCGCGTCCCCCGGCGTCCGCTTCCCTGCGCTGTGTAAGCGCCGGCCCTAAAGCACAGCGGTGACGTCACCGTTGTGCTTTGCTTTACGGCCGGCACTGACACATTCAGTGCAGGAAGCTCTGAGCAGCAGCGCGGACGCCGGGGGACGTGACAGACATCAGAAGGTGAGTATGTAGTGTTTTTTTTTTTACTTTTACAATGGTAACCAGGGTAAATATCGGGTTACTAAGCGCGGCCCTGCGCTTAGTAACCCGATATTTACCCTGGTTACCATTGTAAAACATTGCTGGCATCGTTGCTTTTGCTGTCAAACACAACGATACACGCCGATCTGACGACCAAATAAAGTTCTGGACTTTAAGCTCCGATCAACGATATCACAGCAGGATCCAGATCGCTGCTGCGTGTCAAACACAACGATATCGCTATCCAGGACGCTGCAACGTCACGGATCGCTATCGTTGGAAAGTTGGTCAGTGTGAAGGTACCTTTAGAGTTTTTGCAGGTGCAAAGGTGAGAAAAGGTTGAGTTCTGGAGAAGATTTTAAGATGCAGGTAACATGGGTGAGTGAGCGATTGGATATAAGGAGTAAAGGAAAGTTCTGTGTCAAATATAACCCCAAGGCAGCGGGCACGCTGTTTGGGAGTTATGGTTGAATCACCCATACATCAAGTTTATGAAGCATCACTGGTATGATCCTCGACCAGAATCCCATTAATTTACATTCTTTCACACCAACTACCCAACCTTGTACCATGATTGTGCTGATTCTTTTTGCTAGGGAAACCTGTGTTGTTATTATTAAAAGAAATATGTTAGCAAGTTTTTGCTATGTGATCTGAGAGCAGCATGATGTGGGGACAGAAAGCTTATTCCAGCGATGTATGTGTTACTGGATTGTTTGGTCTTATTTTGATAGAATCCCTGTTTTCTCTGTTGAAGAAAAAGCAGATGTCAGAACGCTGAGCTCTGTATAGCCCTGCCCACACAACTGTTTGCTGGCTTCCTGTGTACAGTGTACATTGTCAGCAAGCTGCCAATCGGTGATGGGAGCGGGGTCACACATATTAGCCTGACTGGCTTGCATGTGAGACCTAGTTCTGTAATGATACTTTCCTGCTGGTAAAATACTCATTGTATGAAAACTACAACACACAACCTAAAAAGTGATACATACCTGGAATCAGGGACTTTGCCTCTGTTGGCAGATATGCAACAGATACAGACTTATTTCTGTGCAGGACGAGTTTACACTTTTCTGACAGTAGATGGCGATGTTGTTACTGTTATATGCTTAGTTGAATGTATTGCATATACTTCTTGTACTTTGTCTCTGGTAAAAGGTCTTTTTAGACTTCCTGTTATGCTGTATTAAGAAGCTGATGCATGTACCTCATGTTCTGTGAAGATAAAAGTTGAATTACCCCATATAATCTACACTCACAAGTTTCTTCTGGGACCAAACTATGTAACAGTCTCTACACTACACAGCTCTTGGGATAAATAGCAGAAACCTGCTGACAAATTCCTTTTAATGTCATAGGAATACTCTGTGTAGTTGGCGCATGGAGGCATGCAGACCAGATGTAAGTGGCATAAGCTACGAAAAGCTTTTTAGAGAGGCATATTACTTGTCATAAATATGTATTTTGTACATTGTGTAAATGCTGCTGTTATCCCAAATATGACATTGTTTTTATTCTGTTCCTGCCTGTCTGTTATCTGGAAATATAATACCCTTCTTGCCTGTTTCTAATCTTTTTAACTAAGTGGGTGTGGTCCTCAATCCTTTGCTATGGGAACCTTCTTGAGGACCAAATAATGTAAAGACTAGATTTGTATACAGGGAAGATGGCTCCATACATCTGGAATGCATAGGTAGAGGAACAAAAAATAATGCCAGGTTCAGGAGAATACCAGGTAAAAAAAAATATTATTTTTTTCAAGTGAATGGTCCTCTTTAAAGGGAATCTGTCACCAGGTTTGACCGATATGAGATACGGCCAACTCCTTTCAGGCCTGATATACAACATTTCATATAGATGTATATCTGCCCCCAACCCAAAGTTGGGTCCTAGGTAGAGATGGGTGAGCAGTAAAGTTCGGGGTCCGTAACGAAAACCTACTGTTAGGGCACTGACCCCGAACACGGACTTTACCAGGAGGTCCATTTTACTGTTTGGGTTCGACACCCTGAACACTGGTTGATGCAGATGACAATGCGATAAACACCTGCGTCTATGGCCGGAGGTAAGGTTAATACCACCAGTCAGAGATGCTGCTTCTATGCTGTCAGATGACAGCATGAGCCTGTAGCTGTAACTGAAAATAAAAAGTTTACCTCCAGTTACTGGCATTGGCTGATGGGACTACCACTCCCATCAGCCTACGCCTGCTGCTGCTAATAACAGCAAAATCAGGTGGCGGCTGATGGGAGTATTCATCAGCCGACACCTGAAATCTAAACAAATAATTAAAAAAAAACTGGTGGGCTCCCCTGTATTTTTGATAAACAGCCAGGCAAAACAGAAAAATGCGGGCTGCAACCCTCAGCTATCAGTTTAGCAAGGCTGGTTATCAAGAATAGATGGGTCCTCATGCTGTTTTTTTTTTTTAAATTATTCAAATAAATAATTTAAAAAAGGCGTAGGGTCCCCCCATTTTTGACAACCAGCCAGCTAAAGCAGACAGCTGGGGGCTCGTATTCTCAGGCTGGTAAGGGGCCATGAATATTGCCCTCCCCCCCCCCCCCGAGCCTAAAAATAGCGGCCTGCAACTACATCAGAAAAGGCGCACCTATCTAAACTTTGCTAAAGCTGACAGCTATGGTTGCAACCCACAGCTGTTAGTTCTGCCTGGCTGGTTATCTAAAATATAGGGGAACCTGCACCATTTTTTTAATTATTTATTTAGAATACTCCAATCAGCCACGGCCTGCTCTCGCTGGCATTAGTAGCAGCATGCGTAGACTGATGGGAGTAGTAGTCCCATCAGCCGACGCCAGTGACCAGAGGTAAAACTTTTTATCTCTGGACACAGCTGCTGGTTCACGCTGTCACAGCATGGGAACCGCAGCTCTATGACCAGTGGTAATTTTACTGCCGATCAGAAGCAGTGTTAGCTGCACTGTCATGCACAGAGGGGCAAACACTGAATCTTCAGGTTTCCCATTCAGGTGAATGGGATCAGGGTTCGGGTACTGTTCTGGTACCCGAACCGAACGTTTTTTAAATGTTCGGCCGAACTCGAACATCCAGGTGCCCGCCCATCACTAGTCCTAGGTTCATTGGTCCATATGAATTTACTAAGGTCATTAACTCGCAGCTTTTAGTTTAAAGCATCCTCTATTCAGCATACCTAATGTGTTTCACAAGTCCCTGCTAATGGTATACCCTTCTCTTGTCCACCCTGACAGACATTTTCCTCCCGTTATGATCGAGGGCAACTTGGAGTATGAGGTAAAGAAAATTCAGGACTCTTAGGTGGAGAAAGAGTACTTGCAGTATCTCATACACTGGAAAGTTTATGGGCCAGAAAAAAGATATTGAGTTTCGGTGAGTAACATCAATGCCCCTAAGCTAATCAGGAAATTCAATCATTAATTTCCTGACAAGTCTGATTTTAAGTGTCTGTAGGCCCCTCTTGAGGGGGGTACTGTAACATCCATGTATGAACACACTTCTGCCACATCGGCTATGTTTACTAGGTGGGGTAGTATTTAGGCCACAATTACCTCTGGGCAACACAAGTGTTGTTCATTTAAAACATAGGTATTCTGAGATTTGTGTTATTCTACCTTCTGTTTTGGCACTTTGGTGGTTAACTTTAATTAGTTCTCTGCTGGAGCCATGGGCGGAGTTGCTTTCTATTTAAACCCCCAGCAGTCAGTCAATGACTGCCAGTTATAGCTTTTCTTCTTGTTCTGTTGTGTCTGTAGTATTATTAGTGAATCTCCTGTTATTGACTCCGGCCTGATCTTTGACTATCATCTTGCCTCACAATTGTGCCTGTTTTTGGACTTTCCGGTTTTGACATGCTTTTCTAACTTCACCTTGCTTGTGAGTCTTCCTGTTTAGCACTACTGCCCAAGACAATTAGTTCACAAAGCCCCAGCAGGTCTTAATGCCTCCATCAAAATGGTCAAATGTGGCGAAGATCCCCAAGCAGAATGTACATGGTGATAATTAGATTCTGGCAGGTGTTGCAAGTCCGGTGGCAAAACTGCAGGTGTCCAAGACTGTTTGTCAGCACGGACTGAGGGATACTGCACAGCTTGGACAAGCTCGTTGACTAATAGTAAGTTGCATTAGCAGTCCAGACAGATTGTACATATCACAAGGTAACGGTGTTGTGACTGATGCATATTTGAAATCAATGGTCTTGAGATTCTGCTAGGTTCACCAAATGAGGTGGAACTCAAAGCCTTAGGTCCGGATGAGCACATGGACCCCGGGCATGGCAGTAGCAAGCAGGAAGGCACGTGCGCTATGAGAACTTGACACATAGGAATCTCAGGAGAAGCAGGACAAATGAAGTGGAAACCAGAAAGGAAGAATGCAAACACAAATAAAAAAGAACAGAAGATGGAGCACAGTTTCAATCCCAAGACACCGGCATGTGACCAGAGCCAGTGAAATCACCCGGGCAAGTACCGGAGCCTTGGACAAGGGCAAGAGTGGAGGGACACTCACCATTGCCAGGGCGTAACTACTGCGGTTGCCACTGTGACCACCCAGCCCCGGTGGCACATCAACGTTTGCGATTCAATTTCTCCTGTTACCCTTGGGAAAATAAAAAATTGGGGGCGAAAAGATCATTTTTTTGAAAAAACTATGATTTTTTATTTTTACGGCTCTACGTTATAAACTTCTGTGAAGCACTTGGGGATTCAAAGTGCTCACCACACCGCTAGATAAGTTCCTTAGGGGGTCTAGTTTCCAAAATGGTGTCACTTGTGAGGGGTTTCCACTGTTTAGGCACATCAGGGTCTCTCCAAACGCGACATGGCATTCGATCTTAATTCCAGCCAATTTTGCGTTGAAAAAGTAAAAGGGCGCTCCTTCCCTTCTGAGCTCTGCTATGCGCCTAAACAGTGGTTTACCCCCACATATGCGGTATAAGCATACTCAGGACAAATTGCACAATCATTTTTGGGGTCCAAATTCTCCTGTTACCCTTGGGAAAATAAAAAAATTGGGGGCAAAAGGTTCACTTTTGTGGAAAAACTATGATTTTTTATTTTTACGGCTCTACGTTATAAACTTAGGAGAAGCACTTGTGGGTTCAAAGTGCTCACTACACATCTAGATAAGTTCCTTGGAGGGGTCTAGTTTCCAAAATGGTGTCATTTGTGGGGGGTTTCCACTGTTTAGGCACATCAGGGGCTCTCCAAACGTGACATGGTGTCCGAGCTCAATTCCAGCCAATTTTGCATTGAAAAGTCAAAAGGCGCTCCTTCCCTTCCGAGCTCTGCCATGCGCCCATACAGTAGTTTACCTGCACATATTGGGTATCAGTGTACTCAAGACAAATTGAACAACAACGTTTGGGGTCCAATTTTCTCCTGTTACCCTTGGTGAAATAAAAAAAATTTGGTCTGAATTAAATTTTTTGTGAAAAAAAGTTAAATGTTCATTTTTTTTAAAACATTCCAAAAATTCCTGTGAAGCACCTAAAGGGTTAATAAGCATCTTGAATGTGGTTTTGAGCACTTTTGGGTATTTTCTATCATATAGACCCCTCAAAGTGACTTCAAATGTGAGGTGGTCCCTAAAAAAAAGGTGTTGTAAAAATGAGAAATCGCTGTTTAACTTTTAACCTTTATAACTTCATAACAAAAAAATGTTTTCGTTCCAAACATTGTGCTGATGTAAAGTAGACATGTGGGAAATGTTACTTATTAAGTATTTTGTGTGACATACAGTATCTCTGTGACTTAAGGGCATGAAAATTCAAATTTGGAAAGTTGCAAAATTTTCAAAATTTTCACCAAATTTCCGTTTTTTTCACAAATAATCGCAAGTCATATCAAAGAAATTTTACCACTAACATGAAGTACAATATGTCACGAAAAACAGTCTCAGAATCACCGGGATCCATTGAAGCGTTCCAGAGTTGTTACCTTATAAAGGGACAGTGGTAAGAATTGTAAAAATTGGCCTGGTCATTAACATGCAAACCACCCTCGGGGGTAAAGGGGTTAAAATACATTACTGATTTACCGGACTCTAAGCCTGTCCTGCATGTAATGTCTTGTCATCTACTACAAGGTGAAACATTTATGTTGTACTAGATGGTGGCCCGATTCAAACACATCGGATATTCTAGAAAATGCATGTCCACGTAGTATATTGCCCAGCCACGTAGTATATTCCCCAGCCACGTAGTATGTTGCCCAGTCACGTAGTATATTGCCCAGCCACGTAGTATATTGCCCAGCCATGTAGTATATTGCCCAGTCATGTAGTATATTGCCCAGCCACGTAGTATATTGCCCAGCCACGAAGTATATTGCCCAGCCACGTAGTATATTGCCCAGCCACGTAGTATATTGCCCAGCCACGTAGTATATTGCCCAGCCACATAGTATATTGCACAGCGACGTAGTATACAGCACAGAGCCTCGTAGTATACAGCACAGACACGTAGTATACTGCCCAGCCATGTAGAATGTAGTATATTGGTCAGCCACGTAGTATATAGCAGAGCCACAGTCACGTTGGACTTAAAATAAAAAATAAACATATACTCACCTTCTGAAGGCCCCTTGAAGTCCTGGCGCCCGTGTGCAGTGCACGCGGCAGCTTCCGGTCCCAGGGTTGGTATGAGCGCAGGACCTGTGATGGCGTCACGGTCACATGACCGTGACGTCATGGCAGGTCCTTCTTGCATAGCATCCTTGGCACTGAAAACCTGCCGCTTGCACTGCCGAGGACAGCGGGCGACGTTGGAGGGTGAGAATAACCTTTTTTTTATTATTATTATTTGTAACATTAAATCTTTTTACTATTGATGCTGCAAAGGCAGCATTAATAGTAAAAAGTTGGTCACACAAGGTTAATAGCTGCGTTACCAGAGTGCGTTACACCGCGCTCCGGTAACGTTGGCATTAACCCTGTGTGAGGGCTGACTGGAGGGAGTATGGAGCTGGCCCTGACTGCGGGGAGGAAAGAGCGGCCATTTTGCCGCCGGACTGTGCCCGTTGCTGATTGGTCGTGGCAATGGTCGTGGGCGTTTTGCCACAACCAATCAGTGACTTGGATTTCCATGACAGACAGAGGCCGTGACCAATGAATATCCGTGACAGACAGAAAGAAAGAAAGAAAGAAAGAAAGACAGAAGGACAGACGGAAGTGACCCTTAGACAGTTATATAGTAGATTTTAAAGAATTTGAAGCTTCACTCATATCATTGGATCAAGCGTCATTAAAAATTAAGAAAAAAAGTTGTGACTGTAAAAACTGTAAGAATTATGGAAGGTCTGCAGGCTTAGACCTTTACTATAGAAAGATAAACATGGATTCTGCAATCAGTCTTTAATCCTGCCCTATAAACCTTACGAATGTCACACAAGGACAGCTTTGACATAGAAGAAAGGAAATGGGAAATACCTGTAATCTAGTATCTATTAAGTCAGTAACAATATATAAATTAATATAGAGGGAATAATCCCTTTAGAAGACAGACCAGGAGGTTCTTTTTACTCAGAAGCAAGCATTGAAGATAGCAGAATCAATTCATTGTGTAGAGCGTAAAAGACCTCTGGAGTGAAAGGTTTAGTAAAGAAATCCCAGTACAAACAAATGCAATTAGCAGGTTGTAGAACATACATTTTTCCCTCTCCTTTCTGTAATAATTTTATTTTCATTGCATGACCTGGATGTGTTGCAAACTGAGGATGTACAACATAATATTACATTGGATTCCTCACGCTCAGCCTGGGGGGGAAACGATTTGCTGAACACATGAATAAATAAAATAGTGTTAAAACCAATATAAAAGGTTATTCAGTGCGTTCAGTCTACCAAATTTATTTCAAATCAAATCTCTTGTGTTTAACACAATTACTTTCTCAACTCGATAAAACTAGGGGGAATTTAAAAAATGTTTTTTTCCCCATTTATTGTGTGATGGAGTTACAGCCACCTGTAAATGTTATGTTCTTTGCAAGTTTATTGCTACATTTAAAGATGTTTCTAAATGGTTAGTAAGTGGCATGCCTCCACTGCCTATTACATTCTGCTTCCATCATTTCCTTGCACCGCAGCATAAAATTTTGTTCTTAAGTTGACACTTCTTTTACAGTCTCGCCTTTGCATCCTCACAAAACGTCTGATATTTAGCTCTGTGTGCAGTGCAATAAATGGGGTGAGACATGAAAAGCTCTCTCCTATGCTAATGGGATGGGAAACATCTACTTTGCAGACATGGATGAGTTGAAATATCAATCATTTTTTGTAGATGCTCTCTCAAGCTTCAATGTCTTACATGGGCTTCTTTGACCTAAAATGCCAATATCCTTTCACCTGCTTATGTAAGATTTATGTATATGGGCTTCCTTGTGTTACCATGAGCAGTAATGTTACTGCTCTTAAACTTTATGAAAAAGGAAGTACACATGAAGAAGAAACTATATAATATAATGATACTATAATCATGTTAAAAATGAGTCGAACATAACATAAAAGCAGTAAATGTTATGGTCTCTATGAAGTGCAGTCTTAAACTTAGGAACCCATTTTTATCTTCTTATTTCTCTTAAGAACCTACAACTTTGCACTAAATATGTCTTCTTGTTTTGTGTCTACAGCTGCTATGAAGCCCCATGTATCTCCATGGTAACAGACAACAAACTCTGCAGTCTAACACAGCAGTCAAACTCCCTTGTCAACTATTTCTTCCTAAAATAACATTTGGTATGTTAGCAGTAAGTTGGGAACAGATACAAGGACATTCAGACTTTGTTGTTGTTTGCAGCCTGTTACCATGGAGACAGATAGGACTACCTACAATGGTAGGACATTTTAAAAGGACGTGGCAGGCTCCATTATTACAAATACCCATTTCTCACTCTCAAACTCACTTTACACAGGGTCTAGAGTGAGATGACTAAAGGTACCTTCACACGAAGCGACGCTGCAGCGATAGCGACAACGATGTCGATCGCTGCAGCGTCGCTGTTTGGTCGCTGGAGAGCTGTCACACAGACCGCTCTCCAGCGATCAACTATGCCGAGGTCCCCTGGTAACCAGGGTAAACATCGGGTAACTAAGCGCAGGGCCGCGCTTAGTAACCCGATGTTTACCCTGGTTACCAGCGTAAAATCTAAAAAAAACAAACAGCACATACTTACATTCACGTCCCCCTGCGTCCACTTCCTGACTGACTGAGCGCCGTACAGTGAGAGCAGAGCGGTGACGTCACCGCTGTGCTGCTTTCACTTTCACTTTGCGGCGCTGAGTCAGAGGAGGAAGCAGACTGCAGGGGACGCAATGTGAGTATGTGCTGTTTGTTTTTTTTACATTTTACGCTAGTAACCAGGGTAAACATCGGGTAACTAAGCGCGGCCCTGCGCTTAGTAACCCGATGTTTACCCTGGTTACCAGTGTAAAATATCGCTGGTATCGTTGCTTTTGCTTTCAAACACAACGATACACAGCGATCGGACGACCAAATAAAGTTCTGGACTTTATTCAGCGACCAGCGACATCACAGCAGGATCCTGATCGCTGCTGCGTGTCAAACGAAACGATATCGCTAGCGAGGACGCTGCAACGTCACGGATTGCTAGCGATATCGTTATAATGTCGTTTCGTGTGAAGGTACCTTTAGATGACCAATCACCAAGGGAGGCCTCTGCCAGCTTCTACCTGGACGACTCTGTTTGACTGACAATTATCTCCCTATAGAAACCTGTTTATTATACAGATCTGGGGTGAGAAGCGAAAGCTTGTACATTTTTGTATCTTCATGCAAGATGCAACTAGGTCCTTTAGTGTTGGATGGGTAAATTGGGGTCTCCGTCCTCGTGGAGTTCACTTATATGGTGCTGAGTAGCCCTCCTGATCTAATAGCATGGGTGTCACTAAGGGTGCTTCCACATTGCGTTTAGGGACTGCGTCTGAGTGTCCGCCTCCAGTAGACATGCATTCCCGAAAGTGCTGCACGTGGGAGCGCACATTCACTCTGCCAACACTATTACTGTCTGTAGCCCCGTCGGCACATACGTCTGATTCCCATTTTGTGAAGCATTCAGACCCTGATGCAGCCACCAAGTGTGTCCCTAAAGGCATTGCGAAAGCACCCTAATAAGACTCTGTGTGCAACACTTATCTGTGTGACTGGTGCCCTATGTAAGCCTCATCTGTGTGCATTGATAATACTAGACAGCCACCCCCTCCATGACTGGTAGAATTGAGAGTGGTTGTTTCATCAGTATTTTACACCTATGCTGCCTCCATCTTTATCATGGGGGTCTGTTGCATGGTGTAGTATATTGGTTGTGCTATCTAGTGTTGAAAAGTAAGGCTTACTTTTTTCTGTGGTGTCTTTTGACTAGTTGTAACATCTGTTTCTGAACATACTGCTGCAACCTCTGCTTTAGTCGCTAAATAGCGCCACACTAACTCCACAGTTACTGCTGGAGGCTAGCAGTGTGTACTTTTGTTTACCATGGCGGGCATAGAAAGAAAAGGGCCCCTGTGCAAGCACAGTATATGGGCCCTTTCCAGTCCAATAGCTCATTATAATTCACAATTCCACCTGTTTTGGGAATAGAAATGGGCCCACTTACCTTGGCTCCTTTGTATTGTTTTGTATTTCTTATGTTCCGAGTCCAACTTGAGTTTTGACAATCCGCTTGTCTTCTGATTTTGTCCTTAATGTGACTTCTCTGTATTGACCCTGTATGACTTCTCTTGCTTCTGGTTCACGTCTCTGGAAGGCAGCCTTTCTATGGAAGCAAAATAGTGGGTCCTTGTTGTAAGATCAGATCCCTGTACAGGAGTTAGAGTTAAAGGGTGAAAGTCGGTGTTCCTAAGGAATTTGCCAGACAGAGTGGCTTGCATTAGATCAGAGCTGGGCACATCCGGCCCTCTGGCTGTTCCAGTCCAGTCCATGTACCTAGACAGCAGAGGGGCTGAAACAGTGACCCACGGAGCGCACAATAGCTTCGCCCACCATCTCTCCGTCCATGCACCGCCGACTGCGGTTGTTGCTATTCACATCCTAAGGATGCAGACAATGGTGAATACATTGGTGGAGGACGTACAGGTAGCAGGCAGCTCCTTCTTCCACCAATTAGCATGTGCCACTGAGCCAGCAAACGAGATGATGCTCTGCTGTGCAGAGAGGCGAGTGCCAGGGAAATGGGAACAAAGTGTGTGCTGTATTGTTTTTTTCATATGTGCATAGGCTGTGGGCTATATGGGGGCTCATACTGTATATAGGAGGCTATATGGGGACTCATACTGTATATAGGAGGCTATATGGGGGCTCATACCATATTTAGGTGGCTATAAGGGCTCATACTATACAGGTGCATCTCACAAAATTAGAATATCATCAAAAATTTAATTTATTTCAGTTCTTTAATACAAAAAGTGAAGCTCATATATTAGATAGAGTCATTACAAACAGAGTGATGCATTTTAAGTGTTTATTTCTGTTAATGTTGATGATTATGGCTTATAGCCAATGAAAACCCAAAAGTAATTTTCTCAGTAAAGGATACATCAACAAAAACTGATGGCTCTTGGAATGCAAAGATAATAAAAAATAGCTTGGTCTTTAAATGGTTAAACATGAAAACAGTATTCATCCACATAAAGCATTTCATTTCATTTTAACAATCATGACAGGAAAGCCTTTGATTCAAACAACTGGATATGGATGTTCTATGGTAGCCAGCTCTTCCGTATCTTCGTGAATAAAATGGACTAAAATGTGTAAGGCCAAGACAAAAGGAAAATGACTGCAATGTAATTACAATGCACGTTATGTCTGTAACATAGGCCAACAGCTTAAAGTGATTCTCTGCTCATTTATACCAAGTAACTGCATTGACTTCCCGCAGAGGAGATAAATACAGGCCACAAACAGGATACTCCACTCTCCAAGGAGGTCAAGTGAAACTGTATGACTCCTAATGGTGTCAGAACCCCATCCTTCTAGTGATTGTTCGGGCTTGTAATGTCCAGAACTGAATAACAAATTCTGATGTTTCTATCACCAGCCATACAAGATAGGTGCTGGCTGAGCATCATTACAATTAGAGGCGCAAAAAAGGCAGTCAGACACCATTTATATATCTAATAAAGAAAGAACTGAATGTTTTATAATACAAGCTGTCTCAGCAATGTTTTGCGCTGTCTTATTGCACATTAGATCATCAGTGGATATCAGTGAAATCAACATAATCAATTTTGAATACCTAATGGGACAACCAGAATTAAAAGCAACTCACCTTAAAAGTATAAAAATATAAAATAGCATAGCAGTATTTACCTACACTAGGCAGGGGTGCACATAGAAATCATGAGGCCCCATGGGCGGACATACCGCCAGTTCAACCGGTGCAGCTTCACTGGGGCCCGGAGGCTTCGGGGGGGGGGGGGGCCTGCAGAGTGGCTAATAATGATGGCAACCTGGTCAGTTTATCAGGCCCCGAAGCTCTGGGGGGGCCCTGACCAGCTTGCCCTCATGTGTGGTGAGCAGGAAGCAAACCCTGCAGCTCAGTATTTTGCAAGAGAAAATTACAGTGGAGTGGAGCTGCAGGGAATGGATCCATCCTGCTTGCAGCCCACACTTCCTGTCTCTAACAGCAGCGGCTGAATGACATCATCATTCAGCGCTGCGGCTGTGGGGACAGGAAGCTGCTGGCTATGGTGCAGCTTCAGGATACCGTGCGCAGAGGTGAGTTGTGTATGTATGCATAGAGGTGAATGGTTCTGTTTGTGTGTAGGTGGAGGAGAGGGCAATGATGGAGGTGATGGGGCAGAAGGCAATGAATGGGTTGACAGAGGGCATTGATGTGGGTGATGGGGTAGAAGGCAATGATTGGGTTGATGGAGAGGGCAATGATAGGGGTGGTGGGGAGAAAGCAATGATGGGGTGGCGAATGGGCAATAATAGTGGTGGTGGGGAGGAGGAAATGATGGAGGTGGTGTAATGGGCAATGATGGGGTGGTGGGGGAAAAGACAATGATGGTGGTGGAAATGGCAATAATGGGTATGGTGGGAGAGGAGGAAATGATGGAGGTCATGGAATGGGTACTGATGAGGGTGGTTGGGAGAGAAGACAATGATGATGGCAGTGGAAAGCACAATGATGGGGTGGTGGGGAGGAGGCAATGATGGAGGTGGTGGAATGGGTAATGATGGGGTGGTGGGGGAAAAGACAATGATGGTGGTGGTGGAAAGGGCAATGATGGGGATGGTGGGGGAGGAGGAAATGATGGAGGTCGTGGAATGGGTAATGACGGGGATGAAGACAATAATGATGGCGGTGGAAAGGACAATGATGGGGGTGTTGGGGGAGGAGGAAATGATGTAGGTGGTGGAAAGGGTAATGATGGGGTGGTGGGGGAGAAGGCAATGATAGTGGCAGTGGAAAGGACAATGATGGGGTGGTGGGGGAGGAGGCAATGATGGAGGTGGTGGAATGGGCAATAATGGAGTGGTGGGGAGAAAGCAATGATGGAGGTGGTGAAGAGGGCAATCATGGGGTGGGGGAGAGGGTAATAATGAGATTCGGAGGGAGGAGGACAATGAGGGGTGGTGGATTGGGATGGGAGGAAGGGGGATTTATAATGGATTTAGGAACAGGGGGAGGTGGAGGAAGACATTATCGATTATTATGTCTAACACAGTCCCTTATTATATAGTGTACTCACTTATGTATAGCACAGTCCCTTAGTGTATAGTGTGACTCACTTACTATGCATAACACTATCCTTATCTAGTTTCCTCTTTTGTTATGTATAACACCGTCCCTTATTACGTACCATCCTTTCTAGTTATATACAGTTAGGTCCATATATATTTGGACAAAGACAAAATTTTTCTCATTTTGGTTATAGACATTACCACAATGAATTTTAAACAAAACAATTCAGATGCAGTTGAAGTTCAGACTTTCAGCTTTCATTTGAGGGTATCCACATTAAAATTGGATGAAGGGTTTAGGAGTTTCAGCTCCTTAACATGTGCCACCCTGTTTTTAAAGGGACCAAAAGTAATTGGACAGATTCAATAATTTTAAATAAAATGTTCATTTCTAGTACTTGGTTGAAAACCCTTTGTTGGCAATGACTGCCTGAAGTCTTGAACTCATGGACATCACCAGACGCTGTGTTTCCTCCTTTTTGATGCTCTGCCAGGCCTTCACTGCGGTGGTTTTCAGTTGCTGTTTGTTTGTGGGCCTTTCTGTCTGAAGTTTAGTCTTTAACAAGTGAAATGCATGCTCAATTGGGTTGAGATCAGGTGACTGACTTGGCCATTCAAGAATATTCCACTTCTTTGCTTTAATAGACTCCTGGGTTGCTTTGGCTTCATGTTTTGGGTCATTGTCCATCTGTAGTATGAAACGACGACCAATCAGTTTTGCTGCATTTGGCTGGATCTGAGCACACAGTATGGCTCTGAATACCTCAGAATTCATTTGGCTGCTTCTGTCCTGTGTCACATCATCAATAAACACTAGTGACCCAGTGCCACTGGCAGCCATGCATGCCCAAGCCATCACACTGCCTCCGCCGTGTTTTATAGATGATGTGGTATGCTTTGGATCATGAGCTGTACCACGCCTTCGCCATACTTTTCTCTTTCCATCATTCTGGTAGAGGTTGATCTTGGTTTCATCTGTCAAAAGAATGTTCTTCCTGAACTGTGCTGGCTTTTTTAGATGTTTTTTAGCAAAGTCCAGTCTAGCCTTTTTATTCTTGACACTTATGAGTGGCTTGCACCGTGCAGTGAACCCTCTGTATTTACTTTCATGCAGTCTTCTCTTTATGATAGATTTGGATATTGATACGCCGACCTCCTGGAGAGTGTTGTTCACTTGGTTGGCTGTTGTGAAGGGGTTTCTCTTCACCATGGAGATTATTCTGCGATCATCCACAACTGTTGTCTTCCGTGGGCGCCCAGGTCTTTTTGCATTGATGAGATCACCAGTGCTTTCTTTCCTTCTCAGGATGTACCAAACTGTACATTTTGCCACTCCTAATATTGTAGCAATTTCTCTGATGGGTTTTTTCTCTGTTTTCACAGCTTAAGAATGGCTTGTTTCACCTTCATGGAGAGCACTTTTGACCGCATGTTTACTTCATAGAAAAACCTTCCAAATGCAAGCACCACACCTCAAATCAACTCCAGGCCTTTTATCTGCTTAGTTGAGAATGACATAATGAAGGGATTGCCCACACCTGTCCATGAAATAGCCTTGGAGTCAATTGTCCAATTACTTTTGGTCCCTTTAAAAAACAGGGTGGCACAGGTTAAGGAGCTGAAACTCCTAAACTCTTCATCCAATTTTAACCCCTTCACCCCCAGAGCTTTTTCCGTTTTTCGCTCCCCTCCTTCCCAGAGCCATAACTTTTTTATTTTTCCGTCAATTTGGCCATGTGAGGGCTTATTTTTTGCGGGACGAGTTGTACTTTTGAACGACATCATTGGTTTTAGCATGTCGTGTACTAGAAAACAGGAAAAAAATTCCAAGTGCAGTGAAATTGCAAAAAAAGTGCAATCCCACACTTGTTTTTTGCTTGCCTATTTTGCTAGGTTCACTAAATGCTAAAACTGACCTGCCATTATGATTCTCCAGGTCACTACGAGTTCATAGACACCTAACATGACTAGGTTATTTTTCACCTAAGTGGTGAAAAAAAATTCCAAACTTTGCAAAAAACAAAACAAAACAAAATTGCGCCATTTTCCGATACTCGTAGCGTCTCCATTTTTCGTGATCTGGGGTCAGGTGAGGGCTTATTTTTTGCGTGCCGAGCTGGCGTTTTTAATGGTAGCATTTTGGTGCAGATACGTTCTTTTGATCGCCCGTTATTACATTTTAATGCAATGTCGTGGCGACCAAAAAAACGTAAATCTGGCGTTTCGAATTTTTTTCTCATTACGCCATTTAGCGATCAGGTTAATGCTTTTTTTTTGTTGATAGATCGGGCGATTCTGAACGCGGCGATACCAAATATGTGTAGGTTGGGTTTTTTTTTTATTGATTTATTTTGATTGGGGCGAAAGGGGGGTGATTTAAACTTTTATATTTTTTTTATTTTTTTCACATTTTTAAAAACTTTTTTTTTTTACTTTTGCCATGCTTCTATAGCCTCCATGGGAGGCTAGAAGCAGGCACAGCCCGATCGGCTCTGCTATGCAGCAGTGATCATAAGATCGCTGCTACACAGCAGATTTGCAGGTGTGCTGTGAGCGCCGACCACAGGGGGGCGCTCACAGCCACCGGCAATCAGTAACCATAGAGGTCTCAAGGACCTCTATGGTTACAATGGAGGAGCATCGCCGACCCCCGATCATGTGACGGGGGTCGGCGATGCGCTCATATCCGGCCGCACGGCCGGATGCAGTAGTTAAATGCCGCTGTCTGCGTTTGACGGCGGCATTTAACTAGTTAATAGGCGCGCGCAGATCGCGATTCTGCTCGCGCCTATTGCGGGCACATGTCAGCTGTTCAAAACAGCTGACATGTCCCGGCTTTGATGTGCGCTCACCGCCGGAGCGCACATCAAAGCGGGGGTCCCGACATGTGACGTACTATACCGTCACATGTCGGGAAGGGGTTAATATGGATACCCTCAAATGAAAGCTAAAAGTCTGAACTTCAACTGCATCTGAATTGTTTTGTTTAAAATTAAATTGTGGTAATGTCTATAACCAAAATGAGAAAAATGTTGTCTCTGTCCAAATATATATGGACCTAACTGTATATTATTATATAGCTTCCTCTGCTGTTATGTACAGTGATGTCTCTTACATAGTGTATTTTTGTTATTCACAGCGCTCTCTTTTATAACACAGTCCCCTCTCGTGTTAGATATAAAGTGACTGCTGATGGAGGAGCCAGTGACCAGACTACCAGTCCATCAGCTCCTCCTTTAGAAAAGCTTTCCCGTGCTCCATCAGCCATCATTACCTTATACAGGTAACAAGACAGGATGGTATGTAATAAAAAAAAACAGGGCTCTATAAAATCCAATATGTAAGGGACGGTGCTTCACATAACAACAGAGGGCACTGTATAATAAGAGATGGCAATATACATAATAAAGGAGACTATGTAATATATACATGTATGTGTGTGGATATACATTACAGACCAAAAGTTTGGACACATCTTCTCATTTAAAGATTTTTCTGTATTTTCATGACTATGAAAATTATACATTCACACTGAAGGCATCAAAACTATGAATTAACACATGTGGAATTATATACTTAACAAAAAAGTGTGAAACAACTGAAATTATTTCTTATATTCTAGGTTCTTCAAAGTAGCCACCTTTTGCTTTGATGACTGTTTTGCACACTCTTGGCATTTTCTTGATGAGCTTCAAGAGGTAGTCACCGGGAATGGTTTTCACTTCACAGGTGTGCTCTGTCAGGTTTAATAAGTGGGATTTCTTGCCTTATAAATGGGGTTGGGACCATCAGTAGTGTTGTGCAGAAGTCTGGTGGATACACAGCTGATAGTCCTATTGAATAGACTGTTAGAATTTGTATTATGGCAAGAAAAAAGCAGCTAAGTAAAGAAAAACGAGTGGCCATCATTACTTGAAGAAATGAACGTCAGTCAGTCCGAAAAATTGGGAAAACTTTGAAAGTGTCCCCAAGTGCAGTGGCAAAAACCATCAAGCGCTACAAAGAAACTGGCTCACATGAGGACCGCCCCAGAAAAGGAAGACTAAGAGTCACCTTTGCTTCTGAGGATAAGTTTATCTGAGTCACCAGCCTCAGAAATCACAGGTTAACAGCAGCTCAGATTAGAGACCAGGTCAATGCCACACAGAGTTCTAGCAGCAGACACATCTCTACAACAACTGTTAAGAGGAGACTTTGTGCAGCAGGCCTTCATGGTAAAATAGCTGCTAGGAAACCACTGCTAAGGACAGGCAACAAGCAGATGAGACTTGTTTGGGCTAAAGAACACAAGGAATGGACATTAGACCAGTGGAAATCTATGCTTTGGTCTGATGAGTCCAAATTTGAGATCTTTTGTTCCAACTACTGTGTCCTTGTGCGACGCAGAAAAGGTGAACGGATGGACTCTACATGCCTGGTTCCCACCGTGAAGCATGGAGGAGGTGTAGTGGCTTGGGGGTGCTTTGCTGGTGACACTGTTGGGGATTTATTCAAAATTGAAGGCATACTGAACCAGCATGGCAACCACAGCATCTTGCAGCGGCATGCTATTCCATCCGGTTTGCGTTTAGTTGCACCATCATTTATTTTTCAACAGGACAATGACCCCAAACACACCTCCAGGCTGTGTAAGGGCTATTTGACCAAGGAGGAGAGTGATGGGGTGCTACGCCAGTTGACCTGGCCTCCACAGTCACCAGACCTGAACCCAATCGAGATGGTTTGGGGTGAGCTGGACCACAGAGTGAAGGCAAAAGGGCCAACAAGTGCTAAGCATCTCTGGAAACTCCTTCAAGACTGTTGGAAGACCATTCCTGGTGACTACCTCTTGAAGCTAATCAAGAGAATGCCAAGAGTGTGGAAAGCAGTCATCAAAGCAAAAGGTGGCTACTTTGAAGAACCTAGAATATAAGACATAATTTCAGTTGTTTCACACTTTTTTGTTAAGTATATAATTCCACATGTGTTAATTCATAGTTTTGATGCCTTCAGTGTGAATGTACAATTTTCATAGTCATGAAAATACTGAAAAATCTTTAAATGAGAAGGTATGTCCAAACTTTTGGTCTGTACTGTATATAGAGGAGGGGGGCCCAGATACATTTCCTGCACAGGGGTCCCAAGCTGTCTGTGTCCGCCCCTATGAGTTCCCACAGTAGAAGTTATATACTATTTTCACCCCCACTCCGAACACACACACACAACAAAACCTTAACATTCGGTGGGGTCACAAAAGAGCATATGTCACAATTTTGCAGCCTTACAAAGTCATTTTCCTATTATATAGTCCCCCATACAGTATTATGGGCAACACATAGTCCTCCATACAGTATTATGGGCGCCACATATTGCTCCATACAGTACATAGTCCTTCATATAGTATTATGGGCACCATATAGTCTTCCATACAGTGTTATGGGCGCCACATATTGCTCCATACAGTATTTTAGGTCCCACATAGTGCTCCATACAGTATTATGGTCCCCACATAGTGCTCCATACAGTATAATGGGCTCCATATAATGTGCCATACAGTATTAATGGCCCTATATAGTACTCTATACATAAAAAATAAAAAAATAAAATACTCTCCCTGTTCCCCACTGCTCCGGTCTGTACAGCAAGTCTGACCCTCTATGGACTGTTGCCATTGGCAGTATGCCACTAACACCCGGTCACAGTATTATAAATGCACACAGCTAAAGCTTGTATAGGTGTCAGTCACACAGGTACATGTGATGCACAGTGTCTGGCTTACAGCCCAACAGTAATGCTGGTACTGTTAGATCAGGTGAGTTTCCCAGCACTACACCCCACAAGGACAGATATCCCACTTACTCCAGCCAACACTAATGGGCCTGGCTGCACCCAGAGTGGAACAAAGGGTAGGAGGCATCTGCCTAGGGCACCACGTCATGTCATGTGGGCTGCGCAATTTTTTTTAAATTGCTGAATGTCTGTGGTCGTCTGGCATCTTCCTGTGGCCGCAGACATTCGGGACAGTGACAGCCAGGACACAGACACACAGGGGAACAGTGTCAGTCATTAGCACCGCTCACCCCTCTCTCTGCCTGCGCCCCGGCCATGACTCCCTCCCCGCACTCAATTGTATTTGCATCTGTCAGACACGAATACAATTGCTGTGTGTGCTGCCTGGGACAGGAACAGAAGAGCTGTCATCTCTCCTGCTTTTCCGGGCTCTCCAGCAAAATGCAGGCCACTTTCAACCTGCGCCTTGTTGAAGGTGCATGCAAGGGACGTGCAGGGTGGCATAAAATGAGGGGCGGGGCTATGCTGATGAGGAGGAAATAAAATGAAGGGCTGTGCTGATGGGAATAAAATGATGTGGGGGCTGTGCTGATAGGGGAATAGGAGGGGCTATGCAGATGGGGCAAAAAAAATTGGGGGGCTGTATAGAGTGGGAATAAATAGAGTGGCTGTGCAGATGGAGGAAATAAACTGAACGGCTGTGCTGATGGGGGAATAAACAGAGGGGCTGTGCTGATGGGTGGAATAAACTGAGGGGCTTTGCTAATGCGGGAGTAAACAGAGGGGCTGTGCTGATGGGTGGAATAAAATGTAGAACTGTGCAGATGGAGGAAATAAACTGAAGGGCTGCGCTGATGGGGAGGAATAACAGAGGGTCTGTTTAGATGGGGGAATAAACTTAGGGGCTGTGCAGAGGGGGAATAAACACATGGATGTGTAGATGGAGAATAAACTGAGGGGCTGTGCAGATGGGAGAATAAACTGAGAGGCTGTGCAGATGGGAGAATAAACTGAAGGGCTGTGCAGATGGGGGAATAAACTGAAGGGCTGTGCAGAGGAGAATAAAATGAGGAATTTTGCATAAAATGAGGGGCTGTGCAGGGTGGAATAAAATGAGGAATTTTGCAGGGTGGCATAAATTGAGGGGGTGTGCAGGGTGGCATAAAATGAGGGGCTGTGCAGGGTGGCATAAAATGAGGGGCTCTGCAGGGGGGCATAAAATGAGATGTGCGTTTGGGCCATGAAATTAAGGGCTGTGAATGGGGGACAGCAAAGTATATGAGGAGCTGTGGTGACAATACTGTATATGGGGTTGTGGAGGTCATTATACTGGAGGATAGGGTGACCATACTGGATAGAGGGCTGTGGTGAATATCATACTGTTTTACTGTTTGCAGTGTCGTTCATGGGATATAATACTGTATGGCTGTATGTGCTGTTGGGGTCATCATAGTATACATGGGGGCTGTTTGCTACATCATACTATTTATATGGGTCTGTGGTGGACATCATTCTATATTTGGGGGGCTGTGATGGTGACCATGCTATATATTGGGGTTTGTTGTGGAAATCAGACCGTATGGGCGACTGTGGTGACCATCATACTATGTAGGGGGACAGTGTGAGGAGTGGTTACAGTTTGAAGAGGGTAGCATGGTGAGTTATATGAGGGCATAGTGTGAAAAGGGTCACAAAATGTATATGGAGAGGGTACAGCGTGAAATGGATGCACAATATGGAGAGGGGTTAGAAAGGGTGGAGAAACAATGTGGAGATATAGAAAGTGTAATGGAAAATTAGAGAGGTGACAGTCATGGTATTGGCCTTGGTTCATAAGATTGGATGGAGTGGCGGTTATAGCTGATAATTGTAGACAGTGTGGAGATCATATACCATAGAAGGCTTATTTAGGTTATAATATAAAAATATATTTTTATGCAGAGGGCATTTTAATGATATTGTTATTTTTAAGGGCACTCTGTCAGGATGTGCTGCAAAAGACCGGAGACGAGAGAGGTCTGCAGAGAATAGCTGTGGATGTGAAAAGTCATCATGGCATCTAGACAAGATGCAGATGAAAATCAGAGACAACTCCAGAGAAAATGCAATCTATAAGGTACCTGGAAGTAAATGTGTATCAGTACTATGGTTCCTAAATGATCTGCAGTCTGGTGATGGCTGTTAAAAACAACTACCAGTATCTCTTTACCATTGTTAAGGACATACTGGGAGTTGTAGGTTCATGCAATACAAATGTTTATGGGGCTGACTTGATATTACAATTGATCGTTATACTAAGCTTAGTTCTTGTATTCAAGCACTCTTGGTTCTGGTTATGTATTCACATACTTATGGTGGCTCTGGTCACATATTCATGTACTGATGGAGGTTCTAGTGACGTGTTCATTTCCTGATGGTAGTTCTGGTGACGTAGTCAAGTACTGATGGTGGGTCTGTTGATGTATTAATGTACTGATGGTGAATCTGGTGATGTATTCATGTACTGATGGTGATTCTGGTGAGGTATTTATTTAATAATGATGTTTCTGTGCCATATTCATGTACTATTAATGGCTCTGGTGCTCTAATTATGTACTGACGATTTTGGCTTCGTATTCATGTACTGATGATGGTTCTGGTGAAGAATACATCACTAGAATCATCATCACTTCTTGAATACAGCACCATAACAACCATCACCACATGAATATGTCACCAGAAGCAGAATATATCACCAGAGCCACCATCAGTTTTGCGCAAGCTGTATTTTTTGCATGACGGATGCAAAAACCATCAGACATATCTCTTTATTTATAATGGGAGTCTGTTTATTTTCCATTAGGGTATTTTCCAAATGCGTGACCCCTTAACTGAAACCAAATGGCACCGATTATAGTTACACTTTATTAGTTACCATAACTATCCTTGGGTAATACATTTAAAATATAGGACGTTAGGGATGAATACCTGTATCCCTGTATTGTGTAAATGGACAGCAAACAATGATTGATTTTGTAACGAACTATGAAATTACTCCCTGTTCAGTCACATCCTTAAAGTACACCACTTGTGTTTACTTTTTATTACATTTTTTGTGAAAAATCAATTCTAGTGGAAGTGGTCATCAGAGTTTGCTACCTAACCCATCAGAGGGAAAGTGGGGGGGTGCATTAGAGGTCCTGTTATTTTAGTCCCTGAGTCATTACTTTGCTTTTGGGTGGGTGTGTGGGAGGCACCATCTGCCTAGGGCACCAAAATATTTTGTCCCTGCCCTGACAGCACCCTGCAAAATATGAAAAATGTGCAACAAAAAAAGATGAAAAATGTGTAAAATAAATGAGGTATTGGTATTATTTTGGCCCAAATACAACAGCTCACAACCCATGTTAGTGGTCCTCATTGTCTTGCAAGTCTCACTAAATTTACACTAAATTAAAAAGCAACTCTCCGAGGACATGAATATTAAAAACATCACAAAAAAGGCAACCATGTTTACCAACACCAGGTCACAATACGAATGCGCTTCAGGATGCGGCAGACCCCCACGATAAAGGCAGAGGGAGCACAGATGAAAAGTACTGGCAAATGTGACAACCAGCTTTAAGATACGTAGTAAGACCCGTAAATTCAACAAGAAATAAATATAATTTGGTAGAGATTGCCAAAGAAATTACTTGAGTTTTGAATAAAAATGTCTCAAAAGTAAGGCATATTTATGGAGATCTGCCACTAATTTTTTTAAATAAAAGCACGATTTACTTTACGCCACAACTTGCTAAGGCTAAGTTCACATTTGCGTATGTTTCCGCAGCGTATTCTCTGCATGTGCAAACACATGTGTACGCAGCGGTTTTTATCCGCATGCTCTAACGCATGAAGTAAAAAAACGCTGCGTTTGCATGCATTTGCGTTGTTTATGCGCATGTGTACGGTATTTTCCAATGGGCGTGGCTTATGGGTTTTCTATATATAGAGTGACTGCACAACTGTAATTCGCTTCTTTGGATGCTGCTGCAAGATGGAGAGTGTGGAGAGCTTCAATATGAATCTGGATTTATCTTTGAAATTGGTTTTTGCTTTTGCTGCGACTTGTGAGGAAGAAAGAAGAGAAAGACGGAGAAGAACGTCGTCGCTTTGGGCAATACCCCATTGTTGAACTCCGACAGCCGTGGAGCCTACCACTCACTGTACGCAGAGCTTCGTGAAAACCCAGCAAAGTTTTTGGACTACACCAGGATGTCGCAACAGAGCTTCGATGATTTGCTGCAACGTGTCCGAGGATACATCAGCAGGCAGGACATCCAACTACGTAGAGCAATTCCTGCTGAGGAACGTCTGTTGGTAACGATAAGGTATGCAATTTTGAACAACAAACACCTGTCATTACTATTATTGCTAGAAAAGCCATGTACTGATTTATTTGTTCCTTTGTCTGCTATGCAGATTCCTGGCTACTGGAGATACCTTAAGATCTCTACATTTTCTGTTTCGAATTGGACTGTCCACCCTTTCTGGGATTGTTGGAGACACCTGCCGTGCATTGTGTGACGTTCTGTGTGCCGAATTCCATCCCCCAATCCACAGCTGAACTGTGGATGCAAAATACAGCAAAATTCAATGAAGTTTGTAATTTTCCTGTGTGGGGGCTGTGTACGGCAAATATATTCAGATTCTGAAACCTGCAGAAAACTAACTTCAGTGTTAGGAAGAGGTTGTGGCGGTGGAAAATTAAAATCATTCCCATACAATCGTTGTCCCATGTCAAAGTTTTTGAAAGTCTGGGAGTCATTTCCTCGTCCAAATGAGCCAATGTCAACAGTGGCAAATCGACATTCAGCATCAGCAATTGCCATCAGAACAATGGAAAAGTATTTTTTATAATTGAAGTACTCAACTAGAAAACACAAACACATTAAAAGGTGAGGGTTGAGGGGGTGCATTTAATATTTTTTTTCCAATTTTTCTCCTCCGGGACTTTGTTTTTGCCGCTTTTTTCCCTGGTGCTGCATTGGTGTAGAAGTGTGGGCTGCTGCACTCGGCTTGATGGTGGAACAGGACAGCTGGGTTGCTGCACTAGGCTGCGTGGAGGTGGATGTGGATGGCTGGTCTTCTGCACTCGGCTGTATGATGAAGCTTGGGATTCTTGGAAATGTAATGTCCAGTGGTGGTAGATAAGTCCTTTGGCGAGTCGGTGCAGGCGGATTCTGCCACAGCTGCTGTCCTGGAGCTTGTTGCCCTGTAGGAAAAGAATTTTGTGCCTGCTGCTGATATCGGGACCGCTGCATGGCCTTGGTATAAGCATCCTGACAGGTCTTCATCACAAACAGCTGGAGATCAGGACTAAAGTTTTCCGTCACGCCCCGTTCTATAGTGGAAAAATAATGTCACAACGGTCTATTAAGGTCACCTTCCAGACGGTCAAGGCATTTGTGGTCTTCCTGGAACAGTGTGTTCACATGAGTGAATCCACTCTCCATCCTATCCACAACCGCCTTCATCCCAGCCTGGAAGACAGAGCTTAAGTGAATAAGCTCGGGCATTACTGACCTCTCCCAGGCCCTCTGCCGCTGGCGAGAAAACCCAAGTAAAGTAGTGGCAGAGGGCTGGGAGAGGGGAAAACCAGAAGGAACGGCTTCCTGTTCCCCAGTCTATGAAGCCTGCCTGGCAAGGCATCGCTGGTGGATGATTGGGATGGTGCCGGTTCGTTGGCTAGTTGATGAGGAGCCGCTCCAACAGAGGATGATCCAGGTTCTACAGTGCTGCTCCAGGTTCTGTGTGGAAATAAAATGAAAAAGATTATTACAAAAAAAGAAAAAATTAAATAATAGTGAAAGACAACACAAAAGATACCAGCAACCGCTGGCTTCAGAAAAGAAAAATGGTTATGATACTTGTATTTTCTGATTTTTCGATCTGCACCACTTTGAACCCGAATCTCCTCTCCCATGTCCTTATTGAAGCGATCCTTCATCGAACGCCAACAAACTTTTACTCTCTTCTCTGTAAAGGGGAAGAAAAAAAAATTGCTAAAAGCAAAATTTACAGAAAAACAGATGCTGCCAAAATTGCAATACTTACCAAAATCCTTTCTGACTTTTGGAGTTGCATGGTCCCAATCCTCCAGGAGCGATCTGGCCACTTCTTCCCAGAGTCGTCAGATCAAGACTGAGTTGGAATGGTGCTCTTGCACAAGTTGAATAAGGACATCATTATCGATATCACGTTGTCCTTCCTCACATTGTGGAACCTATAGATGACATACAAAAAAAGAATTTGTAATTAAAACTGAAAAATTCAATTACAACTCTGATAAAGGCTACTTACACCCCGCATTCCTCCTCAGCAACCTGAGGCCGACGACCCTGGGAAGAATTATCTCCAATAGACTGCTCCTGCTCTTCTGCAGTGTCAGTGTTTTCTATAAAGAAAATACATGATTAACACATGTCTAGTATTGACAGTCAATACATACCAATCAGTAAATCAAATGTGATTACATAATCTGTGTCATGGCCACTTTCGGAACCTTCAGTGGAGGACATGTTGTAAGAGCAGGCAGCAGTCAAGTGAAACACAAGAGAGAAAAAAAAGACAAATGTAACTTGGTAAAAGCCAAGCACAATGTAGCACAAAAAAAAAAGGACACTAATACTTCCATTACAAGCAGTAGTCCAAGCACACAGCAGGAAGGCACCAAACAACAGGAATTGCAGTGCAGCACCAGGACGGACTGAAGAACAGCACCAAGACAGCAGCACCAGGACCAAGACAGCAGCACTGGGACCAAGACAGCAGCACCTAATCTACAAGGAATGGAAAAAAACATCTGCACAGAGTACTGAGTACAAAGACAGAAAGACATTTTCAAAGCTTCTATACTTACATATAGACGGCAGCACTGGGACCAAGACAGCAGCGCTGGGACCAAGACAGCAGCATTGGGACCAAGACAGCAGCATTGGGACCAAGACAGTAGCACAGGGACCAAGACAGCAGCAGCGGGACCAAGAAAGCAACACCAGGACCAGGATGGCAGCACCTAATCGACAAGGAATGGAAAAAAAGATCTGTACAGAGTGCAGAGTGCATAGACAGAAAGAAATGTTCAAAGCTTCTATACTTCCATATAGACGGCAGCACTGGGACCAAGATGGCAGCACTGGGACCAAGACGGCAGCACCTAATCTACAAGGAATGGAAAAAAAATCTGTATAGAGTACAGAGTGCAAAGACAGAAAGAAATTTTCAAAGCTTTTACACTTACATAGACGGCAGCACTGGGACCAAGACAGCAGCACCGGGATGAAAGCGACAAACAGTCTAGAAGCAACAGAAAAAAACATAAGTACAGAGTACAGAATGCATTGAGAGACAGACAGACATTTTCAAAGCTTCTATACTTACATCCAGAGTCTTCTGCCTTCATCAAATGTCCTGTGCCCGCATCCAGAGTCTTCTGCCTTCATCCAATGTCCTAGGCCCGCATCCAGAGTCTTCTGCCTTCTTCCAATGTCCTGTGCCCGCATCCAGAGTCTTCTGCCTTCATCCAATGTCCTGTGGCCGCATCAAGAGTTTTGAGAGTAATAGACTTCCTGACTCCAGACCCCCTTTTATACAGCTGGCAATTTTCAGGTGGTTACATAATTTCCAAGACAAAATTAGCCAGAGGTACGCATGCATATCGAACGCAAACATACGCATGTCCTTCCGTAACAATGTGTTCCCATAGACAGTAATGCATTTTTTGATGTAATCATCCGCAATCGCCAGCATGCGGACGATTGAGCAATATTTGACGCCTCAAAAATGCAATATGTTGCGTTCGCCAGACCCCGCCGCACACCTCCAAATGATGCATGCGTATGCATCCACAAGCAAATGCATGCAAAAACATGTCACTGCGTACACAATGTTAAAGACATGTAGGTGTGACGCATGCGGATCGTACACTGCAAACCCGGCCTTACTGTAGTTCTACAAATTGATAGTGGACCAAATTTGTGTACAACATGGATTAAATCTTCTGACAAATGTCTGATCAATTTTAAATGTATTTCCTCTTAAAGCAGACAATCTATACAATACACTTTTTTTTAAATTACAAGAGGTCTCGAATTAAAGGGGTTGCCCGGTCTAAAATTAAATGTCTGCAGTCACTCTGTGTGATTAGACAACCGAATTCCCCCAGTGCATGCATTGTGCGCTGTGAGGCTTTGCCAGATTTATGAGCCGGGAACGGCGGTGATGTATGCTATATGCATACTTTGGTGGTAGAACCCATCTTGCGGGTGCGGCCTCGCTCCATAAAAGTTTATTGAGCAAGGCTGCACCTATTAGATGGCCGCGCCCTCGCTCCATTCCCTGGGGGGATGCAAAAGTCTGCAGTCACACAGTGTGACTGCAGACTTATTTTAGACTGGAAAGCCCCTTTAAGAATAATATCTCTACTCAACTATTTCTAGGCCTCATGCTGGGTTAATTTTAAAATAGGTTTTAAAGTGTACCAAGTTATTAAAGACTGCAGATTCACTATAAAAGTTTAAAACCTATCTTTGTTACAAAAAAAAAGAAATAGAAGACAGGAAAGAAGCAGAGAAAGAGAAAGCTGCAGTTTCTTATACAGTACTTGATTTAAGTTGGTATGAATACCAACTTAAACCAAGCTTTTTCTTTGTATTTTTGCATTCTGTGCAAGCTAGGGTGTGGCCTCCCTCTCCTGAGCTGGCAATTACATTTAAAGGCTTCCCCAGACTGGTGTCCACAGGTCGGTCCTTTTGTCTGCCCTTATTCACACACTGAGGTAAACACTGACCCATGGTAAGGTTTTTAATATTAGATAGCGTAGGACCGCCCCAATCAAGGTCACCTTGTCGACGGTGGGATGGCTTTTATGCTATTTTTCATCAAAAACAGTATTAATAAGAACCCTGAGTTATTTAAATGCACTTTTGCTTTATACTTATTTAGTTACAGCAGGGTTTTTGCTTGTTTTGTCTCTTACAGGTTTTGTATGCTTTATGGCCAATGTGAACATGCGTTTATGTGCTGCGTGTATACCAACTTAAAGCAAGCTCAATTTTTGTGTTTTTTCTTTGAATTTTTTGCATTCTGTGGAAGCTGGGGTGTGGCCTCCCTCTCTTGAGCTGGTAATTACATTTAAAGGCTTCCCCAGACTGGTGTCCACAGGTCGGGACCTGGTCCTTTTGTCTGCCCTTACTAAGAACCCTGTGTTATTTAAATGCACTTTTGCTTTTTACTTATTTAGTTACAGCAGGGCTTTTCCTCATTTTGTCTCTTGTAGGTTTTGTATAGTTTCTTATACTTGTTAGGGCAGATGGAGATGACTCTTTTCTCTCCATCCAAGAAAAATTGTCCAGTTATGCTCATCACACTCTGATCAGAAGTACACGGAGGTAGAGAGAGAAAAAAGTTTCTCCGTCTTCTCCATTATGTCAGTCCATGAAAATCATACCGCACTCGAATCTCATCGGAGTCCGCTGACTTTTTTCCTTGGACCTGGTCATCCGAGGACAATCATGTGTACAGCCCCATAGAATAACATGGGTACGAGTGCTATCCATCAAATCCACGGATAGCACTGATGCACAAGCTTTTTGTAAAATAGAATAAGGGGTAAAAGGAGCTGTGTTGTGTAGGTTGTTTTTTGTTTATTTAGTTTTTTAGTGTGAAGGAATGAAGGGAACTCTGGGGAAACTCACACAACTAAGGGAAGAACATACACATTTTCCTGTAGAAGTTCAGACGCAGTGTTGTACTGTGTGAAGTTGTGACATTTTATTTTATATGCATAAAACAATTTAAAAAAAACAACAACAAACATAAATCTATTTTAAATGCCATTCAAAATATCATGTTTTTGTGAAATTTGCATTAAACTTTACAATTAGAGGATATCATTCGGATTGACATCCCCTGAGGAAGCCACATACGCGAAATGCACGTTGGGGACTGGCTGGTGTGCTGTCTGTGATTCAGCTCATGGGTACTTACCTTTTATAAACATTAAATGGACTCTTTGCATTTATGTATGTAAATTGTTATTAGGATTTTCTGCATGTCCTTTTGCTCTGCAATACTTTGTTATAGGCACAAAACCTTTTGAGACCTTTATAAGAAATATGGCTTTATAAATGTTAGTATAGCTGTTACTATGTGATTATTGACTTTGCGCCATGCACCTATGGCAGAGATATGTATAGCCACCTGGTCATTGTATAAATATATACAGTGCCTACAAGTAGTATTCAACCCCCTGCAGATTTAGCAGGTTTAATAAGATGCAAATAAGTTAGAGCCTTCAAACTTCAAACAAGAGCAGGATTTATTAACAGATGCATAAATCTTACAAACCAAAAAGTTTTGTTGCTCAGTTAAATTTTTATAAATTTTAAACATAAAAGTGTGGGTCAATTATTATTCAACCCCTAGGTTTAATATTTTGTGGAATAACCTTTGTTTGCAATCACAGCTAATAATCGTCTTTTATAAGACCTGATCAGGCCGGCACAGGTCTCTGGAGTTATCTTGGCCCACTCCTCCATGCAGATCTTCTCCAAGTTATCTAGGTTCTTTGGGTGTCTCATGTGGACTTTAATCTTGAGCTCCTTCCACAAGTTTTCAATTGTGTTAAGGTCAGGAGACTGACTAGGCCACTGCAACACCTTGATTTTTTGCCTCTTGAACCAGGCCTTGGTTTTCTTGGCTGTGTGCTTTGGGTCGTTGTCTTGTTGGAAGATGAAATGATGACCCATCTTAAGATCCTTGATGGAGGAGCGGAGGTTCTTGGCCAAAATCTCCAGGTAGGCCGTGCTATCCATCTTCCCATGGATGCGGACCAGATGGCCAGGCCCCTTGGCTGAGAAACAGCCCCACAGCATGATGCTGCCACCACCATGCTTGACTGTAGGGATGGTATTCTTGGGGTCGTATGCAGTGCCATCCAGTCTCCAAACGTCACTTGTGTGGTTGGCACCAAAGATCTCTATCTTGGTCTCATCAGACCAGAGAACCTTAAACCAGTCAGTCTCAGAGTCCTCCAAGTGATCATGAGCAAACTGTAGACGAGCCTTGACATGACGCTTTGAAAGTAAAGGTACCTTACGGGCTCGTCTGGAACGGAGACCATTGCGGTGGAGTACGTTACTTATGGTATTGACTGAAACCAATGTCCCCACTGCCATGAGATCTTCCCGGAGCTCCTTCCTTGTTGTCCTTGGGTTAGCCTTGACTCTTCGGACAAGCCTGGCCTCGGCATGGGAGGAAACTTTCAAAGGCTGTCCAGGCCGTGGAAGGCTAACAGTAGTTCCATAAGCCTTCCACTTCCGGATGATGCTCCCAACAGTGGAGACAGGTAGGCCCAACTCCTTGGAAAGGGTTTTGTACCCCTTGACAGCCTTGTGACCCTCCACGATCTTGTCTCTGATGGCCTTGGAATGCTCCTTTGTCTTTCCCATGTTGACCATGTTTGAGTGCTGTTCACAAGTTTGGGGAGGGTCTTAAATAGTCAGAAAAGGCTGGAAAAAGAGATAATTAATCCAAACATGTGAAGCTCATTGTTCTTTGTGCCTGAACTACTTCTTAATACTTTAGGGGAACCAAACAGAATTCTGGTGGGTTGAGGGGTTGAATAATAAATGACCCTCTGAAAAGACTTTTCACAATTTAAAAAAAAAATAAACAAAGAAATAACATTCTTTTTCGCTGCAGTGCATTTCACACTTCCAGGCTGATCTACAGTCCAAATGTCACAATGCCAAGTTAATTCCAAATGTGTAAACCTGCTAAATCTGCAGGGGGTTGAATACTACTTGTAGGCACTGTATAATATATATTTTTATATAATATATATCACCATTTCCTTTGGCTGTTTCCAGCATTATTTTTTTAGCCCTTTTCTAGGACCTTTCACTGAGATAGAAAGTTTGCCCACGTGCCTTGCTTCTCATGTATTTTTAATAATATTTAACATTTTATATGGTAGCAAGGACTCTTGGTTCTCCTTTTTTCATTATGATTTTTTGAGTTGCTGCAATTAATAGACATATGAAACCTCCTGGTAAGTATTTTGAACTGGAATATTCTGTGTAACTTTCAGATTCATCAGATATAAGATTGAAAATTCTGTATATTTTCCAGAAATTAAAAGGATCATAGAGTAAGAAAAAATCTCCAGTCAGCACCCTGCTCATGCAGAATATGGAAGTTTACTGAAAGTTTACTTCTAGTGGATTCTTATATCTCATTGTAACATATTACTCTCAGCAGAGGATGAACATCCGCAGTATCTAAACTTTGCTTTTTTTATTTTTAGTTATATTTTTCCCTTGAAACACCTTGGTGCCCAGTATAAAAAGAGCTCTGTCAACACCACTAGAGCTGGACTGACAAGCAGAATATATGCAGAAACATCCGTCAGACTATCAGTGGGGATTCTATGTTGATCAGACTTCCAAGAATCAATAGAAATCACCACTGAGAGCGGTGAAAAAGGAGACTTAGAATTATATGTTTGTATCTGTTTCAGTGCAGTGGACTGAAACCAAAATAGGAGGAATTTTTCAAAGGTGAAGACTGCAGAGAGTTTTAAAGTACATTAGATAGAAAAATGTTAAAACTCAAGGTTGCAGCTTTTGCAGGCAGTGGGGTGAAACATAGTAAAACAACTCAGAATGTTTCAAATGCTATGGCTAGCTGGGCAAAACTGCTAATGAGGTGAAAAAATCCACACTAAGAATGAAACATTTAGTTTTCGAGACCTAAAACTAACCATATGGAACAACTAGAGAATAAAAGTTCCTTTTCACAACATGAATTGCTTTTGTTTATATTAGAGACTAATAAATCTGTCAATAGGGAAATTAAGGAAAGGCATCAGTTTCTCTCATGCATAAATAACCAAGGTAATGGGGACCTGTCAAGCCCTCCCCTCACCTGTCAGGTCCGAATAGTAAAGGAAAGTTAAAAGATGGTTACTGTTTGCCGCTCCCATATGGGATTTGCTTGTACAATGAGAACATGCTCATGTGGTTTATTAATTTGACATAAAGTTCAGATTCACTAAAATAACAGTCAAGCTTACAAACTAACTTTAAACTGTGCATGAACTCACTCTACCAACGTGGTCAAAACTTTTTAGATGGCCTGATGCCCTTATAACGTCAGATAGTGATCGTCTCATCCAGCTGACAAATTTCTCTCCCAACTCCAACGGGTGACAATGTATGCGAATGAGGAGAGTGGAGAAAGTCACTGCCAGACACCATTTCAGTCAGTGCTGGCTGACCCAACTAAAATTGGCACACTTAAAAAGGACCTGTCACTTGGTGCCAAAAAATAAGTTTAAATACCTTGTAGAAATTCCTGAGCTCTCTTGGTTCTGCCACTCTCTTTGGTTTTTAGCTGCGTCGCTCCATATCAGAGATATTCACATTTGTAGCTTTTAGAGCACAACATGTGACATATTATGGACCTGGTGGTTAGGAGCACCCGAAATGACCTGATGGTTAAAACAGAAAAACCTGGGACAAGCTCTGAGGAGGTGGTAACTCTACTGACCGCAATCCCTAATCCTATCACACACACTAGAAATAGCCGTGGAGCGTACCTAACTCTCCCTAGACGCCTCTTCACAGCCTAAGAGCTAACTACCCCTAAAGATAGAAATAGCAGCCTACCTTGCCTCAGAGAAATTCCCCAAAGTAAAGGTAGCCCCCCACAAATATTAACTGTGAGTTAAGAGGGAAGTGACAAACACAGGAATGAAACAGATTTTAGCAAAGGAGGCCGAATCTTCTCTAGATAGACAGAGGATAGGAAAGGGAACTATGCGGTCAGTATTAAAAAACTACAAAAACCAAGCAGAGTGTGCAAAAAGACCTCCACACCGACTCACGGTGTGGAGGTGCAGCTTTGCACCCCCAGAGCTTCCAGCTAGCAAGGAAATATCATAATAGCAAGCTGGACTAGAAACATAGCATGTACTGAAAAAGATATTCAAAAACCGATGAACAGCAAATGAATAGCAAGGACAGCTTCTGCTGGAGTAGACAGGTCATCTGAGAAATCCAAGAGAGATCTGAACCAGTACTGAGACATTGACAGCTGGCATGGACTAACGACCTGGGCAGAGTTAAATAGGGAAGCCAGCAGAAGCAATAAACGAGGGCAGCTGAGAAAGCCAACCTCAAAGATCAGCAGTTCCACTCAAAGCCACCAGAGGGTGTCCAAGGACAGAACTCACCAAAGAACCATTCACGACCACAGGAGGGAGCCCAAGAACGGAATTCACAACAGTACCCCCCCTTGAGGAGGGGTCACCGAACCCTCACCAGAGCCCCCAGGCCGATCAGGACAAGCCAAATGAAAGGCACGAACCAAATCGGCAGCATGGACATCGGAGGCAACAACCCAGGAATTATCCTCCTGACCATAGCCCTTCCATTTAACCAGGTACTGAAGCTTCCGTCTCGAAATACGAGAATCCAAAATCTTCTCCACCACATACTCCAACTCCCCCTCAACCAACACCGGAGCAGGAGGATCAACGGAAGGAACCATAGGCGCCACATATCTCCACAACAACGACCTATGGAACACATTATGGATGGCAAAAGAAGTAGGAAGGGCCAAACTAAACGACACAGGATTGATAATTTCAGAAATCTTATAAGGACCAATGAAACGAGGCTTGAACTTAGGAGAAGAAACCTTCATAGGAACATAACGAGAAGACAACCAAACCAAATCCCCAACACGAAGTCGGGGACCAACACAGCGACGGCGGTTAGCAAAACGTTGCGCCTTCTCCTGAGACAACGTCAAATTGTCCACCACGTGAGTCCAAATTTGTTGCAACCTGTCCACCACAGAATCCACACCAGGACAGTCAGAAGGCTCAACCTGCCCCGAAGAAAAACGGGGATGAAAACCAGAATTACAAAAAAAAGGCGAAACCAAAGTAGCAGAACTAGCCCGATTATTAAGGGCGGACTCGGCCAATGGCAAGAAGGTCACCCAATCATCCTGATCAGCAGAAACAAAGCATCTCAGATAGGTTTCCAAAGTCTGGTTGGTTCGTTCGGTTTGGCCATTTGTCTGAGGATGGAACGCTGAAGAAAATGACAAATCAATGCCCATCTTAGCACAAAAGGACCGCCAAAACCTAGAAACAAATTGGGAACCTCTGTCCGACACAATGTTCTCCGGAATGCCATGCAAACGAACCACATGCTGAAAAAATAATGGAACCAAATCAGAGGAGGAAGGCAATTTAGGCAAGGGTACCAAATGGACCATCTTAGAAAACCGATCACAAACCACCCAGCTGACAGACATCCTTTGAGAGACAGGAAGATCAGAAATAAAATCCACGGAAATATGTGTCCAGGGCCTCTTCGGGACAGGCAAAGGCAAAAGCAACCCACTGGCACGAGAACAGCAAGGTTTGGCCCAAGCACAAGTCCCACAGGACTGCACGAAGGAACGCACATCCCGTGACAAGGAAAGCCACCAAAAGGACCTGGCAACCAAATCTCTGGTACCAAAAATCCCAGGATGACCAGCCAACACTGAACAAGGAACCTCAGAAATAACCCTACTAGTCCATCTATCAGGGACAAACAGTTTCTCCACTGGACAGCGGTCAGGTCTATCAGCCTGAAACTCCTGCAGCACCCGCCGCAAATCAGGGGAGATGGCAGACAGAATCACCCCCTCTTTAAGAATACCAGCCGGCTCAGGGACTCCCGGAGAATCAGGCAAAAAACTCCTAGAAAGGGCATCAGCCTTCACATTCTTAGATCCCGGAAGGTATGAGACCACAAAATCGATTCGGGAGAAAAACAGTGACCATCGAGCCTGTCTAGGGTTCAACCGCTTGGCGGACTCGAGGTAAGTCAGATTCTTGTGATCAGTCAGGACCACCACGCGATGTTTGGCTCCCTGAAGCCAATGTCGCCACTCCTCAAATGCCCACTTCATAGCCAACAACTCCCGATTGCCGACATCATAATTACGCTCGGCAGGCGAAAACTTTCTAGAAAAGAAAGCACACGGCTTCATCAAGGAGCCATCAGAACTTCTCTGAGACAAAACAGCCCCTGCCCCAATCTCAGAAGCATCAACCTCGACCTGAAAAGGGAGAAAAACATCCGGCTGATGCAACACAGGGGCAGAAGTAAAACGACGTTTAAGCTCCTGAAAAGCCTCAACGGCCGCAGGGGACCAATTCACCACATCAGTGCCTTTCTTCGTCAAATCAGTCAAAGGCTTAACCACACTAGAAAAATTAGCGATGAAGCGACGGTAAAAATTAGCAAAGCCCAGGAACTTCTGAAGACTCTTCACAGATGTAGGTTGAGTCCAATCATAAATGGCCTGAACTTTAACAGGATCCATCTCGATAGTAGAAGGGGAAAAAATGAAGCCCAATAAGGAAACCTTCTGAACTCCAAAGAGGCATTTAGACCCCTTCACAAACAACGCATTAGCACGAAGGACCTGGAACACCATCCTGACCTGCCTTACATGAGACTCCCAATCATCCGAAAAGACCAAAATATCATCCAAATATACGATCATGAACCTATCCAGATACTTCCGGAAGATGTCGTGCATAAAGGACTGAAACACAGATGGAGCATTAGAAAGCCCGAATGGCATCACCAGGTACTCAAAATGGCCCTCGGGCGTATTAAATGCTGTTTTCCATTCATCGCCCTGTTTAATACGCACAAGATTATACGCCCCTCGAAGGTCAATTTTATTAAACCAACTAGCCCCCTTAATCCGAGCAAACAAATCAGACAACAGAGGCAAAGGGTACTGAAATTTGACCGTGATTTTATTGAGAAGGCGATAATCTATACAGGGTCTCAGAGAGCCATTCTTCTTGGCCACAAAAAAGAACCCTGCTCCCAACGGCGACGAAGACGGGCAAATATGCCCTTTCTCCAAGGACTCCTTTACATAACTCCGCATAGCGGCATGTTTTGGCACAGATAAATTGAACAGTCGGCCCTTAGGGAACTTACTACCAGGAATCAAAGTAATAGCGCAATCACAGTCCCTATGAGGAGGTAGGGCACTGGACTTGGGCTCATCAAATACATCCTGGTAATCCGACAAAAACTCAGGGACTTCAGAAGGAGTGGAAGAAGAAATTGACATCAAAGGAACATCACCATGTATCCCTTGACAACCCCAACTAGACACAGACATTGATTTCCAATCCAGTACTGGATTATGAACCTGTAACCATGGCAAACCCAACACGACAACATCATGCAAATTATGCAACACCAAAAAGCGAATATTTTCCTGATGTGCGGGAGCCATGTACATGGTCAGCTGAGTCCAGTACTGAGGTTTATTCTTGGCCAATGGCGTAGCATCAATCCCCCTTAAGGGAATAGGACTCTGCAACGGCTCCAAGGAAAAACCACAGCGCCTGGCAAACTCCAAGTCCATCAAGTTCAGGGCAGAGCCCGAATCCACAAATGCCATAACAGAGTAGGATGATAATGAGCAAAGCAGAGTAACAGATAAGAGAAATTTAGGCTGCAAAGTACTGATGGTGATAGACCTAGCGAACCTCTTAGTGCGCTTAGGACAATCAGAGATAGCATGAGAGGAGTCACCACAGTAAAAACACAGCCCATTCTGACATCTGTGTTCTTGCCGTTCAGCTCAGGTCAAAGTCCTATCACATTGCATAGGCTCAGGCCTCCGCTCAGAGGACACCGCCAAATGGTGCACAACTTTGCGCTCGCGCAAACGCCGATCAATCTGAATTGCCAAAGACATTGACTCATTCAGACCAGCAGGCGTGGGGAACCCCACCATAACATCCTTAAGGGCTTCAGAAAGACCCTTTCTGAAAATTGCTGCCAGGGCACACTCATTCCATTGAGTAAGCACAGACCACTTTCTAAACTTCTGGCAATATACTTCTGCCTCCTCCTGACCCTGACATAGAGTCAGCAAGATCTTTTCTGCCTGATCCACAGAATTAGGTTCGTCATAAAGCAATCCAAGTGCCAGAAAAAATGCATCCACATTAAGCAATGCAGGATTTCCTGGCTCAAGGGAGAATGCCCAGTCTTGCGGGTCACCAAGCAAAAAAAAAAATAAAAATCTTTACTTGCTGAATGGGATCACCAGAGGAGCGGGGTTTCAAAGCAAGAAACAGTCTGCAATTATTTTTGAAATTCAAAAATTTAGATCTATCCCCAGAAAACAAATCAGGAATTGGAATTCTAGGCTCTAACATCGGATTCTGAACTACATAATCTTGAATACTCTGTACCCTAGCAGTGAGTTGATCCACACAAGAGGACAAACCTTGAATATCCATATCTACACCTGAGTCCTGAACCACCCAGAGGTTAAGGGGAAAAGAAAGACAAAACAAGCTGCAAAGAAAAAAAAATTGACTCAGAACTTCACTTATCCCTCTTTTGAGATGCATTAACACTTTGTGGCCAGCTGTACTGTTATGGACCTGGTGGTTAGGAGCACCCGAAATGACCTGATGGTTAAAACAGAAAAACCTGGGACAAGCTCTGAGGAGGTGGTAACTCTACTGACCGCAATCCCTAATCCTATCACACACACTAGAAATAGTCGTGGAGCGTACCTAACTCTCCCTAGATGCCTCTTCACAGCCTAAGAGCTACCTACCCCTAAAGATAGAAATAGCAGCCTACCTTGCCTCAGAGAAATTCCCCAAAGTAAAGGTAGCCCCCCACAAATATTAACTGTGAGTTAAGAGGGAAGTGACAAACACAGGAATGAAACAGATTTTAGCAAAGGAGGCCGAATCTTCTCTAGATAGACAGAGGATAGCTGTTATGATCCTAGTGGTAGAGGATCTCAGAAGTTCCAGCTAAGTCCGCAAACACAAAAACCAGCTCATAGGGAGGTGGTAACTTGGCTGACCGTATATCTAATCCTAGCACAACAACTAGAAGTAGCCGGGGAACGTACCTACGTTGATTCTAGACGTCTCGCACCAGCCAGAACTAACTAACCCTTTCAGAGAAAATAAGACCTCACTTGCCTCAAGAGAAAGGACCCCAAAGTTATAATACAAGCCCCCAACAAATAATAACGGTGAGGTAAGAAGAAAAGACAAATGTAAGAATGAACTAGATTTAGCAAAGAGAGGCCCACTAATTAATAGCAGAAAAAAGGAAGGAGGCTTATATGGTCAGCAAAAACCCTACAAAAATATCCACGCTGAATATCCAAGAACCCCCGCACTGACTAACGGTGTGGGGGGAGAATATCAGCCCCCTAGAGCTTCCAGCAAAAATCAGGAATCACATTATGAACAAGCTGGAACAAAATAGAAGCAAAGCGAATAAACAAAAATAAGAAAGCAGGACTTAGCTTATCATGCAAAGAACAGGAGACCAGGAGTCAGGAGCAAACAGACATAGACTGACTACATCGATTCCAGGCACTAGACTGAGTTTCCAGGAAGTCTAAATAGGAACACCCAAGGCCTAACGAACCAGGTGGGTACCAACCTGGAGAAAGATGATCCAAGTGTAATACCGCTAGTGACCACAAGAGGGAGCCAAGAAATATAGTTCACAACAGTACCCCCCCTTTAAGGAGGGGTCACCGAACCCTCACCAAGACCACCAGGGCGATCAGGATGAGCAGCGTGAAAGGCACGCACCAAATCGGCCGCATGAACATCAGAGGCGACCACCCAGGAATTATCCTCCTGACCATAGCCCTTCCATTTGACCAGATACTGAAGCCTCCGTCTAGAGAGACGAGAATCCAAGATCTTCTCCACCATGTACTCCAACTCGCCCTCAACCAAGACCGGAGCCGGAGGGTCAACAGCAGGAACCACAGGCACAACGTACCGCCGTAACAAGGACCTATGGAACACATTGTGAATGGCAAATGACACCGGAAGATCCAAACGAAAAGACACCGGATTCAGGACTTCCAAAATTTTATAAGGACCAATAAAGCGAGGCTTAAACTTAGGAGAGGAAACCTTCAGAGGGACATACCGAGAAGATAACCAAACCAAATCCCCAACACGAAGTCGGGGACCCACACCGCGGCGGCGGTTGGCAAAACGCTGAGCCTTCTCCTGTGACAACTTCAAGTTGTCCACCACATGATTCCAAATCCGCTGCAACCTATCCACCACGGAATCCACCCCAGGACAGTCAAAAGGCTCAACATGACCCGAGGAAAAACGAGGATGAAAACCAGAGTTGCAGAAAAATGGCGAAACCAAAGTAGCGGAACTAGCCCGATTATTGAGGGCAAACTCAGCCAATGGCAAGAAGGTCACCCAATCATCCTGATCCGCAGAAACAAAACATCTCAAATAAGCCTCCAGCGTCTGATTGGTTCGCTCCGTTTGGCCATTAGTCTGAGGATGAAAGGCAGATGAAAACGACAAATCAATGCCCATCTTAGCACAAAAAGATCGCCAGAATCTGGACACAAACTGGGATCCTCTGTCAGACACGATATTCTCAGGAATGCCATGCAAGCGAACCACATTCTGAAAGAACAAAGGAACCAGATCAGAAGAGGAAGGCAACTTAGGCAAGGGCACCAAATGGACCATCTTGGAAAAGCGATCACACACCACCCAGATGACAGACATACCTTGAGACACCGGAAGATCTGAAATGAAATCCATGGAAATGTGCGTCCAGGGCCTCCTCGGGACGGGCAAGGGCAAAAGCAACCCGCTGGCACGAGAACAGCAAGGCTTAGCCCGAGCACAAATCCCACAGGACTGCACAAAAGAACGCACATCCTGCGACAAGGAAGGCCACCAAAAGGACCTAGCCGCCAAATCCCTGGTACCAAAAATCCCAGGATGCCCCGCCAACACTGAGGAATGAACCTCGGAGATAACTCTGCTGGTCCATTTATCAGGAACAAACAGTCTATCAGGTGGGCAAGGGTCAGGTCTACCAGCCTGAAATCTCTGCAACACACGACGCAAATCAGGAGAAATGGCCGACAAGATTACTCCCTCTTTAAGAATACCAGCTGGCTCTGAGACTCCCGGACAGTCAGGCACAAAACTCCTAGAAAGAGCATCAGCCTTCACATTCTTCGAACCAGGCAGGTACGAGACCACAAAGTCAAAACGGGAGAAAAACAACGACCAACGAGCCTGTCTAGGATTCAGGCACTTAGCAGACTCGAGATACATCAAATTTTTGTGATCCGTCAAGACCACACGATGCTTAGCTCCCTCGAGCCAATGACGCCACTCCTCAAATGCCCACTTCATGGCCAACAACTCCCGATTACCAACATCATAGTTCCGCTCCGCAGGCGAAAATTTCCTAGAAAAAAAAGCACAAGGTCTCATCACAGAGCAACCAGAGCCTTTCTGCGACAAAACAGCCCCTGCACCGATCTCAGAAGCGTCCACTTCAACCTGAAAGGGAAGTGAGACATCAGGCTGGCACAAAACAGGCGCCGAAGTAAACCGGCGCTTCAGCTCCCGGAAAGCCTCCACGGCTGCCGGAGCCCAATTAGCCACATCAGAACCTTTCTTGGTCATATCCGTCAAAGGTTTAACAACGCTAGAGAAATTAGCAATAAAACGACGGTAGAAATTAGCAAAACCCAAGAACTTCTGAAGACTCTTAACAGACGTGGGTTGAGTCCAATCATGAATAGCTCGGACCTTGACTGGGTCCATCTCTACTGTAGAAGGGGAGAAAATTAAACCCAGAAAGGAAACCTTCTGCACTCCAAAGAGACACTTTGAGCCCTTCACAAACAAAGCATTATCACGCAAAACCTGAAACACCATCCTGACCTGCTTTACATGAGAATCCCAATCATCAGAAAAAAACAGAATATCATCCAGATAAACAATCATAAATTTATCTAGATACTTCCGGAAGATGTCATGCATAAAAGACTGAAACACTGAAGGAGCATTAGAAAGCCCAAAAGGCATCACCAAGTACTCAAAATGACCTTCGGGCGTATTAAACGCAGTTTTCCATTCATCTCCCTGCTTAATGCGCACAAGGTTGTACGCACCATGAAGATCTATCTTGGTGAACCACTTGGCACCCTTAATCCGAGCAAACAAGTCTGACAATTGTGGCAAAGGATACTGAAATTTGACCGTGATTTTATTCAGAAGCCGATAGTCTATACAAGGTCTCAAAGACCCGTCTTTCTTGGCTACAAAAAAGAATCCCGCACCAAGAGGGGAAGAGGATGGACGAATATGTCCCTTCTCCAAAGACTCCTTTATATAAGAACGCATTGCGGCATGCTCAGGTACAGATAAATTAAATAATCGTCCCTTAGGAAATTTACTACCAGGAATCAAATCTATAGCACAGTCACAGTCCCTATGAGGAGGAAGGGCACTGGACCTGGACTCACTGAATACATCCTGATAGTCCAACAAATACTCCGGAGCTTCAGAAGGAGTAGAAGAAGCAATAGACACCGACGGGGAATCGCAATGAATTCCCTGACAACCCCAACTTGACACAGACATTGCCTTCCAATCCAAAACTGGATTATGGGTCTGTAACCATGGCAGACCTAAAACGACCAAATCATGCATTTTATGCAGAACAAGAAAACGAATCACCTCCCGATGTTCAGGAGTCATACACATGGTCACTTGTGTCTAATACTGCGGTTTATTCTCCGCCAATGGCGTAGCATCAATTCCTCTAAGAGGAATGGGATTTTTCAAAGGCTCCAGGACAAAACCACAGCGCTTGGCAAACGACAAGTCCATAAGACTCAGGGCAGCACCTGAATCCACAAATGCCATAACAGGGTAGGAAGACAATGAGCAAATTAGAGTTACAGACAAAATAAACTTAGGATGCAAACTACCAATGGCGACAGGACTAACCATCTTTGTTAGGCGTTTAGAGCATGCTGAGATAACATGTGTAGAATCACCACAGTAAAAACACAATCCATTCTGACGTCTATGATTTTGTCGTTCAGTTCTAGTCTGAATTCTATCACATAGCATTGAGTCAGGTGTCCGTTCAGACAACACTGCCAGAGGATTAGCAGATTTACGCTCCCGCAAACGCCGATCTATCTGAATGGCCAGAGCCATAGAATCACTCAGACTTGTAGGAATGGGAAAACCCACCATCACATTCTTAATGGCTTCAGAAAGGCCATTTCTGAAATTTGCGGCCAGAGCACACTTATTCCATTGAGTAAGCACGGACCATTTCCGAAATTTTTGGCCATACACTTCAGCCTCATCTTGGCCCTGAGAGATAGCCAGCAACGCTTTTTCTGCCTGAATTTCAAGATTGGGCTCCTCATAAAGCAAACCGAGCGCCAGAAAAAAACGCATCAATATTTGCCAATGCCGGATCTCCTGGCGCCAATGAAAAAGCCCAATCCTGAGGGTCGCCACGCAAGAAAGAGATAACAATTTTAACTTGCTGAGCTGAGTCTCCAGAGGAACGCGGTCTCAAAGATAGAAACAATTTACAATTATTCCTAAAATTCCCAAATTTAAATCGATCACCAGAGAAAAGCTCAGGAATAGGTATCTTAGGCTCTGACATAGGACTACTAATAACAAAATCCTGAATGCCCTGCACTCATGCAGCAAGCTGATCCACACTAGTAATCAGAGTCTGAACATTCATGTCTGCAGCAGAGCTTCAAGCCACTCAGAGGAAAAAGGGGAAGAAGAAAAAAAAAAAACTCAGAACTTCTTTTCTTTTAATCCCGCTTCTGCAATGCAATAAATATTCACTTTTGGGCCTGGAATACTGTTATGATCCTAGTGGTAGAGGATCTCAGAAGTTCCAGCTAAGTCCGCAAACACAAAAACCAGCTCATAGGGAGGTGGTAACTTGGCTGACCGTATATCTAATCCTAGCACAACAACTAGAAGTAGCCGGGGAACGTACCTACGTTGATTCTAGACGTCTCGCACCAGCCGGAGAACTAACTAACCCTTTCAGAGAAAATAAGACCTCACTTGCCTCAAGAGAAAGGACCCCAAAGTTATAATACAAGCCCCCAACAAATAATAACGGTGAGGTAAGAAGAAAAGACAAACGTAAGAATGAACTAGATTTAGCAAAGAGAGGCCCACTAATTAATAGCAGAAAATAGGAAGGAGGCTTATACGGTCAGCAAAAACTCTACAAAAATATCCACGCTGAATATCCAAGAACCCCCGCACCGACTAACGGTGTGGGGGGAGAATATCAGCCCCCTAGAGCTTCCAGCAAAAATCAGGAATCACATTATGAACAAGCTGGAACAAAATAGAAGCAAAGCGAATAAACAAAAATAAGAAAGCAGGACTTAGCTTATCATGCAAAGAACAGGAGACCAGGAGTCAGGAGCAAACAGACATAGACTGACTACATCGATTCCAGGCACTAGACTGAGTTTCCAGGAAGTCTAAATAGGAACACCCAAGGCCTAACGAACCAGGTGGGTACCAACCTGGAGAAAGATGATCCAAGTGTAATACCGCTAGTGACCACAAGAGGGAGCCAAGAAATATAGTTCACAACAGTACCCCCCCTTTAAGGAGGGGTCACCGAACCCTCACCAAGACCACCAGAGCGATCAGGATGAGCAGCGTGAAAGGCATGCACCAAATCGGCCACATGAACATCAGAGGCGACCACCCAGGAATTATCCTCCTGACCATAGCCCTTCCATTTGACCAGATACTGAAGCCTCCGTCTAGAGAGACGAGAATCCAAGATCTTCTCCACCACGTACTCCAACTCGCCCTCAACCAAGACCGGAGCCGGAGGGTCAACAGCAGGAACCACAGGCACAACGTACCGCCGTAACAAGGACCTATGGAACACATTGTGAATGGCAAATGACACCGGAAGATCCAAACGAAAAGACACCGGATTCAGGACTTCCAAAATTTTATAAGGACCAATAAAGCGAGGCTTAAACTTAGGAGAGGAAACCTTCAGAGGGACATACCGAGAAGATAACCAAACCAAATCCCCAACACGAAGTCGGGGACCCACACCGCGGCGGCGGTTGGCAAAACGCTGAGCCTTCTCCTGTGACAACTTCAAGTTGTCCACCACATGATTCCAAATCCGCTGCAACCTATCCACCACGGAATCCACCCCAGGACAGTCAGAAGGCTCAACATGACCCGAGGAAAAACGAGGATGAAAACCAGAGTTGCAGAAAAATGGCGAAACCAAAGTAGCGGAACTAGCCCGATTATTGAGGGCAAACTCAGCCAATGGCAAGAAGGTCACCCAATCATCCTGATCCGCAGAAACAAAACATCTCAAATAAGCCTCCAGCGTCTGATTGGTTCGCTCCGTTTGGCCATTAGTCTGAGGATGAAAGGCAGATGAAAACGACAAATCAATGCCCATCTTAGCACAAAAAGATCGCCAGAATCTGGACACAAACTGGGATCCTCTGTCAGACACGATATTCTCAGGAATGCCATGCAAGCGAACCACATTCTGAAAGAACAAAGGAACCAGATCAGAAGAGGAAGGCAACTTAGGCAAGGGCACCAAATGGACCATCTTGGAAAAGTGATCACACACCACCCAGATGACAGACATACCTTGAGACACCGGAAGATCTGAAATGAAGTCCATGGAAATGTGCGTCCAGGGCCTCCTCGGGACGGGCAAGGGCAAAAGCAACCCGCTGGCACGAGAACAGCAAGGCTTAGCCCGAGCACAAATCCCACAGGACTGCACAAAAGAACGCACATCCTGCGACAAGGAAGGCCACCAAAAGGACCTAGCCACCAAATCCCTGGTACCAAAAATCCCAGGATGCCCCGCCAACACTGAGGAATGAACCTCGGAGATAACTCTGCTGGTCCATTTATCAGGAACAAACAGTCTATCAGGTGGGCAAGGGTCAGGTCTACCAGCCTGAAATCTCTGCAACACACGACGCAAATCAGGAGAAATGGCCGACAAGATTACTCCCTCTTTAAGAATACCAGCTGGCTCTGAGACTCCCGGACAGTCAGGCACAAAACTCCTAGAAAGAGCATCAGCCTTCACATTCTTCGAACCAGGCAGGTACGAGACCACAAAGTCAAAACGGGAGAAAAACAACGACCAACGAGCCTGTCTAGGATTCAGGCACTTAGCAGACTCGAGATACATCAAATTTTTGTGATCCGTCAAGACCACACGATGCTTAGCTCCCTCAAGCCAATGACGCCACTCCTCAAATGCCCACTTCATGGCCAACAACTCCCGATTACCAACATCATAGTTCCGCTCCGCAGGCGAAAATTTCCTAGAAAAAAAAGCACAAGGTCTCATCACAGAGCAACCAGAGCCTTTCTGCGACAAAACAGCCCCTGCACCGATCTCAGAAGCGTCCACTTCAACCTGAAAGGGAAGTGAGACATCAGGCTGGCACAAAACAGGCGCCGAAGTAAACCGGCGCTTCAGCTCCCGGAAAGCCTCCACGGCTGCCGGAGCCCAATTAGCCACATCAGAACCTTTCTTGGTCATATCCGTCAAAGGTTTAACAACGCTAGAGAAATTAGCAATAAAACGACGGTAGAAATTAGCAAAACCGAAGAACTTCTGAAGACTCTTAACAGACGTGGGTTGAGTCCAATCATGAATAGCTCGGACCTTGACTGGGTCCATCTCTACTGTAGAAGGGGAGAAAATGAAACCCAGAAAGGAAACCTTCTGCACTCCAAAGAGACACTTTGAGCCCTTCACAAACAAAGCATTATCACGCAAAACCTGAAACACCATCCTGACCTGCTTTACATGAGAATCCCAATCATCAGAAAAAAACAGAATATCATCCAGATAAACAATCATAAATTTATCTAGATACTTCCGGAAGATGTCATGCATAAAAGACTGAAACACTGAAGGAGCATTAGAAAGCCCAAAAGGCATCACCAAGTACTCAAAATGACCTTCGGGCGTATTAAACGCAGTTTTCCATTCATCTCCCTGCTTAATGCGCACAAGGTTGTACGCACCACGAAGATCTATCTTGGTGAACCACTTGGCACCCTTAGGGTACGTTCACTCAGGACTTTTTTGCTGCTTTTTTTTGCTGCTTTTTTTATGCTAATTTAGGTGCGTTTTTTTGGTGCGTTTTTGGTGCGTTTTTTGGGTACGTTCACACAGGACTTTTTTGCTGCAGATTTTTGCTGCTTTTTTTATGCCAATTTTCAGCTGCTAGGACACCTCACAATGGCTCTTCACACCTTACTACCAGGAACTCCCTCACAATAGATCACAATCAGGACACCTCACAATGGCTCTTCACACCTCACAATGGCTCTTCACATCTCACTACCAGGAACTCCCTCACAATAGATCACAATCAGGACACCTCACAATGGCTCTTCACACCTCACAATGGCTCTTCACACCTCACTACCAGGAACTCCCTCACAATAGATCACAAACAGGACACCTCACAATGGCTCTTCACACCTCACAATGGCTCTTCACACCTCACTAACCACACCCCTAAGCTCTTGGCTGTGAGATCCCTTCCTGCTGGCCATGATTTTCTGCACAAAAAACGCAGCAAATAATGCTACATGCGTTTTTTCAGCGTTTTTGCAGCGTTTTTTTCATCACCCATTCAAGTCAATGGGTGAAAAAACGCTGCAAAAACGAAGGAAAAACTCTGAAAGAAGTGACATGCCCTATGTCCAAAAAAAGCAGCAAAGCAGAAAAAACTGATCAAACAAAAAACCAACGTGTGTGCATGAGATTTCTGAAATCTCATAGGCTTTACTGGTACTGTAAAAAGCAGCTGAAAATTAGCATAAAAAAAAGCAGCAAAAAAAAGCAGCAAAAAAGTCCTGTGTGAACGTACCCTTAATCCGAGCAAACAAGTCTGACAATTGTGGCAAAGGATACTGAAATTTGACCGTGATTTTATTCAGAAGCCGATAGTCTATACAAGGTCTCAAAGACCCGTCTTTCTTGGCTACAAAAAAGAATCCCGCACCAAGAGGGGAAGAGGATGGACGAATATGTCCCTTCTCCAAAGACTCCTTTATATAAGAACGCATTGCGGCATGCTCAGGTACAGATAAATTAAATAATCGTCCCTTAGGAAATTTACTACCAGGAATCAAATCTATAGAGCAGTCACAGTCCCTATGAGGAGGAAGGGCACTGGACCTGGACTCACTGAATACATCCTGATAGTCCAACAAATACTCCGGAGCTTCAGAAGGAGTAGAAGAAGCAATAGACACCGACGGGGAATCGCAATGAATTCCCTGACAACCCCAACTTGACACAGACATTGCCTTCCAATCCAAAACTGGATTATGGGTCTGTAACCATGGCAGACCTAAAACGACCAAATCATGCATTTTATGCAGAACAAGAAAACGAATCACCTCCCGATGTTCAGGAGTCATACACATGGTCACTTGTGTCCAATACTGCGGTTTATTCTCCGCCAATGGCGTAGCATCAATTCCTCTAAGAGGAATGGGATTTTTCAAAGGCTCCAGGACAAAACCACAGCGCTTGGCAAACGACAAGTCCATAAGACTCAGGGCAGCACCTGAATCCACAAATGCCATAACAGGGTAGGAAGACAATGAGCAAATTAGAGTTACAGACAAAATAAACTTAGGATGCAAACTACCAATGGCGACAGGACTAACCATCTTTGTTAGGCGTTTAGAGCATGCTGAGATAACATGTGTAGAATCACCACAGTAAAAACACAACCCATTCTGACGTCTATGATTTTGTCGTTCAGTTCTAGTCTGAATTCTATCACATAGCATTGAGTCAGGTGTCCGTTCAGACAACACTGCCAGAGGATTAGCAGATTTACGCTCCCGCAAACGCCGATCTATCTGAATGGCCAGAGCCATAGAATCACTCAGACTTGTAGGAATGGGAAAACCCACCATCACATTCTTAATGGCTTCAGAAAAGCCATTTCTGAAATTTGCGGCCAGAGCACACTCATTCCATTGAGTAAGCACGGACCATTTCCGAAATTTTTGGCCATACACTTCAGCCTCATCTTGGCCCTGAGAGATAGCCAGCAACGCTTTTTCTGCCTGAATTTCAAGATTGGGCTCCTCATAAAGCAATCCGAGCGCCAGAAAAAAACGCATCAATATTTGCCAATGCCGGATCTCCTGGCGCCAATGAAAAAGCCCAATCCTGAGGGTCGCCACGCAAGAAAGAGATAACAATTTTAACTTGCTGAGCTGAGTCTCCAGAGGAACGCGGTCTCAAAGATAGAAACAATTTACAATTATTCCTAAAATTCCCAAATTTAAATCGATCACCAGAGAAAAGCTCAGGAATAGGTATCTTAGGCTCTGACATAAGACTACTAATAACAAAATCCTGAATGCCCTGCACTCATGCAGCAAGCTGATCCACACTAGTAATCAGAGTCTGAACATTCATGTCTGCAGCAGAGCTTCAAGCCACTCAGAGGAAAAAGGGGAAGAAGAAAAAAAAAAAACTCAGAACTTCTTTTCTTTTAATCCCGCTTCTGCAATGCAATAAATATTCACTTTTGGGCCTGGAATACTGTTATGATCCTAGTGGTAGAGGATCTCAGAAGTTCCAGCTAAGTCCGCAAACACAAAAACCAGCTCATAGGGAGGTGGTAACTTGGCTGACCGTATATCTAATCCTAGCACAACAACTAGAAGTAGCCGGGGAACGTACCTACGTTGATTCTAGACGTCTCGCACCAGCCGGAGAACTAACTAACCCTTTCAGAGAAAATAAGACCTCACTTGCCTCAAGAGAAAGGACCCCAAAGTTATAATACAAGCCCCCAACAAATAATAACGGTGAGGTAAGAAGAAAAGACAAACGTAAGAATGAACTAGATTTAGCAAAGAGAGGCCCACTAATTAATAGCAGAAAATAGGAAGGAGGCTTATATGGTCAGCAAAAACCCTACAAAAATATCCACGCTGAATATCCAAGAACCCCCGCACCGACTAACGGTGTGGGGGGAGAATATCAGCCCCCTAGAGCTTCCAGCAAAAATCAGGAATCACATTATGAACAAGCTGGAACAAAATAGAAGCAAAGCGAATAAACAAAAATAAGAAAGCAGGACTTAGCTTATCATGCAAAGAACAGGAGACCAGGAGTCAGGAGCAAACAGACATAGACTGACTACATCGATTCCAGGCACTAGACTGAGTTTCCAGGAAGTCTAAATAGGAACACCCAAGGCCTAACGAACCAGGTGGGTACCAACCTGGAGAAAGATGATACAAGTGTAATACCGCTAGTGACCACAAGAGGGAGCCAAGAAATATAGTTCACAACAGATAGCAAAGGGAACTATGCGGTCAGTATTAAAAAACTACAAAAAACATGCAGAGTGTGCAAAAAGACCTCCACACCGACTCACGGTGTGGAGGTGCAGCTCTGCACCCCCAGAGCTTCCAGCTAGCAAGGAAATATCATAATAGCAAGCTGGACTAGAAACATAGCATGTACTGAAAAATATATTCAAAAACCGATGAACAGCAAATGACTAGCAAGGACTTAGCTTCTGCTGGAGTAGACAGGTCATCTGAGAAATCCAAGAGAGATCTGAACCAGTACTGAGACATTGACAGCTGGCATGGACTAACGACCTGGGCAGAGTTAAATAGGGAAACCAGCAGAAGCAATAAACGAGGGCAGCTGAGAAAGCCAACCTCAAAGATCAGCAGTTCCACTCAAAGCCACCAGAGGGTTCCAAGGACAGAACTCACCAAAGAACCATTCACGACCACAGGAGGGAGCCCGAGAACGGAATTCACAACAGTGACATCTCTGCTTGCAATCCAATTGGGTGTGTCTTCAGAGTTTTCTCTAGGGGCGTGTGATTTCACCCCTCACTCCCATTGACAAATGTGAATATTTCTGCAAAGGAGCATCAGTGCAAAATGGAAAAGAGCAGCTGAATCTGTGACGATCAAGGAATTTTTACAAGGTGTTTTACCCATTTTTTTTTTAGCAAGTGACAGGTCTTTAACTTATTACAACACAAACTGGCTACTAAACAGCATTACCCATATGTCTACTATAGGTCAGTGTCATTTTTCAAACATTCTTTTATTTTTTTAAATCTTAAAACAGTTCAAATTTTCAGAAATTTTTATTTTTTCAAGGAAATTTACAAATCCTATTTTTTATCAATCTTTTTAGTGTTGCTGAGGGGCCTACATATTGGAAAAAAACCAAAGCGATACCATTTTAGAAATGCGCCTCAGTTTTGGAAACTGCTTTTATGAAATTTTTGATGGTTGAGATATTTAGCCTTCATCTGTCTCTAACAGCCATGCATGGAGCAGAAATCCACAAGCGGCTGTCAAACTGTTAAGTGTCAATGTCCATCTCTGACAGCAGAATTTACAGAAGGGGGAAATGTCATTCCATGCACACACTGGCATTGCAGGACACCAATTAGTTGCCATGATGGCAAGAGGTCTACTGCAGACCCATGTGCCTGTCATGATGGTACTTCTGTCAACGCCAGTTTAGGAGACCATGATTTTTGCTATATTGTACACGATCGCATGTTCAAGTCCCCTGAAGGGGCTAAAAGATAGTGAAAAGTAAAAAAAAGGTTTTAAAATATATATTAAAAAAAGTTATAATCATCCCCTTTTGCCCCATTAAAGATAAATTTAAAAATACGCATATTTGCTATTGTCACTTGTGAAATATTCAGATCCAAAAATGAAATTAACCCAATAGGTAAATGACGCAATGAGAACAAAAAATTTAAACGGAAAGAATTCCGTTTATTCAGCTGCCACAAAATTGCTATAAAAGGCTAGCAAACCATATTACCTACCCTAAAATAGTATCAATAAAAACATCAGCTCAAGGTGCAAAAAAACAAAGACCAAAAAACTGAAACTTTATAGTTCTCGAAAAATGCGACACAAGCAAAACATTTTTTTCTACAAAGTTTCCAAATTTTTTTCACCACTTGAAGAAATACACTTTTGGTATTTCCGTAATCGTACTGGTCTTGAGAATCATAGTGCCAGGTCATTTTTACCATATTGTGAACATGGTAAATAAAAAACTCAAAAACCAGTTGTGCAGTTGCTCTTTATTCGCAATTTCGCTATACTTTTGAATTTTTTTGTCGCTTTCCAAAACATCACATGTTAAATTAAATGGAGTCATTCAAACGTACAACTCATCCCGCAAAAACATGCTCAATATAGCTATATCGACAGAAAAATAAAACAAGTTATGGTTCTTGGAAGAAGAGGGAAAAAACGTGCTTCACATTTGGATGTGACAACAAAAATTATGTTTTTTTTCAAGTAAAATGTTGTTTTAGCCCCAACTTTGTAATTTTCTCAATGGGTAATAATGAAAAAATTAAGCTCATCCAAGGGTATAGTGGCTATTTTGAACCCTCACAGTATTTTATAACATTAGTACAAGTGTATCCCATGCACCACTCCATGTCCCATGCAGACTTGGTACAGCTCCTCACGTAGGTTACACATACTCCAAAAATCCAAGGCACCGGGTATCTTCCTTGCACAAAAATTATTTTTATTGACACTAGTGTACACAAGAAAAATTAGCAATGTTTCGGCCACACAGGGCCTTTGTCCATGTGAAAAGAAAAAAATAAATTTATCACTAATATTTTATATTAGCTGAAAATGTTTATTTTCACAAGGGTTAATAGGAGAAAATGCAAAAATGGAAAGAAATCCCGGCACTCACCTGTAGAATAATTGCTTAGTTAAACCAGTGAAATCCAAACAAGATGTTTCAGTCCAGCCCTGGCTTAAATAAGCCATTATTTTACACGTGAGTGCCGGAATTTCCTTCCATTTTGCGGTATTTCTCCATGTGGACCGTGGTCACGCGGAATGCTGACCAGGTTCCTATTTTTAATAGGAGAAAATTGACCCAATTTAAGTAATTTCTGCCAAACACAGTGACACCCCATATGTCAACAGTTTGGCCACGCGCCAGGGCTCAGAAAACAGGAGCGCCATTTAACTTTTGCAATGCAGATTTGCTGGAATAGTTTGCAGACACCATATGCACAACTCCTAAGGTGTCAGAACAAGGGAAAAATCCCAAAGTGACTCCATTTTGTAAACTAGATATGAATTAATTTACTTAATCTATAGGCATAATGACCTTTTTGGCCCCAAAGATATTTTCAAGACAAAAGTAGTCAGTGGATATTTCGGAGAGAAAACTGTAAATATGCCAGCTTGGGGTTTTGTAGATCAGCACCCTACAAATTTTTAAATAGGTTCTTCCTACTACAGTTATGCCAGATTTTCACTGGATTTTATTTGGAGGTGGAACTATGTGGCTTCTCTAGGGCTACCAGTAATGTGTAAGCCCCCTATTTTTGAATTCACAGGTGTCAAACATGAGTGGGGACTTTTCTTTTCTTTTTGTAGGTTGAGTTGAAGTTTTTATTGGTAACATATTTATTGAGGTGCATACTATTTTTTTTATTTGCTTATGCCCTAGGTTCGTATTTATCCTGTGTTCTATGCTAAGCACTTACATTGGGGTCTAAATCTCAAAAAAATTAGATTCATGTTAAGTCGCTGACAGGATGATGCACTTTAGTGAAGTCACTTGATTCACGTTGGTCTGGTGGTGGCCTCTGTTCAGGCAGGGTCCTGTGTTTTCAGGTTGTACAAGCCTGTGTTCAACCACACATTTGTGCACTAAAAAGGAGCCTAAAAAGACAGACCTTGCAAGAATAGAGGCCAGAAGCCACAGTAACACTGCTGGCCTCATCATAGTGTCTGGTTCCATCCAGGGCCGGTCTTAGTCTAAATCGTACCCTGAGCAAAGTTGCCTTTGCTGCCGCCCACTCTAATGGGTTTTTTTTTTACTCAGTTTTCCTAGGACACCTGCGTAGACCCATATTCATCAAGACTGGCATTTTGTACATATGTATGCCAGTATTAAGGGGGTTGTACACTACTTGGACAAACCCATTTCAATTGCTATATTCACTCTTATAAAATAAAAACATCCTATATTCACCTCCGGTGTCGTTCCAGCAGTGATGGTACTCAGTCTTCCGGGGTCAATGTGACCATTGTTAAGCCACACAAGTCCCACAACCAATCACTTCCTTCATATGAAACACTGACATTTGGAGGAAGCTGGAGAGCAGCAGCAGCTCGCAATTCTTCTGGCTGTCAGTTTCAGTTCACTGGCTGCAAAACTCATGTAGCTTAACCGATTTGAGACTAAGCATTTTTTCACTTTAATGACCAGGCCAATTTTTACAATTCTGACCACTGTCACTTTATGAGGTAATAACTCAGGAACGCTACAACGAATCCCTGTGTTTCTGAGAATGTTTTCTCGTGACATACACTGCGTGCAGAATTATTAGGCAAGTTGTATTTTGATCACATGATACCTTTTATACATGTTGTCCTACGCCAAGCTGCTCAGGCTTGAGAGCCAACTACCAATTAAGTAAATCAGGTGATGTGCATCTCTGTAATGAGGAGGGGTGTCGTCCAGTGACCTCAAAACCCTATATAAGATGTGCTTAATTATTAGGCAACTTCCTTTCATTTGGCAAAATGGGTCAGAAGAGAGATTTGACGGGCTCTGAAATGTCCAAAATTGTGAGAGGTCTTGCAGAGGGATGCAGCAGTCTTGAAATTGCCAAACTTTTGAAGCTGATCACCGAACAATCAAGCGTTTCATGGCAAATGGCCAACAGGGTCGCAAGAAGCGTGTTGGGCAAAAAGGAGCAAAATAACTGCCCATGAATTGAGAAAAATCAAGTGTGAAGCTGCCAAGATGCCATTTTCCACCAGTTTTGCCATATTTCAGAGCTGCAACGTTACTGGAGTATCAAAAAGCACAAGGTGTGCAATACTCAGGGACATGGCCAAGGTAAGGAAGGCTGAAAAACGACCACTTTTGAACAAGAAACATAAGATAAAACATCCAGACTGGGCCAAGAAATATCTTAAGAATGACTTTTCAAAGGTTTTATGGACTGATGAAATAAGAGTGACTCTTGATGGGCCAGATGGATGGGCCAGAGGCTAGATCAGTAAAGGGCAGAGAGCTTCACTCTGACTCAGACACTAGCAAGGTGGAGGTGGGGTACTGGTATGGGCTGGTATCATCAAAGATGAACTTGTGAGACCTTTTCAGGTTGAGGATGGAGTGAAGCTCCTCCTAAACCTACTGCCAGTTTCTGGAAGACAACTTCTTCAAGCAGTGGTACAGGAAGAAGTCGGTATCGTTCAAGAAAAACATGATTTTCATGCAGGACAATGCTCCATCACATGCCTCCAACTACACCACAGCGTGGCTGGCCAGTAAAGGTCTCAAAGAATAATAAATAATGACATGGCCCCATTGTTGACCTGATCTGAACCCCATAAAGAATCTGTAGTTCCTCATAAAATGCGAGATCTACAGGGAGGGAAAACAGTATACCTCTCGGAACAGTGTCTGGGTCTGGGAGGCTGTGGTGGCTGCTGCACGCAATATTGATTGTAAACAGATCAAGCAACTGACAGAATCTATGGATGGAAGGCTGTTGAGTGTCATCATAAAGAAAGGTGGCTATATTGGTCACTAATTTTTTGGGGTTTTGTTTTTGCATATCAGAAATGTTTATTTCTAAATTTTGTGCAGTTATATTGGTTTACCTGGTGAAAATAAACAAGTGAGATGGGAATATACAGTGGGGCAAAAAAGTATTTAGTCAGTCAGCAATAGTGCAAGTTCCACCACGTAAAAAGATGAGAGGCGTCTGTAATTTACATCATAGGTAGACCTCAACTATGGGAGACAAACTGAGAAAAAAAAATCCAGAAAGTCACATTGTCTGTTTTTTTATCATTTTATTTGCATATTATGGTGGAAAATAAGTATTTGGTCAGAAACAAACAATCAAGATTTCTGGCTCTCACAGACCTGTAACTTCTTCTTTAAGAGTCTCCTCTTTCCTCCACTCATTACCTGTAGTAATGGCACCTGTTTAAACTTGTTATCAGTATAAAAAGACACCTGTGCACACCCTCAAACAGTCTGACTCCAAACTCCACTATGGTGAAGACCAAAGAGCTGTCAAAGGACACCAGAAACAAAATTGTAGCCCTGCACCAGGCTGGGAAGACTGAATCTGCAATAGCCAACCAGCTTGGAGTGAAGAAATCAACAGTGGGAGCAATAATTAGAAAATGGAAGACATTCAAGACCACTGATAATCTCCCTCGATCTGGGGCTCCACGCAAAATCCCACCCCGTGGGGTCAGAATGATCACAAAAACGGTGAGCAAAAATCCCAGAACCACGCGGGGGGACCTAGTGAATGAACTGCAGAGAGCTGGGACCAATGTAACAAGGCCTACCATAAGTAACACACTACGCCACCATGGACTCAGATCCTGCAGTGCCTGACGTGTCCCACTGCTTAAGCCAGTACATGTCCGGGCCCGTCTGAAGTTTGCTAGAGAGCATTTGGATGATCCAGAGGAGTTTTGGGAGAATGTCCTATGGTCTGATGAAACCAAACTGGAACTGTTTGGTAGAAACACAACTTGTCGTGTTTGGAGGAAAAAGAATACTGAATTGCATCCATCCAACACCATACCTACTGTAAAGCATGGCGGTGGAAACATCATGCTTTGGGGCGGTTTCTCTGCAAAGGGGCCAGGACGACTGATCCGGGTACATGAAAGAATTAATGGGGCCATGTATCGTGAGATTTTGAGTGCAAACCACCTTCCATCAGCAAGGGCATTGAAGATGAAACGTGGCTGGGTCTTTCAACATGACAATGATCCAAAGCACACCGCCAGGGCAACGAAGGAGTGGCTTCGTAAGAAGCATTTCAAGGTTCTGGAGTGGCCTAGCCAGTCTCCAGATCTCAACCCTATAGAAAACCTTTGGAGGGAGTTGAAAGTCCGTGCTGCCAAGCGAAAAGCCAAAAACATCACTGCTCTAGAGGAGATCTGCATGGAGGAATGGGCCAACATACCAACAACAGTGTGTGGTAACCTTGTGAAGACTTACAGAAAACGTTTGACCTCTGTCATTGCCAACAAAGGATATATTACAAAGTATTGAGATGAAATTTTGTTTCTGACCAAATACTTATTTTCCACCATAATATGCAAATAAAATGATAAAAAAACAGACAATGTGATTTTCTGGATTTTTTTTCACAGTTCACAGTTCCTTGTGAGGCGGACTGTACGGCTGTGTGTGCTCGGGGCCCCAGCTCCGACCTTCGCATGTAAACCGCATCCCTTCATTCATTGTCAGCTTCCTGGAGCCATTTTTCAGCCGCAGCGGTGGCAGGGAGGTCGGAGCTGGGGCCCGAGCACACACAGCCATACAATCCGCCTCCCCCGGTGCTCGATAGCCCTCTGACGAGCTCACCTCAGCACCGAGGGGACCTGCTCTAACTGCAGCCCTGGCTATTTGTAGGGTGCAGGCCGGGCAGTGCGGATTACTGGGGTCACAAGGAGGAGAGCGGAGAAGGCGGCGGCTCCGTACCATGAGAAAGGGAAGCCACCTCGGGCACGACCAGCTGCTGCTCCCCGACAAATGCTCCAGCTTCTCCGGGGGGTTCGTGGCCGGGGGCGGCGCTGTGGTTGGCGCAGGAGGCGGCGGATACCTGCACGTCCTGTCCTCCCCCGGCCCGGTGCACCATCCCCCGCACGGACTGTGCGCTCCGGAGCAGCAAGCAGCGGCCAGCTTCATCTACTCCACCCCGCATGGACCCGCCGCCAGAGCCGGCCTACTGCAGCCTGCACTGGGGCGCCCTCCGGCGAAGCGACGATTAGAACTTGGAGATGGAAGTCAACAGTATCTTTCTGAAGGATTAAAAACACCAAAAGGCAAAGGAAGAGCCACTGTATTCTGTCCCGGCAGCCCAAAAACTCCAAAATCACCTCTGGAAAAAACAAGATATGACACCTCACTTTTTTTTCTTTTTTTTTTTACATTTACACTGGTAACCAGGGTAAACATCGGGTTACTAAGCGCGGCCCTGCGCTTAGTAACCCGATGTTTACCCTGGTTACCAGGGGACTTCGCATAGTTGGTCGCTGGAGAGCTGTCTGTGTGACAGCTCTCCAACGACCACACAGGTTTTTTTTCCAATGTAAGACACCCCCCCCCCCCCCCCCCCGAAAGTAAGACATAGTGGGACTTTTGAGTTGTAAAAGAATGTAGGACGCTGTCTTACTATCGGGGAAACACGGTACTGTTTGTGCACACAGCAGGGCTCGGAAGGGAGGGAGCGCCATTTGACTTTTTTAAAGTAAAATATGTTGGAATAATTAGTGGTTGCCATGTCACGTTTGGAAAGTCCCTGATGTGCCTAAACAGTGGAAACCCCCCACAAGTGACACCATTTTGGAAATTAGACCGCTTATGGAACTTATCTAGATGCGTATTGAGCACCTGAAAACCACAGGTGCTTCACAGAAGCTTATTAGCGTAGAGCCGTGGAAATAAAAAAAATCAAATTTTTCCCAAATAAATCTTTTTTAGCTCAATATTTTATATTTTCACAAGGGCAAAAGGAGAAAATGGACCTCAAAGTTTGTTGTGCAATGTATCCTGAGTTCACCAATACCCCATATGTGGTCGAAAACTACTTTTGAGGCACAGTGCAAAGCTCAGAAGGGAAGTAGCACCATATTACAGTGCAATAAAGGACCCCATTTTGGAAATTATAACTCTTTGGGAATTTATCTACAGATGTAGTGATGATTTTGACTCCATGAGTGTTTTCCAGACACAGGCAGTAGAATTTCTTTTGGCAGGGGGATCCATTTCACTTTTCCAGAGACTTTGTGCTACCAGTAGTGTGGAAGCCCCCTATATTTCAGTTTACAAATGACAGATTTGAGTGTGGACTTGCTTTTTTGTGGATTGAGTGGAAGCTTTTATTGGGAACACTTTACATAATGTTTGGGATCACAGATGTTCGGCGCTCTACGCTGACCACTTACTTTGCAGTTTCCATCTAAATCTCTGAGTGACGTGATTCAGATGAAACCCCCGATGGATCGATTCACTATAGTGAGGCAGCAGAGTTACTCTGGACTCTGTCTGGCCTCTGTTCCGTGGTTTATTTTTTTCAGACGTGCACAAAACTGTGGCAGCCAGCACTTTTATGTAATCCTAAAAAGACGGATCACAGGTCCTATGGCATCCACAGTGCCTCCATCTGCCTCATTATAGGGAATCTTGAGCCCGAGGTTCTGTCTGAATCACGCATTTCAGAGATTTACAGACACCCCGATGTAAGCACTCAGCGCAGAGTTCAGGATAAATGTGCGCCGAGCCTTACTGCGATCTTTGGGAGGCAGAATGAAAAAATCAACAGCATGTGAAGAATTGGTTTTATTTTTTACGTCATTCCTCGTGTGGTATAAGTGATTAGGCGACTTTATTCTTCGGGTCGGTGGGATTACAGCGATACCAGATTTATATCGGGTTTTTATGTTTGGCTGCTATCACACACTAAAAGACGCTTTTTATTGCGAAAACTTGTTTTTGCATCACCATATTTTTACAGCCATAATTTTTTCATCATTCGCCAGACAATCATGTGATGGCTTGTTTTTTGCAGGACAAGCTGATGTTTTTATTGGTACCATTTTCAGGCACATGACATTTTTTGATCGCTTTCCATTCCAATTTTTCAGTGACAGAATGAACAAAAAACAGCAACTCAGGAATTGCTTTTTTTTTTTTTTATATCGTTTCACATGTGGTACATTGGTAAGACAGCTTTAACCTTCGGGTCAGAATCATTACAGTGATACCTCATTTTTATCATTTTTTATGTTTTGTCGCTTTTACACAAAAACTATTTTACAGACAAATAATTATTTTTGCTTGACATTATTCTGAGAGCTACGGCTTATATTTTTCTGCTGATGGAGCGGTATCATGGCTTGTTTTTTACGGGACAAGATAACGTTTACAGCGGTAACATTTTTATTTACATCTGTCTTTATCGCGTTTTATTGCACTTTTTGTTCGGCAGTATAATGATAAAGAATTGTTTTTTGCCTCGATTTTTTGTTTGTTTTTTTACTGTGTTCACTGAAGGGGTTAACCAGTGGGACAGTTTTATAGAGCAGGTCGTTACGGAAGCGGCCATACCAAATATGTGTACTTTTGTTTCTTTTTATTTATATAAATGTATTCATTGGTAAAATATATATATTTTTTTATTTGGGGATTTAAAAAAAAATATTTTTACACATTATAATAGATTTTTTTTTACTTGATTACATTGTCCCAGTATGGGATATTACTATATTACATCAGATCGATGATTTGAGTGTCAGATCAGAATCGGACAGGCAGGGAAGGAGGCACGCCGGCCACCTCCCTGCAGGACCCAGAGGGACTCCGCGGCCATCTTGGTGCCAGGGGTCTCAATGGAGATGCAATGCAATCGCATCGCGTTGTTCTGAGAGAAGCGTGCAAGGAGCCTCCTCTGTCACTACTGACAGTGGCATCAGTTGGGTTAGATGCCCACAATTGGTGCTAGCACCGATTATGGGCGTTGCTTCAGGATGTCAGCTGTTTTATACAGCTGAAACCCGCACGTGATCACCGTGGCGCTCAGCATAAGGCTGCCGCAATCGAAGCCGTACCAGTACTGCTCTGGACACAAATGCATCTCCTGCAGAGCAGTACTAGTACAGCGCATGTCACGAAGAGGTTAACAACGTCACAGTGGCCCTGGGCGACCAAGTACTGTCACTGCTGGAACGACATAAGCATCGGAGGTGAGTATAAGGCCACATTCACACGGTCAGTATTTGGTCGGTATTTTCCATCAGTATTTGTAAGCAAAAACCAGGAGTGGAACAAACAGAGGGAACGTATAACAGAAACACGTCACCACTTCTGTATTTATTATCCACTCCTGATTTTGGCTTACAAATACTGATGTAAAATACTGACCAAATAATGAGTGTGTGAATGTGGTCTAAATGTTATTTTACAAGGAGGAATACAGTAATTGAGATAGGGTTCTCATAGTGGAAAATCCCATTAATAAAGAAAGCACTTGATGCACCCAATTCATTAAAGGTTTGCTCTACTACTTTTTAATTGATGATCTAAAATAGATCAGTGGGGTTCTGACACCTGACACCCTCACCAATCAGCTGTTCTCAGTGCTGGCGGTGGCCGGATGTTGGCAGTTGCAAAGCAGAACAGCAAAGCTCCATCATCTGTCTAGTGGCCATGGCCGTGTACAGCAGATTCACTCCTATTCATTCAGTCACTACATAGATTATGGAGCTGTGCTGTTCTGCTCCCTAACTGCCAACATCAGGCTGCCGCCAGCACTGAACCGCTGATCAGTTGGGATAACAGGTGTCAGTACCCCAAAGATCTGCTACCAGTAATATTAGTGGAGCAACACCTTAAGAAGTGTTTGCATCTTAGTGATTAAGGAGCATTTTGAAACTAATGTACAGCTCCACCAGAAATATTACTTTAGTCTGGGACAGAGGTATATTTTTGGTGTACTTTACACACCTTAGTGGTGCAAGTTATGAACCTGCCAAGTGGGCTTCGCCACTCCCCACTCACCCAACACTGCAAACATACCTCACACAGCACTCACACACTGGCCGTATAATGCACACTGCACTCACACTGGCTGTATACAGGACACAGCCAACATAATGCACATCCCACTCTCACTCTGGCCATGTACTGTACACAGCACTCATACACTAGACGTATACCTCCCACACACTGGCTATATAATGCACACCCCACTCACACACCGGCTGTATACCGGACTACGCACTCACACACTGGCCGTGTAAGGAAGAAGACTGGCAACGTATCATTCAATGAGTAAAAGAATGCGAACGTCTGGTGAAAGAGCTCTCTCCCGTGGAATGGCGCGTTAAGGGAGAACAGGGGTGTAAGGAAGAAGACCGGGCTGTGGGTACCAACAAGGCAGCGGGTCTAGAACTGCCGGAGCCGCATCCAGTGTTGCAGGGGGAAAGGAATTGGGGTGTAAAGAGGACCCTTGACCTGCCGAGAGGTGGTGTGGTAAGCGAGGGAGGATAAAAGGGGTTTTGCACGGGAAATGACAGGAAATTCCCGCCAGAGAGCAACGAGAGCAGAGACCTAGTGAGCGCCGCGGGTAGCAAGAGGCGAGGAGTGCAGGAAGGATTGGGGAATGCCGGCGGGCGTGCAGGACAAAGCACGTCGAGCAGGAGACTGAGGTACGGCACTTCTGGCTGCTAAGCACGGCGAACAGATTTTTTGTAAAAGGCTCCTAGCTGCATACTGCAGCGTGATAGACTAGGGGCTCAGCGGGTTAGACTGGTGACTGCCCGCTGCAGCCATAAGAGTTGGAGCAGATTTGTTACGCGGGGAAGCCTGAAGGCCTCAACACCGGCATCAGCTGGCTTTCATCTTTCATTTCTGAAGAAGTGATCAGCATCGGACTCATGCTAAGTGAAACAGATACATGCAAATTGTTGCCTTGTTACCCTGTTTTTTGCATTCTCTAGTTTAAAATCTGATTTACCCCTTTGGCTCCCTGCGAGGAGGACCCTCCCTGTATTAATTAAACAAAACCCCTGTTAACCCTTGCTCTGCGCCTCTGTGTTGCTGCATCCAAATACCTGCATTTTATTTGGCGTAGTCGGCAGGATGCAGTCTTTGGACACAGACGCAGAAGACCAATCCACCACGAGTGCCCCAAGGTCTAGCTTGCCATTGGGGGCCATGCTCAGCAATCTCCCAAAATTCAAGGGGAGTAATATAATGCTGTGGGACTGGACCGAGAGGGTTAAAAGCATGTTGCGGATGCATCCCATGATGCCTGCTCTGCAAACTGAGATTGCTGTGATGGCCCTGGATGGTGAGGCTCAGTGTTCCGTCATGTTTCGTTCCCCCCATGAGTGGGATACTTTGGATAAAGTGATGCAGATCCTAGAAGAAATGCATGGGGATCCTACCAACGTTGGGGAGCTATGGATGCGACTGTTCCACCGTGTCCAGAGGGAAGAAGAGTCTGTGACCCAGTGTATTAATGCGTTGCAGGGGATGATTGCGCATATTGCTAAGCAAGATGATGTGGGGGCAAAGGAGCGGGGCCACCTGATGTGATATTGAAGGATCAGTTTGTGTCTGAGGGATGCGCCGCTTAAACAGGGTTTGTGAGAGTGCTTGCGTACTAAGCCACATATGAACTTCCTAGAAATAGAGGCGGAAGCCCACGCAAGAGCAAGAACAGGGGGAGGCGGCCTTGGCTAGAACGGTCAGGAGCAATGAGGTGCCCACCCCACCCACAGCTGAGCCAGAGTGGGTCTAGGAAATCCGGAAAGAAATACGAGAAATGTGGGAAGAGTGGTCCAACCTTAGAAGATTCCCCGTTTCAGCCCAAGATACGTCAAGTGTGGCCCTTCATGAAGAGATAAGTAATTCGGAGTCCCGCTTGTCTGTCGAGCCTCTCCAGGGAATGAGACAGCCCCGTGTATAATGGGATCCAACTTTTTTCGGTGTAGGAACACTTGGAACTATGCACGGGGCTGTGCAAGACAGGGATGGTCCCTACCACGGCAGCCATTAAAGTAGTGGGCTCCGTGGCTGGGGGACACAGCCCGGAGCCTGAACGACCAAGGAAAAGAGATGGGAGTCCTAGAGGTTTAATCTCTACGAGCCCTACTGTCGGGTCTGAAGTGAATGGGCGAGCAGTTCATTGCCTGATTGATACCAGATCACAAGTGACCACCATGCCAGAAGCTTACTTTAGACATCATTTTCCGGAAGTGTCGTGGCCAGAGTGGGGCCCGATAATCAGATTGACAGCCAACAAGTTGCCCATGCCAGTCTCAGGGGTGGTCTGGATTGAGATCAGAGTGCGTGGAAAGTATGTAGGCTGAAAAAGGGTTGTGTTGTTGCCGGAGATGTCGGTAACGGGCCTGTGGTGACTCTCAGAATGACTGTACTGAAAGATTGGATCTCTCCTGATCAGTGACCCGCAAGAGGCCTTTTTGGACAGGTGGAGCCCACAAACTCCACAAAGGATGATATTCCAGCAACTGATTTCAGCTGCCCATGCTCAGGAAACGTCAAATGGAGGGAAAGTTCTGGGGAAGGTGATGGTTCCCGCAGCTGCTACTTATTATACCGCCTGGTCAGACGGTTGTTATGATCTGGTGACCTTGGAGCCGCATGAAAACTTTCTCTGGAGTCGGTGGAACCTGTACTGACCGCAAATCCTGAACTAACACCGCAACTAGAAGTAGCCGTGGGGTGTGCCTAACAAACCCTAGACACCTCGACACAGCCGGAGGACTAAATACCCCTATAGATGGAAATAGGAATGCTATCTTGCCTCAGAGCAGACCCCCAAAGGATAGGCAGCCCCCACGAATAATGACTGTGAGTAGGAGAAGAATAGACACACGCAGGTAGAAAACAGGATTTAGCAAAAGAGGCCACTCTAGCTAAATAGGAAAGGATAGGACAGATTACTAGGCGGTCAGTATTAAAACCCTTCCAAAAATATCCACAACAGATAATACAAAAAGTTCCACAATCTAACTAAAGACATGGAATGTATATCTGCCACTCCAGAGAATCCAACAAGACTGAGAAAATACTGACACAATCTAAGCAGGACAAGAAAACACAAAGAATAGCACTGAATTGTGAAGCACACAGCATGTGTGCCACAGGAAAAAAAAACCAGACACTTATCTTTGCTGATTTGGCAGAAAGGCAGGAGGAACCAGGCAGAGGTCCTACACCTCCCAACAACAATTGACAACTGGCAAGGACTAATGAATCCTGCACACCTAAATACCCCAGTCAGAACTGCAATCAGCAGACACACCTGACCAGGACTGCAACCCAGGGACAACTGCATTACCACCTACTACCACCGGAGGGAACCCAAAAGCAGAATTCACAACAGACGGTGTTCACATTGCCAGGCCGAGCCTGTATGCCCCTCGAGGGGGTGGAGGTGCAGATAGAGCCGACATCTGTGGATCAAGTATCCTTGGACTCCTCATGGCTTGGACATTGGCCAAAGATCATGACGGCAATGTCGTAGTGCCTTGCGTCAACCTGGGGGAAGATAGCCTCATCCTCTCGCCTAAGAGTGAAGTGGCTCAGGTTCTGGGATTTCCGGAAGTGATGCACGCTGAGGCCGTGCAATTGTCAGTCATGCAAGGAGACCCCTGGACCCTAGCCATTACAATGGCACCGGACCACTCGTCTGGAAGTGCAAAGTAGGGTCATCGAATCTTGGAGCAGATGCGGGCTGAATTGACAGAACTCTCACCTCAGCAGGTGTAACATGTGGAAGCTGTGTTAGAGCGATATCAAGAGGTCTTTGCCCGCCTTGAAGATGACTTAGGGTGCACTCAGGCTATCACCGACGAAATTCCCATGGGATGTGCTGCACCAGTTCTGGAAAGATATAGGCATACACCTCCTCAGATGTATAAAGAAGTGAAGGAGATACTAGCTCACATGCTGCAAAGCGGAGTCATACGGGAAAGTCAGAGTCCGTGGGCAGCTCCCATCATTTTAGTTTGAAAGGACAAAACCCTGTGCTTCTGCGTTGATTACAGATGACTGTGCTTGCACAGTGCGGGACTCCTATCCATTGCCTCGAATTGAGGGGTCCCTGTCCACCTTGGGAAAGGAAAAGCACTTTTCATCCCTGGATCTGGCCAGAGGGTACTGGCAGGTGCCCATAGCTGAACATGACCAGCTGAAGATGGTGTTTATATTTCCCATGGGACTGTTTAATAGGATGCCTTTTGGCCTGACCAACGCTCCTGGGACGTTCCAGAGGTTGATGGAGAGATGCCTGGGGGACTTGAATTTTGAAGCAACACTCATTTACCTTGAAGACATCATCGCCTACGCGGCCACCTTTGAAGAACATCTTCGGCGGCTGGAACAGGTGCCAAGTCGGCTGAAGACGTCACCTTTTCCTCAAGCAAATTGAGTATTTGGGGCACATCATGTCCGATGAAGGAGTGAGGCCTGCGCATGAGAAGATAGCGGCTGTACAAAAGTGGCCCACCGGCCAACGGTGAAAGATGTTCAGGCCTTCTTGGGGTTCACTGGGTACTACTGAAGATTCGTGAAAGATTTCACTCGCCTAGGTAATCCTCTATTGGAACTGCTATTGGTACTGCTAAAAGGAGTGCCGTCTAGTTCAAAGAACAGAACTATTTAATGGGGAAGCAGCCAGGAAGAAGCCTTCAGAGCCTGGAAAATGGCCTTGACAGAAGCTTGAATAATCGCCTATGCGGATTTCTCACAGCCCTTCATCATACTGATGGAAGTCTACATGGTCTGGGGGCAGTCCTATCACAAATGCAGGGAGGAAAGGAATGAGTGATTGCTTCACGACTCAGAGCGGAACCCGGACAATTACAGCTCCTTTAAGTTGGAACTACTAGTGATGGTGTGGGCAATGACAAAAAGGTTTGAAGAATACGTGTTGGGGTCAGAAGTCCTGGTACGCATGGATTATACTCCCCTAGACCACCAGGAAAATGCAAAAAATTGGGGGTCTTGGAACAATGATGGGTAGTCCGCATGGTGAAATATTGTAAAAGACCGCTTACCGGTACAGGGCAGAGAACACGCACGCTGACGCCCTCTCGAGAGTGACTCATGAGAGGCCCCAACACGACCGAGATGAAGAGCAGGAGGCAGAAGAGATTCCTGGTTTTCGTGACCTTGCCAGATCTTTGGTAGCGACGCAGAGACAGATCGGTGAGGCGCCTGGAGAATAGGTGCTGGGATGACCCCGGGATGATTGGGTGCAACTTCAACTGACAGATAAGGAACTCGCTCAGCTGAGACAGTGGATTGCCCTGAAGCAACTTCCCAGCCGGCAGGAGATGCTCTGTCTCCAGGGACTCTACAGATTCTGAGACAGGGGGAGAGGGAAGATGGGTTTCTTTACTGAAGAGTACAGCTACTATATAAATTGGGGGTCACTTGGCAAGTAGTGCTCCCAAAAAAGTTAATCAGCGTGGTAGCCACGGAGGCTTATGAGGGGAGCTCACTATGGTTTGGAGAAGACGTTTCAGTGGTTACAGAAGCTGGTGCATCACCCACGGTTGGGGTGCAGTAGAGGAGGCCTGTCAAAGATGTCAGAGCTGTGAGCTAGCCAAACATCCAAAACAGAGGTCCTCGACGCAGACTATTGTGACTTCTGTCCCCTTGGAGATTTTGATGATTGATTACTTAGCTGTAGTCCTGGCACATCTTGGGTATGTCTGGTGATGACCAACCATTTCACCAAGTTCTCTGTAGTGACTCTGACCCGAGAACAGACTGCTGAATCAGATGCACAGGCCATTTGTCAAGAGTTCATCTGGGTGTACGGTTGTCCGAAGAGGATCCACTTTGATCAGGGCGCCTGCTTCCAAGGTCGAGTAATGGAAGAGTTGCATCGTTTATACCGGATTGAGAAGTCACAAACTATTCCTTTTCCTCAGGGGAATGGAACTTGTCAACGCTTTAAACGGATGTTGATCCAGATACTTTGAACATTTGAGGAAGATCAAAAGATACAATAAAAAATAGAAACAAGTAGGAGCGCACTTACCCTGGTGGGATAATCATCACTTTATTTGGACATCATAAAAAGCAAACGGCAGGGAGGAATGGAGACAGCTACGGACAACGGCCGTTTCGGGACCTGTTGAAGTGCCGTGCAGCACGAAACGGCCGTTGTCCGTAGCGGTCTCCATTCCTCCCTGCCGTTTGCTTTTTATGATGTCCAAATAAAGTGATGATTATCCCACCAAGGTAAGTGCGCTCCTACTTGTTTCTATTTTTCGTTGGATACCACTTACACTTTTTGGACGCAGCACCCCTGCAGACAAGGTGTGGAGGATACATATAGCCGTGACAACCTTTTGGGTGCCGGGTTGGAGGTTGTTTCATTCGGGTGTTGTTCACACAGCAGCAGTGCGGATGTGTTTTTCTTCATTTTGTGGACAAAAGATACAATGGCCTGAGTTCGTAGCTGAACTGGTGTGGGTGTGCAATAATCAAGTGCACAGTATGATGGGGTACATCCCGTATACCTTGCTGTACGGGCGAAAGGGACAAGAGATCACCGAGCTGGAGCTAGACCCAGAAGAGGACTACTCAGACGTGGGTGTCTTCCTAGCTTCAAGAACACCAACATCAGACTCTGTCGACTGGTGCAGATGAATTTTCGAGGACTCCAGCCCCATGAAACAACACCTATTCAAGGGACAGCTCTGAAATCAGGAGATCGGGTGTTGATCCGGAACAAGCGGCCTTGAGGAAAACTGGAACACCGATGAAGCGGACCCCGCAGAATGACTCGCAGAGTCGGTTCTGATGGGCCAGTGTACGAAGTCCAGCCTGAGCGAGCAGAGGGGGTGTCTACTCGGGTCGTTCACGATAGCATGTTGCGGCCCTGCCTGTCAAAAGGAAGTGAGGATGAAAAAGAAGCGCCGAAAGTCATCAATGCGCCCACTTCAACGGTTTTTTACTTTGATGAAGAAGCGATGCCGGCCTCGCCCCTAGACCTCGACAGTTCACCATCTACCACCCCCAAGGAAGTGAGCACAGAAGGACCAATGCTTGAAGGTACGGGCGTGGTGTGCTCGTCGGATCAAAGTAGTTCTCTACCGTCCGTCAGTCAAACTGGATTACGCCAATCCGAGAAACAGTTGGAGTGTCCCCCACCCTTTATGAACAAGATCAATTCACCTGGCAACAAATCATTCAAGGAGTTAAAGAATGCAAACGTCTGGTCTCCCGTGGAATGGCGAGTTAAAGAAGAACAGGGGTGTAAGGAAGAAGACCGGGCTGTGGGTACCAACAAGGCACCGGGTCCGGAACTGTCGGGGCTGCGTCCAGTGTTGCAGGGGGGGGGGGGGGGTGAGGAAATGGAGGATAAAGAGGACCCATGACCTGCAGACCGGGGGCGTGGTAATCGAGGAAGGTAAAAAGGGGTTGTGTGTGGGAAGTGAAAGGAAGTTCCTGCCAGAGAGCAGAGACCTAGTGAGCGCCGCAGGTAGCTTAAGTTCGCGCGGTAGCAAGAAGTGCAGGAAGGATTGGGGAACGTCACAGGACAAAGCACATCGAGCAGGAGACTGACAGGACTTCTGACTGCAGAGAGCGCCGAACTCGAGATTTTTTGTGAAAGGCCCTCGGCTGCGCAGGGCAGCGTACTAGACTAGGGGTTCAGCGCGTCAGACCGTTGACCACCTGCTGGCACCAGAAGAGTCGGAGCAGATTTGTTGGGCGGGGAAGCCTGAACACCACAAAACCAGCATCAGCCGGCTTTCAGCTTTCATCTGTGAAGAAATGATCAGCATCGGACTCACGCGATGTGAAAAAGATACATGCATAAACTGTTGCCTTAAGTTACCCTGTTTTTTTGCATTCTCTAGTTTAAAATCTGATTTACCCCTTTGGCTCCCCGTGAGGAGGACCCTCCCTGTATTAATTAAACCAAACCCTTGCTCTGCGCCTCTGTGTTGCTGCATCCAAATACCTGCGTTTCAGCTGTATACCCCACTCACACTGGCCATGTACTGCACACCCCACTGACACTGACTGTATACTGGACACAGTCCATATAATGCACACTTTACTCACACTGGCCATTTATTGCACATAGTACACCACTGACCATACTGTTTTTAGTGTGCACTATACAGTATTTTAGAAAATATCAATTTTTTGCCCTGTCAATCTGAGACTTTTGATGCAACCTCCCTCTAAGTTCAGTAGGTCAGTGTGTTGTCCGTTTTAAAAATGCACAGTAGCCGGATGCAAAATAAACTGATGTGGAATGAAGACGTAAACCAGCTTTTGAAAGAATCATTAACCCCTCAGTGAAAGCCAATGTTGTCCTTAATGACCAAGCCAATTTGTCCAATTCTGACCACTGTCACTTTCGCTTCAACTGATCCCACTGATTTGGAGACTGATTTTTCCTGTGAGTGGTAAAATTTCTTTGATAGGACTTGTGTTTATTTATGAAAAAACAGAAATTTAGCAATTTTCAAACTTAATTTTTGTGCACAAATCAGAGTCATGTCTCACAAAAGTTAATAAATAACATTTTCCACATGTCTACTTTACAATCAGCACAATTTGTTTTGTTAGGAAGCTATAAGGGTTAAAAGTTGACCTGCGATTTCTCCAACAAAATTATTTTTTTAGGGACCACCTCATATTTGAAGCGAGTTTTTTTTTTTTTTTTTTTTGGGGGGGGGGGGGGTCAATATGACAGAAAATACCCCAAAGTGACACCATTCTAAAAACTGCACCCCTCGAGAAGATGCTCAAAACCAGGAGAACTAAAACAATGTGAAAAAAAAAAATAAAAATTAACATTTCACTTTTTTCCACAAAAATATGTACTTTGGAAACAAACTTATTTTCACAAGGGTATCAGGAGTCCATGGACCACAAAATTTGTTGTGCAATTTCCCCTGAGTATGCCGATACCCAGTATATGGGGGAAAGCCAATGTTTGGGCGCATGGCAGGGCTCAGGAGAGGGAGCACCGTTTTACTTTTTGAACGCAAAAGTGGCTGGAATCAAAAGGCGGGCGCCATGTCGCATTTGGAGACCCCGATGTACCTAAACAAGGGCTCTAACGCAAAAATATATATTTTACCCTAACTAATGGGGTGATTTACTTTTTTTTTTTTTTTTTTTTTTTTTTTTTAATTTTGATCACTTTGATAGACCCTATCACAGTGATCAAAATGAACCAATAGGAAAAATCTACTGTTGCCGGATGGCAAATCTTAGTGGGCGCACCGCATGTGTGCCCGCCATTTTCTTCACAGAAGATGCTGAGGGCTGGGGACAGAGCCGGAGGGTATGAGGATGCAGGTGAATAACGGCGTTTGCAACACTGGGGATGGTAAAAACCGACCCGAATCATGTTCTCCACGGCCTCTGCTACCCTCGGTAGCCGAGACCCCAGAGATTTTCCGATGCTGGGGGGCCCTATACCCTTATTTCTCGGTGCTGAGGAATAAGAACCTTTAACTGTAGCTGTTAAAAGGCGTATCGGAGGTCGATAAGGGGTTAATACTTTTATATTACATATGGGAAAACACTGTTTATATTGCTCTTAATCTCCACCAATACACATGTTGGATTGGCAGAGTGTTTACACATTGGAACGCATTTTATGCGCTACTAGATATTGATTATGATCACACTTTCAAGTCTTATTGCCCTGTTATACATCTATAAACAAGAAGCGAAAATGGTCAAAGATAGCAATAAGTGCATTCAGTTAATATAAGTATAAATAAAGGCTTGTTTCTCAAGAGATGCACACGTATGCAGGATCCGTCTTTTTTACTGTTCTTCAAAAACATATCCAAGAATTTTGCTTTGGGCAAAAGAATGAAGAAATTCTTTGATATTTATGAGCATCGATGACAAATGCTTGCGTGGTGATTACTTTAAAACAAAACCCTGTTTTCTGAGAAATGACAGAAAAGCAAAAGGATGAGAATAAAATAAAAAACAGTAGCCACAGTTGTAGCAGTCTCGGGAGCCTTTGCTAGCCTCTGCTAACTGCATACTGCGGACCATAGGGTGTGATACAGATGTCAACTTTGGTTCATTTATGAGCAAACAATATCATTTTTTAAAAAGCTTTCAACAGCTATTTAGTAGCAAAAAAAAAAAAAAGTATATATAATTTTTTTTTTGTTTAAACACACATACATACACAGGTCATTAGCAAAACCATGTATACCCACTTTGAATTCTATGGATTTATTTATCAGGTAAGCATAGGATTCGTAAGGTATGTGCACACGTTGCGGATTTTGCAGCAGTTTCCCATGAGTTTACAGTTCAATGTAAACCTATGGGAAACCGAAAACGCTGTGCACATGCTGCGGAAAAAAAACGCGCGGGAACGCAGCGGTTTACAATCCGCAGCATGTCACTTTGTGCGGATTCGCGGCGATTCTGCACACACAGGAATGCATTATTCCGCTTACGTCCCGCATGGGGGCTATGCCCACCATGCGTGAAGTAAGCGGATCATGTGCGGATGGTACCCGGGGTGGAGGAGAGGAGACTCTCCTCCAGGCCCTGGGAACCATATTTGTTTAAAAAAAAAAAATAAATAAAAAAAATAATGATATACTCACCTTCTGATTGCCCCTGAAGTCCTCCCGCCTCTCAGCGCTGCACGCGGCCGTCCTGTTGCAGGGTTGCTATGAGAGCAGGACCTGCGATGACGTCACGGTCACATGACCGTGTCGTCATGAAGGTCCTTCTCGCACAGCATCTTTGGAACCGGACCGCCGCGTGCAGCGCCGAGGAGATCGGGATGTCGGAGGGTGAGTATAACCATTTTTTTATTATTTTTAACATTACTATTGATGCTGCATATGCAGCATCAATAGTTAAAACAAGTGCAGGAGTAAACTTGCAGCGGAAATCGCAAGACAAACCGCGATAAATCTGCAGGGATAACCGCAGCGGTTTTGCCCTGCAGATATATCAAATCCGCTGCGGGAGAACCCGCAAAGGACCCTTCCTACGTATGCACCTAGCCTTAGAGGTCTTTACAGTAAATACCTCAGGTGAGCACCACATGACAAAATACACCATGTATATTTACCAAATACTATGTAAAGATAAAAAGAAATGTGTAAAAAACATAGTACACCCCATCTTGTTGGCCAACCTTTAGCAGTAATAACTTTAATTGTATAACCATCATCGCTCACAAAAGGTCACTCTACATTGTTACTTAAGGTGGTCCTCTACTTTTTCACTGATGATCTCGCCTTCAAATAGGTCAATCTCTGATCAGTTGGAGGTCTGACATCCCCGCCGATTAGCTGCTATAGGTGGTGTCAGACACCAACCGGAAGTACTCACTTGTGGAGCCAGCAGTCTTCTGGTACTGGCCGCGGCAGGGTACTACAAAGTCACCTCCTATTGATTTGAATAGGAGGCAGAAGTGTAGTATCCTGCGGCGGCCGCTATCATAAGCTAGGTGTCTTTATGCGGTGCTTTGATTAGGTATTCATAATACAGACTGCTCACAGGTCACCGATCCCTCACTGACCAGCCCCTAGATTGCATAATGAATATCTGTACATACTGAAGAGAAAAAGAAGAAAAAACAAACAAAAAAAACACCATTCTGCAGGCAGGTGCTGGCCGAGGCACCTGAGCTGCAGCATAAATCGCACGTTTACTGTCCCAATAATAAAGGTTATTCAGATAGAAAAAATAAATGTTAAAATGGCGCCTGCTCAGTAGTAGCCATCGGTGTACATAGGTGATCCGATAGATGATATTACGCAAGCCATGGCGGCACAATCTTTCTTGAGTAGAAAAAAAAAATTCCTCCTTCAGTAGCAGCTGAGGAAGCCCATGTGAAACGTGCGTTGGGGCAGTCTGTCATCTTACTAAGATCCACATAGGTAAGAATCAATACTTTACATCTTGGATTGTTGAGTTGCCATTTTGTGGGCTCAAACTGTAGTTTTTTGTTTTGTTTGTTTTTTCCACTATATACCTATAGCTACACTCAACTTGACACTTGTCCTGGTTTGGTCATTTTTCTGGACCTTCTAATGACATCTGTCCATATCTGCAACTTCGGATATACTTTTTAGGAACAGGATTCCCCTGATCTATATACTATTTAGTATCCAGACTTTTACCAGAGTCCGAAATTATTTATTTTGTTCTTTATGATATCATGTTTTATTGATTATTGTTAGTAAATATTATACGATACTTTAATAAAAAGATTTGTATAATATGTAAAGACCTTTTCAACTCCGTTTTTTCAGCACTGAGGAACCCTGTTACTGCCTCTCCGACTGCATCATCGTTAAGAAATATCTGCGTATGCAACGATTTCCTCACATTCCGAATTAGAAAATAATTACAGGGAGCCAGGTCTCAGTTGGGTGGATGGTTAAGCTCCAAGACTGCTGTGGTTTCCACAACTTTCATCTACAGCCTAGCTCAGACCTGTCTTTTAAACCTTTATATTCTCTCCTGTGACAGTCTACACTCCTGGCTTTGTTGCTTCCGGCACGACCTACACTGCATGCCTTCATTGTAGCCTAGTCCACTATCCTGGTCCTTGCCACTGTGCCATCACCCTTGGTCCTTTCTGGTCAGTGGATCCACCTCAGCAGGCGAACCCTAACAAATTGCAAGTTCTAGTGCTTACTGACAAATGAAAAATTACAAAAGAAAATCCGTAAGGTACATCATAAAAGTTTAATAGAAGCATAAAAAGAAAAAAAAGTACAAAGTAGTAAAACCTACCAGAGCAATGAAAGAAAACATTTTAAAACAGGATATACTATGAAAGAAGAAGTGCAGCCTACAGATCAGACTCCTGAAGTTGGCAAGCAATAAAAAGGTACAGAAGTTAAATTACTGCAGCCATGTAACAACCCATTCCACGTGTGCAGGCCTTGCAGGTACAGTATATGAAACATAACAGTTAAGCAATAGTGTTCACGGCTCTCGGGAGCCATTTCTTCAGCGCATTATTAAAAAAATAAAAACAAAACACTTTTCATTGATTGCCATTGAGATGAGACAAAAGACTTCTAAAGAGAAAAGTATATAACAGGCTTGTCTATCCCCTCCCTTATGGCAGCAGGTGATGTCTATAAAGCAAAGATGGCTCATGGATCATGAGGTAGCCATCAAGTCTTCACAATACGGGAGGACCTCTCTTGGCGTTATTGATCGAATCAAAGTCAATGACTATAGTTTTCCGCTTGGGTACAAATTTCCTTAAAAAAGAAAATATATAGGTTAGTTATGTGCTGAAACTCACTTTCTATCAGTAGAAGAAGAGAAAGGAGGAGGAGGGAGGAAAACATTGCTTAGCCCTCATGCTCTCTCCGGAGAAGCCAATTATAGTGCCCCATGCAGAGAGAATCCTTAGAAGGGATAGACTGAAACAAAAAGACACATGGGGTTGCTGAGGCTGTGTGTTTTTCAGCTAACAGAGATCATAAATTATCAGGAAAAGAAAACATTTCTAACAACTGAGCTCCAGGAGTTGGTTTCATTGCTAAAGTTTTTTCCCTTTGTGCAAAATGTACTGCCCCGTTCTTATTCTCTTTGTTGAAGTTAATTTAAAAACTTGTAGTATACTTGTGTTAAAGATAACGCTCGCCTTCTTTATCGGGGAGACGCCCATAAGAGTGCAATACAATGAGATGGTCTGGATTTAGGGTTTGTATTCAGAGATCCCCTTTACAATTCAGTGAAGCTAGAAGTAGAGCTGGTCATACACTTTAGATACCTGTTGGTCGACTGTCATCTGTCCCCCCACCCCCATACATTAGCATGCTCGAATGAGACCCTTGTGGATATCAGATAGGAGGCCGACACTGTGCATGGCCAGCCGAACTATCCATAAGGTGTAGGCAAAGTAACAAAAATAAGCATAAAAACCTGCTATAACTACTCAGCATTGGTTTACAATGGGTGTGCTGTGCTATATACTCTAACTTTCCGGGTGTTTAGGTGTTTAAGCCATTTCCCATCAGAGTATATATTATACAGTATACCAAACTTTTTACCATTTTAAAAAGCATAACAAAACTTGGTGGTCTTACGTATATTTGATCCCAGTTAGATCAAACATGTGTCTTGCAGCTTTCATTTCTGGTGTATCATGATACTTGTCCGACATGAATATGACTTCTTTAATACCTAGAAAAATATACATACATTTATGAAGTCAAAACCAAACATTTTGTTTGTCATTTAATGGGCCCATTTAAGAAAAGAGATTGGCCATATAATATGTGGTCAATTCTGTACTTAAGATCACCTATCCTGGAATGCATGGCCCCATCCTTATTCTGGTATGATTGGCCCCATCCCCTTGCTGGTATGAGTGACTGGCCCCATCCCAGTCCTGGTATCCATGGCCCCATTAGAAAAGATTTAAGAAAAAAAGATTAAAATTTTTACTCCTACCTTCCTCTGCTCCCTCACAGTCGCAGCGTCCTGCTCCGGTGCCAGCAGCTGCTTAATGCTTGTAAGCAGCGCATGGCGGGGACATCATGCGCTGCTCACAATGACTTATGACTAGTGTTGAGCATTCCGATACTGCAAATATCGTGTATCGGCCGATATTCGCTGTATCGGAATTCCAATACTGAGTTCCGATATTTTTGTGATATCGGAAGGTCCTATAAGTTCCCAGGCGTGTGCGGTGCGTATGGTTCACAGGGTCTGGAGGAGAGGAGACTCTCCTTCAGGCCCTGGGATCCATATTCATGTAAAAAATAAAGAATAAAAATAAAAAATCTGGATATACTCACCCCTCCGACGGACCCTGGACCTCAGCGGTGCAACCGGCAGCCTCCGTTCCTAAGAATGCAGTGAGTGTAGGACCTACGATGACGTCGCGGTCTTGTGATTGGTCGCGTGACCGCTCATGTGACGTCATCGAAGGTCCTTCACTCTCTGCATTCTTAGGAACGGAGGCAGACGCTTGCAGCGGTGACAGCCAGGGTTCGTCGGAGGGGTGAGTATATCCATATTTATTTTAATTCTTTATTTTTTACATGAATATGGATCCCAGGGCCTGAAGGAGAGTCTCCTCTCCTTCAGACCCTGGGAACCATCAAGGATAGTTTCCGATATTTGTGTCCCATTGACTTGTATTGGTATCGGCTATCGGTATCGGTGATATGCGATATTTTTTGGATATCGGCCGATCCAAGCCGATACCGATACTGTCAAATATCTGACGGTATCGCTCAACACTACTTATGACCATTGTACCAGTCCACCTCTAAGGGACTTCTACTGTCAGCTATTTGATTCCTTACTGGAAATCTGTGTGAAAAGGAAGGAGGTGAAAGCCCAGAGATTTTAACCCCTTAACCCCCAAGGGTTGTTTGCACGTTAACGACCGGGCCAATTTTTACAATTCTGACCAGTCCCTTTATGACATTATAACTCTGGAATGCTTCAACGGATCCCACTGATTCTGACATTGTTTTCTCGTGACATTGTACTTCATGATCGTGGTAAAATTTCTTTAATATTACCTGCATTTATTCGTGAAAAAAAAAACGGAAATTTCACAATTTTCCAACTTTGAATTTTTATGCCCTTAAATCACAAAGATATATGTCACACAAAATACTTAATAAGTAACATTTCCCACATGTCTACTTTACATTAGCACAATTTTGGAACCAACATCTTTTTTGTTAGGGAGTTATAAGAGTTAAAAGTTGACCAGCAATTTCTCATTTTTACAACACCATTTTTTTTTTTTTTTAAATTTATTAGGGACCACATTTTGAGGGGTCTATATGATAGAAATACCCAAGTGTGACATCTTTCTAAAAACTGCACATCTCATGGTGCTCAAAACCACATTCAAGAAGTTTATTAACCCTTCAGGTGTTTCACAGGATTTTTTGGAATGTTTAAAAAAAAAAAAAAAATTATGAACATTTAACCCCTTCCCGACCTTTGACGCCACGTAGGCGTCATGAAAGTCGGTGCCAATCCGACCTGTGAAGCCTATGTGGCGTCATGGAATGATCGCGTCCCTTCAGATCGGGTGAAAGGGTTAACTCCAATTTCACCCGATCTGCAGGGACAGGGGGAGTGGTACTTCAGCCCGGGGGGAGGCTTCACCCCCCCCCCCCCCGTGGCTACGATCGCTCTGATTGGCTGTTGACAGTGAAACAGCCAATCAGAGCGATTTGTAATATTTCCCCTATGAAAATGGTGAAATATTACAATCCAGCCATGGTCGATGCTGCAATATCATCGGCCATGGCTGGAAAACCTAATCTGCCCCCCCCACTGCCACCGATCGCCTCCCCAGTCCTCCTTTCTGCCCCGTACTGTGGTCCGCTCCCCTCCGTCCTCCTGTCCGCTCCCCCGTGCTCCGATCCCCCCCCCCTCGTGCTCAGATTCCCCCCCCTCATACTTACCGAGCCTCGCGGTGTCCGTCCATCTGCTTCATGGGCGCCATCTTCCAAAATGGCGGGCGCATGCGCAGTGCGCCGGCAGATTCGTTCCAGGTACATTTTGATCACTGTGATAAAACCTATCACAGTGATCAAAATAAAAAAAAAAAAAAAAAAAATAGTAAATGAACCCCCCCCTTTATCACCCCCATAGGTAGGGACAATAATAAAAATAAAGAAAATATATATTTATTTTTTTTCTTCCCCCACTAGGGTTAGGGTTAGAATTAGGGTTAGAACTAGAGTTAGATCAGACTATGTGCACACATGGTGCGAATTTGGCTGTGGATCCGCAGCGGATTGGATTCGTAGCAGTTTTCCATCAGGTTTACAGTACCATGTAAACCTACTGAAAACCAAATCCGCTGTGCCCATGGTGCGGAAAATACCGCACGGAAACGCTGTGTTGTATTTTCCGCAGCATGTCAATTCTTTGTGCGGATTCCGTTTTACACCTGCTCCTCAATAGGAATCCGCAGGTGAAATCCGCACAAAAAACACTGGAAATCCGTGGTAAATGCGCAGGTAAAACGCAGTGCCTTTTACCTGCTGAGTTTTTCAAAAATGGTGCGGAACAATCTCACACGAATCCGCAACGTGGGCACATAGCGTTAGGGTTGGAATTAGGGCTAGGGTTGGAAATAGGGTTAAGATTAGGCTTGTGGTTAGGGGTGTGTTGGGGTTAGGGTTGGGATTAGGGTTAGGGTAGGGATTAAGGGTGTGTTGGGTTAGGGGTGTGTTGGGGTTAGGGTTATATCTAGAGTTGGGATTAGGGTTTCGGGTGTGTTGGGGTTAGTGTTGGAGTTAGAACTGAGGGGTTTCCACTGTTTAGGCACATCAGGAGTCTCCAAACGCAACATGGCGCCACCACTGATTCCAGCCAATCTTGCGTTCAAAAAGTCAAATGGTGCTCCCTTCCGAGCCCCGACGTGCGCCCAAACAGTGGTTTACCCCTACATATGGGGTACCAGCGTACTCAGGACAAACTGGGCAACAACTATTGGGGTCCAATTTCTCCTATTACTCTTAATAAAAAATTGCTTGCTAAAACAATTTTTGAGGAATGAAAAAATATTGTTTTATTTTCACGGCTCTGCGTTGTAAACTTCTATGAAGCACTTTGGGGTTCTAAGTGCTCACGACATATCTAGATTAGACCCCCTCAAGGAACTTGTTTCCAAAATGGGGTCACTTGTGGGGGGTTTCTACTGTTTAGGCACATCAGGGGCTCTGCAAATGGAATGTGACGCCCGCAGACCACTCCATCAAAGTCTGCATTTCAAAACGTCACTACTTAACTTCCGAGCCCCGACTTGTGCCCAAACAGTGGTTTACCCCCACATATGGGGTATCAGTGTACTCAGGACAAACTGGGCAACAACTATTGGGGTCCAATTTCTCTTGTTACCCTTGGGAAAAAAAAAATTGTGGGCTAAAAAATCATTTTTGAGAAAAAAAAAAAAATATTTTTTATTTTCATGGCTCTGCGTTATAAACTTCTGTGAAGCACTTGGGGGTTCAAAGTGCTCACCACACATTTGATTAGTTCCTTGAGAGGCCTAGTTTCCAAAATGGGGTCACTTGTGGGGGAGCTCCAATGTTTAGGCACACAGGGGCTCTCCAAACGCAACATGGTGTCCGCTAATGATTGGAGCTAATTTTCCATTCAAAAAGCCAAATGGCGTGCCTTCCCTTACGAGCCCTGCCGTGCGCCCAAACAGTGGTTTACCCCCACATATGGGGTATCATCATACTCATGACAAACTGGACAACATTTGGGGTCCAATTTCTCCTGTTATCCTTGGGAAACTAAAAAATTCCGGGCTAAAAATCTTTGAGGAAAGAAATATTTTTTATTTTCACGGCTCTGCGTTATAAACTTCTGTGAAGCACCTGGGGGTTTAAAGTGCTCACTATGCATCTAGATTAGTTCCTTGGTGGGTCTAGTTTCCAAAATGGGGTCACTTGTGGGGGAGCTCCAATGTTTAGGCACACGGGGGCTCTCCAAACGCGACATGGTGTCCGCTAACGATTGGAGCCAATTTTTCATTCAAAAAGTCAAATGGCGTAGCTTCCCTTCCGAGCCCTGCATCCAAACAGTGGTTTACCCCCACATATGCGGTATCGGCGTACTCAGGACAAATTGGACAACAACGTTCGTGGTCCAGTTTCTCCTTTCACCCTTAGGAAAATAACAAAATTGTTGCTAAAAGATCATTTTTGTGACTAAAGTTAAATGTTAATTTTTTCCTTCCATGTTGCTTCTGCTGCTGTGAAACACCTGAAGGGTTAATAAACTTCTTGAATATGGTTTTGAGCACCTTGAGGGGTGCAGTTTTTAGAATGGTGTCACTTTTGGGTATTTTCAGCCACATAGAACCCTCAAACTGACTTCAAATGGGAGGTGGTCCCTAAAAAAAAAAAAATGGTTTTGCAAATTTTGTTGTAAAAATGAGAAATCACTGGACAAATTTTAACCCTTATAACTTCCTAGCCAAAAAAAATTTTGTTTCCAAAATTGTGCTGATGTAAAGTAGACATGTGGGAAATGTTATTTATTAACTATTTTGTGTCACATAACTCTCTGGTTTAACAGAATAAAAATTCAAAATGTGAAAATTGCAAAATTTTATTTTCCCAAGGGTAACAGAAGAAAGGGGACCCCAAAAGTTGTTGTGCAATTTGTCCCGAGTACGCCGATACCCCATATTTGGTATATTTGGTGGTAAACCACTGTTTGGGCGCATGGGAGAGCTTGGAGGGAAGGAGCGCCGTTTGACTTTTCAATGCAAAATTGACTGGAATTGAGATAGGACACCATGTCGCGTTTGGAGAGCCCCTGATGTGCCTAGACATTGAAATCCCCCACAAGTGACACCATTTTGGAAAGACCCCCTAAGGAACTTATCTAGATGTGTTGTGAAAACTTTGAACCTCCAAGTGTTTCAATACAGTTTATAAACGCAGAGCCATGAAAATAAAAATTCTTTTTTTTTTTTCCACAAAAATCATCTTTTAGCCCCCAGTTTTTTATTTTCCCCAAGGGTAACAGGAGAAATTGGACCCCAAAAGTTGTTGTGCAAATTGTCCCGAGTACGCCGATACCCCATATGTTTGGGTAAACCCGTTTGGGCGCATGGGAGAGCTCGAAGGGGAAGGAGCACCGTTTTACTTTTTCAACGCAGAATTGGCTGGAATTGAGATCGGACGCCATGTCACGTTTGGAGAGCCCCTGATGTGCCTAAACAGTGGAAACCCCGAATTCAAACTGAAACCCTAACCCCAACACACCCCTAACCCTAATCCCAACCCTAAATGTAATCCAAACCCTAGTTTTAGCCCCAACCGTAACCCTAAACGGGAAAATGGAAATAAATACATTTTTTTTAAATATAATTTTTCCCTAAGGGGGTGATGAAGGGGGGGTTTGATTTACTTTTATAGCGGGTTATTTTTAGCAGATTTTTATGATTGACAGCCGTCACACACTAAAAGACGCTTTTTATTGCAAAAAATAGTTTTTGCGTTACCACATTTTGAGAGCTATAATTTTTCCAGATTTTGGTCCACAGAGTCATGTGAGGTCTTGTTTTTTGCGGGACGAGTTGATGTCTTTATTGGTACCATTTTCGGGCACGTGACTTTTTTTATTGCTTTTTATTCCGATTTTTGTGAGGTAGAATGAACAAAAAATATAGTTCTTACCGATAACGGTATTTCTCTGAGCCCATGACGGCACCACGGAGAGAGGGGATCCGCCCACCAAGGACAGGAAACCTACAGATAAAAAGGCGATACCACTCTACCGCATCAGTTGTTTACTAGAGAACGATGGGAGACACTGGAATAGCTTATTAATTAGTTTTAACATTACTTAAATTGAGATACCGCGTGACCTAACCATATATAAAAAGCATATGGCACTATGTTAGTGTGCACACCCATAAGTGAAGGGAGGGAATGTACGGGTGCCGTCATGGGCTCAGAGAAATACAGTTATCGGTAAGAACTATATTTTTCTCTGACACCCATGACGGCACCACGGAGAGATTTGCAGAGATTGTACATTCAGGGAGGGACCACCACTTCCAGAACCCCTTTTACCGAAGGTAAGGTCTGAAGAGGAGATAAGGTCTAATCTATAGTGCCTATAGAATGTGAATGGTGAGGACCAGGTAGCAGCTCTACATATCTGGTCAATTGAAGCTCCGGCCTTCTCCACCCAAGAAGTTGCTATTGCTCTCGTTGCGTGAGCCTTGACATTCCCCGGGACGAACATTCCACTTGATTATGACAGGCTGATGGCATCCGTGATCCATCTTGCCAAAGTGGCTTTGGAGGCTTTTTTCCCCCTTCCGGGGACTTTGAAGACACACACACATAAAAAAAAAAAAAAAAAAAAGAGGCATCCTCCCTACTCTCTCTGGTGGCTTCTATGTACTGCATGAGACATCTCCTGACATCTAGTGTATGTAATGATTCTTCCTCCTAATTTTTAGGGTTGGGACAAAAGGAGGGAAGAGATATCTCTTGAGTTCTGTGGAACCGGGATGCCACCTTCGGGGGGTATGCTGGGTCTATTTTGAGAACGACCCTATCCTCTAGAAACTGTGTAAGGAGGGTCAGCAGATAGCGCTTGTATGTCGCAAACTCTAAGAGCAGATGTGAGGGCGACGAGCAGATATGTTTTGAGGGATAGGAATTTCAATGGGATATCTCCTAAGGGCTCGAAGGGAGGTCTAGTCAGGGCTTTAAGGACCAAATTAAATCCCATTGAGGGATAACTTTTACTGGAAGCGGTCTTGATCTACCTGCTGCCCTGATAAACCTGGAAGCCCACCGATTCCCTGCCAAATCGTAGTTAAATAGGGCTCCCAATGCTGCCACGTGGACTTTAAGGGGACTCGTGGCTAGACCGATCTCCAACCCGTTTTGTAAAAATTCTAATTTGGCTTTAAGAGGGACCTCTTCCCCCTATTTTAGCGCCTGATGAAAGGAATTTTTTCCAAATCTTCCCATACTGTTTTGTCATAACCAGTTTCCTACTTTGTAAAAGAGTAGATACCAGCCCAGGAGAGAAACCTCTGCTTTCTAGTACCTTCCTCTCAAATGCCAAGCTGTCAAGTGTAAGCTCGTAACTTGTGGATGGTGGACTGGGCCCTGGGAGAGTAAGTTTGGATGGTCTGAGAGTACCCACGGGTCGGATATCGAAATTCTCCTCATCCAAGAGAACCAAGGCCTCTTCGGCCAGAAAGGGGCTATTAAGATCACATGAGCCCCGTCCTCCCGAATCTTCCTCAGCACTGCCGGAATCAGAGCAAATGGGGGAAACGCGCAAGCCAGCTGATGTAGCCATGGGATCAGGAACGCATCCAACGCCACTGGATTCCCCAGAGGAGTTATGGAGCAAAAATAATTTACTTTTTTGTTCAGGTTGTTTGCAAAGAGGTCTATGTTGGGTACCCCCCATTTTTCTGTAATCTGGGTGAATATTGCCTGATTTAGCTACCATTCCCATTGCTTTAGACGGGAACGACTCAAAGTCCGCTTAGTAGTTGTCTGCCCCCTTTATATGCAGACTTGTCAGAGATAGAAGATTGCTCTCGGCTATTTGAAAGATTCACTCGGTTACTCCCATCAGATTTTGGGAGCGAGTACCCCCTTGGTGATTCAGGTACGCCACTACTACCCTGTTGTGAAGTATATCGTGGCACTACTGTGTTGGTGCACAAGGTAGGTTCCCCAAACCAGTGAACATAGAATACAGAAACTTGGCACTCAACTTGGTAACGTGGAATATGCTTTTTTTATTTCAGATAGCAGTCCCAGTATATAAACGTTTCGGTCTGTTATGGACCTTCTTCAGTACAACTAGGTTGAAAATACATCACAAAGGGTGTTTAACCATTGTATGGTAACAACATCAAATGAAGTTATAAAAATAACAAAGAAATAAAAGGGATAGCTAACAAGGTAAATCTAACAACAATTTTAGTGAGTATGTGATGGATCAAGGGTAGGGGAGGTAAGGAAAGGTAGAATAATTACTACTACCCTGTTGTCTGACATAACTCTGACATGGTGAGAGTTAAGAGCCCCCAAGAATTCCAGCAGAGTGAACTTGACCGCTAGAAGTTCTTTCATATTGGAAGATTCTTTTGCTAGAGACGCCGACCAGGTGCCTTGGGCTACTAGGTTCCCCAAATAAGCCCCCCACCCACTGGGGCTTGCGTCCGTGGTTACAATTTTTGAAATTGTGGTTACCCACGGGACTCCCTGGGAAAGATTTTTTTTGCGATGTCCACCAGATTAGTGACCGAATTGTGCACGGAGACAATCTTAACCGACCTTCTAAATGCCCCCTTAGAGAGACTTTTTCTGACAAAATTTGCCATTGGAGGTCCCTCGAATGGAGTTGAGCCCATTGGACCGCAGGGATGCATGAAGTCATGGATCCCAAGAGGGACATAGCCTGGCGGAGAGTTATGGAGGGGATAGCTTGTATCTTGGATACCATCACTGTTATTTTTTGTATTTTTTCCCCGGGAAGGCGACATTCCTCCTTTATGGAGTCTAGAGTGAGACCTAGATATTCCTGGACCTGTGAAGGCAGCAACCTGGACTTTAAGTTTATCAGCCAGCCCAGCTCCTCTAGAGAACGCATTGCTGTTTCTAGCTGATTGCTGCAGTGTTGGGGAGAGGAGCCTATCACCATAAAGTTGTCTAGGTATGGTACAATCAGGGTGTCCTGTTCTCTCAGATGAGCAATTACCTCTGCGATTAGCTTTGTGAATATTCTTGGGGCTATGGCTAGTCCGAAGGGTAGGGCTGAAAATTGAAAATGGTATAACACCCCCCTGATGTAAACTGCTATCCTGAGAAACCTCTGGTGATCCCTGTGGATAGGGATGTGATAGTAGGCATCCTTCAGGTCCAGGACTACCATGAAACACCGAGGAAACAGCATTTTTATAGAGGTCTTTATTGTTTCCATCTTGAACGCTTGTAACTCTAGGTATTTGTTCAGGTTTTTCAAGTTTATGATAGTCCTGTATGACCCGTCCTGTTGTGAATTCTGCTCTTGGGCTCTCTCCGGTGGTTGTTAGTGGTAGTGCAGTGGTCTCTGGATTATAAGCTGGGCAGGTGTCTCTGCTTTTTGCTGTGCTATTAGGTATTTAGGTTTGTAGGATCCTTCAATCCCTGCCAGTTGTCCATTGTATCTTGGAGGGATTGCATCTCTGTCTGGCTCCACTGCCCTGCTGTCATTTCAGCTCAGGTAAGTGCCTTGTTTTGGTTCTCTGTAGCACGCATGCAGTGTGCTTTTATGTGCAGTGCAATCTATTGTGTTTTTGTCCAGCTTGACTTGTTTGGATTTTTCAGTCATGCTGGTTTCTCTGGAGATGCAGATATACATCCTATGTCTTTAGTTAGATGTAGCATATTGTATCTTCTGCTGTGGATTTTTCTAGTGTTTTAATACTGACCGCTTAGAACTCTGTCCTATCCTTTCTATCTAGCTAGAAGGGCCTCTTTTGCTAAACTCTGTCTTTTCTGCCTGTGTACGTATTTCCTCTTAAATTCACAGTCAATATTTGTGGGGGCTGCCTATCCTTTGGGGCTCTGCTCTGAGGCAAGATAGGATTTCCCATTTCCATCTTTAGGGGTATTTAGTTCTCCGGCTGTGTCGAGGTGTCTAGGCCTGGATAGGTACATCCCACGGCTACTTCTAGTTGCAGTGTCAGTATTAGGATTGCAGTCAGTACAGGTACCACCTACTCCAGAGATAGTCTCATGCGGCTCCAGGGTCACCGGATCATAACACTGTCCGGTTTTCTCCTCAGGAACAGAGGGGAATAGTATCCTTGCCCTCTTTCTTATGGACGAACTTCCAGAAGGACTCCCTTGTCCACTAGTCCAATGACCTCGTTTTCCAATGCCAATTGTTCTTCCACTGAAGACCTTGGAGATGTTATCATAAAGGAGGGGCAAGGGGTTTTTAGAAATGTCAGTTTCAGCCCTGATTTTATTATGCCCAGGATCCATGGGCTGCTGGTAATTTTCTCCCAGGCCGAGAGAAAGAGTGACAATCTCCCCCCCACCTGGGGCAAACCTTCATTGAGGTTTCCTGTTGTTGCTAGTGTTTTTATTAAAAACAAAAAAGGATTCTTGTTTCTTATCCTCCCATTTTTTCTGGTTCTTCCCTGGCTTTTTACGGAAAAACCTCTTGCTCCGAAAGGGCCTTCTATAAGAGGGGAAACCGAGGGAGGGAAAAGACTTTTATCCCCCACCTTCTCTAGGATGTCATCTAAGGTGGGACCAAACAGGAATTCCCCCTCACAGGGAATGGTACATAATTTTGATTTTGTCTGTAAGTCCCCCGGCCAGCACTTAAGCCAGAGGGCGCGCCTAGCCGCGTTAGCGAAAACTGCTGATCTAGCAGCTCATTACCGGCAAAGAGTTTAGTATGGAGTCACGGGATGTTTTCCCCTTTAAGCTGGCCTTCCAGTTGGTCTAAACAAACCATTAACGAACGGGATGTGCATGTGGCGGCGACTGCTGGCTTTAGACCTCCCCCAGCTGCTTCCCAGGAAATTTTGAGAAAGGTGTCAGCCTTCTTGTCCATGGGGTCCTTCAAGACCCCCATGTCCTCAAATGGGAGGGCAAATTTCTTTGATGCCTTAGCTATGGCGACATCTAGTTTGGGGGCTTTTTCCCAGGAGGAGCAGGATTCATCCTCAAAAGGGAGGAGGAGGAGGAGGAGGAGGAGGAGGAGCAGGATTCATCCTCAAAAGGGAGGAGGAGGAGGAGGAGGAGGAGGAGGAGGAGCAGGATTCATCCTCAAAAGGGAGGAGGAGGAGGAGGAGGAGGAGGAGGAGGAGCAGGATTCATCCTCAAAAGGGAGGAGGAGGAGGAGGAGGAGGAGGAGGAGGAGGAGCAGGATTCATCCTCAAAAGGGAGGAGGAGGAGGAGGAGGAGGAGGAGGAGGAGCAGGATTCATCCTCAAAAGGGAGGAGGAGGAGGAGGAGGAGGAGGAGGAGGAGGAGCAGGATTCATCCTCAAAAGGGAGGAGGAGGAGGAGGAGGAGGAGGAGGAGGAGCAGGATTCATCCTCAAAAGGGAGGAGGAGGAGGAGGAGGAGGAGGAGGAGGAGCAGGATTCATCCTCAAAAGGGAGGAGGAGGAGGAGGAGGAGGAGGAGGAGGAGCAGGATTCATCCTCAAAAGGGAGGAGGAGGAGGAGGAGGAGGAGGAGGAGGAGCAGGATTCATCCTCAAAAGGGAGGAGGAGGAGGAGGAGGAGGAGGAGGAGGAGCAGGATTCATCCTCAAAAGGGAGGAGGAGGAGGAGGAGGAGGAGGAGGAGGAGGAGGAGCAGGATTCATCCTCAAAAGGGAGGAGGAGGAGGAGGAGGAGGAGGAGGAGGAGCAGGATTCATCCTCAAAAGGGAGGAGGAGGAGGAGGAGGAGGAGGAGGAGCAGGATTCATCCTCAAAAGGGAGGAGGAGGAGGAGGAGGAGGAGGAGGAGCAGGATTCATCCTCAAAAGGGAGGAGGAGGAGGAGGAGGAGGAGGAGGAGCAGGATTCATCCTCAAAAGGGAGGAGGAGGAGGAGGAGGAGGAGGAGGAGCAGGATTCATCCTCAAAAGGGAGGAGGAGGAGGAGGAGGAGGAGGAGGAGGAGCAGAATTCATCCTCAAAAGGGAGGAGGAGGAGGAGGAGGAGGAGGAGGAGCAGAATTCATCCTCAAAAGGGAGGAGGAGGAGGAGGAGGAGGAGGAGGAGGAGCAGGATTCATCCTCAAAAGGGAGGAGGAGGAGGAGGAGGAGGAGGAGCAGGATTCATCCTCAAAAGGGAGGAGGAGGAGGAGGAGGAGGAGGAGGAGCAGGATTCATCCTCAAAAGGGAGGAGGAGGAGGAGGAGGAGGAGGAGGAGGAGGAGGAGGAGGAGGAGGAGGAGGATGAGGAGGATTCATCCTCAAAAGGGAGGAGGAGGAGGAGGAGGATGAGGAGGATGAGGAGGATTCATCCTCAAAAGGGAGGAGGAGGAGGAGGAGGAGGATGAGGAGGATGAGGAGGATTCATCCTCAAAAGGGAGGAGGAGGAGGAGGAGGAGGAGGAGGAGGAGGAGGAGGAGGAGGAGGAGGAGGAGGAGGAGGAGGAGGAGGATTCATCCTCAAAAGGGAGGAGGAGGAGGAGGAGGAGGAGGAGGAGGAGGAGGAGGAGGAGCAGGATTCATCCTCAAAAGAGGGGAGGAGGAGGAGGAGGAGGAGGATTCATCCTCAAAAGGGGGGAGGAGGAGGAGGAGGAGGAGGAGGAGGAGGAGGAGGAGGATTCATCCTCAAAAGGGAGGAGGAGGAGGAGGAGGAGGAGGAGGAGGAGGAGGAGGAGGAGGAGGAGGAGGAGGAGGAGGAGGAGGAGGAGGAGGAGGAGGAGGATTCATCCTCAAAAGGGAGGAGGAGGAGGAGGAGGAGGAGGAGGAGGAGGAGGAGGAGGAGGAGGAGGAGGAGGAGGAGGAGGAGGAGGAGGAGGAGGAGGAGGAGGAGGAGGAGGAGGAGGAGGAGGAGGAGGAGGAGGAGGAGCAGGATTCATCCTCAAAAGGGGGGAGGAGGAGGAGGAGGATTCATCCTCAAAAGGGGGGAGGAGGAGGAGGAGGAGGATTCATCCTCAAAAGGGGGGAGGAGGAGGAGGAGGAGGAGGAGGAGGAGGAGGAGGATTCATCCTCAAAAGGGGGGAGGAGGAGGAGGAGGAGGAGGAGGAGGAGGAGGAGGATTCATCCTCAAAAGGGGGGAGGAGGAGGAGGAGGAGGAGGAGGAGGAGGAGGAGGAGGAGGAGGAGGAGGAGGAGGATTCATCCTCAAAAGGGGGGAGGAGGAGGAGGAGGAGGAGGAGGAGGAGGAGGATTCATCCTCAAAAGGGGGGAGGAGGAGGAGGAGCAGGATTCATCCTCAAAAGGGGGGAGGAGGAGGAGGAGCAGGATTCATCCTCAAAAGGGGGGAGGAGGAGGAGGAGGAGGAGGAGGAGGAGGAGGAGCAGGATTCATCCTCAAAAGGGGGGAGGAGGAGGAGGAGGAGCAGGATTCATCCTCAAAAGGGGGGAGGAGGAGGAGGAGGAGGAGGAGCAGGATTCATCCTCAAAAGGGGGGAGGAGGAGGAGGAGGAGGAGGATTCATCCTCAAAAGGGGGGAGGAGGAGGAGGAGGAGGAGGAGGAGGATTCATCCTCAAAAGGGGGGAGGAGGAGGAGGAGGAGGAGGAGGAGGAGCAGGATTCATCCTCAAAAGGGGGGAGGAGGAGGAGGAGGAGGAGGAGGAGGAGCAGGATTCATCCTCAAAAGGGGGGAGGAGGAGGAGGAGGAGGAGGAGGAGGAGGAGGAGGAGGAGCAGGGTTCATCCTCAAAAGGGGGGAGGAGGAGGAGGAGGAGCAGGGTTCATCCTCAAAAGGGGGGAGGAGGAGGAGGAGGTTTCATCCTCAAAAGGGAGGAGGAGGAGGAGCAGCAGGATTCATCCTCAAAAGGGAGGAGGAGGAGGAGGAGGAGCAGCAGGATTCATCCTCAAAAGGGAGGAGGAGGAGGAGGAGGAGCAGCAGGATTCATCCTCAAAAGGGAGGAGGAGGAGGAGGAGGAGGAGGAGGAGGAGGAGGATGATTCATCCTCAAAAGGGAGGAGGAGGAGCGTATCTGAGTCTGCATCGTCACTGTCTAATAGAAGAAGAAGAGTGAGACGTATCTGAGTCTGCATCATCACTGTCCGTATTAGACACCGGAGACGGGGACCTGTGCCTAGTCTTCCTCCATTTTTTCCTCTTTTAAAAGGGATCTAAAGGTGTCTTCTACCTGTTTTTTCTATCAGGGTTTTGGAGGTCGGCTGCAAACCCGGGAAGCCCTTCGGACACTGTTTGCTGTATACACATTACAAAGCCTTTTCTCCCAGGTAGTTGGAAGGTCTTCTCTACCAAGGGCACAAATCCTATGCTTAGTTTTGCCTAAGCTTATCTTCCCCTAAAAGTAAAAAGACAAATATATACCCTTACGGTCACTGACTTTCACGAAGATCACTTACCACCTCACGGACCCATATATACCGGTTGGGGATGCTCTGCATCTGTCCTTTTCCGGACGCCGTACTGGACTCCTTGCTATGCTGGGACCTTTGGCATTTTTTACCGGTAGTATCTTGGTGTCCTTTTTGCTGTCGCCGTTTTTGCTGCTGCGGCGATGCTGGTGGTGATTCTGGTAAGGGTGATGCCAGGTCGCTCATGGTGCCTCGGCTGTAGGCTGTGGCTATAGGCTGCGGCTATAGGCTGCGGCTTGTGCTGCTGCTGTGCCACCGGAGCAACTAAACAAGGCACAAGGCGATTGCCGCCGCTTAATTTAATTGTGCGCCTGCGCAGTAGCGCTGCTTGCCGGCGCATGCGCAATGGCCCGCTATCGCGTGATGCCGTCCAAATCTCCCGCAGTCGGCCTCAAGATGGCGCCACGCATAGCACGCGTGAGACGCTGCACACCGGAGCCCCCGGATTTTGCGCAGCTTGTAGGCTGATGTTCGGGAGGAAGAGCGCCATTCTCCCTGCAGCCACAGAGGGACCCCCCGGGATTGCTGCCGCATCTTACCAGAGGAGGTGGCCGTGAACTCCATGCCACCTCCGCCGCTCACCCTAGAGGCCCACTATCCCCAGCGGTGGCGCTTCGGGTCACCACACCAGCCGAGGCAGGGGGACCCCCGCTGCCTGAGTCGGACTGATTGGTCCCGGAATTCAACGACGTCTTCTTGACAGTAAGCTGTAGGTCTCCCATCAAGGATAGGAAACCAACTGATGCGGGAGAGTGGTACCGCCTTTTTATCTGTAGGTTTCTTGTCCTTGGTGGGCGGATCCCCTCTCTCCGTGGTGCCATCATGGGGGTCAGAGAAAGCCAGCTATTCATGAATTTCTTTTGGGGGGGTGTTTATACCGATCCACACTTGGTAAAATTGATAAAGCAATTTTATTCTTCGGGTCAGAACGATTGATTACAACAATACCTCATTTATATCATTTTGTTATGTTGGGACGCTTTTATATGATACAAACTTTTATATAAAAAAAAATAAAAAAATTTTGCACCGCTTTATTCTGAGGACTAACTTATTTTTTCGCTGATGCTGTATGGCGGCTCATTTTTTGCGGGACAAGAAGAAGTTTTCAGCAGTACCATGGTTATTTATATCCATCTTTTTGATTGCGTGCTGTTCCACTTTGTTTGGTGGTATGATAATAAAGCGTCGTTTTTTGCCCCTTTTTTACGGTGTTCACTGAAGGGGTTAACTAGTGGGACAGTTTTATAGGTCGGGTCGTTACGGACGTGGCGGTACCAAATGTGTACTTTTATTGTTTTTTTTATTTAGATAAAGAAATGTATTTATAGGAAGATTTTTATTTTTTTTTGTTTTTTTTTTGTTTAAACACATGTAATGTGTTGCAATGCACTGTGTCAGATCAGCGATTACAGGCATTGCAGGGAGGCCTCCCGGCGCCTGCTCTAAGCAGGCGCTTGCAAGCCTCCTCCCTGCAGGACCCAGAAGGCCCCCAGCGGCCATTTTAAAGGGGTTAATATTTTTTATGACAGTGAGGCAAAACATTTCACTGCCTTGATTTTTAGACAATGTTTTACTTCAAAGAAAGAATTACTGAACAGCGACAATGCAGGGGCGAATATTTATTTAATTTTTTTTTACAAAGGGGACTATGATTTAAAAAGGGGTTGTCCAGGTAGTTCTGCACACTGAGGATTCTCCAGTGCTGGCAGTGGCAGTCAAGTGACCACAAATATATATGATATGCATACTGCTGGACACATTCTGACTAGACAGTTTCCAGTTTCACGCAAAATACTTATTGAGCAAGGCCACGCCCATCTAGTTGTAATGTGTCTGGTAGTATGCATATCGCTCCCAACACCAGAGAATCACGCAGTACGAGGATTCACAAGTCTGCAGTCAGAGTGACTGCAGACTTGTAGATTAAGACTGGACAACCCCTTTAAAAGGATAAGAACACATTTAATAAATTAATGTAAAATGCGGGAATCTAAGCTAAAAATAAAAATGTATTTATTTAATCTGGCTTCATTACAAAAACAATACAAAACAAAAAAAACACAACACTTTACACCACTTGGCTTTTACAGGTTATTTTCCTGCACATTGCTGGCTTCTGAATTAGTTAATTGAGCATCTGTCAGTCACCTTGTTCTCAAGGGAAGTTCTTAACTCATGTCTTTCTGAGCTTCTCTTTTTTTAATGACAAAAAAACCAACCACTTGTTGAGCAGAACATACTAGGTGTGAAGAACTTTGAAAAAGACAGATTTACAATTAGAATTAGTTTACTGATGCATTTTCAGTTAACATTCTGTAGTCAGCAGTTGGCAGTGCAATAGTAGAAAATAAGGCTTGTGAAAAACATGGAAATATAATTTGATGTCAGTCATTTGTATCCCATCTGGCATGGGATTAAAAAAAAAAAAAAGCACCTTCAGTGTGAAGCTGTATGAGAAAACCTAGCTCAGCAATGGGGAGGGAGTAGGGGTGGGTGGGCTCAATGTCAAAGGCTGTGAGTGACAGATCTTGCACCTTGACCAGGTCACAACAGGACAAAGGCCTTCTTGCAATAGAGTCATGCTGAAGCTGCAGACACTTAGAACATTCCAGAAACATAAATCCATAAAGGAGTTATGGATATTGTCCCAAATGTACATAGGTTCTTTCCCCAGAACATGGAGGACGCCCTCCTGGCTCTTGACCCGTTCTAGCACCCAGGGACATGGAGATACATAAAACAGCTAGGACAAACCAGATAGCAAAGCGGTGTTTGGTCTTAATGCGTAGCAGGGGCCCGGATGAATCTGATGGCGCAAAAACCACCTCTCGAGGACTGTAAGGAATTATGACCCATCTTAGGTTTTGGAGTTTTTAGCTGCAGAGACAAGGGGAGGGGATTAAGATTCAGCCCAGAGAGCAGGAGGGGAGTGACCCAAAGGGGATAAAGGCTAGTGTAAGGGCATGTGGGCTCTCCGATGCGCTTGCTGGTCACTATTAAAGTGGGAGCCACATCGAACAGCGTGCTTAGAAGGGACCAAGGAGACAGCTGTCAGCTCATGCCCCCTTGCGGCCAGCAAACACACAGTCGAACATCAACCCAGTAATTGACATTCCGCTTATCTTTTGTCCACCACCATCTGCATATCTGACCATTGTATATGTGTAATCAGTGTATATAGTGTATTGCCTAGTGTGCCCTTAAGGCTATTAAATATATAATTTAACCTTGGGCTGCTCTTATCTCGATCCACAAGGACGTTTCTCGGCTTAACTTTTCATGCTATCGGGGCTGGTTTCTGTCCTGATACAAGTCCGGTCCGTTAACGAGATTATATCTATTAAGGAACTGGGGCAGTCCTGCTGGGACGGCAATACTCGGCTTCACTGGCATTTGTGAAAGAGGCCTCTCAACCTCTCGGGGTTGTGAGCGATTGTGGTGCCGTGTCAGTAACTGCGTGGGCCACATCCTCTCACTCCCTGTGCCTCCCTGGGCCCGTGTGAACAGGGGGCATTTGCGTAAAATTGTACCAAGCTGACCTTACTTGTCCCCAGGGGGTTTGGAAAGCCACATTGGTGAAAGTGGGGAGATTGTACTAAGTGACCTGTCTGATGTAATATTGACGTCCGGCTGGGTGGCGAGGTGGGATTCATCCTTCACAAACCTTATGGTTCCACAGAAAAGATATAAGCATGGCTTATCGCCCTTTACTCATGTTCTACTGCCTAGCTAGCAACCATGCCACCAACTAAGGTAGAGTAAGCCAAGTCCTAATGATTTCCTTATAATAAAAATGTACTGTGCAAAACTTTTTTGGTAACGTATATACTCGAGTATAAGCAGAGAATTTCAGTCCATTTGTTTTTGGTTTTTTTAGGCTGGAAGTGCCTTTCTCAGCTTATACTCGAGTCGTCCCAGGGGTCGGCGGGGGAGGGGGAGCGGCAGCTGTCACATCATACTCACCCACTCCTCGTGCGATTGCTGCAAGTCCTCCCTGCATCACTGTTGTCCCAGCGCAGCAGCTCTTCCTGAGTTCAGCGGTTACATGGTACTGCTCATTAAAGTAATGAATGTGGACGCATCTCCACTCCCATAGGCGTGGAGCACACATTCATTACATTAATGAGCGGTACCATGTGACCGCTCGGCACTGGAAGGAGCTGCCGGCCAGGGATGGAGAAGCAGGGCAGTGCCAGGAGGGGGCAAGTATGGCGGTGGGAGGGTGAGCCATGCGATATTCACCTGTCCCCGTTCCAACGCCGAACTCAGTCTTCCGCATCCTCTGGCTGTGACGTTCAGGTCAGAGGGCGCGATAACGTGGTTAGTGCATGCCCTCTGCCTGAACAGTCACTACAGAGAGCGGGAAGACACAGCGACGCACGGCGGTGGAACGGGGACAGGTGAATATCGCAAGTGCCGGGGGCCTGAGCCAGCAGCGACATCGTCACCTCGCCCCATAGCATGCCGGTGTTCCCGCCTGCTCAGGACACTGGCACCTCTCCCCCAGTGACGAGAGGAGTGTATGTTTTTGTTTGTTTTTTTTAAATCGCAGCATATGGGGCATATTATTCTATTGAGCATCTTATGGGGCCATCAACCTTTGCGCAGCATTATATGGGGCATATTTTGTATGGAGCATCTTATGGGGCCTATCATGAACTGTATGGAGCATTATATGGGGCTCCTGATTCAATATGGATATTCAAAAACATTTAACCTACTGATGTCTCAATTTTACTTTTATTGATAATCTATTTTTATTTTTGAAATTTACCAGTAGCTGCTGCATTTCCCACCCTAGGCTTATAAGCGAGTCAATAGGTTTTCCCAGTTTTTTGTGGCAAAATTAGGGGCCTGGGCTTATACTTGAGTATATACAAAAACAATGTCATTAAAAACTATAGAGTCTTGGAAATTATAATATGCCCCCCAGAGACCTGATTTTAGACTGTCTGGGATAGCATGAAGAGAAAGATTTGTGCAAGCGACATCCAAGGAAGATCTGTGGTTAGTTTTCCAAGATATTTTGAACAATCTCCCTGCAGAGTTCCTTAAAAAAAAAAAGTGCGCAAGTGTGTCTAGAAAAGTTGATGCCTTCACGCTGTTTTGAAGGTAATGAGTGCCCACACCAGATTTTCTCCCCCCCCAAAATTTCAGAAGTAATTTAAACATGGATTGTCTAGTCAGAAAATATATTTTTTTTAGATATAATATCAGGGAAACCCCAGTTGATAGAGGGGCGTTTCCAGGTCAGTGCTTGATTAAGCTGCTCTGGAAAATTGATAGTTGCATGACCAGTGGTTACAATGAGAAACAAGACTTAATTTGTTTTAACCCCTTAGTGATGGAGCCACTTTTTTTTTTTTTTTTTTTAACTGATCAGTGTCACTTTATTTGGTAATCACTCTGGAACGCTTCAACAAATCCCAGTGATTTTGAGGTGTTTTTTCGTGACACATTATACTTTATGATAATAGTAAGTTTAGGTCGATATGTTTTGTGCTTATTTATAAAAAATATTGAAATTTGAAAAAAATGTTAAACAATTACCAATTTTCAAATTTTGAATGATTATCCCTTTAAGCTAGAGAGTCATACCACAGCAAAACATTAACAACATTTCCCTGATGACTGCTTTACATCAGCACCATTTGTATAATGTTCTTTTATTTTGTTAGCATTTTAGGAGGTTTAAAAATGTAGCAGCAATTTTTAATTTTTTCTAGGAAATTTACAACATTTTTTTTTAGGGACCTATCCATGTTTGGAGTGACTTTAGGGGTCTCATATATTGGGAAACCCACAAAAGTTATACCATTTTAAAAACAGCACCCCCTGAAATATTGAAAACTGCAGTCAGGTAGTTTACTAACCCTTCCGGTGATTTTCAGGAATTAATGCAATGTGGCATGACAAATGAAAAAGTGTATTTTTTTTTTTTTTACCACCTAAATGTTGCTAACTTGGTGGAGGCGTGGCTATGGAGTAAGTGAAGGAAGACGTGTTATGGGAGAGCTCCTCAGTATCCTGCTACCATTCTGTCCATTGGACCCCTATATTGGCATATACCTCACCGCTGCCGAGACTCCTGGAAGCGCAGAGGCTACTGGCCCCTGGAGAGGGCTGAAGTGGTGACTGGAGAGCGTCGGTGAGGGAGAGAGACCGGCGGCACGGTGAGCCCTGCATGTGACGGCGGCCATCTTTCCGGCGGGCGCTCCTGTGACACAGGGCACGGCGCTGCAGATAACGGCAGCTGAAGTTCCTCCTCGGCTTTCGGAAGGCAGCGGACGCCTGCAGGTGAGAGCTGCAGGGCCTTGGTCCGGCGGGAGAGAAGAGGAGGCTGTACTGGTGACGGGGACGGCTGTGTGCGGCGGCCATTGCTGAGGCGCGTGCCTCTGCAGCACAGGGGGCAGCGCAGCTTCTCATTACCACAGCGCAGCTGAGCAGCGCATATCAGTTTCTCATAGACTCAGGGACAACGTGGTGTGAGCTCTGAAAGATTGAGCCCCACGTTCCCCCATAAACAACTCCTCAGCCGGCTGTACTTCTAATTGGAGACCTCCTGGCCCCCCTTAGCCGTTATTGCCGCTACTTGGAACTTTCCCTATTGCAGGAACTGCCGTTAATTTCCAACATATATCTCCTGATAATACATCAGCGCGCCTCCTGGTCATAGAGGCTCACAGCAGCATTGCATACTATATACAATAACTCTGGTGTGGCCGCTAGGCATTGCTGTGATCCTGATTTGGACCGCCCTGCTGCGTCACTCACTGGTCAATCATGCAGCGCACAAAGAATACATCTGCAGCTGATAAACTTAAGAGTTTGCTAGGAGTGATGCCCAAGATAATGCAAGATCTCTTAGGAATAGCTCCTCACAAGCCCAGCGGGGGAAAAACCGTCCTTCTGATAATATTGATGAGGTTGAGCAAGATGAACTGACTCTTACGCAAGCATCTGCACAATTAATGCAAGCTATATCTCTGACTAGAACGTCCCTTTCTGAGCAAATAGAGGATGTGCACACTGAGGTGGGACGTCTAAGACAAGACATGCAAGCTATGAAGGGACGTATGACGGAAGTGGAGACAAGGGTGTCTCAGGTAGAAGACACCATTAAACCTATGAGGCAAAATTGGCAAAAGTTGCTGGTTCCACGAATGCCTGGAAGCAAAAGGCTGATGATTTAGAAAACAGAATGCGTCGCAATAACATTCGCATCATAGGTCTGCCGGAACGTGCGGAAGGCCAGCAGCCTGAAAAATTCTTGGAGGATTAGCTTAAGTCCTCGTTGGGAGACGCATTCTCCCCAATGTTCTCGGTGGAAAGAGCCCATAGAGTTCCCACCAAACCTCTTCCTCCTGGAGCTCCGCCTAGACCTTTTCTGGCGCGTATCCTCAATTGCAAGGACAGAGATGCTATCCTGCGGCTGGCACGACAAAAGAGTCCCATCAAGTTCGACGATGCTACAATCTCAATATTTCCAGACTTCTCCGCTGAGCTCCAGAAGCAGCGGGCAAGATTCGTAGATGTCAAGAGGCAACTTAGAGATAAGAACATTATTTATTCCATGATCTACCCGGCGCGTCTGCGGGTTGTCAGCAATGGTTCCTCCCTATTCTTCACTGACCCGTCAAGAGGCGGCGGACTGGCTGCGCTCTCGTGGGAAGTCTAATGGAGCAGAACCCTGAAGATTCTAAGCTGATCTACAACTATTCAATTGTTGAATTGGAGCTCTCCCTATGAGCGTTTAATACACCAATAATACCGGACGCTGGAATCAGCGGGGGTATCCCCAGGTTTATTCAAGAATGGGAGCATTGAATTAAGCTCCTGGATTATTCAGTTCTTGTTAAGTTGTTTTTTTTCCTTGTTAAATTTAACTAGCCTCAGTAGGTATTTAGGTAAAAACCGCCTTCGACACTGTTACAACCTTCTATGCGTAGTATGTGGACTCTTATTATTAGGGTCAATACATATGTCTTTAATGGGTGGATATGGGGTCTGAGCTAATATGTATGACGTGGAACATACGGGGTATTAAATCACCCCGAAAGAAAATTAAGGTTTTTTTCTCAGATAAGGCGGTACCATCCCCATATTGTGGTCCTGGTGGAGACACATCTGACCAGAGACACGGCCAAATGTGTACAGAAGCCTCGGGTACAATGGCATGCTCACGCATTTCACACTAGTTACTCGAGAGGGGTGTCATTGTTAGTACATAGAGATGTCCGATGGGAGGCCCAGACGACTCGACGGGATCTGGAGGGACGTTTTGTTTTTGTCCATGCATTAATTGATTCCCGCGAATATGTCATATTGTGTATTTACAACCCTCCTCCGGCCAGTACCTCAATACTTAAGATGGCAATGAGCTTTGCGTTAAATTACCCAGATGCACATGTTATTTGTATGGGTGACCTCAACCTAATTATGGACAGTGATCTCGATAGAGTCAGATTGGGAGATGGATCTCCTGGGGATCCCCTGCCCTTCCCCCTTCTTCGGCCCCGACTCAGCTGGCACTGTTCATAGAAAATAGCGGCTGGGTGGACCTGTTGAGGGTGAGCCATCAGGGGGAGAGGGGATATACCTGTCACTCATCCACTAAACGTTCTCTCTCACGTATAGACTATATTTTTGGATCCGGCAACTTAGTGCAGTGGGTGGATAATGTGGAACACGGTAATAGGGGAGTCTCGGACCACAGCCCAATTATACTTAAACTCGTGTTTAGGAAGATGAATAATGGTAGAATATGGAAGTTAAATCCCTTCTGGCTCAAACTAATAAATTCAGATGATAAAACGGTTGATCAGTTGAACTGTTACATCCAATCCCACGCAGATCTTCAAAATATTTATTTATTCTGGGATGCACTTAAGGCATATTTAAGGGGCTGTCTATCTTCTACAATCTCTCATATCAAAAAGATAACGTCAAGGGAGGACGATGAGGTTGAACAGCGTTTGAGAAATGCTGAGACCGCATATACAGCTGATCAGACTAATAACAATAGGATTGAATGGCTGACTCTACAAAGACTATATACCCAGCACTTGGACACTAAATCTAAGCGTAAACTTTTTTCACGAGACAATCGTATTTTGAAATGGGGAATCAGGCGGGAAAATATTTGGCCTATTTGGTGCGTCAGCATAACGCATCTAACATGATAATACAAATTCGCTCACCAGATAACTCATTAAATTCCACTACTGAGGAAATTCTTCCATGTTTTTATAATTACTATAAAGGATTGTATGAGTCTAAGAGTGGTTTTGGCATTTCTGATTGTCTAGGTTATTTATCCGATATAGCTTTCCCCACACTGAACCCCACCCAGCAGGCCTTTATGGACGCTGAGTTTACTCTGGAGGAAGTGGAGCAAGCTATAACGGATATGGCTTCTGGGAAGGCCCCTGGGCCGGATGGCTTCCCTGTAGAGCTGTATAGGAGATACCGGGAGATACTGGCTCCGCTTTTGCTGAAGGTATTTAAAGAGATATGGGAGGGTGGATGTCCACCTGATACTTTTTATGAGGCACATATTATCGTACTTAAGAAGGAGGGGAAAGATCCTTTGGAATGTGGATCCTATCGTCCCATATTGCTGGTAAACGTGGACTATAGGATCTTTACTAAGATACTGGCTACCAGGCTGAACTCCATCATATTAGATATTATACATCCAGATCAAACAGGCTTTATGCCTGGTAAAAGTACATCTATAAACATTAGACGGGTTCAATCAGTGATCCAATATAGCTCTTTACTACCAGATAACAGTTGGGCGCTGGCGTCGCTGGACGCGGCTAAGGCGTTCGACTCTCTCGAGTGGCCCTTGTCTGCAGAGGTATGGCTTTGGGGAAAAATTTTTGAATTGGGTTGGTGTATTATACGTGAAACCTAAAGCCCGCATAATCGTAAATGGCTCCATGTCTGAGTCAATTTCACTGCATAGGGGAACCCGTTAGGGGTGTCCCCTCTCCCCAGCCTTGTTTGCTCTAGCGAGAGGCATTAGCTATAAGTCTACGCTCTGCCCCCGATATTGATGGTATCAAAATAGCGGACTGTACCGACATCATTGGTCTATATGCTGATGACATGATAGTATTCATGGATAAGGTAGAAGAAACGTTGCCAAAGGTAATAGATACCATAGACAAATTTAGTGGGTTCTCAGGCCTACATATTAATTGGGATAAATCTGCTCTATTGCCTCTGTCCCAATCCCCAATATCTAATCTTAACACTCTTTCCCCATTACCTGTAGTGTCTGAATTTAAATATTTGGGTATTTATATGTCCCGATGTAGCGGATCGGATCTACAACTCAATGTCCTCCCCCTGCTAGAATATGCCAAATCGAAATTCACATCCTGGAGTAAACTTCCACTGTCTGTAGCAGGCCGTATTAATCTCATAAAAATGATCCTACTCCCTAAATTCAACTATTGTCTTCAGCATAGCGCAGTAACCGTACCAAAATTCTTTTTCACTAACTTAAAATTCTTATGTTGCCTCATTCGTGTGGGGGGAAAAGTAGACCCAAACTTAAACTGACGACTTTGCAAAGACCTAAGCAGGGGGGGAGGAGCGGCATTGCCAGATTTTTTTTTTATACTATTTGGCGGGGCAGACCAAAGCACTTTGTAAATGGATGCCTCACCATTATCTCCCTAATTCTGAAAGCCACCTAGTTAGTTCTGTTGGTGCTAAATGTCCACTGGGCCTTCTAGAATCCGAAAAAATAAATGCCCCCCGATTGTTGCCCATGATACGATTGGCGCGATCCACTTGTAAGAAAATTAAAAGGGTCATTGGATTTGGGGACATTGTGGCTGAGATGCCTCTATGGGATAATGGTTATTTCCCTGCACTAGTGAACCACCCGTCTGCAAACTTTTGGGTTTCCCACGGAGTCCTGTCAATGGGTGATTTATATGATCAGGGGGTCTTTAGATCCTTTGAACAGCTACAAGTTAAATATGATCTTCCAAGATCTCAATTTTTCCGATACCTGCAACTCAGATCTGCCATTCAGTCATTTGTCAGGAGTATGGGAACAAACCGTAACATTTCATCTTTGCCCCTGATAGGTATTCTTAAGTCACAGGGACCTCAGGGCCTTATCTCGTCCCTGTACACATATTTGCTATCGGCGGGAGCGAATTCTGTTATAGACTCGGTGAGAGGCAAATGGGAGGGGCTCATCACTAATATGCAGAACGAGGAATGGGAGGATATTTTGGACTCCCCCCTCAAAGTCTCCCCGTCGGTTAATAACAGGATGACCCAGCTATATATAATCCACCAGTCATATTTGACCCCACTGAGACTTTCGGATGGGTCGATACTCGACGTCAGAATGTTTGCGTTGCCACTCACCAGACGCTGACTTTGTACATCTAATATGGCAATGTCCCATTGTTCTTTACTATTGGAGGGAGGTGACGTCGCTATTGACTTCTGTGCTATCAATCCCGGTTCCTGTGGAGCCTTTAGTCTGTCTGTTTGGAATATGGGACGAGGAGGCTTGGGACCATTATGCGGGGATCTTCCGTGCCAAAAACAGAGTTTCACGTAGGAAGTTGTTGGCTCTACGGTGGATGGGGAGTTCACCCCCCCTCCATTAGGTCCTGGATCGAGTTGGTGAATGCAGTTGTCCCCTATGAGCGCACTCTTTATCAAAACAGGGGTTGCCCGGGTAAGTTCAACAAAATCTGGGATAGATGGAACACCTCTCATCTCACCTTGTGACATGACTAATAGACAAAGACATGGTTTATCTGACTTTTGTTCTGCAAGCACTGCGCAGTGGAGGGGGGAAATACTGTTCTGCTATCGTTAAACGGCGGCTTAATAGTTTCAGAGGCTTGGTTTGGTTGTAGTTTAAGAGTTTTATGTTTATAACTTTTATGTTTGACTGTTTTATAATTATACACATGTGTTTTTTCTCTGTGAAATAATTGGCATATGTATGTGCTGTCCTTACCATCCTTGTAAATGTAACCATGCAGACTAATGATAAGGACAAATATGTATGCTATATTTTATTTGTGTTTGAAAATAAACTAATTTAAAAAAAAAAAAAAATGTTGCTAACTTCTGAACAGGTTACAACAGCCAGCAGATTGTAAGGCCGCTATTTGGTCATGAATAGCCATGACAAACAGGACCACACAATCATGATCTGAGGGCACCAATTGGGATAAAGAGGAACACCCCCGCACTGTTAACCATTTACATGATATAGTCTATTGACAGCAGCATCTAAGGGGTTAACCCCTTTCTGACATCTGACGTACTATCCCGTCGAGGTGGGGTGGGCCCGTATGACCACCGACGGGATAGTATGTCATACGCGATCGGCCGCGCTCACGGGGGGAGCGCGGCCGAACGCGGCCGGGTGTCAGCTGCATATCGCAGCTGACATCCGGCACTATGTGCCAGGAGTGGTTACGGACCGCCCCCGGCACATTAACCCCCGGCACACCACGATCAAACATGATCGCGGGTGTACCGGCGGTATAGGGAAGCATCGCGCAGGGAGGGGGCTCCCTGCGGGCTTCCCTGAGACCCCCGGAGCAACGTGATGTGATCGCGTTGCTCCGAGGGTCTCCTACCTCCCTCCTCGACGCAGGTCCCGGATCCAAGATGGCCGCGGCATCCGGGTCCTGCAGGGAGGGAGGTGGCTTACCGAGTGCCTGCTCAGAGCAGGCGCTGGTAAGCCTGCAGCCCTGCACAGCAGATCGCCGATCTGACAGAGTGCTGTGCACACTGTCAGATCACCGATCTGTAATGTCCCCCTTGGGACAAAGTAAAAAAAAAAATTTCCACATGTGTAAAAAAATAAATAAAAAATAAATTCCTAAATAAAGAAAAAAAAAAAATTATTCCCATAAATTCGTTTCTTTAAATAAAAAAAAAAAAAAAAAAAAAAAACAATAAAAGTACACATATTTAGTATCGCCGCGTCCGTAACGACCCAACCTATAAAACTGTCCCACTAGTTAACCCCTTCAGTAAACACCGTGAGAAAAAAAAAAAAAAAAAAAAAAGAAAAACGAGGCAAAAAACCGCTTTATTACCATACCGCCGAACAAAAAGTGGAATAACACGCGATCAAAAAGACAGATATAAATAACCATGGTACCGCTGAAAACGTCATCTTGTCCCGCAAAAAACGAGCCGCCATACAGCATCATTAGCAAAAAAATAAAAAAAGTTATAGTCCTGAGAATAAAGCGATACCAAAATAATTATTTTTTCTATAAAATAGCTTTTATCGTATAAAAGCGCCTAAACATAAAAAAATGATATAAATGAGGTATCGCTGTAATCGTACTGACCCGAAGAATAAAACTGCTTTATCAATTTTACCAAACGCAGAACGGTATAAACGCCTCCCCCAAAAGAAATTCATGAATAGCTGGTTTTTGATCATTCTGCCTCACAAAAATCGGAATAAAAAGCGATCAAAAAATGTCATGTGCCCGAAAATGTTACCAATAAAAACGTCAACTCGTCCCGCAAAAAACAAGACCTCACGACTCTGGACTCAAATATGGAAAAATTATAGCTTTCAAAATGTGGTAACGCAAAAAATATTTTTTGCAATAAAAAGCGTCTTTCAGTGTGTGACGGCTGCCAAGCATAAAAATCCGCTAAATAACCCGCTATAAAAGTAAATCAAACCCCCCTTCATCACCCCCTTAGTTAGGGAAAAATAAAAAAAAAATAAAAATGTATTTATTTCCATTTTCGGGTTAGGGTTAGGGCTAGGGTTAGGGCTAGGGCTAGGGTTAGGGCTAGGGTCAGGGTTGGGGCTAAAGTTAGGGTTAGGGTTTGGATTACATTTACGGTTGGGAATAGGGTTGGGATTAGGGTTAGGGGTGTGGTTAGGGTTACCGTTTGGATTAGGGTAAGGGGTGTGTTTGGATTAGGGTTTCAGTTATATTTGGGGGGTTTCCACTGTTTAGGCACATCAGGGGCTCTCCAAACGGGACATGGCATCCGATCTCAATTCCAGACAATTCTGCGTTGAAGAAGTAAAACAGTGCTCCTTCCCTTCAGAGCTCTCCCGTGTACCCAAACAGGGGTTTACCCCAACATATGGGGTATCGGCGTACTCAGGACAAATTGGACAACATCTTTTGGGGTCCAATTTCTCCTGTTACCCTTGGGAAAATACAAAACTGGGGGCTAAAAAATAAGTTGTGGGAAAAAAAAGATTTTTTATTTTCACGGCTCTGCGTTATAAACTGTAGTGAAACACTTGGGGGCTCAAAGTTTTCACAACACATCTAGATAAGTTTCTTGGGGGGTCTAATTTCCAATATGGGGTCACTTGTGGGGGGTTTCTACTGTTTAGGTACATCAGGGGCTCTGCAAATGCAACGTGACGCCTGCAGACCAATCCATTTAAGTCTGCATTCCAAATGGCGCTCCGTCCCTTCCGAGCTCTGTCATGCGCCCAAACAGTGCTTCCCCCCACATATGGGGTATCAGCGTACTCAGGACAAATTGGACAACAACTTTTGGGGTCCAATTTATTGTTACCCTTGTAAAAATACAAAGCTGGGGGCTAAAAAAATCATTTGTGAAAAAAAAGGAATTTTTATTTTCACGGCTCTGCGTTATAAACTGTAGTGAAACACTTGGGGGTTCAAAGTTCTCAAAACACATCTAGATAAGTTCCTTAGGGGGGTCTACTTTCCAAAATGGTGTCACTTGTGGGGGGTTTCAATGTTTAGGCACATCACGGGCTCTCCAAACGCAACATGGCGTCCCATCTTAATTCCAGTCAATTTTGCATTGAAAAGTAAAATAGCGCTCCTTCCCTTCCGAGCTCTGCTATGCGTTTAAACAGTGGTTTACCCCCACATATGGGGTATCGTCGTACTCAGGACAAATTGCACAACAACTTTTGTGGTCTAATTTCTTTTCTTACCCTTGGGAAAATAAAAAAAAAGGGGGCGAAAAGATCATTTTTGTGAACAAATATGAATTTTTATTTTTACGGCTCTGCATTATAAACTTCTGTGAAGCACTTGTTGGGTCAAAGTGCTCAACACACATCTAGATAAGTTCCTTAGGGGGGTCTACTTTCCAAAATGGTGTCAGTTGTGGGGGGTTTCAATGTTTAGGCACATCAGGGGCTCTCCAAACGCAACATGGCGTCCCATGTCAATTCCAGTCAATTTTGCATTGAAAAGTCAAATGGCGCTCCTTTCCTTCCGAGCTCTGCCATGCGCCCAAACAGTGGTTTACCCCCACATATGGGGTATTAGCGTACTCAGGACAAATTGTACAACAACTTTTGGGGTCCATTTTCTCCTGTTACCCTTGGTAAAATAAAACCAATTGGAGCTGAAATAAATTTTGTGTAAATAAAAATGAACATTTAATATATACAGAATATGTATGCACTTGCGCTACGTCCTATGTTGTCATAAATAGAAATACCATGAGTATGAGATTTACCTGCTTAGGGGAATGGAGCACTTGGATTTGTTCTAATGGGAACGTGAAGCAAATCACTAATGGTTAAGGATATACTCTCTAAAAAAAGAGGATAAAGGTCTTTTTTTAGAGAGTATATCCTTACACCATTAGTGATTTGCTTCACGTTCCCATTAGAACAAATCCAAGTGCTCCATTCCCCTAAGCAGGTAAATCTCATACTCATGGTATTTCTATTTATGACAACATAGGACGTAGCGCAAGTGCATACATATTCTGTATATATTATTAGTATCTTATATCCTTAGTGATAAAGGGTTTCACCTGCAGCAGTCCATATTTACCATACGCAACAGCGCCGCTACCTCTATATATAAAAATGAACATTTAACTTTTTTTCAAACATTCCAAAAATTCCTGTGAAACACCTGAAGGGTTAATAAATTTCTTGAATGTGGTTTTGAGCACCTTGAGGGGTGCAGTTTTTAGAATGGTGTCACACTTTGGTATTTTCTGTCATATAGACCCCTCAAAATGACTTCAAATGAGATGTGGTCCCTGAAAAAAAATGGTGTTGTAAAAATGAGAAATTGCTGGTCAATTTTTAACCCTTATAACTCAATAACAAAAAAAAAAATTGGTTCCAAAATTGTGCTGATGTAAAGTAGACATGTGAGAAATGTTACTTATTAAGTATTTTGCGTGACATATGTCTGTGATTTCAGGGCATAAAAATTCAAAGTTAGAAAATTGCAAAATTTTCACCAAATATCCATTTTAACAAATAAACGCAAGTTATATCGAAGAAATTTTACCACTATCATGAAGTACAATATGTCACGAGAAAACAATGTCAGAATCGCCAAGATCCGTTGAAGCGTTCCAGAGTTATAACCTCATAAAGGGACAGTGGTCAGAATTGTAAAAATTGGCCTGGTCATTAACGTGCAAACCACTCTTGGGGGTGAAGGGGTTAAACAGATTTGGACGGCGCTAACACTGATCATGGCTGATGCAGCAAGTTGTCAGCTATGGCTACTTTCACACTAGCGTCGTGCACTGCACGTCGCAATGCGTCGTTGTGGAGAAAAAACGCATCCTGCAAAGTTGTCTGCAGGATGCGTTTTTTCCCCATAGACTAACATTACCGACGCATTGCGATGCATCGCCACAAAAAATTACATGTAACTTTTTTTGTGCGTCGGGACCGCCATTTTCGACCGCGCATGCGCGGCCGAAACTCCGCCTCCTCCTCCCCGTACCTTACAATGAAGCAGCGGAAGCGTCTTAAGACTGCTTCCACTGCCAACATCGGGCATGTTCTTCACAGTACTTGTCGGTACGTCAGGCCGACGCAGCGCGACGGCCCCGTACCGACGCTAGTGTGAAAGCAGCCTATAGTGTACAGCATACAGCTGCGGGATGGGAACGCTATTCTCTTATATCTCAGGTCAGTTAAAAGATGTATTGGCGGTCATTAAGGGGTTAATCTATAAACTCTGTATATTAGTAAATATTATACCTTTTCTGTATACAAGAACTACTTTATTCACATACAATCCCAGTAAATTCCCTCAATTTCCATGTAAATAGAGGATTTCCATGCCCCTTAGGCTTCTTTCACTCTTGTGTCGTGTGACGTACGTAGCAATCCGTCGTTTTGGGAAAAAAAACGGATCCTGCAAATGTGCCCGCAGGATGCGGTTTTTTTTCCCCATAGACTTGTATTGCCGAAAGATCGCAACGTATGGCCACACGACGCATCCATTTGGCAGACCGTCGGCACGAAAAAAAGTTCAGTGTAACGTTTTTTCGTACGTCGCGTCCGCAATTTTCTACCGCGCATGCGTGGCCGGAACTCCGCCCCCTCCTCCCCGGACTTTAGAATGGGCAGCGGATGCGTTGAAAAAGTGCATCCGCTGTCCACGTCATGCATAATTTTCACAACATGCGTCAGTACGTCGCGGCAACGCTTAGCGACGGACCCGTACCGACTCAAGTGTGAAAGTAGCCTTAGCAAAGGTGTTGCCCTTGGAAGGCAGCAACTTTGTTTTAACGTAAGCAATCATATACAGCATAAAAGTAGAAAAAAAAAAAAAGTTAAAATGAACCCATAGCATGGCTTACCTGCCTGAATGATCAGCTTAGCACATTCATTACATGGAAAGAGAGCCACATACATGATGCAGCCTTTAACATCAGCAGAGTTTTTGTTCATAATGGCATTCAGTTCCGCATGACAAACTTAAAAGAAGAAAGCAAACAGTTAAAAGGACTTGTCTGGGCTCAAAAGTTTGCAGTCACTATGAGACCAGAATCATGACAGTGCAATGAGCTCAGTGTCACGATTCCCCTGTATTCTCCGTGCAAGCAAGGTCATGTTACTGCATGTATGTGCCATCCGACTCTTGGTTTTTTTAATATTAGAAAATTTGGGGAAATGCAGGAATCTAGTTGGCATGCGATTGCAAGTATGTAAATTCCATAAAGTCATGTAAACACACCTACACAGGGAACACGGGAATCGTGAGTGTGAATATCATACAGTCTCACAATTTTAGTCTACAGTTGCACAGAGTGACTCAAGACTGCTCTTCAGAGACTTCAATGCAGGGTTAACACAAGAGAAAAAAAAAAAAAAAAAAAATTAATAATATAATATATAATATATAATATAATATAATATATACATATATACACTATATAAATGTCCAAGGGTCACTTCCGTCTGTCCGTCCTTCTGTCTGTCACGGATATTCATTGGTCGTGGCCTCTGTGATGGAATCCAAGTCGCTGATTGGTCATGAGAAAACAATCAGCGACAGGCACAGTCTGGCGGAAAAATGGCCGCTCCTTCCTCCCCGCAGTCAGTGCCCGCTCCATACTCCCCTCCAGTCTGCCCTCACACAGGGTTAATGGCAGCGGTAACGGACCGCGTTATGCCGCGGTGTAATGCACTCCGTTATCGCTGCTATTAACCCTGTGTGACCTACTTTTTACTATTCATGCTGCCTATGCAGCATGAATAGTAAAACTATCTAATGTTAAAAATAACAAAATTAAAAAAAACTAATTATATACTCACCTTCCGCTGCCTTTCCCGCTCCTCGCGACGCTCCGGTGACCGGTCCATGCAAGCGGCAGGTTCCGGTGGCAAGGATGGTCTGCGAGAAGGACCTGCCATGACGTCACGGTCATATGACCGTGACGTCACCACAGGTCCTGCGCGAGAAGGACCTGCCGTTGAGGTCACGGTCATGTGACCGCGACGTCATCACAGGTCCTGTGCGCCTGCGCGAGAAGGAGGCGACAGAAATACAAGGGGCCCTCGGAAGGTGAGTATGTTTATTTTTTATTTTTTAACCTGTGACATACGTGACTGGGCAATATACTACGTGGCTGGGCAATATACTACGTGGCCGGGCAATATACTACGTGGCCGGGCATATTCTAGAATACCCGATACATTAGAATCGGGCCACCATCTAGTCGACTATATAATTGTCTAAGGGTCACTTCCGTCTTTGTCTGTCTGTCTTTCTGTCACGGATATTCATTGGTCTCGCCAGCTGCCTGTCATGGCTGCCGCGACCAATCAGCGACGGCCACAGTCCGATTAGTCCCTCCCTACTCCCCTGCAGTCAGTTTCCGGCGCCCGCTCCATACTCCCCGCAGTCACGGCTCACACAGAGTTAATGCCAACGGTAACGGACTGTGTTATGCCGTGGGTAACACTCCGTTACCGCCGCTATTAACCCTGTGTGACCAAGTTTTTACTATTGATGCTGCCTATGCAGCGTCAATAGTAAAAACATCTAATGTTAAAAATAATTTAAAAAAAAACATTATATACTCACCGTCCGCAGACTTTTCCCGCTCCTCGTGACGCTCCATGCAAGCGGCAGGTTCCGGTGCCAAGGATGGTATGCGACAAGGACCTGCCATGACGTCAGTCATGTGACCGCGACGTCATCACACCCTGGGACCGAAAGCTGCCGCCTGCACCGCACACAGGCGACAGAACTACAAGGTTACCCTCGGAAGGTGAGTATATGTTTATTTTTCAACCTGTGACATACGTGGCTGGGCAATATACTACGTGGCCATGCATATTCTAGAATACCCGATGCGTTAGAATCGGGCCACCTAATAATAAAATATATATATATATATATATATATATATATATATATATATATATATATATATATATATATATATATATATATATATATATATATATATTTATTATTTCTTTATTTTTTTTTACCCTCAGGGGTCCACAGAATTGTAGGGGGGTATAACACTCCACCCCTTATAAAAGTGTTCTCTGGGTGGCTGGGAGGTCCCTAGTGCAGGGGAAGACAGTTATAAGGATACAGCGCTAAGACAATGTAGAGTTTATTTTCAGGCTTGGAGAGGTTTCCAAAAACCAGACACCTACCATAGTTATGGTACATCCAGTCACTACACGTTATAACTTAAACGTATGGGGAAAACTCTTACAAAAAAAAAAAAAAAATAGAGCCTCAGAAAGAAGTTCCATAGGCTTGCACTGTAAAAGTAACTTCCGGCTCTCACATAGCCCAGTGTGATCCCATGAGGCGAAATTGAAGTTACACCAATCAGAAGATGACCGGAGCGGCACGTGAAACCAGGGAAGATGACGTTAGGCAAGGATTTTCATGCACCGACTCTACACACTTAGAAGAAAGGACTGTAGAGCTAGGAAGCTGATGACTTTAGGTCAGAAGACCGGTGACCAAGTCTGTATATTGTGGTCAGTGCTCGGGAGAATGACCGCTGAAGCGTGAGGTCTACAGAGTGCAAAATACATGGCGCAGAGATTAGTACAACTCTGAGAACAGTGGATGCAGAAGAGGACTCCATTCAGTATTGATATTGGAGATTGAAAAGCTGATTGCAAACAGGTCCATTGTGGAAGGAATCGGAGGAGAAGGCTGGGGTGTCACTGAAAGGACAACGTGAAGAAAGCCCTACAGAGTTCTGAAGTAACATTTACACCCTCACCCGATTTCTATTTTTGCAAATTTGTCACATTTAAAAGGTTTCATATGATCTTATTAAAATTAGCTGTCTTTATTTAACTGCACAAAAAATTCAGATCTTCCACTTATTAAAGACAAAATTTTATTCAAAACCTTTAACCCCTTATGTGAAAAAGGAATTGTCCTCTAAACCTGGTAGAGGTTTATCCCCAAAGTCTTCAGGGTCTAGATGTTTGGTTTTCATTTTTTCCTCCCCCCCAAATAGGAGATGCACCTCTCTTTTTTCCCCCCATTTTAGTCAGCAGTGGAATTCGCCCCGCAGCTCTACTACGGAAACCATATTTGCCATGTCTCCAACTGCAGATAATGTTACAGTCCCCACGGTTGCATGTGTCGTGACTGCTCAACAGCTGCAACACAACCTGGCCGCTTTAATCACAGCAGGATCCCATCTACTCAAATGTAGGCTTCAGCCTAGGAGAGGATTCACATTAGGATAAGTTCCCAGCGCAGATAATCGCCTTATCGTACACGTGAATTAGCCAATTTATGCACCAAATACTCTCAATGTTTCCTATGTTCTAGGGCAGAAAATCAGCAATGGTATGGTAATTTTTAAACAGACCTATATAACCTCTTAGGGACAATAGCCAAATATCCAGCAGGGAGAGCCTATGCTAATCTAGATAAAATAGAACTTAATGATATCACTTAAAAACTTTTAGAATAAAAGCCATATGATGACCAACAACTGACATGACAATGAACATTTCTATTTTGGAGCACTGGTTTATCTTGAACATCATCAATTTATCACATTGTCATATGAATTGTTGGTCGTCACATGGATTTTATTCTAAGTGTTTTTTTGGGGGTTATTTTAGTGATATCATTAAAAGTTCTATTTTATTTACAGTAGCATAGGCCCTCTCCCTGCTGTATATATTACTTTAGAGCACTACTGCAATTCAGATTCCATATATTTCATATTCTCATGCTATGGCGCAACTTTGTTAGTCACAGATCTAATAAAAATCACTGTTTCCAATGCTGCAGATTAAGCGGTTATGTGTAAGCCCACTCACTGATAGCTTTCTGCCTATGCACAGTGTACACAACACCCCCACCAAAAAAAAAAAGCTACATCACACTTCCGCTACTTCTTTTCTTTTGATGAGCAGTCTGACATGGCATACTGCTCGATTCTCTCAATCACTGGCCGCTGTCAAAGATCGAAGCCAGTTACAGCTCCAGCCACAGCTTATTATAGGTTACACAGGGAACGAAAAAGGAGCACTGCATATAAACTTTGTATTCTAGACGGGAGAGATTTCACATCAGATTGTATCATGTAATCATGACAACTGTGCCACCACAACATTTTCCCCACTCGCATACAATTCTAATGAAAGATTGCCTTTAAAGTTGCAAATGCCTAAAGGTATCATCTGTTTTTGCTATACAAGCGCGGCGGTCCTCATCAGCTTATGCAGAGGACATTTCATTATGCTCAAAGCCTTTGTGACCAATTCCCACTGACAAACGCAATTTAACATATAAAGGAGTTCCAGAAATAAAAATATATATACTGGAGCGGGAAAGTCACAATCCCCATTCCATCTACACAGAACCCAGCTGTGGTGCCTTATGAATGTGCCGAGTGAAATATTACATTGCCACATCCAAGCTTTTTACTAGAGAACAAATTCCATTTCAGCAATTTGGAGGCAGAATAAATGATAACAGCTTATTAAGAGCAAAAAGTTATTCTTTCCCCCAGCGACCTCAAGGGATCATCTGCACAAGAAGTAAGACTGAGGCCATGTTCACATTGCCATTGTGGCTTTCACTTGCCAGACTGGCCTAGAAGACGCTCAACAGGCCACCGATTCAGAATGGAGTCCAAGAGGTGGAAAAAGGCTTGACATAGAAACAAAAATTACATATTTGGTGGTGACATTGAGCAATCTTGATACAGTTGCAGCCACCACAATATGCAGTCTGCAGATTTGTCCCATGTGGTTATTCTACACCCAGAATAAATGCTGGATGTGAGCTCTGTGTTCAGGATGTTGGGCCTTTACTAACACTGAGTACTAGCACTGCTCAAATTCTGAGCAAACGTATTCTACTGCACCCCATGTGGGACTTCTCCCCCTCGTGAACAGTCAGTTAGTCTCCAAAGTGTACTGTACAGGAATAAGACAAATTCTATCTGCACATCCATTTAATCGGGTGTACTGGTGTCCAGCCTTACAGTGCGGTATGGTAGATTAAAGGCTTTGAGAACTCTGGCAGTCTGAACAGAAATATTCCAAATGCTCATTCAGAAGGACTGCATGTTAAAGTCGGATACCGGTTTTTACGTACCGGTAATTTTACAGAGTCCACGACAGCACCCACAACGAGAGAGGGGATCCGCCCACCTTCCGGACAGGAACCTACAGGTTAAAAAGGGGCGGTCCCCCTCGCCCTCCAGTTTGTGTTCCAGAGTACAAGGGATACCGCCAATGAATCAGTACATGATAATATTATCTTAAACATTACTAAATACCACCACCTCTATAGAGTGATCTCTAAGGCACACCTTCCAACAGAGTGCAGGAATAAGTAACTAAATACGGGGGTAAATGTATGGGTGCTGTCGTGGACTCTAAAATCCTATTACCGGTACGTAAAAACCGGTTTTCCTATCGCCACGACAGCACCCACAACGAGAGACTTTCAAAGACTATTAACTGGGAGGGACTACAGCACAGAGTACTGAACGGCCGAACTGTAAGCTGGAATTAGCAGATAGATCAAGGCGATAGTGTTTATAAAAGGTGGAAGGTGATGACCAAGTTGCCGCCTTACATATCATTTCAATGGGAACATCTGCCTTCTCCGCCCAGGATGAAGCCATGGCCCGAGTGGAGTGCGCCCTGATGCCTTCTGGTGGTGTTACTCCCCTGGCAGAGTAGGCAAGACATATCGCTTCTCTAATCCATCTGGCGATAGAGTTTTTCGTGACACCAGAACCCTTTTTCCGATTCTGGAAAGAAATAAACAGAGCCCTACTCTGTCTCCAGCTTTGTGTCCTATCCAGGTATTCTAATATTGCCCTCTTAACATCTAGGGTATGATTTTTTCTCCTCTTCTGAACCTGGATTTTCATAGAAAGATGGTAAATAAATCTCCTGTTCTATGAAATTTAGTTGCTACTTTTGGCAAGTATGCAGGATCAGGTTTTAAGACAATCTTATCCTGGAGAATTATTAGGTAAGGAGGATCTACTGATAACGCATGTATATCACTGACCCTCCTGGCAGACGTTAATGCTAAAAGTAGGGCTGTTTTTAAGGTTAAATTTTTTATCGAAATAGAGTCTAAAGGCTCAAAGGGAGGTTCGGTCAACGCCTCAAGCACCAAATTTAGATCCCAAGGGGGTATTCTTACAATATGGATTGGGTTAGAACGCTGACAAGCCTTAATAAACCTAGCAACCCATCTATTACCAGCTATATCACTATTATATAGAGCTCCCAAGGCTGAAACATGAACTCTTAGAGTGTTGACTGCTAAACCCAATTCCCAGCCTTTTTGAAGAAATTCTAAAATAGCTGAAATTGGAGCATTATCTCCTAATGGTTGCTGATAAAACATAAGGAATGTCTTCCAAATTTTTGTATAGATCTTTGTAGTAACCTCCTTCCTACTTTTCAATAAGGTAGCTATTAAAGCACTAGAGAACCCCCTCTCCTTCAGAAGCTCCCTCTCAAGTTCCAAGCCGTTAAGTGAAGAGTCTGCAAATTTGGATGACGAAATGGACCCTGAGAAAGGAGTTCCGGAACCACTGGCAACACCCAGGGATCGGTCACAGACATTGTCCTGAGGAGAGAAAACCAAGGCCTCCTGGGCCAGAAGGGAGCAATTAAAATCACTCTGGCTCTTTCCTCTCGGATCTTCCTGAGAACTATCGGAATTAGACACATAGGGGGAAAGGCATATGCTAGCTGGAAGTCCCAACGGACGCGAAGGGAATCCACTATGAATGGTTGGTCTGCTATGTGTAAGGATGCGAACCTCCTGACCTTCCTGTTCTCCCTGGTAGCAAATAGATCTATTATCGGCAACCCCCACAGATTGACTATTTGATCGAATATGTGTTGGTTTAGGGACCATTCTCCCTGACGCAGGGTATGGCGACTGAGGTAGTCCGCCTGTATATTGAGCTCCCTTTTATATGAACCGGCGACAGGGATTGTAAGTGATTCTCGGCTAGAGACAATATCTGTGCTGCAGTGATCATTAGGGATCGTGATCTTGTCCCCCCCTGATGATTGATGTAGGCCACCACAGTCATATTGTCTGTTTGTATTTGTACATGCGAATTCCTCAGGGATGGTAGGAAGCAAAGAAGGGCTTGATTGACTGCAGCAAGCTCTCTTAGATTTGAGGAATTCTGGGACTCTTGAGTCGACCAACGTCCCTGGGCTAGACGTCTCCCATATGGGCTCCCCAACCGAATGGACTGGCATCTGTTGTAACTATGTTGTCCGGAGTGATGGCCCAGAGAACTCCTTTTGATAAATGTGCCAGATTGAGCCACCATCTCAGATCGTGAAGAGTGGCGGTTGATAGACTGAACCTTCTGCTCAGAGCACCGTGAAGATCTCTTTCTGCTTGAAGAACTTCGTATTGAAGCATTCGGGTATGAGCCTGAGCCCATCTCACCGCCGATATACATGCAGTCAGAGATCCTAGCAGAGACACTGCGTCTCTTAAACTTAAGCTTGGAGCTTCCCTTACGGCCGTGATCCTTTGAATGATCTTCTGCTTCTTTTCTTCTGGTAGGAAGGATAACTGATTTTCCGAGTCTAGAAGAACTCCTAGGAACATTTGACATCTTGTGGGTTCCAGTTTTGACTTTTCCCAGTTGACTATCCATCCAAGTTCCTGTAGGGATGATATTATGGCATTTACCCTAGACGTACACTGAGCAATTGAATTTCCAACTATTAAAAAATCGTCTAGATAGGGCACTACAAGGGTATCCTTTTCCCTGATATGGGCCATTACTTCCGAAACAACCTTTGTAAAAACTCTAGGAGCCATGGACAGGCCAAAGGGCATTGCTAAAAATAGGAAATGTTTAATCTGATGGTTTACCCATACTGCCATCCTGAGGAATTGCTGGTGATTTCTGTGAACTGGAAGATGGTAATACGCATCTTTTAGATCCAAAACCGACATGTAGCACCTAGGAAACAAAAGCTTAGTTGTTGATTTAATGGATTCCATCTTAAAAGCGTGGTACTGAAGATATTCATTCAATTTACGCAAATTTATGATAGTCCTAAAGGACCCATCAGGTTTAGAGATTAAAAATAGGGGAGAATAAAAACCAGTCTTCTCCTGATGTTTTGGTACTTCAATAACTCGCTTTCTAAGCAATTGTTGAATCTCTAATTCTAAGGCCTGTTGTTGGGCCGGAGTGTCCAGTGATGTTATAACAAAATGATTTGGGGGAGTTCTCAAAAATTCTAATTTTAATCCTGACTCGACTACCTCCATTATCCAGGCACTAGAAGTTATCCTTTTCCATTCTGCTGAGAAGAATCTTAGTCTTCCTCCTACTGGTAGATCTATTCTATCTGTAATTACGTCTACGTCTTGAGAAAGATGAAGGGTTTTTATAGTATCCACCTTTCTTCTTTTGATCCGACGTCTCCCAGTCACGATTATATCCCTGCTGGTCTGACTGGAATTTTCTGAAGGGTATGCGTCTCCGGAAGGCATTCCTATAAGTGGGATTAAATATTTTAGGAAATCCCTTCTTTCTGTCTTCTGCCTTTGCAAGGATGTCATCCAGCACTGGGCCGAATAGGTACTCACCCCTACACGGAATGGAGCACAATTTGGCTTTTGCCTGAGCATCACCCTTCCAGGTCTTTAGCCAGAGCGCCCGTCGGGCTGCATTCGAGAGACCCGCCGATCTTGCAGCCAATTTCAGGGAATCAATCGAGGCATCCGTTAGATAAGCTGCTCCTTCTCTGACCTGAGACAGGGAGTTTAACAATTTATCCCTGGGTACTTTAGCTTTAAGCTGTTCTTCCAGCTGAGTTACCCAGACCATAACTGATCTCGCCATACAGGTGCCTGCGATTGCCGGCTTAAAGGCTCCAGATGATGCTTCCCACGTTTTCTTAAGAAGCATGTCAGCCTTCCTGTCTGAAGGATCTTTAAGGAGTCCCACATCCTCTAATGGTAGCGAGGCTGTTTTCGAGGTAGAGGCCACTGCCGCATCTACTTTTGGGATCTTCATCCACTGGGATAAGGTGTCATCCTCAAAGGGGTACCTTCTTTTTGCGGCCGAAGGTAAGAACCCTTTATCCAGCTTGTCCCACTCCCGTCTAACCAGATCTTTAACGGTATCAACCACTGGGAAAGCTTTGCGACTTTTCTGGCTCAGCCCTGCGAACATGATCTCTTGGGTTGTTTTCGGCTCTTTACTCTCTGCCATACCCATAGTTGAACGGACAGCCTTAATTAAAGTCTCCATATTTTCGGTGGAAAAGCAAGTCCTTCCCTCCTCATCTGAGGAGGATGGTGATGAGCTCTCCGAGCACACGCCCTCTTGCAACGAAGGGCTGGAATCGGATACCATTTCCACACTATTCTTCTCATGCCGTCTAGATTTAAGGGACGATTTAATTTCTTCCCTAATTACTTCCCTCAAATCCGATACACGGAGGGGGGCTTCTTCTTCTAACGTACGGCATATACACGACTGACATAACTTCTTTAAGTAGGTGTCAGGTAGTGGCTCTGTGCATAACGCGCACTGCTTATGCTTAGTCTTTGAGACCTTCTTTCCCTATAACAAAGCATAGTATAGAAGACAGATGTATCAGCCAATGGCTCAGATATTAACTCACCATTGCTGATGAACTTAGAGTACCGGTTTCTGAGGGGGTGAGGTGTGACGTGCCCGGGTCCTGCTGCCCGCGTGCCTCTCTACAACGAGATCTGCTGCTGCTCCTTTCTCCTGTCAGTGTTCGGCGTCTCCTGTGGAAGACATGTTGCCGCACACCACTCACCAAGCGCTGCCTGCCTTTCAAAGGTCCCGCGCTCCTCCTCCCGGCCTCCTCCGGAAGTCGTTAGATCCCTTCCGGGTCATAAGCGCCAACCTGCTCCTGCAGCGTCGCGCGCGCGTGGACGACCCGGGGCGGCGCGCCTTCCCCCGGGAACGCCACCTCGACCGCTCGGTCATGCCGCCAAAGGAGGGGGGGGGGGGGGGGGAGGTGGGGGGGCGAAGCTGGACACAGGACTTCCCCCGACGCTGCTTCCGGGCCCCCGACTCTGCCGTTCTCACCTGGACACCGCACAGAGGCTTGGCGGACCCGGGTAAGCGATCGAAACCTGTAGGCTCCTGCCATCCGGACAGGAACCCAAAACTGGAGGGCGAGGGGGACCGCCCCTTTTTAACCTGTAGGTTCCTGTCCGGAAGGTGGGCGGATCCCCTCTCTCGTTGTGGGTGCTGTCGTGGCGATAGGAAAAAATTCATTATTGGGCTAGGGTCACATGACGCATGTTCTTATCTGAGAAATGCAGTTTGATTTCTAGGATGTGGAGAGGAGAAGAAAAACATATCTATCTCTATAACATACATACATACAGCCTTATAGAAGGCCATGGGGAGGAGTGCTACCCGTTAGACCGCACGCAGGGCTGTGGAGTCGGAGTCAGAGCCCATTTTGGTAGAGTCAGAGTCGGTGTTATGGAAATTGAGGAACCTGAGGTTTGGCTTACGGACACGACGGCCCTGCGCACTTGTCCAATTTTTAACCCCTTTCTGACCTCGGACGGGATAGTACGTCCGAGGTCAGATCCCCCTCTTTGATACAGGGCTCCGGCGGTGAGCCCGCATCAAAGCCGGGACATGTCAGCTGTTTTGAACAGCTGACATGTGCCCACAATAGCGGCGGGTGAAATCGCGATTCACCCGCCGCTATTAACTAGTTAAATGCCGCTGTCAAACGCAGACAGCGGCATTTAACTGGCGCTTCCGGCTGGGCGGCCAGAAATGAGCGCATCGCTGACCCCAGTCACATGATCGGGGGTCAGCGATGCTTCTGAACTTCTGTATAGTAACCATAGAGGTCCTTGAGACCTCTATGGATACTGATCGCCGGTAGCTGTGAGCGCCACCCTGTGGTTGGCGCTCATAGCACACCTGCATTTCTGCTGCATAGCAGCGATTTGATGATCGCTGCTATGTAGCAGAGCCGATCGCGTTGTGCCAGCTTCTAGGCTATTGAAGCATGGCAAAAGTAAAAAAAAAAAAAAAAAAAGTCAAACCTACACATATTTGGTATCGCCGCGTTCAGAATCGCCCAATCAATCAAAAAAAAGCATTAACCTGATCGCTAAACAGCGTAGCGAGAAAAAAATTAGAAACGCCAGAATTACGTTTTTTTGGTCGCCGCGACATTGCATTAAAATGCAATAACGGGCGATCAAAATAACGTATCTGCACCGAAATGCTATCATTAAAAACGCCAGCTCTGCACGCAAAAAATAAGCCCTCAAACGACCCCAGATCATGAAAAATGGAGATCGGTATCAGAAAATGGCGCAAATTTTTTTTTTTTGGCAAAGTTTGGATTTTTTTTTCACCACTTAGATAAAAAAAGAACCTAGTCATGTTAGGTGTCTATGAACTCGTAATTACCTGGAGAATCATAATAGCAGGTCAGTTTTAGCATTTAGTGAACCTAGCAAAAAAGCCAAAACAAAAATCAAGTGTGGGACTGCACTTTTTTTGCAATTTCACCACACTTGGAATTTTTTTCCCCCATTTTCTAGTACACGACATGCTAAAACCAATGACGTCGTTCAAAAGTACAACTCGTCCCACAAAAAATAAGCCCTCACATGGCCATATTGACGGAAAAATAAAAAAAGTTATGGCTCTGGGAAGGAGGGGGAGCGAAAAACGAACACGGAAAAACGGAAAATCAAGGTCATGAAGGGGTTAAGGTCGGGTGCACGAGCCCTCAGTGTGATTAACCATTTAAAGTCATTAAACCACATCTCAATTGCCTACACCAGCCTATAACAGCAGTGATCCGATTACTGTTTTCAACCACTTAAGGGGTTATTCCCATCTCAATATGTTGCAGGTAAAATAATAAATACAGCATTAGCAAATATCTCCAATTAGAAATATAATATACCGTAGGTCTTCAGATTCGCCATGTCCTTTACCCCATGTGTGGGGGGCAGTGCAGTAGCTTAGCTATCACTGTGGAGCTCAGCCATAGGCGACTGTGGTTTTAGCTATATTCTACCATACAAAGCTATTGCAGTATACAGTATAAGCGATCAGGCAATACAGCTCATGTTAACAGAAAATAAAAAAGGCTACAGTTCTAGGAAGAACGGGAAAAAAATAAAATCCCCCTGTAATGAAGGGGCTACGTCAGATGGCAAAGCTGCAAGAAGAGATCTTAAAATCTCATTGTTCTGCATAATTCCTGTAATAGCTGCCCAGCCATCACACACAGGGGATAGATGGAAAGCCCTCAGAACTCAAGAGCAGAACTCACATGTTTGATGAACACGTGAAGTTTCATTTACTACAATTATTTCACCGGTAATGTTTTCATCTGTATGAATCACATATCTGAAAGCAGTCCCTTGTGTGCACATACCATATGGATATTTAGTGTCCAGCCGATCACTTGCTGTTCTAGCCCACGGAAGGACATCATCGTGGCAGCCATTGGGCATGCCATTATACCCAATGCCGACTATCTTATTTTCTGGGTTTACAATACAGGCTCCAACCTAAAACGGAAGAAAACGACAATCAGTATCTACAAATTAGACTGTAGATATCAATGATCGCTAGGACAATTAAAGCTGATGTACAAATAGCAATAATCACCTTCTCATTGAAAATGCTGCTAAAAATTAAGTCAGAACATAAATCCCATCACAGCATTTAGGAATAAAGCAGTTTTAAACACAGCACTGCAGCAGTGTGGACCCTTGGAGCCAAACTCTCCAATTCCAGACAGTCGCAGCATTATTTCCAGAAGCTGCCACTAGAGGGAGCCAGATCGTTTTAAAGCGTCCATTGAGTTCAAAAGTAGCTCTGTAAGGAAACATTTGCACAGAGCACCTCCTAGTGGTGACATTGGGTGTCATTAGAAATCATCTACTTTTTAAAGCTACTGTATGTTCACATAGCGTTTTTGCAGCTTTTTTTTCTGCAGGCAAAACCTGCTCTCTTGGCAGTAAAGAAGCAACGTCATAAAAGAAGGTTTTGCAGAGTGTTTCCAGCGTTTTTGGTTTGTTTTTTTACTGCGGTTTTGTCTGGGTACATTTGTCTCTTGTGAACGACAGATGTACCTGGTCAGCCATATATCCAGCCGTCAAGTTCAGGTCAGGAGTCCTGTGGCCAGGCCGTAGTTCTACTGTGATACCCGGATGTCATTATAATCCTGTCCTTAGGCCAAATTCAGACAGGTAACACCTATATAGAGCAGACAAGCAGGATCCACCATACATGATAGGTGAGGTCACAGCTCACCTCCTCCTCCAACAATGGCATTTGCCCAGAGCAGAGGATAGGCAGATATAATGCTTGTATACCGTCACCGCCAGTCTATAACAGCTTACCTACATGTGGCTGCTGAGAAGAACAGGAAATATGGCCGAATGCTGGGCTACATGGCCAGTGGGGATGAAGGTGGGAGGAATGGAGATGAAACAATAGTCATTCTCTGATGACATTCCCTTTAGACTGTGTTGACACGTTTGTTTTTTGGCCACGATCGCGGCCGAGACGCCTCATTAGCTATTCCTTCTCTGGACACCTCAAGTTCATATTAGGTGACCAATTAGATAAAAAAAAAAAAAACACACACCCCAACAACTACGCTGTACATTTATAAACTACTTTATGTTGATAAATGGGTATTGTTGGATAATAATAGTTTTGCAAGCTACAACTTAAAGATGTCAACAGTTCTTGAAATATTATATATTTTTGTTTACAGCTCTTTGCCATGGAGACCAACCACCGCTGCGAGACAGCAGAACATGCCAAATGCCTACAAGCTCTTAGTATTCAGCTTTTAAGCCCTGTTCCGATGACAGCAAGGATCGCTAAAACACGCTGTTACATCCTAATTCCAGCCAGCTGAAACGCAGCGCTTATAACGTAGCCATCAGCAGTGGTCGGTCTCCTAGGCAACAAACTGTAAACAAAACAAAAAAAAGTGTAAAGATTTAAAAAGTGACTGGAAATTTTAATATACAGTAAACCGCAAACACTATCCGACAACATCCATGAAGATGGGACTATCCGTTTAAAGAGAATCTATCAGCAGGTTTTTGCCATTTGATGTAGGGGCAGAGACCCTAATTTCAGCAATGTGTCACACTGGGATACGTGTTTCAATAAAAATCAGTATTCCATCAGTAGGATATTATCACTAGTTGTCTTGTACACATTAGTCCTCCTGCTTGGTATAACCTCACCCCAGCACTGTGACAGCTCTGTGTCCACTATGCATAGGCAGAAAACTGACAATCATGTGCATGGGAACATAAAGCTGAGCATTCAGAGAGCTGCAGAGGAGCAAAAAATATAGTTACTTACCGATAACAGTATTTCTCTGAGCCCATGACGGCACGACGGAGAGAGGGGATCCGCCCCCAAGGACAGGAAACCTACAGATAAAAAGGTGGTACCTCTCTCTTGCATCAGTTGTTTACAGAGCATAATGGGAACGTAGGTTAATAAAATTATATATATATATATATATATATATATATATATATATATATATATATATATATATATATATATATATATATATATATATATATATATATATATATAATATAATAATAATAATACCAAAACCAGGCAACATGCTAGATACTGAGAGGAACGAAATAGCGCTAAGTAGTGCCAGACATCCCCTCACCAAAGAGAACCAACTCCAAAAAGAACATGAAAAATAGGAGAAAAATACGGAGTATAAAGGTATCAAATACTTTATTAATACATATACATAATAATTAGTCAGTGCACAAAAATAATAACACAAGGTGTAATAAAACCAGGATGGTAAAAGAGATGAGTGGGGGTCGCCTGGTGTGCACCGCCTATGGGGCCAGCATGCATACCATTATTGGTAAGAGGCCTACTGCTATAGTAGCATATATATCTATGTGCCAAACTGGCATGAAAAAGACCGGTAATAAAGGTTGCTCTTACCGCTGCTAGGCACCAAGGCGGCGCACCCCCGGGTAGATCCTCAGGCACAGTCCCCGACGCGCGTTTCGCCCACGATTTTGATAGCTTTATCAAGGGGAGATGCCCCTGAGCGTATCCACCATCTTTAAATGTGGCCGGCAGAGAAACATGTGACCGGTCACATGTGAAGCAACAGCCAATGGACACCGGGTATGTCGGCGCGTGCGCACGCCGAGCCCCATGCAGTAGAGGGCGTCATGCATCACAGGCGCGCCTGGGACCAAAGGCCCAGAGCGCACGCGCGAGGCAGGAGAGACGCCACCACGGCAGGGGGCAGGGAGAGAGGCGGCGCACGCGCACTCCGGTAAGTATACAATGAAACAGACTTGAAAAGAAATAGAAACACATTGTAAACTCACAACCAGCAACGATAATCAGTTACACCAGTAGGTATGGTTCATAAATGGCAGTTGGTAACAATGTGGTAAAACAAGCCACGGTCATTAATATACAAACCCATGCATCCCCACCACAAACAAAGTATATATAGTAGCAACAAGAGATGTCATAGTTAAAAAACTGAAGAATCAAGTCCATTTTATTGAGAAAAAAAATAATGGAAGTTGCAGTATGATGGAAGGGATTCCAGTACGGCCAACGATATATAGATGTGAGTTGGTGGAATGAACGCTCAGACATCAATAAATTAGAGCTAAAAAATATACAATCAGAAAAAAGAGAAACATTAATGAAAAAATTTAAAAACAATTAAAATAAACAATGATAGAATCACAAATAGATACCCACCCACGGGGGAAGATAGTATGAGGGGGCACAAAAAGGTGAGGGCATACAGAGGCATAATTAAATGCCAACTAATGCATATATACACATATATATATATATATATATATATATATATATATATATATGTGCTGTACAAATATATATCAAAAAAAATTTCTCTTTATATAATGTCGCAGAATGCTATAAACAAAGGACTCACAAAAAAGAGGAAAAGCTTAAGGACTCATTTAGTCCTTTAGGTGTCATTGTATCTACTCGGACAATCCAGCCAGCCTCACGCTGGGCCAGAACCTTTTTATAGTTACCACCCCTTAGTCCAAGGTGGATGCTCTCGATACCTCTGACCTGAAGAGTCCTCACGTCACAATTATGGAATAGTTTGAAATGGCGAGGAATAGTCTTCAGGTCAGAAGCATCCTCTACAGAGCGGGCCGCCTGTATATCTCTGACATGTTCGCGGACACGTATCCGTAATTCCCTCGATGTTAAACCAATGTAGATTAAAGAGCATCCACACATGGCGTAATACACAACATTAGATGTACCACACGTGATACGCTGCCTGATGGAGAACTCCTTTCTCCCATCGGAAGATTTAAAGGTTGTGGCCCGCATGATGTTTTCACACGCCATACAGTGGCCGCACTGAAAAGAGCCCAACATCGGGCCCCTGGTACTGAAAGGGTTAATGGTGGGTGCGACGTAGTGGCTACGGACAAGCAAGTTGCTTAGGTTTGGGGATCTCTTTGCGGTCATTAATGGGAAATCACCCAAAACCTGAGCAAGAGCGGGTTCGGTCTTTAAGACGGACCAATGTTTTTTTAAAATCTCTCTCATATTGGACCATTCATGGTTATAGGTTGTTATGAACCTGACCTTGTCACCATTTGTCTCTCTCCTACGTCTACTGCCACCAGCATATAGGAGGTCTCTCCGGGGCGTCCGTCTGGCCCTCTCAAAACCCCTTCTAATACTCCTTCGACTATATCCTCGGTCCTTGAAACGTCCCTCTAGGTCAGCCGCCTGCGCAAAGAACCTATCCTCTGTTGAGCAAATCCGCCTCATTCTAAGGAACTGTCCGACCGGGACAGCCCCAATGGTGGTAGGGTTAGGTGCAGAATCGGCACATAATAGGGCGTTGACAGATGTTGACTTCCTGAACACATCAGTCTGGATACGACGGGTAGTGTCGATTTCCAACGTGATGTCCAGGAAGTCAATACGCTGCAGATCAAAATTATACGTTAGCCTGATATTAAAGGAGTTCACATTAAGCTGCCCCATAAAGTCCTCGAGCTGCCGCGCCGTTCCCGCCCACAAAAAGAGGACGTCATCTATATATCTGAGCCAGCACAGCACACGGGCAGTGGCCTGTACCCCCCCCATCGCCAAAAATGTACCTCTCCCATGCTCCCAGAAAGAGGTTGGCGTATGAAGGGGCACAGGCCGCGCCCATGGCCGTGCCGCGTTTTTGCAGATAGAAAGCGTCTTTAAAGGTAAAAAAATTATGGGTCAGGGCAAAACGCAGCAGCTCGAGGACTAATTCACACATGGGGCTGCCCAAGTCGGAGGCCCCCAAGAAGAGGCGGACTGCTGCTAAACCATGCTCGTGATCAATGCACGTATATAAGGTCTGTACATCGGCGGTGACCAGAAGGACGCCAGGATCCACAAGGATGCCGTCAACCCGCGTGAGGACGTCCGTCGTGTCTCTGACATACGATGGTAATACTTCTACAAGAGGTTTTAAAAAGAAGTCTATGAATTTGCAAATGGGGTCACATAGACCCTCAATACCTGACACGATCGGACGTCCTGGCGGGTTGACGGGATCCTTGTGGATTTTTGGGAGTAAATAAAAGGTTGGTACTCTTGGGCACCTCACCGTTAGACCATCCAGAACCTTCCTATCTATAATGCCATCTTCAAAGGCCCTACCCAGGATAGCCTGAAGCTGAGAGGAGAAGGAGGACAGAGGGCTATGTGTTAATTTAAAAAAAACACCGGATTACGTACCGGTAATGCTCTTTTATAGAGCCACGACAGCACCCACTGAGAGAGGGGATCCGCCCCTAGGAACAGGAAACCCTACGGAGAGATAAAAGGGGCGGTCCCCCTCGCTCCCACAGTTTGGGTTACAGAGATTGCGAGGAACCGCCCACCAGTATTAGTAGGCAATTCTATTATCATTTAATCTTATACTACTAATATTTACAAGAACCAATCACCCTTATTTGTGCTCATATGCAAACTAATATATATAAGGGAGGGAAGTGAAGGGGTGCTGTCGTGGCTCTATAAAAGAGCATTACCGGTACGTAATCCGGTGTTTTCTCTTCGCCACGACAGCACCCACTGAGAGACTTTCAGAGATAGTTATTTGGGGGGGATTATCGTGTTAAGAACCGATCTACCGAAACACAGGTCAGTGGAGGCAGATAAATCTAATCTGTAGTGACTATAGAAGGTAGTAGGAGACGACCAGGTTGCGGCCTTACATATGAGTTCTATTGGAACTTCTGCTCGCTCTGCCCAGGATGATGCTATCGCCCGGGTGGAATGTGCCTTTATAGTCTCAGGTGGATCTTCCCCTTTAGACGAATAGGCCAGGTATATCGCCTCCCGAATCCATCGGGATAATGTGCCTTTCGTAACACCAGCTCCTTTCCTCTGACCCTGGAAGGAAACAAAGAGAGCCCTGCTCTTCCTCCAGGCGCTAGTTCTGTCTAGATAGGTTATTACAGCCCTCCTCACATCTAAAGTATGGTATTTTTCTTCTTCCTGATTTGTAGGATTATTATAGAAGGTAGGAAGAAGAATTTCCTGAGACCTATGGAATTTGGTACTCATTTTAGGTAAGTAGGAAGGGTCTGTCTTTAGGACAATCCTATCTGGCAATATTGACATAAATGGAGGATCTACTGATAGCGCCTGTATGTCACTTACCCTTCTTGCCGATACTAAGGCAACAAGAAGAGCTGTTTTGAGGGAGACATGTTTAATGTGAGCAGAATGTAGAGGCTCGAACGGGTGATTTGTTAAGGCTTCAAGGACCAGATTAACATCCCAAGGAGGTGAGTTGGGAATATGGACTGGTTCTGCTCTCTGGCAGGCTGAGATGAATCTGGATATCCATCTATCTCCTGCAACATTGTGACTATACAAAGCCCCTAGCGCTGAAACTTGCACTTTCAAGGTGTTAACTGAAAGGCCTAAATCACGTCCTTTTTGGAGAAATTCAAGAATAATAGGGACTGGAATTTCATTTGACAGGGCTGAGGGATAGAGGCTTAAAAATTTTTTCCATACTTTTACATAGATCGATGTAGTGGATCTTTTTCTACTCAGCAATAGGGTATCAATTACTTTATCAGAGAAGCCCCTTAGTTTTAACAGCTGCCTCTCAAATCCCAGGCTGTCAACCGTAGACCCTTCACATGAGGGTGGTTGAAGGGTCCCTGGAAAAGCAGATCTTGATTCTCTGGGAGAATCCATGGATCCGAGATGGACATGGCTCTGAGCAGGGAAAACCATGGTCTCTTTGGCCAGAATGGAGCGATCAATATCACATTCGCTCTGTCCTCTCTTATCTTCCTGATGACTGTTGGAAGAAGAATCATTGGGGGAAAGGCATATGCTTTCTGAAATGTCCATGGAATCTGGAGGGCGTCGAGAACATCGGGGTTGTCTGTTCGAAACATTGAGGCGAATGTTTTTACTTGCCTGTTGTCTCTTGTGGCAAAGAGATCTATGTCGGGTATACCCCATTTTATAGTTATCATACTGAATATCCGACGATTTAACACCCACTCCCCCTGATGGAGGGTATGACGACTGAGAAAGTCTGCTTTTGCGTTGTCTATCCCCCGGATATGTAGTGCTGATATGGACAGAAGATGATTTTCGGCTATAGTCAAGATGTTTTCGGCTATAGACATGAGAGTGCCTGATCTCGTTCCGCCTTGATGGTTGACGTAAGCCACCGATGTCATGTTGTCTGAGAGCACCCTGGTATGTGTTCCGTGCAGCTGCGGGAGGAATTCACATAGGGCATGATAGATGGCTTTTAGTTCTTTTTTATTGGAGGAGTCGTCTAATTCCGTAACCGACCACAGCCCCTGGACAACCTGGTTTCCCAAGTGTGCCCCCCAACCATGAGGGCTGGCATCCGTAAAAATTATGTTTGAGGGTTTGACCTCCCAGGGAACCCCACTAACTAGATGATCTGGCTGTAGCCACCAGGTTAGGGATTGGACTACATCATTAGAAAGGGAAATCTTACCGTCTAAACGCCCTTGTAATTTTATCTCCTCATGTAAAATTGTATACTGTAAGCACCTCGAGTGGAACTGGGCCCACGGAACCGCTGGGATACATAACGTGAAGGAGCCAAGCAAGGACATGCCTTCCCGGAGGGAAATTATAGGTTTATCTAGTATGGACTGAACTTTATCCCTAATTGTTATCTGTTTAGATTCTGGGAGGAAACACTTTTGACTTACAGAATCTAATATAATTCCCAAAAATACCTGCCGGGTTGTCGGGATCAGTCTAGATTTTTCCCAATTTATTATCCATCCTAAATTCTGTAAGGATGAGATCATATGACATAGTCTTTGCTGACATTGCGAGGTGGATTTTCCCACTACTAGCAGGTCGTCTAAGTACGGGATTATGAGTGTGTCTTTTAATCTTAGATAAGACATAACCTCTGACATTAGTTTAGTAAATACCCTTGGAGCAATTGATAGTCCAAAGGGCATTGCTGTGTACTGAAAGTGCCGTATACATCCATTTAATATAACCGCTACGCGGAGAAATTGTTGATGCTCTTTAAAGATTGGTAGATGGTAATACGCATCTTTTAAGTCCAGAACCGCCATAAAGCAATAGGGAAACAGGAGTTTTACGGTGGATCGAATGGATTCCATTTTAAAAGTTTGATTTTCTAGGAAGGTGTTCAGTTTTTTAAGATTTATGATGGTTCTGAATGATCCATCAGGTTTTGTGATTAGAAACAGCGGGGAATAGAACCCTTTCCCTTCCTGAAGAAATGGAACCTCCACCAAAACTCCTTTGGATAGCAGATTCATTACTTCTTGCTGTAATGCCTCCTGTTGAGACTGTGACTTTAAGGAAGTCAATAGAAATGAGTCCGAAGGGACTCGGGCAAATTTTAATTTTAAGCCAGAGGTGACGAGATTATTTGCCCAATTGTTCGAAGTTATTTTCCTCCATTGGTCTGAAAAAGAGGATAATCTACCTCCCACAGGTAGATCTGCTCTAACGGGGCTTGTCTTCAGATTTAAAAGGGCGCTTCCCAAAGAATGCACCTCTTTGTTTTGCGTCTCTAGGGGTCCAGCGATCTTGGTTTTTAAAATCTTTTCTTTTATTAAATATGGGCTTCCGGAACGCTTTCCTATAGAATGGAAGGTAATTATTATTAGGGAAGCCCTTCTTTCTTTCCCCCGCTTTAGTTAGAATCTCGTCCAGTTTGGTACCAAACAGGTACTCACCCTGACATGGGAGGCCACATAACTTAGACTTTGTCTGTGGATCGCCTTTCCAGCCCTTAAGCCATAGGGCTCTGCGTGCCGCGTTTGTGAGACCTGCTGATTTGGCTGCCAAACGTATAGAATCGGCCGATGAATCCGCCAAAAAAGCTGTAGCCCCTCTAATTAAGGGTATAGAAGACAGCAGTTTGTCTCTGGAAAGACCACTTTTAAGGCCTTCCTCTAAGTCACTCAGCCAGACCAACATGGACCTAGCGGTGCATGTAGCAGAGATAGATGGTCTGAAGGCTCCCGTACACGACTCCCAGGCTCTTTTTAGTAGTGAGTCGGCTTTACGGTCTAACGGGTCCTGTAATGAGCCTGAATCCTCCACAGGTAGCAAAGATTTTTTAGATGTAGATGCTACCGCAGCGTCCACTTTTGGCGCTTTTGACCATGTCGAGAACTCTTCATCATTGAAGGGATACCGTCTCTTTGAGGATGGAGGTAACCCCCTTTGGCCCTGGCTTTCCCATTCTTTTTTAACTAAAGATTTTATTGCTGCTATCACCGGAAAAGAAGGCCTTTTCTTTTCCGATAAGCCAGCGAACATAATGTCCTGCTGTGTTCTGGGAATTTTAGAATCTTCGATACCCATCGTATTACACACGGACCTGACAAGGTTGTCAATACTATCCGTGGGAAAGCATGTATTCTGTTCCTCGTCCGAGGAAACATATTCGCAGGAGATGTCAGAGTCCGCTTTCTCCCTATCCGAAGATGGGTCAGATATAGGGGATTCATATCCTTTTTTACTTCTAGTATGTGGCTCTTTATCAGAACCTCGCAAGGCTTGTAACTCTTGCCTTATCATGAGCCTGATGTCCTCAGATTTAACTGAGGCTTCCTCCCGCAAGGTAGAAGCAATACATGATTTGCACAATCTCTTTTTATAACTATCCGGGAGAGGCTGGAGACATAATGCACACTGTTTGTGCTTCGTTTTCTCTGTTTTCTTTCCCTAAGTGTATAAAGGGAAAGGGAACACCAGTCAGCTTATGAGGGTAGAAGCACACTTACCCCAGTGAAGCTTTTACGGTACCGATTGACGAGGAGATTTAGGTGGAGAACCGGATTTCTTCCTGGAGGATCCGCTCTGTTTGGAGCGACTGCTGCTGCCCCGTGTACGTGGGGTAGCCGCGGTGTCTTCTATGGAGAGCATCGCAGGGGTCTGTGACGAATCCATTGTGGACACCGGGCGCTTGTGCCGGCGTCCTTTTACATGGGGGCCGCCATCTTCTTCCGGTTGAACCCGGAAGTGCTAACCACTTCCGGGTCGCGGCCATACTGTGTGCACTCGCGCTGTCACCGGCATCAGCGCGGGTGCCGTCCACCTCCTCCTCCGCCCGGAGTTTCAATTCAGGACTCCCGGGTAAATTGTGGAGCTCCACGCCGCCTGAGCGCTCGCCAAAGCGCAGCGCTTACCTCTCCTCGGCGCTAGGTCCCGCAGACTGCCCGGATGGATTCCCATGAGCCAGGAACCCCTGCAGTTGTGGCCTCATGGCGTCTGCCAGCAGAGGGGGGAACTGAGAAGAGGACCCCCGACGCTGCATCCAGCCCTGGAGCCCTTGCCGTCCTCACAGGTAAACTGCGCAAGCGGCATCCAGGCTAGGCATCCTCTTCTCCGTGGATTCCCGTAGGAACAGGAAACCAAACTGTGGGAGCGAGGGGGACCGCCCCTTTTATCTCTCCGTAGGGTTTCCTGTTCCTAGGGGCGGATCCCCTCTCTCAGTGGGTGCTGTCGTGGAGAAGAGAAAAATTTTTTTGATATATATTTGTACAGCACATATATATATATATATATATATATATATATGTGTATATATGCATTAGTTGGCATTTAATTATGCCTCTGTATGCCCTCACCTTTTTGTGCCCCCTCATACTATCTTCCCCCGTGGGTGGGTATCTATTTGTGATTCTATCATTGTTTATTTTAATTGTTTTTAAATTTTTTCATTAATGTTTCTCTTTTTTCTGATTGTATATTTTTTAGCTCTAATTTATTGATGTCTGAGCGTTCATTCCACCAACTCACATCTATATATCGTTGGCCGTACTGGAATCCCTTCCATCATACTGCAACTTCCATTATTTTTTTTCTCAATAAAATGGACTTGATTCTTCAGTTTTTTAACTATGACATCTCTTGTTGCTACTATATATACTTTGTTTGTGGTGGGGATGCATGGGTTTGTATATTAATGACCGTGGCTTGTTTTACCACATTGTTACCAACTGCCGTTTATGAACCATACCTACTGGTGTAACTGATTATTGTTGCTGGTTGTGAGTTTACAATGTGTTTCTATTTCTTTTCAAGTCTGTTTCATTGTATACTTACCGGAGTGCGCGTGCGCCGCCTCTCTCCCTGCCCCCTGCCGTGGTGGCGTCTCTCCTGCCTCGCACGTGCGCTCTGGGCCTTTGGTCCCAGGCGCGCCTGTGATGCATGACGCCCTCTACTGCATGGGGCTCGGCGTGCGGCGTGCGCACGCGCCGACATACCCGGTGTCCATTGGCTGTTGCTTCACATGTGACCGGTCACATGTTTCTCTGCCGGCCACATTTAAAGATGGTGGATACGCTCAGGGGCATCTCCCCTTGATAAAGCTATCAAAATCGTGGGCGAAACGCGCGTCGGGGACTGTGCCTGAGGATCTACCCGGGGGTGCGCCGCCTTGGTGCCTAGCAGCGGTAAGAGCAACCTTTATTACCGGTCTTTTTCATGCCAGTTTGGCACATAGATATATATGCTACTATAGCAGTAGGCCTCTTACCAATAATGGTATGCATGCTGGCCCCATAGGCGGTGCACACCAGGCGACCCCCACTCATCTCTTTTACCATCCTGGTTTTATTACACCTTGTGTTATTTTTGTGCACTGACTAATTATTATGTATATGTATTAATAAAGTATTTGATACCTTTATACTCCGTATTTTTCTCCTATTTTTTATATATATATATATATATATATATATATATATATATATATATATATATATATATATATATATATATATATATATATATATATATATACATACATATACATATATACACTCACCGGCCACTTTATTAGGTACACCATGCTAGTAACGGGTTGGACCCCTTTTGCCTTCAGAACTGCCTCAATTCTTCGTGGCATAGATTCAACAAGGTGCTGGAAGCATTCCTCAGAGATTTTGGTCCATATTGACATGATGGCATCACACAGTTGCCGCAGATTTGTCGGCTGCACATCCCAAAGATGCTCCATACAAGGCAGGATGGATCCATGCTTTCATGTTGTTTACGCCAAATTCTGACCCTACCATCCGAATGTCGCAGCAGAAATCGAGACTCATCAGACCAAGCAACGTTTTTCCAATCTTCTACTGTCCAATTTCGATGAGTCTGTACAAATTGTAGCCTCAGTTTCCTGTTCTTAGCTGAAAGGAGTGGTACCCGGTGTGGTCTTCTGCTGCTGTAGCCCATCTGCCTCAAAGTTCGACGCACTGTGCGTTCAGAGATGCTCTTAGGCCTACCTTGGTTGTAACGGGTGGCGATTTGAGTCACTGTTGCCTTTCTATCAGCTCGAACCAGTCTGCCCATTCTCCTCTGACCTCTGGCATCAACAAGGCATTTCCGCCCACAGAACTGCCGCTCACTGGATTTTTTTTCTTTTTCGGACCATTCTCTGTAAACCCTAGAGATGGTTGTGCGTGAAAATCCCAGTAGATCAGCAGTTTCTGAAATACTCAGACCAGCCCTTCTGGCACCAACAACCATGCCACGTTCAAAGGCACTCAAATCACCTTTCTTCCCCATACTGATGCTCGGTTTGAACTGCAGGAGATTGTCTTGACCATGTCTACATGCCTAAATGCACTGAGTTGCCGCCATGTGATTGGCTGATTAGAAATTAAGTGTTAACAAGAAGTTGGACAGGTGTACCTAATAAAGTGGCCAGTGAGTGTGTATATATATATATATATATATATATATATATATATATATATATATATATATATATATATATATATATATATATATATATATATATATAGACACACACACACACACACACACACACACACACTGTATATATTCGACATTACTCATAGTCTTAACAGATACCGCGTGACTATTTTCATGAGGACTAGCATAACTTTTACTAGTGTGCACACCCACACGTGAAGGGAGGGAATGTACGGGTGCCGTCATGGGCTCAGAGAAATACCGTTATCGGTAAGTAACTATATTTTTCTCTGTCCCCCATGACAGCACCACGGAGAGATTTGCAGAGATTGTACAATAGGGAGGGACCACCGCTTCCAGAACCGTACTCCCAAAGGTAAGGTCTGAAGAAGAGGCTAGATTCAGCCGATAGTGATTAAAGAACATAGTAGAGGGGGAAGATGGCGTAGCAACTCTACATATCTGTTCTATTAAGGCCCCGTCTTTTTCTGCCCAGGAGGCTGCCACCTCTCTTGATGAATGGGCTCTTAGTTTTTCTCCAGGATGGCTGATTCATGTGAGGAGTATGCCAGGGTGATGGAGTCCCTTATCCATCTTACAGCGTGCCCTTAGAAGCTTTTTCGCCCCTCTTGAGGACTCTGAAAGCACACAAGAGACCTATGCTTCCTACGCTCCCGTGTGGCCGCTAGGTACTGGATTAGGCATTTCCCCACGTCTAGTGTATGTAAGATTTCCCCTTCACTATCTTTGAGATTGGGACAAAAAGCAGAGAGGGAGATCTCCTGAGATCTGAGAAACCGCGATGCCACTTTTGGAAGTTAGGCTGGGTCAATCTTAAGACTAACCCTATCCTCTAAGCTGTGTGAAGCGAGGGCTGGCTTGACAATGTCTGAATGTCACTGACCCTACGAGCTCTCATGAGAGCTACATAAAGTGATGTTTTAAGGGACAGATTCCCAGAGAAGCCTCTGACTGGGCCAAAAGGAGGTTTGGATAGGGATGTAAGATCCAAGTTTAAATCCCAAGGAGGAGTAAACCGAGAGGGGATGGGTCTAGACTTGGCCAACGCTTTGATGAACCTGGATATCCCCCGATTCCCAGCTGGGTCGTAATTGTACAGGGCCCTTAGAGCCAAGACTTGAATTTTTAAAGTATTTGTGGCTAGCCCCTGTTCCAACCCCTTGTGCAGAAACTCTAAGACAGCTGTTATTGGAAACTCCCTCTTCTAACTTGGAACCTGAAAAGAAGTTCCTCCAGGTTTCCCCCCCCATGCAGTTTGGTGGTTCCTATATGGTCTTCTCCACTCCTGGAAACATTCACAATTAATATTATAGTTAATATTCTGAGGAGTTGCACCAGTGAAGTCTGGGTGACCAGACTTTTGACCATTGCCACATATTAGGGCTTAGAGTACCGGCCCCCGACCACCTGCACCATATTTCCATGAGGAGGGGACTTGGAGAAGCGACATGTGCCTGTTCAGACTGGATTACACAGTCATGCACCGCGGCGTCTGCGTCATAGGGGCGCGCGCTCACCCCGCACGTGTGCACTAGCCTCCGGTCCTGGACTGCTGGAGATCAAACCAATAACAGTTAGTACGTAGATAATGGCAGAGCATTAGGATGTACACAGTACTCATCCAGGAGATCACATCTATTCCGAATCCTTAGATGTCTAAACCCCAAGCAAGGGTTGGATATTATTGAAACTAAGGAATACACAATCCGGCAGGTGATATTTCCTGACATTACCAGAGTTGGCCTTCTCATTAGAAGCGCTGAAAGGGAAACGTGGATCATCACTCCTATTTTACACACATATACATATCCTAAAAGGCAAGCTTGTGTCAGTGTTATTTATACACCCAGACAGCCATGGAGGGAGTAGCCATACTCTAGAGAAAAGCAGGTTTCTTCCCACCAGAGAGGTGCTGATTCGCCACAAGGTAGCAAAGGCAGACATGCCGTCACTGGTAACCATAATACAATAGACTTATGGGACGAGAATCTGTCTACTGGATGTTAATCAAGGAAACTAGCCTGATTGTCGTATGTGGAATTGGGAAGGATTCTTTCCTTCCACCTCTTGATATTTTCTGCTCCCCGGACAGTAGTATGTCCTTTTATAGGTTGAGAAAACTGTTCCAAACGGAAGAACTGCTAATTTACTAAGCCAATTCAAGCATAGCTGTTTGATTGGCTAAGCCCTGTTGTAAAGAATGAAGCAACAGAAGTTGGAACTGGGTACAAAACCACTAGGACTCTATAAGCCAGAGTTGGGGCCCAAGACATAAATGTGAAGTGGTAGGCCAAAGATATGTCTTGTTGCGTGGCTGCAAATCGTAAGTCAGAAAGTCTAACCCAGAGGCAAAAAAAGCCACCAAGCCCAAAGTACTATGAAGCACAGAGGCACTATGACACTAATGATACCCCCCGAGGCACAGGGGCACTGAAGCTATATGATGCAATAAGATGCCCATAAGCACACATTTTGATGCTTAGAGGTGCCATGAAGCCCTGATGAAATATGAAGCAAAAAAGCACAATGAAGCACCATGATGCAATAGAATGCATAAAGGCAATATGAAGCACTATGATGCAAAATGATGCATAGAGGCACTGTGAAGCACTATGATGCAACATGATGCAGAGGCTCTATGATGCCATATGATGCAAAAGGCACCATGATGCAATATGAAACACTATAATACAACATGATGCACAGAGGCACTATGATGCATAGAGGCACAATGACGCAATATGAAGCAGAGGTACTCAATATGATGCATAAAGGCACTATAATGGAACATGATGCACAGCGGCACTCAATATGATGCATAGAGGCACAATGATGCAATATGAAGCACCGAGGCACTCAGTATGATGCATAGATGCACTATGATGCAATACAACGCACAGAGGCACTCAATACGATGCATAGAGGCACTATGATGCAACATGTTGCACTCAATATAATGCATAGAAGTATTATGATGCAATATGATGTACAGCGGCACGCAATATAATGCATAGAGGCACTATGATGCAATATGATACATAGAGGGATGCAATATAATGCATAGAAGCACTACGATGCAATATGATACACAGACATATAATGCAGAGGTACTATGATGCAATATGACACACAGAGGCACTCAGTATGATGCATAGAGGCACTATGATGCAATATGATACACAGACATGCAATATAATGCATAGAGGCACTGATGCAAAGAGGCACGCAATATAATGCATAGAGCTACAGTCATGCTTGAAGATGCCAAACAGGCCCACAGTTACAAGCAAAAGAGCAATTTCTCAGAGATACGGATAAGCCTCCACTCTGAATAGTACATCTCATTTGTCAGACTGACCCCACCCAAAGGAGCTAACTAATGAGCCGCAGCTGAAGGGCAGTCTTCATGGAGACAAAGTGCTCCATTAACACCATGTGTCCTCCCAAGGCATAGAGTAGTTAAGTTGCAAAGAAAAGTGAAACACCTGTTTATCGAACCAAAAAAAAAAAAAAATGAAAAACATGCTTCCAAAAAGTCACTCTGAAGTCCAATCATGAGGCTTTGCGCAGACAAGACATGCAACTAACTTAAATCAAATCATGAGATGTAGCCTGGACATATGGCCTTATTAGGGTATGTGTCCACGTTCAGGCTTGCTTCAGGCTTTGGTCAGGATTTTATGCAAGTAAAATCCTTACCAAAACTGCACCTGAGGTCACTGGCAGGTCACCTGCGGTGTTCCTGCGTGTTTTGCTCATTGTAGCAACATGCTGCGTTTTGATAAAATGCACCCACCGCATGTGCGTTTTCGCGACAAAAACGCATGCGTTTAACGCATAGTGGAGTCGGGATTTCATGAAATCCCCTCCACTATGCTGTAACATCTGGACGCAGTGTTTCCTGAACGTGGACACATACCCTTATAGCCTAGAGGTCCAAGGCCTAGCTGTGTATATGTGAAACCATACCTCACATATGAAGCTCTAGCACAGCTTTGGCACAAAGGCATGAGCTATCAACAGAACATTCCACCATGCACTTACCTGTGCTGGCTCCATACCTGCTAAAAAAAACAAGGGGAGCGGGTTAGGCCTCTTTCACACTAGCGTCGCAATGCGTCGTTTTGGAGAAAAAACGCATCCTGCAAAATTGCTTGCGGGATGCATTTTTTCTCCATAGACTAACATTAGCGACGCATTGCCACACGTCGCAACCATCATGCGACGGTTGCGTCGGCACAAAAAACGTTGCATGTAACGTTTTTGGGTGCGTCGTGTCCAGCATTTCCGACCGCACATGTGTGGCCGGAACTCCGCCCCTCCTCCCCGGAGCTCACAATGGGGCAGCGGATGCGTTGAAAAACTGCATCCGTTGTGCGGCGCTTTCACAGTATGCGTCGGTACGTCGCCACGTCACATTGCGACGTGCGTCGTACGACGCTAGTGTGAAAGTAGCCTAACACCGAGAGCCCATCATGAAGGGAAGCGGCGTCCCATCAGGAATGCTGCATTGCTGTCAATGATTTTCTCTCCTGCCCCATGAGATCCAGGAAACCAGCCTGTTGCCTGTCTCGTTCCGCACTTTCTACCGTGAAACGCAAGGCGACCTTATGCCCCGGCGCCCTGCTCTGACGTCAGCTGAAGTGCGACAGCCTTCTCCACCATGCGTCCTCTTTGCCGCCTCTCCCCACACACCCTAAAGGCCCGTATACCACACCAGCCGAGGCAGAGAACCCCCGCTGCCTGGATCAGTCTGGCCTGGCAACAAAACTTGAAGTAGCGGTGGCTTGCCAGCCGGTGTTAAAGCAGAGTGCCTCCGCTACGGGAGGAAGCGGCTCCACCCAGGAGCCTCGTCCGCTCACTGGTCTCTGTGGCTGAGGGTCCCTCCCCCCCAGGAGGGTTTCAGCCCTGGGCTCAGCTCCGGTGTTCTCTGGAGAAGATTCTGGGAGAGGCAGCAAGCAGCTTTTTTTTTTTTTTTTTCTCTCCTTCACGCTGCACACCGGAGGCCCTGGCTTTTGCAGCTTGCAGGCTGACGCTTCAGGAGGGAGAGCGCCACTCTTCCCGCAACCACAGAGGGACCCCCCTGGATGTTTATCGCTGCTGCAGCATCTTACCCGAGGAGGTGGCCGCGAAGTCCATGCCACCTCCCCCGCACACCCTAGAGGCCCACTAGCCCCAGCGGTAGCGCTTCTGGTCACACCAGCCAAGGCAGGGGGACCCCTGCTGCCTGAGTTGGACTGATTGGCCCCGGAATCTAACGATGTCTTCCAGTCGGTAAGCTGCAGGTCTCCCATCAAGGACAGGAAACCAACTGATGCGGGAGAGAGGTACCGCCTTTTTATCTGTAGGTTTCCTGTCCTTGGTGGGCGGATCCCCTCTCTCCATGGTGCCGTCATGAGGGACAGAGAAAACAGGCATTTTTTTTTTTTTTTTTAAACTGCAGCAAGCAGCCAGTAAGGGATACATCACTGGAATCAGGGTCCCTGCCCCTACATCATGCTAATCTCACAATTCATGGTAAAAACCTGCTGACAGATTCCCTTAGTCTGCTCCCATTTTTCGAGGCAGATCACAAAACTTTCAAAACACTGCACATGTAATTTCTTACAGTGATGAAACCAATTGCATAATTCCCCCAAAATCATTCTCCCGTATGCAGTGCACAGAGCTACTATGTGACGAGAAGAAAAGGCGCCTCCACGTTACCGTCGTCAGGCGAGATAAGTGATGCGGGGCACTTACTTGGGAACTTGGATCTTTACTTCTCTGAGCAGATAAAAAGGCAACAGCCATAAAATATTCACACCACTCCAAGTAGTCTTCGCGCTTCTTACACATCGCATCAACTGGCTGCCTAGAAAGCAAAATGTAAATGGGGAGAGTGCAATGAGCCTTAGAAATCCGCATAGCAAACAATGCAAATATTGATAGCTGTCAATTCTTCCCGGGTCAGCAGCCGGCTCCCATGACACTCCATCAGATCCCAGAGCAATTGTAAATAGCACTAATGAACAGATTTCCATAATCTATGCCAGGAGGGATTCTGGGTAAAAGATGCAGCACAGAGCCCTGGCCAGCACTGGTGACTGCAGCCCTGCAGGGAGCTGGTACCAGGCCACGACATTTCTTCATTTACACCAGGGTTTAGTACGAACACAGCCACAAATAATGACCATTAGGGTTTATGTATTGTTTTATACACTTCTATCAAGTAATCATCGACCTGACAGCTAGCGGAGATGAGAAAAACGGGATTTGTGCCATCTGCAAGGCAAACGTTCTGCTTATGGCAGCGCAGCGGAGATCTCACCCTTCACACATCAGATTCATGGTCTGCAGATCCCCTGACCTAAACACAACAGCCCCAATATGTCAGAGTCAGGAGACCCACAGCCGTCATCTCACCCACACAAGTCAGATGTGTGAAAGCGGCCTAATCTATCATCTAGAGCACCATGCAGGAGCCAGGTCACAAGACATGGGAGATTATAAAATACACACATCTCCCGAAAACTTTCACAAGGCAAGAAGGCTTTCAAAATTAGCAAAGTGAATGAACTAAAGAGAAATCTAAATCAAAGGCTGCTGTGCCGACCTTCACCTTCAAACCAGCAGCAATCCTTCTAGGCCCACTGACACAGTCAGGGATTGGTAGGATCACAGTCAGGTGCATCTGTAACCATTTATACCGGACAGATAACGGGGAGGCGTCCGATTGGCTCCAAATTTATCCTGCAGCAGAACAACTACCACAGATACCCAGCACATGTCAATATGAACCGTTCGGGGAGTACTAGAAGTGATGACTTGTACCCCACAAAGCCCGTCAGTGAGGGACTACATGGAGACAGAAGGATTTGCACATGCGACATCCACAGATCTATGGTCAGTTCTCCAAGATGTTTGGAACAACCTCCCGCCTGAGCTCTTTCAAGAACTATGACTCCATTTCATTATATCATTGGCGCATAAATTTGGATGATTTTTGTGCCTTTTTTGCTGGCATCCAATTCAATATTCTAGATTTGAATCTTTTTGTGCTCGCCTGATTTTTCAGTTTTTTTCTTTGTAGATGGCATTTAGCAACTCCCAATCTTTTAGCCCGATTCATCAATTGTGACTATTTAAAAAGTTACAAAATCTGGTGCACCTCTACTTCTGTCCTCACAGTGGTGTATTTTTTTCGCACATTTTTTGCAAGTTTTGACCACTCTAGTGTCTTCCCTATGGAGTTTTTGTCTTCCTCTAGAAGATCATATTAGGTTATACTGTAGGCTGAAAACAACAACAATAATAATAACAACATAGTATAGTTTTTCTGATTCACTATGCCTTTTTCTTCATGTGCAGGCATTGTAGGACCTTGGGTATCCATGGTTACGACCACTAGCAACTAGTCACTATATCAGTGGTCATAACCATGGATACATAAGGTCCTGCAATGCCTGCACATGAGGAAAGACATCGCAAATTAGAAAAACTATACTACATTTCTAATAGAAGGTATTTGATAATATTTGTTACTACCCCATTACATATTGGGATAGGATCTTTGTGATGAGAATACCCCTTTAAGTGTAACTTCAATCTATAAAACTGACGCCAGCATGCTTTTTTGGGGTCCAAAAAGAGTTCAAAACAGGAAAAAGGCTTTCTTTTAATAAGTTTGTGCAAAATTCATGAATTGAGTGCGCCATTTTAATGAATTTAACGCAAAAAAAAACAGCTACTAATATCACAAGACAAAAAACTAAAATTACTTAAAGGGAATTTGTTAAGTGTAATCCTGGGGAGGCTGCAGTACAGAAACAGTCTGATCTGAGCACACAGTGTTTCACAGCAAGAGACATTGCTTCGCTGCAGGACCTTGGCAGCCTGGAAGAGGAGCAGCAGCAGTGGACAGAACTGCACAACTGAACACCGTGGAGTGACGGGGCGCAGGCACAGAGACGGGAGTAACAGCGTGCAGTGACGGGGCGCAGGAGTAACACCGTGCAGTGACGGGGCGCAGGAGTAACACCGTGCAGTGACGGGGCGCAGGTACAGGAGTAACACCGTGCAGTGACGGGGCGCAGGTACAGGAGTAACACCGTGCAGTGACGGGGCGCAGGTACAGGAGTAACACCGTGCAGTGACGGGGCGCAGGTACAGGAGTAACACCGTGCAGTGACGGGGCGCAGGTACAGGAGTAACACCGTGCAGTGACGGGGCGCAGGTACAGGAGTAACACCGTGCAGTGACGGGGCGCAGGTACAGGAGTAACACCGTGCAGTGACGGGGCGCAGGTACAGGAGTAACACCGTGCAGTGACGGGGCGCAGGTACAGGAGTAACACCGTGTAGTGACGGGGCGCAGGTACAGAGACTGGACACCGTGTAGTGACGGGCAGAGGTGCAGCAGTAAGAGCTGAGGAACATTGCACAGTGATGGGGCACAGGCCGCCTGCACTGCTTAGAATTACACTGCACCCACACATTACGTCACTGCCTTCTCCATATCTGATCTGCCCACAAAACCAGGGCGATGTGTAACACTGCCTTCAGGAAACCGCACCAAAATCGCCATGTGTGGACCTGTCATCATGTATACAGGACAATGGAGACGAGGAGCGTGCGCAGCACAGAGCCCAGCTGAGAACCAAACCAGTGAGTGACGCACACACTACATACCCGCTCATGGTTACGGCTCGGCTCAGATCTCCCGCGTGTAACTAATGACGTCACACGTATAGAACTATATCCCGGTCTGTCCTGTCTCATTGGCTGAACTACTCCACGCGTCTCTACGTCGTTAGCCACGCCCATGATCGCTGCTTCTGTGCCGGGTGTGACGTTTACACGAGAGTAGTATGCGCATGCGCTCTGGAGTTTTTCTGCTCTCTGTCAGGAATGATATAGGTGGCACTGCGCAAGATGTGTATGCGGCTGTCCGCGCTCTCCAGGGCGATCACCTTGCGTGCAGCCGTGGTTCTGTAACCTGTATTATGTAGCGCAGAGACAGTACTATGCTGTGTACTATACTGTGCTGTGTTCTATAATATGCTGTGTTCTACACTGTGCAGAATGCTCTGCTGTGTACTGTGTTATGTACTATACTGTGCTCTGCTGTGTACTGTGGTGTGTACTATACTGTGCTGTGTACTGTACTCTGCTGTGTGCTGTGCTCTGCTGTGTACTGTGCTCTGCTGTGTGCTGTGCTCTGCTGTGTACTGTGGTGTGTACTATACTGTGCTGTGTGCTGTGCTCTGCTGTGTACTGTACTCTGCTGTGTACTGTGCTCTGCTGTGTGCTGTGCTCTGCTGTGTACTGTGGTGTGTACTATACTGTGCTGTGTACTGTGCTCTGCTGTGTGCTGTGCTCTGCTGTGTGCTGTGCTCTGCTGTGTACTATGCTCTGCTGTGTGCTGTGCTCTGCTGTGTACTATGCTCTGCTGTGTGCTGTGCTCTGCTGTGTACTGTGCTCTGCTGTGTACTGTGCTCTGCTGTGTACTGTGCTCTGCTGTGTACTGTGCTCTGCTGTGTGCTGTGCTCTGCTGTGTACTATGCTCTGCTGTGTGCTGTGCTCTGCTGTGTACTGTGCTCTGCTGTGTGCTGTGCTCTGCTGTGTACTATGCTCTGCTGTGTGCTGTGCTCTGCTGTGTACTATGCTCTGCTGTGTGCTGTGCTCTGCTGTGTACTATGCTCTGCTGTGTGCTGTGCTCTGCTGTGTACTATGCTCTGCTGTGTGCTGTGCTCTGCTGTGTACTGTGCTCTGCTGTGTACTGTGCTCTGCTGTGTACTGTGCTCTGCTGTGTACTGTGCTCTGCTGTGTGCTGTGCTCTGCTGTGTACTATGCTCTGCTGTGTGCTGTGCTCTGCTGTGTACTGTGCTCTGCTGTGTGCTGTGCTCTGCTGTGTACTGTGCTCTGCTGTGTGCTATGCTCTGCTGTGTGCTATGCTCTGCTGTGTACTGTGCTCTGCTGTGTACTGTGATCTGCTGTGTACTATGCTCTGCTGTGTGCTGTGCTCTGCTGTGTACTGTGCTCTGCTGTGTACTATGCTCTGCTGTGTGCTATGCTCTGCTGTGTGCTGTGCTCTGCTGTGTACTGTGCTCTGCTGTGTACTGTGCTCTGCTGTGTACTATGCTCTGCTGCGTACTATGCTCTGCTGTGTGCTGTGCTCTCTGTGCTGTGCTCTGCTGTGTACTGTGCTCTGCTGCGTACTATGCTCTGCTGCATACTGTGCTCTGCTGTGTGCTGTGCTCTCTGCTGTGCTCTGCTGTGTACTGTGCTCTGCTGCGTACTATGCTCTGCTGCGTACTGTGCTCTGCTGCGTGCTGTGCTCTGCTGTGTACTATTCTCTGCTGTGTGCTGTCCTCTGCTGTGTACTGTGCTCTGCTGTGTACTATGCTCTGCTGCATACTGTGCTCTGCTGTGTGCTGTGCTCTCTGCTGTGCTCTGCTGTGTACTGTGCTCTGCTGCGTACTATGCTCTGCTGCGTACTGTGCTCTGCTGCGTGCTGTGCTCTGCTGTGTACTATTCTCTGCTGTGTGCTGTCCTCTGCTGTGTACTGTGCTCTGCTGTGTACTATGCTCTGCTGTGTGCTGTGCTCTCTGTGCTGTGCTCTGCTGCGTACTATGCTCTGCTGCGTACTATGCTCTGCTGTGTACTGTGCTCTGCTGCGTACTATGCTCTGCTGTGTGCTGTGCTCTGCTGCGTACTGTGCTCTGCTGTGTACTGTGCTCTGCTGTGTACTGTGCTCTGCTGTGTGCTGTGCTGTATACTGTGCAGTCCTGTGCACTTTCCCAACACTGGAAATTAGTCCTAGAAGAAAATGTAATCTATAACTTGGACCTCGCGGGGAGCTCAGTGACACGTGATATGGCGCAGCATCACGTGCGTCTAGTCTTTGCATCTTTGGTTTATTTTTTATGTGGTGGCGTGCCACACTCTGTGTCCACATGTAATGTCAAAAGTGACTGCAAACGTCACTTGCAGAGGGAGCCGCCAGGTCAGGAGGTCAAGACGGGAATGACTTCTGCTGGGAAAAGTGACATCCTGTTTCCACATAATGAAGAGAAAAGAAAACAATTATCTGGGTAGAAAGGCAAAATGAGCAATTGTCAGTACACAGTGCTATATAATGTGATGGCTGGAATATATCAAGAGGATAAAACTTTGATGGAACGGCTTCTTTAACCCTTTCAGGACGCAGACTCTTTTTTAGTATTTTTGTGCTTTAATTTTTTTTCCTCCCCTTCATCAAAGCGCCATAGCTTTTTTATTTTTCCGTCATACAAAGACTTGTTTTTGCAGGACAAGTTGTAGTTTTGAATGGCACCAAACATTTTACCATGTAATGTGCTGAAAAATGTGAAAAACATTCCAAAAAAAAATCCAAAACGATGTAAACAAAATCTATGATAATCCAAGCAAAAAATTTCGGCACTTGTATCTTCATAAACTATTCAATATATATATATACAGTACAAAAGTTTGGACACACCTCATCTAAAGATTTTTCTGTATTTTCATGAAAATTGTACATTCACACTGAAGGCATCAAAACTATGAATTGACACATGTGGAATTATATACTTAACAAAAAAGTGTGAAACAACTGAAATTATGTCTTATATTTTAGGTTCTTCAAAGTAGCCACCTTTTGCTTTGATGACTGCTTTGCACACTCTTGGCATTCTCTTGATGAGCTTCAAGAGGTAGTCACCGGAAATGGTCTTCCAACAATCTTGAAGGAGTTCCCAGTGATGCTTAGCACTTGTTGGCCCTTTTGCCTTCACTCTGCGGTCCAGCTCACCCCAAACTATCTCGATTGGGTTCAGGTCTGGTGACTGTGGAGGCCAGGTCAACTGGCGTAGCACCCCATCACTCTCCTTCTTGGTCACATAGCCCTTACACAGCCTGGAGGTGTGTTTGGGGTCATTGTCCTGTTGAAAAATAAATGATGGTCCAACTAAACGCTAACCGGATGTACTGTATATGTATATATATATATATATAGATAGATATAGATAGATATATATCTACATATATATTGTGATGCAGCGGTAGGACCATACACAGTGAAAAGGCAGTGACCCAAGCAATTTCAAACAAACGTTCCTTTATTGTGTTACTTCACACAGTACATTAGAAATACACAGTAAACGGTTTCAGTTTGCAGTCCCTACACAGGCCAGACTTCCCTTTGTCCAGTTTCCCTGGGGCAACCGCATGCCGTTACCAAGTCTCTTTACTCACGCCGTGCACCACACGCTAACCTCTGGACTGCAGCCTGGCAAACACAAGACAGCCCTGGATGCAGGGTGTCAGTCTCTTTGGTTCTTTTTGCCCCTGTGTTGCTCCACACAGAAAGAGCTTCCCAGACCAACACTGACACACCTACCCCTCTACTACAGGGCTTTTTAATCAGTCACTGCTTCATTCTAATTACAGCCACACCTGTGACTGTCATACACCCTCATGGCTTCACTACGCCTCTGTGCGCATTCTGGAGAGCACAAACAGCGCCCCCTAGCTGTAACAGGGGTCACTACCTCACGCTATATATATACTGTTCAAAAAAATAAAGGGAACACTTAAACAACAGAATATAACTCCAAGTAAATCAAACTTCTGTGAAATCAAACTGTCCTCTTAGGAAGCAACAGTGTTTGACAATCAATTTTACATGCTGTTGTGCAAATGGAATAGACAACAGATGGAAATTATTGGCAACTATCAAGACACCCTCAATAAAGGAGTGGTTCTCCAGGTGGGGACCACAGACCACTTCTCAGTACCAATGATTTCTGGCTGATGTTTTGGTCACTTTTGAATGTTGGTTGTGCTTTCACACTCGTGGTAGCATGACATGGACTCTACAACCCACACAAGTGGCTCAGGTAGTGCAGCTTGTTCAGGATGGCACATCAATGCGAGCTGTGGCAAGAAGGTTTGCTGTGTCTGTCAGCATAGTGTCCAGAGGCTGGAGGCGCTACCAGGAGACAGGCCAGTACATCATGAGACGTGGAGGAGTTATAGGAGGGCAACAACCCAGCAGCAAGACCGCTATCTCAGTCTTTGTGCAAGGAGGAACAGAAGGAGCACTGCCAGAGCCCTGCAAAATGACCTCCAGCAGGCCACAAATGTGCATGTGTCTACACAAACGGTTAGAAATCGACTCCATGAGGATGGTCTGAGTGCCCGATGTCCACAGATGGGGTTTGTGCTCAACGCCCAACAAGGTGCAGGACGCTTGGCATTTGCCACAGAACACCAGGATTGACAAATTCGCCACTGGCGCCCTGTGCTCTTTACAGATGAAAGCAGGTTCACACTGAGCACATGTGATAGACATGACAGAGTCTGGAGACGCCGTGGAGAGCGATCTGCCTGCAACATCCTTCAGCATGACCGGTTTGGCAGTGGGTCAGTAATGGTGTGGGGTGGCATTTCTTTGGAGGGCCGCACAGCCCTCCATGTGCTCGCCAGAGGTAGCGTGACTGCCATTTGGTGCCGAAATGAGATCCTCAGACCCCTTGTGAGACCATATGCTTGTGCGGTTGGCCCTGGGTCCCTCCTAATGCAGGACAATGCCAGACCTCGTGGCTGGAGTGTGTCAGCAGTTCCTGCAAGATGAAGGCATTGAAGCTATGGACTGGCCCGCCCGTTCCCCAGACATGAATCTGATTGAACACGTCTGGGACATGTCTCGGACCATCCACCAACGTCACATTGCACCACAGACTGTCCAGGAGTTGACTGATGCTTTAGTCCAGGTCTGGGAGGAGATCCCTCAGGAGACCATCCGCCGCCTCATCAGGAGCATGCCCAGGCGTTGTAGGGAGGTCATACAGTCACGTGGAGGCCACACACTACTGAGCATCATTTCCTTGCCTTGAGGCATTTCCACTGAAGTTGGATCAACCTGTAACTTCATTTTCCACTTTGATTTTGAGCATCATTCCAACTCCAGACCTCCGAGAGATATTAGTTGTGATTTGCGTTGATCATTTTTAGGTTTTATATTGTTCTCAACACATTCCACTGTGTACTGAATAAAGATTTACAACTGGAATATTTCATTCAATGCAGAATGTAAGCCCGCAAGGGCAGGGTCCTCGCCCCTCTGTATCAGTCTGTCATTGTTAGTTTGTTTACTGTAAGTGATATCTGTAACTTGTATGTAACCCCTTGTCATGTACAGCACCATGGAATCAATGGTGCTATATAAATAATAATAATTCAGCGATATCTAGGATGTGGGATTTTAGTGTTCCCTTCATTTTTTTGAGCTACCATAAAATTGGTATTTCTGGTGTTTCAATTTTTTTTCATCAGCTTCCCAAAATTGCATCGCGTGGGCCAATGGGAGCCACTTACAAATACTGAGATAAAATACTGACCATATATTGAACATGTGAAAGTGGCCTCTGAGCAATCTCCACTATTGATGATAATGTACATGTCAGGTCATTAAGCAGTCAAAGAGGTTACTTATAGGGATGAGCAAATAGCTTCGGATAACTCCTTATCCGAATAGCTATAGCGCTTACCGAATAGCTGCATGGGGAACCTGGATACCTGGAGTGCTCCTGATAATCAGCTATTCGGCGCCGCAGCTGCATGTGTCACAACTGACAATCACAAAAACTGGGGTTGAAATTCAGCCCTGGCATTTGAAATCGCACAGGCACATGTTGTCCCTGTCCCAAGAACCAGATGGGCTATATTACTAATATTACCCTGAATGGAGGAAAGGAAGGTTTACTTCAAGACCAATATTTCTAATGATTCCCGTGGCCTGCTGGGGTAAGTGACGGAGTCAGTGATTTTGTGCTCCATCAAAACCCTTAACCGTATGGATGTCTTGGGAACACCGATTCTGTTAACAATGTAGCAGACAAGGCAGCCCATGATGGCGATGGAGCGGCGTTGGAAGAAAACACGCTTGACAGACGACTTCACTGCTTTCAAATAAGCTACACTTGCCTTCAAATTAGCCCTCGCCTCTGCTAAACAGACCTATTTCACAAACCTTGTATCTTCATTATCCTACAACCCAAAACAACTGTTCAGCAAATTTAACTCTCTCATCCGCCCACCACTGCCACCCCCAACTCCCCTCATCTCTTCCGAGGACTTTGCCACCTACTTCAAAAACAAGATCGACCAAACAATCATTCCTTTACTGTTCGACTACCCCAACCACTCCATATACCAGACCTCTGTACTTCCCTAATAACCTCCCTCTCCAACATCACTGAAGGAGAGCTTACTCACCTCCTTTCCAAATCACACCTCATCACCTGTGCACTTGAACCCATCCCTTCCCACCTGCTCCCCAACCTCACTAACATGCTCATTCCAGCCCTAACCCATCTCTTCCACCTATCGCTATCTTCTGGTACCTTCCCCTCTGCCTTCAAACATGCCACCATCACACCCATCCTCAAAAAAACTAACGACCCAACTGCTATGCCCAGCTATCGCCCCATATTACTGCTCCCGTTTGCTTCAAAACTCCTTGAGCAGCATGTCCATGCTCAACTTTCCTCCCACCTCTCATCTAACTCTCCTTGACAACCTCCAATCTGGCTTCCGCCCCCACCACTCCACCGAAACTGCCCTGACCAAAATTACTAATGACTTACAGCCAAAGCTACCAGACAGTTCTCCATCCTCTTTCTCGACCTGTGTTCTGCCTTCGACACAGTCGACCACTGTCTAATGCTACAGATTCTTTCTTCCCTTGGCATCAACGACCTTGCCCTGTCCTGGATTTCCTCATACCTTTCCAACCGCACACTTAGCGTTTCCCACTACCTCCTCATCCCGCCCTCTGTGTTGGAGTTCCTCAAGACTCTGTCCTGGGGCCCCTACTTTTTTCTGTCTATACCCTTGGCCTAGGACAAATCATAAAGTCCCATGGCTTCCAGTACCATCTGTATGTGGACGGCACTCAGATCTACCTCTCTGGCCCAGATGTCACCTCTCTGCTGTCCAGAATCCTGGAGTGTCTATCACTCTTCACTTCTCGCTTCCTAAAACTCAATGTAGACAAAACCGAACTCATCATCTTTCCCCCATCTCGCTTATCCCCCTGTTGTGAATTCTGCTCTTGGGCTCCCTCCGGTGGTTATAAGTGGTAGCACTGCTGTCTCTGGATCGCAGCATTTATCAGGTGTGTTCACTTTTTGCAATTTTGACTGGGCTATTTAGTCTTGCTTGACCCTTTAGTCAGTGCCAGTTGCCCATTGTTCCTGGAGGATTCACATCTCTGCCTGGTCTCTCCTGCTTTGCTGTTCATTTCAACAAAGATAAGTTCTGGCCTTGATTTTTGCTGTCCACATGCTGTGGCCTTATTGTTCAGTTCTTTTCCATGTTTTTGTCTTGTCCAGCTTGGTCTGTATAAGGATCTGTTTAGCCAAGCGGGTATCTCTGGAGATGCAGATATACCCTCCATATCTTTAGTTAGCTGTGGAGATTTTGTATTTTCTGTGGTGGATATTTTCTAGTGTTTTAATACTGACCGCATAGTACTCTGTCCTATCCTTTCTATTTAGCTAGAAGTGGCCTCCTTTGCTAAATTCTGATTTCAGTCTGTATGTTTTTTCCCTCTCTCACAGTCAATATTTGTGGGGGGCTGTCTATCCTTTGGGGATTTTCTCTGAGGCAAGATAGTTTTCCCTTTTCTATCTCTAGGGGTAATTAGTCCTCCGGCTGTGTCGAGATGTCTAGGGAGTGATAGGTACATTCCACGGCTACTTCTAGTTGCGGTGTTAAGTTCAGGGTCTGCGGTCAGTACAGGTACCACCTTCTTCAGAGTACGTCTCATGCTGCGTTTAGGCCACCAGAGCATAACATCCCCCTACTTGATCTATCTATTATGGTAAACGGCATCACGCTCTCTCCCACACCTAAAATCCGCTGCCTCGGGGTAACTCTCGACTCTGCCCTGTCCTTCAAACCGCACATCCAAATTCTTGCCACCTCCTGTCGTCTCCACCTCAAAAATTTTGCCATAATCCGTCCCTTCCTCAGCCCACAATCTACTAAAACTCTTGTGCATGCCCTCATCATCTCCCACCTAGACTACTGCAACATCCTCCTCTGTGGCCTCCCTGCTAACTCTCTTGCACCACTCCAGTCTGTCCTCAACTCTGCTGCCCGGCTAATCCACCTCTCTCCTCGCTACTTCCCTGTTTCTCCCCTCTGCAAATCCCTCCACTGGCTTCCAATTCCCCAACGAATCCAGTTCAAAGTACTAACACTGATCTACAAAGCCATCCACAACCTGTCCCCTCCCTATATCTCTGAACTAATCTCCCTAATATCTTCCCTCACGTAATCTTTGATCCTCCCAAAACCTCCTACTCTCCTCCACACTTATTCGATCCTCACACAACCGCCTCCAAGATTTCTCCCGAATATCCCCCATCCTCTGGAATTCCACGTCTCAACACGTCCGATTATCCACCACCCTCGGATCCTTCAGACGGAACCTGAAAAGCCATCTCTTCAGGAAAGCCTACAGCCTGCTTTAACCATTCTGCCACCACCAGAGCTGCCACCTCACCACCACCCGAGCTGCCGCCTCACCACCACCCGAGCTGCCGCCTTACCACCACCCGAGCTGCCGCCTCACCACCACCCGAGCTGCTGCACCCCCGACCTTCTGTCTCTTCCCCATTATCCCGTAGAATGTAAGTCCACAAGGGCAGAGTCCTCTCCCCTCTGTACCAGTCTGTCATTGTAAATGTGTTTACTGTAAACGATATCTATAACTCTGTACGTAACCCCTTTCTCATGTACAGCACCATGGAATTAATGGTGCTATATAAATAAATAATAATAATAATGACCAGACAGGCCATTCTGGTATTTGCCAGATGGTCAGTCCAGCCATGGTCACAACATATGCATGGAGAGCCTGTTTGTTGTGACTGTCACACAGCCGCGACACATGAAGCTGCACCACCGAACAGCTGATTATCGGGAGCGCTCCAGTTATCCGAGTTCCCGATGCAGCTATTTGGTGACTGCTATAGCCATTCGGATAAGGAGTTGTCTGAAGCTATTCTCTCATCTCTAGTTACTTACCCTCCCAGGATCAAGTTCTGACTCGCTACATCTCCTGTCTTGTTGACAGGCTGTAGGTGTGCTGCCATGATTACAGCACATGTGACCGCCTCTGCCAATCACTGGGCTCAGAATTGATACTGATGTAGCTGGCATAAGCCATAAAGCTCAGTGATCAGGTTCAGTGGTCTCGTTAAGGGTACGTTCACACAGGACTTTTTTGCTGCTTTTTTTTATGCTAATTTAGGTGCGTTTTTTTGGTGCGTATTTGGTGCATTTTTTGGGTACGTTCACACAGGACTTTTTTGCTGCAGATTTTTGCTGCAGTTTTTTGCTACAGATTTTTGCTGCAGTTTTTTTTTTAGGCCAATTTTCAGCTGCTAGGACACCTCACAATGGCTCTTCACACCTCACAATGGCTCTTCACACCTTACTACCAGGAACTCCCTCACAATAGATCACAATCAGGACACCTCACAATGGCTCTTCACACCTCACAATGGCTCTTCACACCTCACTAACCACACCCCTAAGCTCTTGGCTGTGAGATCCCTTCCTGCTGGCCATAATTTTCTGCACAAAAAACGCAGCAAATAATGCTACATGCGTTTTTGCAGCGTTTTTGCAGCGTTTTTTTCATCACCCATTCAAGTCAATGGGTGAAAAAACGCTGCAAAAACGCAGCAAAAACGCTGAAAGAAGTGACATGCCCTATGTCCAAAAAAAGCAGCAAAGCAGAAAATACTGATCAAACAAAAAACCAACGTGTGTGCATGAGATTTCTGAAATCTCATAGGCTTTAATGGTACTGTAAAAAGCAGCTGAAAATTAGCATAAAAAAGCAGCAAAAAAAAGCAGCAAAAAAGTCCTGTGTGAACGTACCCTTACTGTAGTTCTGTAGTTACTCCAGCCTGTCAACAACGACCATAGTCAGTTGCATAGAGGCAGCACTCTACCTGCAAATTGTGAAGAACAGTTCTATTTGTGATTTAAGATCTATGTAACCTTAGAGTACATTATAAATTTAATTATGATAACCCCTTTAAGCGTTAAGGAATTCCCCCAACATGCATGGAACCACTCACTTTTGGCAGAAATTCTGCCCCTTTTGGTTCACGTCAGACTGTTTCTGGAAATTCCAGAATATCCCAGCAAGAAGGGAATGAGCAGACTGTACTTTCTACGGAAGCTCAGGTCACTCAGTGTGTGCAGTAAAATGCTCGAAATGTTTTACTAGTCCGTTGTGGCAAGCGCCATTTTTTTTGCTATCATATGCTGGGGCAGTAGTGTGTGAGTAGCTGACGCTAATAAGCTCAACAAACTTATCAAGAAGGCAAGTGCTTATGTTGGCCGCCATCTGGACTCTTTTGAGGAGGTAGTGGAAGATAGGATTCAGATGAAGTGTAGGGCTATAATGAACAATAATACACATCCACTATACGAGCTGTTCTTGAAGCAGAAGAGCACATTCAGCAGTCGTCTAATCCTACTTAGGTGCAAGAAGGAGAAATTCAGGAAATCGTTTGTGCCTACTGCTATGGGGATATATAAACAATTTCCTAAGGGTGAAAGATGACAATGACCTATGGCTGGTGCACTAATGGCAATGATCAGAGATTTAAGTACCTACATTCACCCAAATTTGTTTGTTACGCAATGTGGTTAGTCATGTGGAAGATCTGTGTCTAGTAATTACTTTATGTAATGCTATTTGTAATGTTTGAAATGCTGTTTGTAACGCTGCTGTAATACCATAATTTCCCTCTGGATCAATAAAGTGTATTGTATCGTAATTTAGTACAGTTGGAAAGAATGAGAAAGCGGCCCTCCTTTTGGAGCTCCTACACAATGGAGAGTCATCCTGTAAGAACTTGTCTTGTTCTGTTGGACGCAAGCTCTCCATGTGTTACATTGGGGCTGTTTATTTGAATGGCTTCCATACAATAATCCATTTCTGTTTGATCGCTCTTGTTCTGCAGCGGGATTATATTTTTAGGTCTTACTGCAGTTTTGCAGTGTTTTTTTTTGTCCAGTACTTAGGAATTCATGAAATGTCCTCAGGAAGGATTGGGCAACAATAGCAAATTGGTGGAGAAAAGCACAACTCCATACTCTATGTAGTTTGCGGTCTTGGGCACTGAAGCTCAGCTCCTCAAGGACGTGAAAGGGAGCTGAGCTTCAGTACTCGAGAACCACCTCTACACAGACTATATAGGAGGTGTGCCATTCTTGCTCTGTAAACTGCTTACATTATGCCACTGCAGGATCTACAAACATCTGATTGGTGGTTGTGTCTAGTGTTGGACCCCAACTATCTCATACTAATGACCTATTCTAATGATGTCATCAAGATCTAAGTATTGGACTGCTCATTTAAACCTTTGTATGCCATTATATAAAGCTAATAAAATATGACCCCATAGACTGCTTGGGTGCCAAAATACAGTCCCATACAACACAATATTACAATGCAAACGAGCCTTAAATACAGTAGACACAGGCCAGGGAATAACCCCTGAACATACAGTATATTTCTGGTGCAGAGAAAATGCAGCATTATGTGGTAGCAATGATAAAATACAGTAGTAAATAAAAAGGCGCCAGAGGTGGCGCATGCACAGGTTGAGATCTCAGCTCAACGAAGACGCTTTCCAGTGCCATTTTATTTAAGACCCTCCGTGAGGTCAAACTGCACATCCGCCGCCCATGCTATTGTTGGTAGCAACTAGTGATGAGCGAATATACTCGTTACTTGAGATTTCTCGAGCATGCTCGGGGGTCCAAGAGTATTTTTAGTGCTCGGAGATTTAGTTTTTCTTGCCGCAGCTGAATGATTTACATCTGTCAGCCAGCATATGGACATGTGGGGGTTGCCTGGTTGGTAGGGAATCCCCACATGTACTTATGCTGGCTAACAGATGTAAATCATTCAGCTGCGGCAAGAAAAACTAAATCTCTGAGTACTAAAAAATACTCTTGGACCCCCGAGCATGCTCGAGAAATCTCGAGTAACGAGTATATTCGCTCATCACTAGTGGCAACACAAAATTTCAAACAGTGTGCAGGTCACTGAAAAATCAGTGAGCTGTCATAGAAACACCAGAGGCAGCTGGAGGGGCCAGAGGAGGAGGAGAAGCCCCTACCCACAGTCCCACCCTTGTGTATAGAAATCTCATTAGAAAAAAAACTTTAAATGCGGATTAAACAACAATAGAGCGTATTTCTTCACCTAAGATATAAAGGTAATCTGTATAACAGCTCAATTATGGCCATGACTTTATTTTACAATGTTAATCCCTGCTGAAGGTTTCCCAAGACTGCAGCCTAGGAAGCAGAGCAGTACACCATGGACCTGATTCATCAAAGCTTAAAAAGTTTTGAAAAGTTGCATGATTTTGGAGCTGTGCAAAAAATATAGTTCTTACCGATAACGGTATTTCTCTGAGCCCACGACGGCACCACAGAGAGAGGGGATCCGCCCACCAAGGACAGGAAACCTACAGATAAAAAAGGCGGTACCTCTCTCCCGCATCAGTTGTTTACTAGAGAATGATGGGAGACTATGAACAGAGACTTGCTTTTAACATTATCTAAATATTTATCATGAGATACCGCGTGACTATTATACTATTAACATAAGGCACTATATTAATGTGCACACCCATGAAGTGAAGGGAGGGAATGTACGGGTGCCGTCGTGGGCTCAGAGAAATACCGTTATCGGTAAGAACTATATTTTTCTCTGACGCCCACGATGGCACCACGGAGAGATTTGCAGAGATTTGTACATTAGGGAGGGACCACCGCTTCCAGAACCCTTTTACCGAAGGTAAGGTCTGAAGAGGAAGTAAGGTCCAATCTATAGTGCCTATAGAAGGTGGACGGTGAAGACCAGGTAGCAGCTTTACATATCTGCTCATTAGAAGCTCCGGCCTTCTCCGCCCAAGAGGTTGCCACAGCTCTTGTTGAGTGTGCCTTGATATTTCCCGGAACGGGTACGCCACTCGCTGAGTATGACAGGCTGATGGCTTCTGTAATCCATCTTGCCAGGGTGCCTTTAGAGGCTTTCTTCCCCTTCCGGGGACCCTGGAAACACACAAAGAGAGAGGAATCCTCCCTACTCTCCTTAGTGGCTTCTATGTAATGTATCAGACATCTCCTTACATCTAAAGTATGTAACGCCTCTTCCTCTTTGTTTTTGGGGTTAGGACAGAAGGAGGGCAGAGATATTTCCTGTGTCCTATGAAAACGGGATGCCACTTTTGGGAGATACGCAGGGTCAGTTTTTAGGATGACCCTATCATCTAGGATTTGCGTGAAAGGGGGGTTAGCGGATAGGGCCTGGATATCACTGACCCTACGTGCGGAAGTGAGTGCAACTAGCAGGGAAGTTTTTAGGGATAAGATTTTGACTGAAGCATCCGCTAAAGGTTCAAAGGGAGGTTTAGATAACGCCCTAAGAACTAAATTTAAATCCCACTGAGGGGTAGATTTTACGGGTAGAGGCCTTGATCTACCAGCTGCCTTGATGAATCTAGATATCCATCGATTTCCTGCTAAATCATAGTTGAATAGAGCTCCTAGGGCCGCTACATGAACTTTTAAGGTGTTTGTGGCCAGACCCAACTCTAATCCATTCTGTAGGAACTCCAGAATGGCATTAAGGGGGACGCCCTCCCCAATTTTGGAGCCTGAAGATGAAAGAAATTTTTTCCAAACTTTCCCGTATTGTCTGGTTGTAACGGGCTTCCTACTTTGTAACAGTGTAGATACTAGCCCCGGAGAAAACCCCCTGTTTTCTAGTAGCTCCCTTTCAAACGCCAAGCTGTCAAGTGCAAACTTGCCACCTGAGGATTATGCACTGGGCCTTGGGAGAGAAGGTTCGGGAGATCCGGCAGAACCCATGGATCGGCGATGGACATTCTCATCATCCAGGAAAACCAAGACCTTTTCGGCCAGAAAGGGGCAATCAAGATCATGTGAGCCCCGTCCTCCCGAATCTTCCTCAGCACCGCTGGAATCAGAGCAATAGGGGGAAACGCATATGCTAGATGATGGTTCCAGGGTATCAGGAACGCATCCAGGGAAACAGGGTTCCCCCCCGGAGTTATTGAGCAAAAGGTGTTCACTTTTTTGTTCAGGTGGTTTGCGAAGAGGTCTATGTTTGGTGTGCCCCATTTTACCGAGATTTGATCGAACACCGACTGATTTAGCTCCCATTCCCCCTGCCTCAAGCGGGAGCGACATAGGTAGTCTGCTCTGAAATTGTCTACCCCCTTTATGTGCAGGCCCGATAGAGATTGAAAGTTGCTTTCGGCTATGTGGAAGATTGAGCTGGTTATCTCCATCAGACTCCGAGAACGGGTACCCCCTTGGTGATTCAGATATGCTATCACCACTTTGTTGTCCGACATAATTCTGACATGGTGAGACCGAAGGGGCCCCAGGAACTCTAAGAGTGCAAATTTGACTGCCAATAGTTCTTTCATATTGGAGGACGCTTTTTTCAGATATGGAGCCCAATTCCCCTGAGCTAACAGGTCGTTCAGGTGGGCCCCCCACCCGCTGGGACTCGCGTCTGTTGTTACTACCCGAGATACTGGAGTTACCCACGGGAGCCCTTGAGAAAGATTGCCCAGCGATGTCCACCAGCCTAGAGACCGAATTGTGTTTAGAGATAAAACGAGCTGACCTTCTAAATTCCCTTTTAGAGAGACTTCCTCTGACAAGATTTGCCATTGAAGTTCCCTTGAGTGTAATTGAGCCCATTGGACTGCCGGGATGCCTTGGTCTGGAGGTCTCCTGGACAACATTTTAGCCAGAGGGCCCGCCTTGCGGCATTAGAAAACACTGCTGACCTAGCGGATAGTTTGATTGAGTCCGCCGAGGCGTCAGCCAAGAAGGCGGCAGCTCCACGCATAATGGGCAACATTTTTAGAATTGAGTCTCGGGAAGACCTGTTTTTGAGTTGGCTTTCCAATTGGTCTAGCCATACCATCAGGGAGCGGGATGTACAAGCTGCAGCAACTGCTGGTTTAAGGCCTCCACCAGCCGCTTCCCATGAACCTCTGAGGAAACCATCCGCTTTCTTGTCCCCCGATTCAGGAGATGGAGATCTGTGCTTAGTCTTCCTTCTCTTTTTTCCCCCTTTGAGGGATTTAAAGGTTTCCTCTACCTGGACTTTAATCAGGTTTTTGAGATCTGCTGCAAACCCGGGAAGGCCTTCTGACACTGTCTGCTGAATACAAATACTGCAAAGTCTTTTGTCCCATGAAGATGGAAGGTCTTCTTTGCATAGGGCACATATGATATGTTTTGTTTTACTTGTGCTTTTCTTCCCCTATGGTAAAAGACACAAAGATAGATTCTCACTATCGCTAACATTCACGGAGATCACTCACCACCTTCTGGACCCATAAATACCGGTTGGGCACGATCCGTGTTTGCTTTAGAGCCGGACGCTATGCTGGATTCTTTGCTGCGCAGTGATCCAGAACGCCCTCCGGTAGAGCATTGGTGCCCTTTCTGGGTCCGTCGCTGCTTCTGCTGCTGCTGCTGCTGCTGCGGTGTTGGTTGTGGAGATGCCCTGGGCAGGGGAGATACCTGCTCCACATCGCTCACTGGTGAGCACTGGCCAGACTCCATTTTGGAAGCGCTTTTGCCCCTAGATGCCCCGCTTAAAATAGCGGTGGAAGGCGCCATTTTTTATTTATTTTTTTTTCTTGCGCATGCGCAGTTCGCCTTGCGCCTGGAATCCCACGCCTGCGCAGATCGCCTGAGCACGAAATCCCGCGCCTGCGCATTTCTCTGGCGGCCGCGCAGGCGCTCTAGGCGGGGATCGCAGTGCTTGTGCGCGCGCAAGCCCCTGCCGCTTGAAAACTCGTTTGTTCCCGCGCGGACGCAGATGGGGCAAAATGGCGGCGCACTTACTACACGCTGACTCCACGGTACTCCCCGGGAGCTCAGGCTGCAGACTGACGCCAGGGAGCCACATTGCTCCTATCCATAGGGCGGACCCTTGGACACGGCTGCTGCAGGTAAGTCTTCTTAGAGAGGCGGCTCCGGCCACCTCTCTCCGCGCACCCTAAAAAGGCCTACCAGCCCCTAGCGGTGGCGCTTCGGGTCACCACATCTAACCGAGGCAGGGGGGCCCCCGCTGCATGGATCGGCTGATTGGCCCCGGACTACCACGAAGAAACTTTTCCTCTGACGGAGGTGGATCTGTAGGTCTCCCATCAAGGACAGGAAACCAACTGATGCGGGAGAGAGGTACCGCCTTTTTTATCTGTAGGTTTCCTGTCCTTGGTGGGCGGATCCCCTCTCTCCGTGGTGCCGTCGTGGGCGTCAGAGAAAATTATGCGACTTTTGGCATTCTTATGCCAGTTTCGACCAGCTCTTACAAAGTAGGTGGGGCGTGACAACGCCATTCGCCATATTTATGATGAGCAACAAAGTTCTTAGTCCCTCTATGAAACTTTTTTTAAGACATGTTCAGTACTTGATCAGTATTTGTAATCCAATCCCAGAAAGGTGTGAGAAATGTAGTGGTGACTAGAGATGAGCGAATATGTTCAGGTCCCTCCCCATTGCCATCACCAGTTTGTCAGGGGAAGAAACTCTGTTGCCTCCAATCGTCAGGACAATTAAGCGATTGACCAACAAGAGATGGACACAGCTGCTTCCACTGCTAGGCCAGTTGTTGGGGATCTCAGAGTGATCCCATGGAAAATATATACAGTGCCTTGCGAAAGTATTCGGCTCCCTGGAACTTTTCAACCTTTTCCCACATATCATGCTTCAAACATAAAGATACCAAATGTAAATTGTTGTTGAAGAATCAACAACAAGTAGAACACAATTGTGAAGTTGAACGAAATTTATTGGTTATTTTTAATTTTTCCTGGAAATTCAAAAACTGAAAAGTGGGGCATGTAATATTATTCGGCCCCTTTAACTTAATACTTTGTTGTGCCACCTTTTGCTGTGATTACAGCTGCAAGTCGCTTGGGGTATGTCTCTATAAATTTTGTACATCGAGAGACTGAAATTCTTGCCCATTCTTCCTTGGCAAACAGCTTGAGCTCAGTGAGGTTTGATGGAGATCGTTTGTGAACAGCAGTTTTCAGCTCTTTCCACAGATTCTAGATTGGATTGAGGTCTGGACTTTGACTTGGCCATTCTAACACCTGGATACATTTATTTGTGAACCATTCCATTGTAGATTTTGCTTTATGTTTGGGATCATTGTCTTGTTGGAAGACAAATCTCCGTCCCAGTCTCAGGTCCTTTGCAGACTCCAACAGGTTTTCTTCAAGAATGGTCCTTTATTTGGCTCCATCCATTCTCCCATCAATTTTAACCATCTTCCCTGTCCTTGCTGAAGAAAAGCAGGCCCAAACCATGATGCTGCCACCACTATGTTTGACAGTGGGGATGGTGTGTTCAGGGTGATGAGCTGTGTTGCCTTTACGCCACACATATCGTTTGGCATTGTTGCCAAAAAGTTCGATTTTGGTTTCATCTGACCAGAGCACCTTCTTCCACATGTTTGGTGTGTCTTCCAGGTGGCTTGTTGCAAACTTTAATGACACGTTTTATGGATATCTTTGAGAAATGGCTTTCTTCTTGCCACTCTTCCATAAAGGCCTGATTGTCCCACCTCAGCTGTAGAGCTCTGCAGTTCATCCAGAGTGATCATGGGCCTCTTGGCTGCATCTCTAATCAGTCTTCTCCTTGTTTGAGATGATAGTTTAGAGGGACGACCGGGTCTTGGTAGATTTGCAGTGGTATGATACTCCTCCCATTTCAGTATGATCGCTTGCACAGTGCTCCTTGGGATGTTTAAAATTTTGAAGTTTTGGAATTCATTTTGTATCCAAATCTGGCTTTAAACTTCTCCACAACAGTATCACGGACCTGCCTGTTGTGTTCCTTGGTCTTCATGATGCTCTCTGTGCTTCAAACAGAACACTGAGACTATCACAAGGCAGGTGCATTTATACGGAGACTTGATTACACACAGGTGGATTATATTTATCATCATTAGGCATTTAGGACAACATTGGATCATTCAGAGATCCACAATGAACTTCTGGAGTGAGTGTGCTGCACTGACAGTAAAGGGGCCAAATAATATCACACACACACACACACACACACACACACTTTTCAGTTTTTGAATTTCCACAAAATTTTAAAATAAGCAATAAATTTCGTTCAAGCAATTGTGTTCCACTTGTTGTTGATTCTTCACCAAAAATTTACATTTGGTATCTTTATGTTTGAAGCATGATATGTGGGAAAAGGTTGAAAAGTTCCAGGGAGCCAAATACTTTCGCAAGGCACTGTATATATATATTGTTGTGGTAGCCCCTTCCAAGAAGAGCGAATTTGGGTTGAGATACAAATGGTCTCCAATCTGCCATTATTGGTTCAAATTAAATAAATGCTATGCATCGGAGGCAAGAAAATAACAGATAGTGTTGTCAGTGTACAATTCTTGCCTGGTTCTCAGATGCCCAGTCACAATTCTTTATTGCAACCATAAAGATAAGGAAAGTGTGTATTGCTTCTTACATTAAATTACTTAAGTAAAAAAGTATTTTAGTTGGTAATAACAAGGTCGTAAATTATGGATTCTGCCAAATTTCCTTTCAAACTAGTTGTACCCAGCTTTCTATGCCTTCTGTAACAAAGAAAACTTAACACACAGACACCTCTATATCAGAGACAACAACCTGTGTTATTGCTTTTATGAATAACACTGTCTCGTGTGGGAAAGACTAAGTGCAACATGAAGGGATGATGGGAAGGAAGCCCAAACACTAGGGGATAAGGGAGTGGAGACCCCTAGGCAGATGTTATAATACCTTGCCTACCCTACCATCCCAAAATTAGTTCCACTCCAATCGCCGAGCAGGAAACCTAAGTTCTGTATATCTCTAGAGCTAGGGAGGGGGGATGAGACCTGGTCAGTCCCCACTGATAACTAATGTCAAGAAAGGACACAAACAAGGAGAGAGGAACTTATCTTGAGCAGACTTCAGAGAGTTAACACCAAGCATTCTCCAACAGCACCAGAGAGGAAGTTAGCTGACAACTACAGCTCAAAAGCTTCACAAGTGAATATCACCGGCAACTCCCTGAAGCAGGCTAGAATTTTATAAACACCATAGACCAGGTGTATCAATTAGAGCCGGAGGGAGGTTGCCGCTGGGTCCAACAGTTCAAAGGACTAAGAAGGCGGCTGCAATGCCAAACGCAGACACCTTATGCATTCAGATGTAGAGTGACTGTTGCACCTGACACACCCGTGACAAACATAAAGCTAATACTAAAATACACAATTATCAAAGATATATAAGTAGATTTAATTGTCTTAATAATATTCAAAGCAAAGTATAAATATTTACCAAAACAATTCCTTCTTTTATATTATTTACAGACAATTTATCTATCTGCTACTTCCCCATGCTCTAAGAGCCTGGAGGGGATGAATCCCGTTCTCCGACAGATACCTTGTTTGTAAATTTAATTATATATGTTTACTGGAGGAGCACTATGATATTTTGTATACGTGATAAGTGACGGTCAATGATGTCTGATCTTACGACTCTTTACATAGTGTCATCATAACAATTATACCAGTTATAGCGGTTACTGTTGTGAACTCTATTTCTGGGCTCCCTCTTGTGGTCACAAGTGGTACTGTGTGAGTGCTGTCTTTCTGCAGGTTTGTGACTGGCATCAGCTGTCTCGTTATCTGTGGGCTGGTTTTCTATTTAAGCTCACTTGGACTCTCAGTCTATGCCTGCTGTCAATGTATTCAGTGCTATTCTGATTCCTTCTGACTACCTTGCTCCCAGTCTCTTCAAGAGAAGCTAAGTGTCCGTTTTGTTCATTTTTTGATCATCAGTGTTCTATATGTTTCTTGTCCAGCTTGCTAATATGTGATTTCCCAGCTTGCTGGTAGCTCTGGGGGGCTGAGTTTCTCCCCCCACACCGTAGTTGGTGTGGGGGTTCTTGAATTCTCAGCATTTTTTTGTAGGGTTTTTTACTGACCGCACAGTTCGCTATCTGTCTTCTGCTATCTAGTATTAGCGGGCCTCATTTGCTGAATCTGTTTTCATTCCTACGTGTGTCTTTTCTCCTTACCTCACCGTTATTATTTGTTGGGGGCTTCCTATATCTTTGGGGTTATTTCTCTTGAGGCAAGTGAGGTCTTGCTTTCTTTTTAGGGGTAGTCAGTTTCTCAGGCTGCGTCGAGACGTCCAGGATTTTAGGCACGTTCACCGGCTACCTTTAGTGTGTTTGGATAGGATCAGGTTTTGCAGTCAGTCCAGTTACCACCTCCCTAGAGCTCGTGTCTATGTTTAGTTACTTAGCTAGTATTTCCTGTGATCCCCAGCCACTGGGATCATAACAGGTTACATACACTGGTAATACCAACATTTATGTAATTAAAGGGTAAATGAATATACAGTGCCTACAAGTAGTATTCAACCCCCTTCAGATTTAGCAGGTTTACACATTTGGAATTAACTTGGCATTGTGACATTTGGACTGTAGATCAGCCTGGAAGTGTGAAATGCACTGCAGCAAAAAAGAATGTTATTTCTTTGTTTGTTTGTTTTTTTAAATTGTGAAAAGTCTTTTCAGAGGGTCATTTATTATTCAACCCCTCAACCCACCAGAATTCTGTTTGGTTCCCCTAAAGTATTAAGAAGTAGTTCAGGCACAAAGAACAATGAGTTTCACATGTTTGGATTAATTATCTCTTTTTCCAGCTTTTTCTGACTATTTAAGACCCTCCCCAAACTTGTGAACAGCACTCAAACATGGTCAACATGGGAAAGACAAAGGAGCATTCCAAGGCCATCAGAGACAAGATCATGGAGGGTCACAAGGCTGGCAAGGGGTACAAAACCCTTTCCAAGGAGTTGGGCCTACCTGTCTCCACTGTTGGGAGCATCATCCGGAAGTGGAAGGCTTATGGAACTACTGTTAGCCTTCCACGGCCTGGACAGCCTTTGAAAGTTTCCTCCCGTGCCGAGGCCAGGCTTGTCCGAAGAGTCAAGGCTAACCCAAGGAAAACAAGGAAGGAGCTCCGGGAAGATCTCATGGCAGTGGGGACATTGGTTTCAGTCAATACCATAAGTAACGTACTCCACCGCAATGGTCTCCGTTCCAGACGAGCCCGTAAGGTACCTTTACTTTCAAAGCGTCATGTCAAGGCTCATCTACAGTTTGCTCATGATCACTTGGAGGACTCTGAGACTGACTGGTTCAAGGTTCTCTGGTCTGATGAGACCAAGATCGAGATCTTTGGTGCCAACCACACACGTGACGTTTGGAGACTGGATGGCACTGCATACGACCCCAAGAATACCATCCCTACAGTCAAGCATGGTGGTGGCAGCATCATGCTGTGGGGCTGTTTCTCAGCCAAGGGGCCTGGCAATCTGGTCCGCATCCATGGGAAGATGGATAGCACGGCCTACCTGGAGATTTTGGCCAAGAACCTCCGCTCCTCTATCAAGGATCTTAAGATGGGTCGTCATTTCATCTTCCAACAAGACAACGACCCAAAGCACACAGCCAAGAAAACTAAGGCCTGGTTCAAGAGGCAAAAAATCAAGGTGTTGCAGTGGCCTAGTCAGTCGCCTGACCTTAACACAATTGAAAACTTGTGGAAGGAGCTCAAGATTAAAGTCCACATGAGACACCCAAAGAACCTAGATAACTTGGAGAAGATCTGCATGGAGGAGTGGGCCAAGATAACTCCAGAGACCTGTGCCGGCCTGATCAGGTCTTATAAAAGACGATTATTAGCTGTAATTGCAAACAAAGGTTATTCCACAAAATATTAAACCTAGGGGTTGAATAATAATTGACCCACACTTTTATGTTTAAAATTTATAAAAATTTAACTGAGCAACAAAACTTTTTGGTTTGTAAGATTTATGCATCTGTTAATAAATCCTGCTCTTGTTTGAAGTTTGAAGGCTCTAACTTATTTGCATCTTATTAAACCTGCTAAATCTGCAGGGGGTTGAATACTACTTTTAGGCACTGTACTCTTACTCCCTATCCCCATTTCCACTCTATGAGGTCTACCATTTGGTCTGGGTCGATTGCCTGCAGCTTGTTTATATAGGAAATGTTTGGGGACAGCATTTATATCTAGATCACCATGCGGAAGTATGAAGATTGCAGGCGTAAGAGATGTTAAGGTGGAGGTTCCTTCTACACCCAGGAGAAGCCATTTATAGGCCTGATTACCACATACTAGATATAAATCCTTAGCAGTGAAGGATGTCAGTGGGTCTCCCAAGACAACATGTAAAAGTCAAAAGTCCTTGCATCGGAGGTTTGGCACACCAAGTTTGGTTGTTTTGAAAAACGAACTCATTCCTTCAGCAAGTCTGGGAAGAATCTGTAAACCGCAACTCAATAATGTCAAAATATTAATGATTATTTCCCTGAAAATATCTATCATCGCAAATCACAGAAGTGCTCTCACACTTTTTCTAGTCCTCAGAGTGTGGGCAACACAGGGTTGGGTTGGTTGGGCTATGGGTGCATATCCAGCAGTTTTTAGGAACGTCTTTAGAAACTATGCGTTGCAGCTGAACTTGATATTACTTATCAGTTTGTTGTCCCAGTCATCATTTAGTACCTCATTGAGAGTTAGCGCAAGGGAAGCAATGGTCATTAGCATGGTCCAAAGGGGCAGGGTCATAATCTTTGCTGCTGCCAGGATTCAGGACCTTATTCAGTGGCTGGCATGGATCCAAGTGTCTTTGCCTTGGAGCTTGACAAAAGTGGCACAGTGGTCAGTAGTAGGTAAAATTGCTCACTGTATCTGGGTTCCAGTGGTCTCCTCGTTTGTCTCTTGACCACGACCCAGTCTCCTGGCACCAGTGGAGGATGGAGGAAAGAAAACAGTTATGAGTAACAGTCAGATGCTTGTGCAACTCCAAGACATATTCAGTGAGGGAACTATAGGAGGCCGGCAGCTCCTGCGGGAAATACAATCCTGTTTTAGGGACACTACCAAACAGTACTTCATACGGAGACATTGTCTCTCTAACCATTGGGCAGTCCTCACTGAAAGCAATGGGAAGCAATCTACCTAGAACCACTGTAT